>NC_090440.1:692501860-693115297 GCF_031143425.1 Pleurodeles waltl | reverse complement strand
ATTGAGCTGCGCCAGAATGGTATAGCGGTGCAGCAGTCCATGGAATGCAATGCTGGAGGGCCCTGACTAGTTAATTGGGCAGGGCTGTGGTTTGCAGTGGGGGGGGCAAATAGGAAATATCAACAGGCCACTCATCTACATAGAATCTGGGGTGGCTGCCCCTCCCCCATCTAGGACTATACAGCTGATGGAGCCCACAGAGGAAATTGACTGGAACCAGTGGCACGTAGGGGCATGGTCGCTGCCGCCCCAATCTTAGCTGAGTTGGAAATTAGAGGGGTGGCGGGCCGCAGAGGAATCATATCTACCTCGGCTGGCTGATTTGTGGGGCAATGCAGCGACTGGGTCGCATGTTAGGGAGGTGGGAGTCCTTCCCCCAGCAATTTGACACTGCCGGAATAGCGAGAAACAAGAGCGGCGATGAAACCAAAAGGAACGGGCACGATCCAATCAAATAAAATGGACAAATACCACATCCAAGCTGCTGGGGGTGTTGCAGGTGGGCAACAGAGGATCCTGTGGTGCCTGAGCCATCACCAAGAGCAATTATCGCTAGGGTGTTCTACTATAGAGACCGGGATGCCATCCTGCAAGCAGCCTGCTCACACGAGGACATTAAATACAAAAATGCTACAATCCGTTTTTCCCAGACTTCATGTTCCAGGTACAGCGTAAACGTCATAGTTTTGATGAGGTCAAAAAGATGTTGTGCTCCAAAGACATAAAATACATGATGCTCTTCCCTGCTCGACAGCGGGTGTTGTCGAGGAGAAAGTCCTGATTTTTCAATACACCTGCGGAGGCCTGAGACTGGGCTGAGGGCTAGCGTACTCCTCGGAGACGAGCTCCAATAGAAACTGAAAATAGCCAGGAGGTGGTAACCATGAACAGCAGGCCAGAGGAGCAGCCGTCAGAGGCGGTAATGGACCCGGATGGCACAGCTATTAGTCTTAGGTTGTCAAACTGAGTGCTATCTAGGGACCAAGGCCTGCGCAATTAGTGAGGCAGTACAAAGGAGTTGTGACCCGGGCGAGCTGAGCCAAGGCACAACATTACTATGCATAAGAGGGTACTTGGGGAGGGGGAGGTGGCACTACTGTTGATCGCAGAGCGGCCATGGGGTATCCTCTCTAAACTGATTGGAAAGCAAGATGAGAAATAACCATTCTGGATGTGTAACATTATATTTGCAAAATGGGGTACTGTGTATTTGAAAAAGCAAGCTAACTTGTTTGGCGATGCCAGCCAATCCTAACCTAGTTAAATTGTTCAGCGGGAGTGACAGGTACTCATCAAGTTGGGGGGTGGGCTATCTTATGCCTTCCGTGCAGAGTAGCACGGAGGGGGTGGTTGGGAGGGGAATGTTGTCTGCAGGTGTTCAACTGTTGGTTAAATGTTTAAGGTGCAAATTCTCAGAGATGCTTGGTGCCTCGGATCAGGGCTGCAGGTGGGGCTGAGGGAAGGGGGAGTCAGGTGGCTGGTCTGGGCCGAGGCCCAATGATACGCTGGTGGTAACTGTACTAGTATGTCCAGGCACAGTTCTGAGGTAAAGATCATGACATGGAATGTAAACGGCCTTGGGAACAGGATGAATCGTATACGACTGAAACTGTGGGGTAGTAAACGGTTAGGGTGAGACTGGATCAGTGTACCCTCAGCTAGTAATACCGGTTAGGTGTGGGTCAATACTGTGGGAAGTTTATATTGAGTGTTTCTATAAGGGTGGCTGTATCATACAAAGGGGAGTTCCTTTTACGGACTAGGTGGTCTCACACACATAATAGTGTCATGCTTCATCATTTGACCACCTAGTCCCACCCAGGTAAGATGGTACTACCTGGGCGGGCTCAACCTCTTTGTTAAAGGACAAGAGGGAGTGCTGAAATAAATGGTACTGGATAAATATCAGGGATCCAGATAGGGTGAGAATAAAATTACCATACATATCACCTATTTCAATTAATTAAATTGAATAAAGGTGCATGCAGGTAAGGTTAAAAAGTGGGAGAGAGACTCATTAGAGTGCTTATGTCTCTTAGAGTCTAAAAAATATGGACCAACATGTTTCTGCCCTCTCTATGTGCTGGAAGGTCAGGGGCATTCATCAGGGTCTAGGATCCCCAGATCACAACTGCTAATGGGTGTGCTCGCTAGGTGAAATAAAAGGAGGTCTGAGGGCCTACCTGAACAGTTGTTTCATTGTTTAGGGTAGGTCCCTGGAACAAAGGCGATTAGCCTCTGGTCTGGGTGATGCCAGGGTGTGGGGGTGGGGGGGGGGGTGTTCCCTTGTAGTCACACTCACTCCAAAGGGAATAACCGGTATGAGTACCTACATGGCGGTGCCCAGCCGCTCTGCTTACTACCCCACACTTTCAGTGGTTTATGGATATGCAGATTTATCTTGGGAGTATGTGTGGGATGGTATTACTCCCATAACTCTCTTTTGTGTTCTATGAACAGGATGAATCATACCATAGTCCTTCAACACATCCGCAGGCATCTGCCAGATTTTGTCCTCCTGCAGGAAACTCACTTAAGGGGCAACAGGTATAAGGCACTAGACTGAATGGGTTACTCCATCTGGGCACATTCTGGTTTCACCACCAACTCCAGGGGAGAGGGAATCTTGTGGCCCCTTAGACTCCGGGAACGACCTGGGCAGACCCGTTAGGTAGATGCATGGCGAAGACTTGCATTATCGGGGGTGGACGATCAACCTTTTTCTCCATATGTGTGCCCCCAAAACTTCATGTGGAAGCCTTTCAGGAGATAGCTGGGGTGTTGCTGGCGTTTCCTACAGAAATGCTGGTAATTGGAGGGGACATGAATGATGCAATGGGCCCGGAACGGGACAAGCTGTCCAGAACCAGAGGGGACCTGATGTGGGCCCACTCAAAACATTTGTGGATGTGATGGGCTTAGTCATTTTGTGGTGTGAGCACCACCATACGGACAAACAATACACATATTTGTCGCACGCACATAATAGCTACTCTTGTCTTTATTACATTTTCACTCAATCGACACAGGCGGTACAGTGTAGTGCAGATCACCTACCACAAGGTATATCGGACCATTCCCCAGTGGTAGTTAAGCTGACAGGTCTGGGGGCGGAGCCAACACTGCCACACAGTATAGATCCCTGGTACTTTAAAGATAGATCCTTCCAAGACAAGATGCGGGAACGGACGACCCAGTACTTCCGAGAAATGTAGGAACGGTAGCCTCACATAGCGTTTTGTTGGAAGCCTTCAAAACAGTCCTGCAGGGATACGCACATACCATGCCTTGATTGGCAGCATAAGGAAAGAGAGCAATCTTCAGTGTGAGATGCTAGAAAAAGAAATCGCCACTCTGGAGGCTTAGGTCCTGGGTGGGAGAGGCCCGGTCCAGCTCAAAGCCAAAGGCTTCAGTTGAGGCAGCAAGAACTCTGAGATTTGGCTGAAAATAAGGCCAGGGCGTATGCTGGCAACACAGCGCCGTCTCTATGAAGCCGGAGACAAGGCGAATAAACTTATAGCCTGGCTGGAATGATGGGATAGGGGGAAGAACTGGGGGTGGCATTAAGAGATGAGAGGGGGGAGGTACACACTGCCAGGCAAGCCGTAGCAGAGGATTTTGCCACATACTATGAATGACTATGCAGGTCCCCGTCCACCGATACAGAGGAGAAATGTATCTTTTGAACGATATCTCCATCCGGGCCCTTTCTGGGGAAGACAGGGAGGAACTGGAGCAGGACTTGACTGAGGGAGGAATTGGAGCAGGACTTGTCCTGAGGTATCTTTTAATCTGCTTACTCTTGAATCCTTTCTTAGACAATGTCCCCGGCACTTTCATTTTATCATGGCTGGTGACTTTAATGCCACCTTTGAGCCCCTTGACTTCGATGATCTTTACATTACTGTTAGAAATGGGGTCCTTGGTTAGCAGTCAGGTTAGCCCCTGTCCAAGCAAGGACCCTCACTCTAGTCAGGGTAAAGGAGAATCACCCTCAGCTACCCCACCCCTCACCCCATTGGTAGCGTGGCACGAGCAGGCAGGTTTAACTTCAGAGTGCTTGCTGTAAAGTATTTGTATCAGCACACACAGTAACTTAATGAAAACACTACAAAATGACACAACACAGGTTTAGAAAAATAGAAAATACTTATCTAAACAAAACAAGACCACAAGACCAAAACGACAAAAATCCAACATACACAAGTCAAGTTATTGATTAAAAAGCAAAAAGAGTCTTAAATCCTTGAAAAAACAGGTAAAACACTGTTAGCGTTGAAAAGTACCTGGTTAGCGCCAAAATAACACACACGGCGAGTGTGCGTCGAAAAAGGTAAGCAGTGCGCCGATTTCTCACCCGCAAGCTAGCTCGTGCGTCATTTCTCTTTCTCTGGTCGGGTCGGCGTGTGTAGTTTTTCCTCCCCGCATGGGAGCGATGCGTCGATCCAGGCAGCACTCGGGTCCGGGCAGGTGTTGCATCGTTTTTCTGCGCCAAGCAAGGTTTGCGTCGAAAATCCTGCTGCACGGTCTCAGCAAAACCATGAAATGTGGGTTGCAATATTAACAGCCTCTGTCAGCGGGTGTGATCGTCAATCTTCCAGCTACATGCATCGATTTTCCAGCTGCAATGCCGGTGGAGTGCCGATTTCTGCCGCGAAGCCAGCAGCGCATCGTTTTTCAGCCGCGTCTCGGGTAGTGCGTCTAATTTTTCCCGGCACGGCGGTCTGTGCGTGGATTTTCAGTTTTGGTCTGCCAGCTTCACCTTCCAAGGCCCCAGGAACTGGATAGGGCACCACTTGGTAGGGCAGTAGTCTCAGCAGAAAGTCCAGGTGTTGGCAGGAGAAGTCTTTGATGGCCCTGAGACTTCAACAACAGGAAGAAAGCTCAGGACAAGCCCTTGGAGATTTCTTCACAAGCAGGAAGGCACACAAAGTCCAGTCTTTGTCCTCTTGCACAGGCAGAAGCAGCAACTGCAGGATAGCTACACAAAGCACAGTCTCAGGCAGGGCAGCACTTCTCCTCAGCTCTTCAGCTCTTCTCCAGGCAGAGGTTACTCTTGATGTCCAGAAGTGATCTAAAGTTTCTGGTTTTGGGTGCCCTTCTTATACCCATTTTGCCCTTTGAACTAGGCTTACTTCAAAGGAAAGTCTCTCTTGTTTGTGAAATCCTGCCTGCCCAGGCCAGGCCCCAGACACACACCAAGGGGTTGGAGAATGCATTGTGTGAGGGCAGGCACAGCCCTTCCAGGTGTAAGTGACCACTCCTCCCCTCCGTCCTAGCACAGAAGGCTCATCAGGAAATGTAGACTACACCCCAGCTCCCTTTGTGTCACTGTCTAGAGAGAGGTGCAAACAGCCCAACTGTCAAACTGACCCAGACAGGGAATCCACAACCAGAAATGGTTTAAGGAAGAAAATGCCCACTTTCTCAAAGTGGCATTTTCAAACACACAATCTTAAAACCAACTTTACTAAAAGATGTATATCAAAATCAGAAACCCCAAACTCCACATGTGTATCTGCTCCCAAAGGGAATCCATGCTTTAATCATTTTTAAAGGTAGCCCCCATGTTAACCTATGAGAGAGATAGGCCTTGCAGCAGTGGAAACCGAATTTGGCAGCATTTCACTGTCAGGACATATAAAACACATTAGTATATGTCCTATCTTAAACATACACTGCACCCTGCCCATGGGGCTACCTAGGGCCTAAATTAGGGGTGTCTTACATGTAAGAAAAGGGAAGGTTTATGCCTGGCCAGTGGGTACACTTGCCAAGTCGAATTAGCAGTTTAAAACTGCACACACAGACACTGCAGTGGCAGCCCTGAGACATGTTTACAGGGCTACTAATGTGGGTGGCACAACCAGTGCTGAAGGCCCACTAGTAGCTTTTGATTTACAGGCCCTGGGCACCTCTAGTGCACTGTACTAGGGACTTACCAGTAAATCAAATATGGCAATCATGGAAAGGCAATTACATACACATTTTATACAGGTGCACTTGCACTTTAGCACTGGATAGTGGTAAAGTGCCCAGAGTAACAAAAACAGCAAAAACAGAGACCAGCACACACCAAAAACCTGGGAAACAGAGGCAAAAGGTTAGGGGAAACCACGCCAAGGATGAAAAGTCTAACAATTACTCATGAGGAGGACATGGAGTCATGCTTTCCTTTGTTGGATTTTCCCCCTATTCATAGGTATTCACATGTAGCTGTCCATTTAAAAGCCCTAACCATCGAGTTTGGGCTAAGGGGACTTAATGGAAGGACAAGATCTGATTTAAAAGTCTGTCAAACGTACAATAGGACTTGGCCACCTAAGTAGAATAGACTCTTGTTTAGTTGATTTAAGACTGTGGCTAACTGTTATTGATATGGTGATGTTAGAGAGGACAGAGAGTGATCATAATCTACTCTCTGTGCAAATGCAAGAACTTTTACAGGCAAATGTCTGACCACATACACGAGGGACATAAGCTTGACCAATGATAAACGCCATCTAAAATGGCATCAAGTGGCCGCTCGTCCTGACATACTAAGTGCAGTGAACGCTGATCTTGAAGGCTTACTTGCTTGCATAGAGGAGGATCATACTTTTACTAATGACCAGCTGTTAACATCACATATTACTTTCTTTAAGAGAGTAGTGGCTCACTTCACTATTGACAGCAACCTGGAAGTAATAAAGCCAAAGGGAAACATCCCTGGATTAACAAGGAATGCCCCATGTTAAGTTTGTCATTGGTTAAAGCAATTAAATCCAAGAATACTGCTTTAATCCCTACACATAGGAAGTCTTTTAAGTTGGCCATTTGTAAAGCCAAGCAAGATAGAGACGATCAGTGGTGGACGGCGCTAAAGGATGCATCTTTTGCTAAGGAGACTGTTTCAAATGTTGAAAACTGATCACACAAGGCTTTGACAAAAGTGCACTGGATGTAACAACGAACATTGCTCCTGCAGACTGGGTAGATTATTTTAGTCATTTGTATTCTTCTGACTCCACAAATCTGGTTGAGGAGCAACACCCGTTCTCACTTGATCAGCCCCGTTCTTCTTCTAGTTCTTCTTCCAGTCTTTCTTCTACACAGATGTTCACATTATCTGACATTGTACATTCATGTGATGCAGGCAAGTGTGGCAGGGCCCCTGGTACGGATGGTGTCTCGGCTGGCTTGTTTCTAACCAAAGCTGAATCTTGGTCTAGTTACAGCCTCACTATAGCTAATGCAATAGCAGCAGGGGCTCCTATCCATGATTCCTGGAAGGTTGCCATTGTTGTACCAATATATGAAAAGGGAGATAGGTCCCTACTGAGTAACTATAGACGTATAAGCTTGATAGATTGCCTGCAGAAAGTTTTCTGTTGAAGTGTTTCTGGAAAAAAATCCAGGATTGGATGTCTGATCATTACATCCTCAATCTGTAGCAAGCAGGATTTCGCAAGAATACTTCCACCATAGACCAAGTGTTCCGGTTTTTGCTGCTGTACTGGTGAATGGTCAGAATTGATATAGGTAATCTCTATGAAGCATTTGTAGATCTAAAGTCAGCTTTCAATTTAGTCCCATGAGCTGATCTGTGAAAGTTTCATTCTGAAATGGCTATACCCTTCCACATTCTTTCACTACTTGTACATTTACATGAGAATAATTATGGATCTGTTAGGTGGGATGACCAAGGCCAGTTGACAGACAAGATACCAGTCTCTACGGGAGTGCACCAAAGTTGCGTGCTGGTGCCCACTTTGTTTTAATTATTTATTAATAATATTGTCCCTTTTATGGCTTAGGTGGAGACAGATGCTCCGTCTCTTAAGCAAACTAAAGTTCCAATACTTTTATTTGCGGATGACACTCTCCAAGACCCTGAGTGGATTGCAGAAACTTCTAACTCGTTTTGATGAGTTCTGTCACACTCGTGGGCTGGACATCAACACATCTAAAACTAAACTAATGACATTTAACCCGCATAAGTCATTCAAAGAGAATATTGTCCTGGAAGGTACTTTACTTGAGACTGTGGACTTCTTGATTTTGTACCCTGAGTAAGTGCCAAAAATCTGGAAGATGTGAAGCAACCTATCTACCGTGGTACGTAGCCTGGTGGCACACAATAAGATGTCATCTGTGTAAAGAGAAATATGTTCCTCCCAGCCTCCTCCTTCTACAATTCCCGTTACAAGAAGGTCCAGCCTTATCCAGGCTGCAAGTGGCTCCAGCACAAGGGAAAAAAGCATTGGGGAGAGGGGACAGCCCTGTCTCGTTCCCCGCTGCAGGGCAGATGGATGGGAGGTCACCCCATTTACCCTCACTTTTCCTCTCGGGCCGTTGTACAGGAGCTTATCCCAGGAACAAAAGGAGGTGTCAAACTCCATCCTGGCAAGGGCAGCAAAGAGCTATGCCCATTCAATACTATTGAATGTCATTCGTGCATCCAGCGACATCAGAACTGCTCCTTCGTGGCCTGGCGCTCCCGTCATATGCATGATGCCATGCAGCCATCTCAGAGCCATCTTTGAGGCATAAATCCAGCTTGATCCAGGTGGATCATGGTTGTGATGATGGTTTCGGTATCACCACTATCATGGCCGTTCATTGATCCGCCAGAAGAACCCCCTTCCTCCTGGCTTCCCTGAACATTTCAGTCATGTGCCCTGCCACTTTGTAACTGTATTTATATAGTTCAATGGGTAGGCCACTGGGGCCTGCCGCCTTTCCACTCTGGAGTTCCCTGATTGCATCCCCAACCTCCAGGAGAGTCAATGGTTAGCTGTTCTATGCAAAAACCTAGTGTTCCTTTACCCAAGTGGTTAAACCGCCTGATGGCCGCCCCTCTCACTAGGGAGCGCACAAACAAAATAATTAAGATATTTTGACCTGTGAATTGGGTTTAAGGCCCATGACTCCTGGAAGAGGCATATGTCATAGTCATAGAAAAATTGAACACAGGATGGAAGGGAGATCTTAGACATCAAGTCTGCTACATTCTAGGAAACAAGGCGTGACCCAGTATATTGTGGTACTATTGATGATGTAGGTGAAGCCATGACTTGAGTGGCTTCTACGTTCAAGATGTCATCGGTAAGGAACAGTCGGAACTGAATAAGCCATTATGGGCAGTGCCAGCCATGGATAAAAGGTTAGAACCAGAGATAGTCAACAATTCATATACACACATATGTGGAATGGTTTGTTCACAGACAGCTACAATCAGAGGAGAGTGAAAGGAAGTCATGGGTGAGGGAAGAGGAAGACCTGAGGACAAATCAGGCATCTCTCTGAGTCAGTCATTATCATTTAGACATAAATAGCAACTCACATTGTAAAGACTGCATCTTATGGCAGTTGGGTGACCTTGGATACTTGAAATGAATGCTTGAATAAATCGGAGGACATGTTCTAGCATCCATGGTCACCAGATTGTCCACCCTATCCTTGTCCCTGAAAGTTAATTCAATCATGTCATACTGTGAGTGAGAATCTATTCTCCTAGTAGCTCCAACTATGTCATCACGGATGACAGAGCGACAGCCTCTGACATGTTGTATCCAGTGGATCACCTTATTTTTGATGGATTCTTCTCCCTCAATATGTGAGTATGTATTTAGCTTAGGGACATTAACCATCATAACAGTATTAGGAGTGTTTAGCCCACTAATGCCGGGATGTACTGCATGGCTAACTATACCACTTAGGGTATATCTGGGAGGCAAGCAGGGATCTACTAAAACTTGACCACCCGCTAGCCTCCCAGGATAAGAATTACTACTTCTAAAGCCCCCGATCTCCTCTTAACGGAAGGACAAATGGGGCAAGGGACAGGATCAGTGGTAACACAGTGCTTTAGAGTAGGAGGAAGATTCTTATTTAAAGTCGGCACAGACAGGTTAGGTGAAATAGTCAAGGATCCATTAGTGAGTGGATCTAGCATATACTCGTTAGTTAATGTATTCTCTCCTTTGGAAACAAGCAACTGTTGATAGAGGTCAGCAAAATTATAATGGATTTTAACTCTCCCACCTCATCCTTCAGATTCTGTATAAGGGAAATATACTGCATTTGTTGAGAATAAGTGAAGACATTTGTGACAGTGTCCACAGCAGAAGGGGGCTTGTTGGCGGAGAAACCCTGCTCATCCAATGTGATTGCTGCATGGCAGAACATCATCACTGACACCCTCCATCAGTTTAGCAGGGACGAATAATAATTGAGCAGAGGCTAAATCTGCCCCAGCTTCCCCGTCTAAATCCAAACCCAGCTTATCTATTTTTTTAAACATATCTGGGAATTTCTTGTGTTTGCTTCTCAGATTTGTGGTACTCAAAGAAAAAGGAGGGGAGGTCTCAAAAGTATCTCCTCGCATTCCACTATATTATTGATTCTTCCCAAGACACAGTTCCTCCCTGCATTTTTCAAAATTTTACGTGTTTTCTTTTTTGCCAAACCCATCCCACCCACACTCTGAAGCCTTTCTTTTACCCATGTACAAAGCGGAGGATGGATAAACCACACAGGAATAAGAAGGGGCCGGATCACTTTTACAACTGTTCAACCAAGTCCAGTGTCACACAAATACTGCAGGGAGATTACAACACAACAACCACAAACAGTACCTCAAATTCTCCTAAGAAGACAAAAGAGGGGTGACCCAGCCCAACCTTCTCTGGGCCTGGATGGGCCCGCCCTTGGCCCAGGCGTGTCCCATGCTGTGGGCTACCGATGGCGCTTTATAACACAGGGGGCAGGCCAGGTGATTCAGGTGAAGAGTACCATCCTAATGCCCCAAGGTCTCTTGGGACTTGAAGTCTCTTGATGCAGCTCTCGTGCTCTGGACATCGATGGCGCTTTATAGTGCAGAGGGCAGGCGAGGGGATGCAGGTGAAGAGGCCAGCCCTAATAACCCAAAGACTCCTGTGTCTCGAAGTCCATTGATGCAGATATATTTCTTACTTCCCACAGACAACAGAGCTATCTGTCCCCACTTTCCACAGTAGCAGATATATCACTTACTTCCCACAGACAACAGAGCTATCTATCCCCACTCGCTACAATAGTAGATATATTTCTTACTTCCTACAGACAGCAGAGCTGTTGCTCAACAGACTTTTTCCTTGTTCAGTAGGGACAGTAAAACTATCTCTCATTTATTTATATATTGATTGAGACAGCACCTGCTCAGCAGAGTGCTCCCTAGCATATTTGATCACAGGTACTAGTGGGTGCTGCAGAAGCTGTCTTACCTGCTGTGCTCCTGCCACCCCCTTTGTCTCCTATAATGAGGTGAAGAGAATAGATTACTTCTATTTTGGGAATGAGACAGAGATACCAGGTGCACACAAAAGAGGTCAGTAGGGCACAAAAAGGTTATTTTTTGTATTAGTGCATGAGCTCCTGGTTTGGTTGAAGAGTCCATAAGACACTATAAAGCTTTCATAAGCCTGGTACCTCACGCACTGTGGCACTGAGCAGTCCTTGACAGGGGCAGCTCCTGTAAAGGCAAAGTAGCAGGGAAGCGGGATAATAACAACATAAATAAATTTTAAAAAAGAAACTTACGTCCACCGCCCCAGTCTTGAATCCACCTCTTGCTTCTTTAATGCATTACCAGAAACTTCCTTCCCATTTATCCCACTATTGCACTGCTTTCTCCCTTTGTGATGTTTGTTCCATCTTTCTCTTCTTCCTCCTTTCCCCTTTCTGTGTGTTTCCATCCCTTGCTCTTGGTAAATGTCAGATGCGGAAAAATAAGTGCTGGCCCCCAAAACTGAGTGCTGGTGCCCCAGTATCTCAAATTAAACACTGGCCGGGGGAAAAAGCATGTTCAACTAAAACACTTTACTATTATGAATTATATAAAGAGAACCTAAAACTAACTCTCACAAAAAACAATAATTGGGAACAACTGGGCATAGCAATAAAAGCAAGCTACCAGCACGCCAAAGATAAAATAAATCAGAATGGGCTTCTGTAACGTAGGAGGCACCACAGAGGAAGGCTTCTTGACCCAGGGATAGATAAACAATGCTCCACGTGGAGAGATGGCCGCTGGAAAGAATTGATTTTTTAAATGGTAAATAAGTTAGGGTTGTTATACAGAGTAGCTTAAATAGGAGAAAAGCTGCTAAATGAAGCCAGCAAATCTCAGAAAGTGTTGGAAATGGGAGCAGCTTTCTAGGGGCCAGAAATAAGTTGTGCTATGGAATGGAATGCAGTCTTCAGGGGGAGCACAGAGCATGGGGTGGCAGGGTGTGCAAAATAACGGTAGAGTAGAATGGGGCCCCGAGTAATGACCAATGGCAGAGAATAACTAAAGCATTCCATCCATCACTTTTTTGTATACTTCAGTGCAGGGAGGCACCGCTGATTTAGACATCTTAACCAAGAAGAATACTGCCCCCTTCTGAGGGAAAGTGCTAGTGACTGTACAACATTGTGAATTGAGAACAAGAGTAATAAAAAGCGCCAGTCTTTCTCATCTGTGAAGATTGGAAATACAGTATGGGTCCACTTTGCGATATGAGGGCCTCTAAAAAATCTTTCAGTAACCCTCCAGGTAGCGATGGAAGGGACAGTGTTGGGGAACTTACAACTAACTGCTAGAAAAGTTAGTATGTTTGGATGAAGAGAGAAGATTATTCTTTGGGGTCAAAGGCATGAAGGCGAGTAATCATTAGGGTTGATTTAGTAATCATTATTCATTGGTTGTAAAGTGGTCAAGTCCAGGGGTAACCAAAAACAGTAATGAGTTTCAGAGGTTGAACACATCCTGGATATCATTAAATAGAAGGAACCCTGGAGAAAGAGTACTGCCTCCCAAGACAATACCTAATGTGGTACCTTTGTCAAGATTTTGAAAGTGCCTTCTCTAGCAACATTACCTCTCAGAGGCCACATGGTAAAATTTAAGGTCATTTGATAATGGATGGACCCCTGGAGGACAGTAGACAATGAGATGTTAACAGTAAAGTTTCAAAGAAGACTAGCCACAAAGTCTCATGAGTAACACCACAAATTAGAACTTTCTGATGGAAAGAGTGATGGAGCTCATGCGTCAGAGCAGGACATGATGTTATCTTCTCAAGGACACACGTGCTTAAAGAGTGGAAGAGGATGTTGGGATGGGCGGAGGGTCAAATGAGATGTCAAACTTTGGATAATTCACCTATCTTTGAAACAACTCTGGGAGAGCAGAACAGTGGGTGCATTGTATCATAGCAAGGACGTTAAATCCCTGCTCCATGCTAATGATCCTGAATGCACCCCAAAAAAGTCTATATGCGCATTCTGATAATACCATCTCTTTTTACCCGTCACAGAAGAGCTGGGACAATGAACCGAGTGGTATTCGAAGAGGATTTAGGGTCATATTTATAAGAATGTGATGCAGCACAGTGAGTCACCTTGATGCGCTGCGTCACAAGGGAGGGGCAGGAATAAATCTTATTTAAAAGAATACGGTGCATTTCTGTCTTTTTCCTTGTGCTGGCTCCATACAGGCTGCCTCGTGTCAATGTAGGCACCCTTGCACCATGGTGCAAGGGTGCCTATGTTGTGAGGAGGATTGTGTTTTGTGCAAGAAGGGGCATGTTCCTGCACAAAAACAATCCGCTAAGGCATTTTTCCTCTTTATGTTTGCTACTGAATGCACTACACATAGAAAGAGGAAGTAACGGGGAAAAATCATTTTTTTCCTCCTCCTTAAGCCTCACCTGGGAAGGTGTAGCGTTTTGGCACATTCCCAGGTCTACCACTTCTGGTAAATCTGGGAAGAGACAAAATCCATGGCTTTTGCATGGGGACACCCACATAACACCCATGGAACACCTCCCTGGCACAGAGTAACACAATGCAGCAATTGGCACTGTGTTGCATTACTTCAGATTTATGAAATCATGATTCACATTTTGGCCCTGTGTCTCACATGCACCACGTTGCACGGTTCAAGAGCAATGGACCCCCACTTATAAATATGCCCCTGAATAGTTTTTACACAAACATACAGCAGGGTACTGTCAGAAACATGAAGGGCATTTTCCCTGTTGGAGCCTGCTAATTGACTGCCACACTTTTAAGCATTTTCTTTTACCAACGTTGATGTTCCTTTTAGTTGAAATGTCAATATCACATCATGGCAAAACAAAGGGTACTCCTGCCACAAGCGCCCTACTGCTTGTGAACCAGGGCCCCTACTATAGAATGCATACATATACACAAATTGCAACCTGAAGGAGGATTTTTGTTTAACTTAGTTAAATGTTAGGAGGACTTGGCGTTAACAAACATCCAACCATACAGACAAATTGATTAACGCAAAGAGAAATACATCATTCATGTATTCCCATATAAGTGATGTCAAGCATCTTCTTTACAATCAGAACACATTTTAACTTTTAACAATCCACAAATACCTATCTTCATATAGAGTAAAAATGACAGCACAGGCCCTCTGTCAAACAGTGACACCAGAAATTACATGATTTACCGAGAGTGATCTGAAACATAGTGAAACCACCCAACGGCTCCTCAACACCCTTTTAGAATTATTTCCTTTATATATGAAAGTTCATTTGTTGGCAATTGTGGTGGTCAATTCATCAACGTTTTGGTCGGCAGGCGTCTAAAAAGTCCTTAGGACCATC
Organism: Pleurodeles waltl; assembly: GCF_031143425.1. Taxonomy (NCBI): domain Eukaryota; kingdom Metazoa; phylum Chordata; class Amphibia; order Caudata; family Salamandridae; genus Pleurodeles; species Pleurodeles waltl. The sequence goes on along the minus strand of NC_090440.1, from coordinate 693,100,652 downwards.
TTCAATATGTTGATCTTAAAATACATTTTATGCCCCTTATTTTAATACAAAAGGAGTAAATCCAGAAATGTGCCACATAATGATTCAAATGTCCAGAACAACTCAGTATTTTGTGAACAGAATCCATAATACAATCAATCAGTATGTACAAATGAAATCGTTCATTAAGGATGACGGACTGAGATCCATGCTTTATGTCCAGTTATAGAAATGCACAATACAACATCCCAGGCATGCGACTTATTACCCAGATGAAATGCAAAATTTGATGCCATAACAACAATGCTAGGTGTAAGAAAATTCCATTATTACACCAAATCATCTCAACATTTAACTTAGGTAAAAAAAAATGTTTTCCTCCTTTAGGGGGTAATTTGTGTATATACATATTTCTGTACCCAGTTCCCTGGGCGATTATTAGGTTATCCTATAGTGTGGTACTGATTATAGAATGGGCCACTGTTCTGGTTTGCACCTGGTGCAGAAAAGGTCAGTGTGCCCTATTATTACGAATGCAGTGTCCCCAGGGCAGCTGTGAACTTGCGCCTGTCCTAGGAACAAAGCTTTAAGTGAGAGTCAGAGCAGCTACTTACAAGCCGCTCTTTGTTTCACAATGCAGGCAACAGTCGCCTCCAAGGGAGAAAGATCTCCCTGGGAGATGGGTGCAGTGGGTGACAGCACTCATATCTAAGAGGATGTCTGGGGTGTCATGGGATCACCTTTGTCCCTTCCAGAGGGACACTCAGGCAGTGCACTAACAATGCACCATCTTTTGTGGTGCACTGTCAGTGCGCCTCCTATGGGCCTGGTTGCCTCTGCACCACCATCCCTAATAGGGAGGGAGTGCAGAGGCAACGTGACTCCCTCACTTGCTCTGGGCCATGACTCAATGCAAATGAGGCATCACTCTCTCAAGATATCGCTGTCACTATGTGTGCGCCAATGCTATCAGTATTACAGAAGGGACCTGACAAGGATCTGCCGCCCTTACTGAAATACCATAGTGTGCTCAGGGTGCACAAAGTAGGTGTAGACACCTGTTATGCCCCAAGGGTGCTATGTAATACGGCCCCTGGTATTATCATTTGGCCTGTCTGCCTTAGAGAGGTCAGGCATGTTCTTGGCCCTGCAGGAGGACAGGATGTGCAAAAGGAGAAAGCCAGCAGGGTTCTGGCATATGAACTGACCAGAGAGACCGAGTTATTGCAAGGGAGCAAAGCCAAGAGCAACCCCTGTTTAAAAACTCTCACTGGATCTGCTCATGAACTGCATGAAGATATCTCCAAATTTCAAGAACCATGTGAGATCGTCAGCCCACCATGACTGAGAGACTGTTCTACTGGTATAGACTTCGGACTTGGAGGACTCCTACCACAGTGAGGTGGGATTCCTAATCAGTCTGGAGGATACAACTGCATATGAGCTTCACAATATCTTGATCTGCATGGAGGTCTCAAATGTCAGAGACGTCCATGGGATTAAGACCAGCTCAGAGGTCACACCTGCTGTACCAGTGACCTCTCTGCAGCTGCTGTAACTGTCAAAGACAAAAGGCCTCCACGGAGCTGTCATGCTGAGAAATGCTAAGTTTCGTGCAACACTGCTGCAGCCCCAACAGCTCAAGAACCATTGCAGAAGGACCAGTAAATGTCCCCATTCTGCACAAGTCAGGACTGCAACAACAACATCAACATGCAGATAACTGAGGGGCTTGAGAATTTTAAGAGAAGCAAAGACTTTACTACATACCAGGGTCTGCAAACTTAAGATCTTGAGTAAATAACCACCACAAGATAAACTTCAACTGAACTATGAAAAGCATCTATGTCTTGGGGGTGATTTGCAACTAATGCACATACTCAGTGTCTCACATGATAAAAGAGGGATTATTGACATTGGGAAAATCTGTCAAATGTGGGGGTAGTGCCGAAAGCTGTAGCACCTCAAGGAAGATTGCAAATATGATTAAAGCTCTGTGTCTGATTCCCATAATCGCACTGTATAGTATTTCTTTATATAGGGCATTTTATTTTAATTTAAAAGATAAAAAGTAGACTGGGCAAATACAATATTGTGTCTGCTGATTGACTATAGGATACTGAATTCTTGTTCCCAGAACAGCGTCTTTGAGAAGCCTTTGACAGCTTGCGCTCACTACCTAAGTACATAATATAGAAAGTGTGTACTTAGCTCAGTTTGTACAGTAATTACTGTGGTCCCCAAGACACCAGTGGCAAGATACCTCAACCACCATAATTATAGCCCAGTAGCTGCTGTCTGCTCTGTGGCCCACCCAAACAGAGTCTTGAAATTGTGAATAAACATGTACACATTTGAGGAACCAGTACAGAGGCACAGAAGTTAGTAAGTTCACCCAGCGGTTACCGAAAGCTAAAGGCAATGCCTTGCAGTACTTCTCAGGGAACGATCATTCTGTAGGTGACCATTTTCAAGAGCAGTAACATATCACTTTAAGTCGAAAAGCATGATGTAGTTTCTCCACGATCCCCACGTTCTGTCTTACCTGGTATTCTCTGATCCAAGAGATCACCAAGCAGTCAGTTCCAGAAGTGCTACCAGGTAGAGGTCTACTCTCTGCTTGGCTTAGGGAACTACAAGGGCTCCAGCAAGTAAACTCCTCGATATGGCTATTAGGGAACTGCTTGACTGGTGACAGTATACATAATCAAATTACTATCATTCTTACTTTATCAATGGGGGTCATTGACACTGATTCACCCAGTTCGAGGCTTTATAATAGTAAGTTTAAATTGGAACAGCAATTTCAATATCGGATGTACCTTCAACAACAATGACAGGCTGAGATCCATGCATTCTGCCCAGTTATAAAAATGCACAAAGCGTTATGACCCAGATGCAATGAAATATTAATTGCTGTAAACACATACTTTCTAATGTCAAACAACACTGCTTAAGACATTGAGCACTTTTTAAAGAGAAAACTTATTAGGCTTCATTTGAGCCAAATATCACAATGCAATATGTCTGCCTATGTCATGTTGCCTAATTTAAAAAATGTTCAATGCAACTGAATAAAGGTTTTTCAAATTTAAAAAAATAGTCTTTAACCATTCCAATGCATTTGGAGAATGGGATCACATGTCCCCTGTCCAAAAAAAATAAAAAATGTGCTTCCCCTGGTCCCTGACACATCCCAGGGGGCTAAAGAAATGGTAGACATTTGTATTGTCTTTTGATTGGTGCTGCATATCTGTGGATTCCCTGCTGACCTGTGGTGCTGAACAAAAAAATGAAATATTTGGCCCCCGGGGTGCCTCACCAGGAAAATAGGGCAGGGTATCTCTCAGCTGGCACGGCACTAAATGTTTGTATTACTTCTTTTCAGGACAGTGGACTGAGCCCCCAAGTCTTTCAAAAGGTGGCACCACGTCTTTGTTGATGCAGTGGCAGTCAATCTGATCTTATGTCAACATCTGATGGCTCAGCGGATTCTCTGCGCCGTAAAATAACTATGGGGGTCATTCTGACGGGCGGCGGAGACCGCCCGCCAGAGTTCCCCCCTCCGAAATACCGCTCAGCGGTCGAAAGACCGCGGAGGGTATTCTAAGTTTTTCCCTGGGCTGGCGGGCGTTCGCCAAAAGACCGCCCGCCAGCCCAGGGAAAAACTCCCTTCCCACGAGGATGCCGGCTCGTAATCGAGCCGGCGGAGTGGGAAGGTGCGACGGGTGCTGTTGCACCCGTCGCGTATTTCACTGTCTGCCAAGCAGACAGTGAAATACTTGTAGGGGCCCTCTTATGGGGGCCCCTGCAGTGCCCATGCCAGTGGCATGGGCACTGCAGGGGCCCCCAGGGGCCCCGCGACCCCCCCTACCGCCATCCAGTTCCCGGCGGGCAGACCGCCGGGAACTGGATGGCGGTAGGGGGGGTCGGAATCCCCTCGGCGGCGCAGCTAGCTGCGCCGCCTTGGAGGATTCCAAAGGGCGGCGGTACACTGGCGGGAGACCGCCAGTGTTGCCGGTCCGACCGCGGCTTTACCACCGCGGTCAGAATGCCCTGCGGGGCACCGCCGGCCTGTCGGCGGTGCTCCCGCCGACCCTGGCCCCGGCGGTCTTAGACCGCCGGGGTCAGAATGACCCCCTATGTGTTTTAGTCTTAATTTAATTGTTAAAAACTACTGAATGAATTTACACTGAATCACAAAAAGCACACCCCTTGAACCAAGATCTAGCACTGTGTCAAATGTGCTGAAAATACGCTGAGCTGTTTTTGCAATACCAGTGTTCAATTTGTTCATAGAAAAATTAATAGGGAAAACACGTTTTGGGACCCACCTCCCCCTGTTTCTCAGCTCCTGCTTGACTGATCACCCCACAACTTTATAGGAGGGCGCTGAGATAGATGAGTTATTTTTAGGAAACTTTTGAGAAGATTCATCAAACAGCACCAAAGTTATAAACAAACCAAAAATGTTTTAAATTGATTCTAGTTCAAAACTTTCTTATCTGTTATCAAGTGATTCACAAGGCTATGACCATTGCGTAGTCACGATTTTGATCTAGCCAGATATAAGTGTGGGCAGATAGATAAATCACATAATTAATTATATATCACAGAAATATTCACTCACTTGAGCTGTATTGTATTTATTTGATAATATAACATGTTTATTCTAGCCACAAGTTTATGTACTAGTTCAAGCATTCATATGGTATATATATAATACCTGTGAATAATCACATGATTATAATTTCAAACATTTATTTATTTTGCTGCTATGTGGAATGTATCATTATAATAATACCAGCTATTAATTTAAGATTATTGTAATGACTGCTATTACTGATCACCATCGCATTATAATATTTGGTGTTGGTTTAGACATGTGTTAAAATAACCAAAGTAGTAATTTAAAAACAATAAATGTATAATTTTCATGCTAATTGGTGTCTTTACATTTATGGTTCAAAAATATTACATTTTGATGTTAAATGCACTGCGATTCATAACATTTGTTTTTTGCACAGTGGAATGCAAGGAGATAACTTTATGTCATCTGTTTTTATTGCGCAATGAAATGCAATGAGATGTGTTTCAAGTGATTTTGGACACTCTAAAATGGCGGCTGCTTTTTAAGACACTACATGAACAGTTATGTTATTTTGTCCATTTTCACTGTCTATGGTATTATACTACTTATCATGGGTGATTACTCCTCTCCTTGACCCAAGAGTAAGGCTACTGCCAAAACATGCCAAGAGGAGCTGTTTTTGGAATAAAAAGGTTACACCGACCAGAAGCGTCTGGGTGCTTCTACGTACTGTGAGGAACTTGTGAATTTATATAGTAGGTAGTTATAGTTAGGACCAACTTTTTCCACTGACAAAGCGTTTTTTAGTTTTGCCAATCACTTTGGCGCCATTTAACGAATCTTCATGAAAGTTTCAAAGCTCGTGTACCAGTTACTTCAGCTGCTGTTAGGCACATTTCAGTGTGATTCAAGCAGGGACCGAGAAAAGGGGGGCAGGGGGTCTCAAAATGCTTTTTCCCTATTTTATGTCTATGGGGATTTTGCAATATTTAGACAGATTACAGCCCAAACTGTTGAATGGAATTACACCAAATTTGACAGGAAGCTAGATCTTGATCTGCAGATCGTACTTTTTGAAGTTGGTGTAAATTAGTTCAGTGGGTTCAGGGAAAAAAAGATACCTATCCAGGGAAGCAGATCTGTGGGTACCTGCTGGGATGCGTGGATCTGAGCAAAAAGCAGGGCCCTGATTGGCTGGCCCCAACCTAAAAGAAAAGTTGCGGCGGCCATTTAGGTTCTTGGCATCGCCCTCAAAGAGAAAACATGAATAAGAATACACAGAAGGGGTCAGGATAGAGGTATCCTGACCCCATAAGGCACATGGAGGCATCTCTAAGGGACCCTTCAAGAGCAAACAATTGCCCAATTTGTTTTTTGAATGATCTGAGGATCCACCACAACACACAGCGTTGTGTACAGTGGAGTGACCTAGAGTACAGTATGCCGGAGTGGAGTTTCATTGAGTGGAATACAGTTTTGTAGAGCAGGGTGTTGTAGAGTGGAGTGTCGTAGAGTGGTTTGGCATAGAGTGGAATGGCATAGGATGGAGTAAATTATCATAGAGTAAAGTGTTGTAGAGTGGGGTGTCATGGACTGAAGTAGAGTGGAGTAAAATGGAGAGATGTAGAGTGGAGTAAAGTGGCATGGAGAGGTGCAGGGTGGAGTGGCATAGAGTGGAGTACAGTGGTGCAGAGTGGAGTGGTGTAGAGTGGAGTGACATTGAGTGTTTCAGAGTGAAGTGCCATGGAGTGGAGTAGAGTGTCATAGAGTAGAGTGGCGTAGAGTGGGTTGGCATCGACTGGAGTATCATATAATGTCACCGAATGGAGTAGAGTGTTGTAGAATAGAGTAGAGTATTGTGGTGTGTAGTAGAGCAGAGTAAGGTAGACTAAAAAAGGAGGAGAGTAACCTAGAGTGGAGTAGCATGGAGTGGAATAGAGTGAAAGTGTCATGGAGTGGCACTGAGTGGAGTAGCGTCGTAGAGTGGAGTGGCGTGGAGTGGATTGGCATAAGGTAGAGGGGCATTTAGTGGAGTAGAGTGGTGTACAACAAAGTGTTGTAAAGTACAGTGGTGTAGAGTAGAGTGAGTGGAGTGGTGTGTGATAGAGTGGAGTAGAGTGCCATAGAGTGGAATGGAGTAGAGTGTCACAGAGTGGAGTGGCATAGAGTGAAGTGTCGTACAGTGAAGTTGAGTGTCAGTTAGTGAAGTTGCATAGAGTGGAAGGTAGTGTCGAAGAGTGGAATGGCACAGAGTGCAGTAGACTGTCATAGAGCGGAATGGCATAAAGTGGAATGGAGTAGAGTGCAGTGGCGTGGAGGGGCACAGAGTGGAGTGGCATAGAGAAGAGTGGAGTACAGTGTCATAAACTGGAGTGGAGTTCAGTGTCTTAGAGTGGAGTGGTAGATTAGAAAGAGTAGCATAAAGTGGAGTGGGGCAGAGTGTGGTAGATTGGAATGGCTTACAGCGTCATATAGTGTCACAGTGTCATAGAGTGTCGTAGAGTGGAGTGGCATAAAGTGGAGTTGAGTGAAATAGTGTAGAGTGGTGTAGAGTGGAGTTGAGTGGACATGGTGGTTTGGAGTAGCATAGAGTGGGGTGATGTAGCGTGGCATAGCGAGAGTGGAATAGAGTGTCGTAGAATTTAGTCCCATCCAGTGGAGTGGGCCTGAATACATTGTCATAGATGGCAACAAGTGGAGTGGAGAGGAATGGCGTTGAGAGGAGTGGTGAAGAGTGGAGTGTCATGGTGTGGAGTACAGTGGCGCTTTGTAGAGTGGAGAAGAATGTCATGGAGTGGAGTAGATTGAAGTGGAGTTTCATAGAGTGGAGTGTCATAGGGTGAATTGGCATAAAGTGGGCTGGCGTAGGATGGCACTGAGTGCCATTGAATTAAGTGTTGTATGGTGAAGGGGAGTGTTCTAGAGTGGAGTATCATAGCGTGGATCATCACAGAACAGAGTGTCACAGGGTAGGTTAGACTGTTGTGGAGTAAAGTGGCTTAAACTGGAGTTGTGTAGAGTACAGTAAAGTAGTGTGGAGTGGTGTAGAGTGGCATAGAGTGGTAGAGAGTGGAGTGGCATAGTGTCACAGAATGGAGTGTCATGGAGTGGAGTAGAGTGTTGCAGAATAGAGTGTCATAGAATGGAATGGCATACTATGGATTGGCATAGAGTGGAGTATCATGTAGAGTCATTAGGTGGAGTAGGATGTCAGGGAGTGTTTTGGAGTGAAGAGGAGTAGAGTGTCATATAGTGGTGTGGAGTGGCATATATTGAAATAGCAAAGAGTGGAATAGAGTGTTGTATAATGCAGTGTCATGGAGTGGAGTGGCATTGGGTGGAGTAGAGTGTCATAGAGTGGAGTGGCATGGAGTAGAGTGGCAAAGAGTAGAGTGGAGTAGAGCATCACAGAGCGGAATGGCATAGAGTGCTGTAGAGTGGCGTAGGACAGAGTGTTGTAGATTAGAGAGGTGAAGAGTGGACAGAGTGGAAGAGAAGGACTAGTGTGCCATTGGGTGGAATGGAGTAGAGTGTTGTAGAGTGGAGTGGCATAGAGTGGAGTGTTGTAGATTGAAGTCACGTGTTGTTGAGTGAAGTGGCATATTGAGGAAGGTAGTGTTGTAGGGTGAAGTGGAGTAGAGTGGAGTAGAGTGTCATAGAATGGAGTGATGTAAAGTGGAGTGGCATAGAGTGGAGTAGCACAGAGTGTCAGAGTGGAGTGTCATAGAGTGGAGTGCCAGAGATTGGAGTGGCATAGGGTGGCATAGATTGCAGTGGCATAGAGTGGAGTACAGTGATGTGGACTGTGGAGTACACAGTTGTGGAGTGAAGTGGTGTAAAGTAGGGTAGAGTAGAAAGAGTAGAACAGAGTGGAGTGGGGTAGAGTGTTGTAGAATGGAGTGTTTTACAGTGTGTATAGTGTAATAGAGTGTCATAAAGTGTTGTAGATTGGAGAAGAGTGTTGTAGAGTGGAGTGGCATTAAGTGAGGTAGAGTAGAACGGTGTAGAGTGCAGTGATTTAGAGTGGTGCAAAGTGTTGTGGAGTGGAGCTGAGTGACTAAAGTGGTGTGAAGTGGCATGGAGTGGAGTGGCATAGAGTGGAACTGAGAGACCTAGACTTCTGTGTCATTGAGTGGGGTGGCATTGAGTGGAGCAGAGTGTTGTAGAGTGGAGTGGGGTGTTTTGGAGTAGAGTGGCATAGAGTGGAGTGGTGTAGAGTTGCATAGAGTAAAGTGGCATAGAGTGGAGTAGAGTGTTGTAGAGTAGAGTACCGTCATAGAGTGCAGAATCATAGAGTGGAGTATGCAAACAGTGGAGTAGAGCATCACAAAGTGGAGTGGCATAGAGTTGTTTAGACTGTCATAGAGTGGAGTGACATTGAGTGGAGTGGCACAGAGTAGAGTAGGGTGTTGTAGAATGGAGTGTCATAGAGTGGAGAAGAGTGTCATGGAGTGGAAAGGCATAGAGTGGAGTAGAGAGGAGTGAAGTGTCATCGATTTGAGTGGCATGCAGTGGAGTGGCATAGCATGAGGTGGCATAGGATAGAGTTGAGTGTCATAGAGTGAAGTGTAGTGTCAAGGAGTGGAGTATTATAAAGTGGAGTATCATAGAGTAGAGTGAAGTAGAGTGTAATAGAGTGGAGTGATGTAGAGTGGAGTAGTGTAGAGTGTCTTGGAACATAGTATTATGGACTAGAGTGGATTAGAGTGAAGTTGGAAAGAGTGGAGTGGTGTAAGTGGAGTAGATTGTCATAGTGTGGAGTGTCATAGCATGGCGCAGAGTTTAGTTAAGTGTGGTGGAATGGTGTAGAGGGGAGTGACATAGAGTGGAGTAGAATTTTAGAGGGGAGTGGTGTAGAGTTCTGTAAAGTGGAGTGGCATAGAGTAGAACGGTGTAGTGTCGTGGAGTGGCATAGAGTGGCATCAACTATGGTAACCTAGAGTAAAGTGGCAAAGAGTGAAGTGGCGTAAAGTGGAGAAGCACAAAGTGGAGTAGAGTGTCGCTGAGTGTAGTGGCATAAAGTGGTGTAGAATGGAGTAGAATGCCGTTGAGTCAAGCAGCATAGAGTTGAGTGGCATTGAGTAGTCATTACAGACAACACACTTGCAATTTAAATTATCACTCCCCTACTTCCAGTGACCATGACAGGGGCGTCAAATTGAGCAAGAGGACTGTTTCAGTTATGCTATTAGTAAAGAGTACTGACAAAATAAACACGCTTGTAGCTAGAACATTGTTCCTCAAAGGCATGCACAATCCATAAACTGGTAGTAAAGAGATAAGTAGAACCAGTCAAGTAGAAAAACAGGCAGCAGGAAACCTTTTCAATCAAATACAGCGTGTTTACTGCTTACTGAACTGGCATACAAGGGAAATAACTGAAAACAAATGCCCTCTTTTGGAGTGCCTTACAAAAAAAAAAAAAGAGTTCCCAGAAAACAAGCATTCGTGGAAAAATACAAGGAGCCAGTCAGAGAGGTGGTAACCAAGCTATGCTCCACGGAAGAGCTAAAGTCATGCTGGACAGCCTAAAACAAAAGAAACCAGCAGGTAGAAAGCAAACAAATGTTGGTTACGAAGCCAATGGTAAGCAATGGGTAGAGTACATTCCTAAGGAAGCTTTTTGCATGTCCCCAATATGTCTTTGTCACCAGACAGATGCACTGTTTGTCAGACTTCTACACAAAAAATGAAAGCAGAGTGGAATCATGATTCACCACAAGAAGTTGGCATAAAATAACAGTCGGGAAATTGAAGCCCCCATAGAATCTAAGAGAGTATGAATCTATGTAAAAACATGGATGATGGACAAATCAGCCAGCTATGAAATAATACTGAGGAAATTATTCAGACAGTAAATGCAATACCTCCAGCAAACCAGAAGAAACCTTGACAGACCTTCACGGCACCCAGTGATTGATAGATTGGGATGCAAACAACTCCTCAAATTTCCTCCTGCTGTGGCTCCATTGCAGGACCTTGCACAAGAATTACACATTGAGTATTCCGTGTTTAGGCAGACATTTGTATTAAGGTCTACAGATATTCCAGTAGTTCCTCCAAATGCCCCATGTGGGAGGATCCTGCAAAGTTAAGAGAATTCTGGATTCCCTTATGGTGCAGACTTTGTGAGATGTAATTTCCACCTGCTCATCACTAATTTAGAGACAGTGTGAATGTGACTGGATGCTTGGGTTAGTTTAGAAGTCTGTACATAGCACCAATTATTCTATTAGATGTGCTAGTAGGCTCATGTATAAATTAAACAGTAGAAATGACAGTGCAGACCCTTGAAAGACGCCACAGGATAATCTGTTCTTCTCTGAGACAAACAATCTTTTTCCAACCTGGATCTATATTTTATTGAGAAAACTCTAAAACCAGGTCCAGGCTGTTCTCTCTATCAACACTTTTTCTAGCAAGTTCCCTGTTTTGCTTATCAGAAAGCCAACAAACTGCCCTTCTCTCCTGCGTGGCTAAGACATAGGGCCGGATTTACAAGGCCCAAGTGCCTTCTTGCACCACACTAGCATAATTGTTTTACACTAATGTGACTCATGAAGGCATTTTTCTCCACACCATATTTACAAAGTGGTGCAATGCATGCATTGTTCCACTTTGCGACCCTTTGCGTCACATTACGCCTGCGCCAGGCATAATGTATGCAAGGGAGGCGTTCTGGCATTAGGAGGCCCGCAAAAAAGGAGTAGTGAAATCAACAAGATTTCATTGCTCCAGTTTTGGCATCATTTTTAATGCCTGTTCAAAGCAGGCATTAAAGTGACGCAACCATTGTAATCAATGGGCTCCCTTGCACTTTGCTGCACTAGCATCAAACTTTTTGACGCTAGTGCAGCAAAGCACTACAATAGTGTAAAAAATGTTTATGCTATTGACCTAACGTGCGCCATGGTGCACTGTACTCTAAATACGGTGCACACATGATGTCGTTAGGTGGGGCAGGAGCGATGCAAGAAAACTTTCACATCAGCACTGATGCACCAGTTTCTTGTAAATATGCCTCATACACTTAAGAAATCTCCAGAGCTGCTGCTGAGTCGGTGTCACAGTCTATGGGGGTTTATCAAGCCCAGTACAGTAAAACAGACACACACAAGATTGGTGGGTTACTAGCCTCCAGGAAGACCTTTCCGGGATATTTTATTAACTCTTCTCACAAGTCATCGCCCATACCATTTTGTGTTGGGCATGAGGGGCCTGGTCATTTTCCCTCTTACAGTTCTCACTAATACACAATGGTAGGTCCGAACATTACATTACTCCTTTACCCATAAGAAAAGAAAAAGACTACCTCAGAGGCAAAAAGAAATATTTCAAACATTTGCATGGATTGAGGCACATGCGGTTTAAGGTTTACATGGCCTCTAAAAGGAGATACAAATTATCAAATTAAATCCGTCTCTCAACTGGGTGGAGGTCGCGGGCCGCAGATTATCTCCCGGTGCCCTGCCTCTGTGTGATGACCTCATCAGTTGTCACCTCCTGGTCACCTACGGAGGGGCTTTCATTCACGCCAGTCCCTTGAGATTCCTGAGCGTCAGTCAACTGGCGCTGTTCAGCTGCTGGGCTAGATTCATGGGCAGATACATCACCGGTTCCAGCAAGCAGATGACTGGCACCAGTGTCGTCAGTTTCAGGGTGTGTGAATGGCTGCTCATTTCCCAACCCTTCCGCAAGGGCGAAGCTTCAGAGGGGGTCTCTGCGGTGTTACACCCCCGTAACACATTAATTTTCTAATAAATAATTGGATACAGCTACTTCCAGTCGGGTATTGTGAGATGTCCTCGGATTTCACCAGGACTTTTTACATACATTCAGACAAAAATGTACACACACTCTCTCCCTCTGTTTTTAAAGTTGTCAAAAATCTTGGTAATTTTACAAAATATTGTGTTTTCCCTCACTTATTACCCCTACCAATCTGCATTCCTTTCTCTTTTCACTGCCCATTAGGCCCCTTCCATACACCCTACTTGTCATTTAATGTACTTGAGCATAATATATGTCAGCCTGATTGTTGCAATATCTTAAGCTCACACCCCCAAGTCTTACTGAACAAGCTACGCACCTGCCCATCCGGCTCCTGGTCTGGTGGTCAGTACCATTTGAAGAATGACACATTTCCTGCTATTGACTCACCCCTCAACGAGTTGTGATTATGGTCCCTCTGACATTGCTCACTTTCCATTGTTCTATCTCGTAGGGGAGCTTGAACTTCCCTCTTGGATGATGATTCTTGACCAACACCAGATCACAAACATGAATGTCACGGTACTGGGTGTCTCTTCCTTGACATGCAGTCATTTTGGACACTGCATTGATGCAATGTGTCTGCCACTTTATTTTTCATCATTGAGGTTCTTTCACTGTGGGGAATGGTGTCTCTTACCATTCGGTTCATGCATAGGGTGCTGGGTGGTACTTTAGTAGTCACATCAGGGGTAAGCCGATACTCACGCAGGAGAGAGTACCAAGCGAACTCCATGTTTTGATTGTTAGTCAACGCTATCCCCAAGACTTTCTTTAGAATCCTCATGAAGCGTTCAGCTTCCCCATTTGGTTGAGGCCAGTGGGGGGTGATTTTCCAATGGTGAACACCGTGTGACGTCTTGGCTCAAAAAGGGTGGGCGTTGTCAGTCCTGAGCTCATGAAGTAGTCCGTTAGTGGCCATGACTTTCACCAAGTGAGGTATGGCTTGGGCTGTCATGATTGAGTTCAAAATTTCCACTTTCGGATACTTTGAAAAGTCATCCATTATGACTGGCATGTGGCATCCATCAGGCAGACTTCCGAAATTGGCACTTGCTTGGCGCTACGGGACAGAAGGGATGGACTCAGTGATAATGGGTGCTGGGTGTTCGGCGGGGCCAACCACTTGGCATATGGTGCAGTGTTTCATGGCACGCTCAACATGCTCACATAGTCCCAGGAACCATACTTTACACCGTAGCCTCACCTTCGTTTTCACTATCCCTTGGTAGACAGAGTGTGCCAGGTCTACGACTCTCTGCTGTAGTGAAGCCGGAATCACCAGTCGAGGGTCATTCAGCAGGCACCCTTCTGGAGAAATCGCAAACTCCTTCTGGATGTGGTGTAGTGAGGACAGGGTCAGACATAATTCTTCAGTCTGTCTCAACACATTGTGCATCATGGTGTACTGTGGCAGCTGCTAATATCGCGAACTGATTACACTTATCTGTCTGGATGGATGCCTTGATATCTTCTGGGGAGATGGACAGGGGTCGTGACTGCTCTACCACCATTCTCACATACTCCTCCACATCTTCAGTGTCAGCCTCCTGGTGCCTGGTGGCAGGTTGTGCATGCCGAGACAAAGAGTCTGCGGGATTCTGGGCCCCTGGTGGATATACTGCTGAGAATTGGTACTTTTGGAGCTGAAAGATCCATTTCTCAATCCTGGGAGGCGGTTTGGACGATGACCCACTAAAAAGGGGTATGAGTGGTTTGTGGTCTGTGTGCACCGTAAATGGTTGGGCATACAAGGAGAGGTGAAAGTGATGGCAGCCCCAATGGACAGCAATGGCCTTCTTTTTGATGTGTGTGTATCGCTGCTCCCTGTCCGTTAGTGCTCAACTCCCACATGCTGCTGGAGCCCACTCACCATTTACTCCCTTTTGAGAGAGGACTGCCCCAAGACCATTGGGGATAGCATTTACCGAAAGTTCTGAATCTTTGCTTGGATCAAAGTACACTAATGTTGTGTCTGCTGACTGGGCCCTCTTTGTTGCTTGAAAGGTCTCTTCTTGGGGTGGTCCCCATTCCCAGCTTGTGTTTGCTTTGGTTAACTCTTTAAGGGGTGCTGTAAAGAAGGTTAGGTTTGGAATGAACGTCCCGCAGTATGTAACATTACCTAGAAGGAGACAGTGGTGGGGCAGGGGCTGATTGGATCTGCTTGACTTTATTGGGATCAGGCATGATTCAGTTTTCTGAAAATTAATATCCAAAGAAGACAACTTCTTTTTGAAGAAAGGCACACTTCTCATAGTGGAGAGTGAGTCCATTGTCATGTAGTCATTTGAATTTAGCTCTCAATCTCTATAGATGTTCCTCGCTTTTTGGAGCGTGCACCAAAATGTCATCACTGACATTGATGACTCCCTCTAGTGTTGCTAGCTCTCCATGAATGGTGTCTTGAAATACCTCTGCGGCACTTGAGACTCCAAAGCTAAGATGCATGCACTTCTTTAACACAACGTGGGTGGAAAATGTGGTAATGGCTGTGAGAAAGTAGCCTCTTTCTAGCCTTGTTACCCCCACTTTTGGCCTGTTTGTGAGTGTATGTCAGGGTGTTTTCACTGTCTCACTGGAATCCTGCTAGCCAGGGCCCAGTGCTCATAGTGAAAACCCTATGTTTTCAGTATGTTTGTTATGTGTCACTGGGACCCTGCTAGTCAGGACCCCAGTGCTCATAAGGGTGTGGCCTATATGTATGTGTTCCCTGTGTGGTGACTAACTGTCTCACGGAGGTTCTGCTAACCAGAACCTCAGTGGTTATGCTCTCTCATTTCTTTCAAATTGTCACTAACAGGCTAGTGACCAATTTTACCAATTTACATTGGCTTACTGGAACACCCTTATAATTCCCTAGTATATGGTACTGAGGTACCCAGGGTATTGGGGTTCCAGGAGATCCCTATGGGCTGCAGCATTTCTTTTGCCACCCATAGGGAGCTCTGACAATTCTTACACAGGCCTGCCACTGCAGCCTGAGTGAAATAACGTCCACGTTATTTCACAGCCATTTTACACTGCACTTAAGTAACTTATAAGTCACCTATATGTCTAACCTTTACCTGGTAAAGGTTAGGTGCAAAGTTACTTAGTGTGTGGGCACCCTGGCACTAGCCAAGGTGCCCCCACATTGTTCAGGGCCAATTCCTCGGACTTTGTGAGTGCGGGGACACCATTACACGTGTGCACTACATATAGGTCACTACCTATATGTAGCTTCACAATGGTAACTCCGAATATGGCCATGTAACATGTCTAAGATCGTGGAATTGCCCCCTCTATGCCATCCTGGCATAGTTGGCACAATCTCATGATCCCAGTGGTCTGTAGCACAGACCCTGGTACTGCCAAACTGCCTTTCCTGGGGTTTCACTGCAGCTGCTGCTGCTGCCAACCCCTCAGACAGGTTTCTGCCCTCCTGGGGTCCAGCCAGGCTTGGCACAGGATGGCAGAACAAAGGACTTCCTCTGAGAGAGGGTGTTACACCCTCTCCCTTTGGAAAATGGTGTGAAGGCAGGGGAGGAGTAGCCTCCCCCAGCCTCTGGAAATGCTTTCATGGGCACACATGGTGCCCATTTCTGCATAAGCCAGTCTACACCGGTTCAGGGACCCCTTAGCCCTGCTCTGGCGCGAAACTGGACAAAGGAAAGGGGAGTGACCACTCCCCTGACCTGCACCTCCCCTGGGAGGTGCCCAGAGCTCCTCCAGTGTGCTCCAGACCTCTGCCATCTTGGAAACAGAGGTGCTGCTGGCACACTGGACTGCTCTGAGTGGCCAGTGCCATCAGGTGACGTCAGAGACTCCTTCTGATAGGCTCCTTCAGGTGTTGCTAGCCTATCTTCTCTCCTAAGTAGCCAAACCCTCTTTTCTGGCTATTTAGGGTCTCTGCTTTGGGGATTTCCTTAGATAACGAATGCAAGAGCTCATCCGAGTTCCTCTGCATCTCTCTCTTCACCTTCTGCCAAGGAATCGACTGCTGACCGTGCTGGAAGCCTGCAAAACTGCAACATAGTAGCGAAGACGACTACTGCAACTCTGTAATGCTGATCCTGCCGCCTTCTCGACTGTTTTCCTGGTGGTGCATGCTGTGGGGGTAGTCTGCCTCCTCTCTGCACTAGAAGCTCCGAAGAAATCTCCCGTGGGTCGACGGAATTGTCCCCCTGCAACCGCAGGCACCAAAGAACTGCATCACCGGTACCCTGGGTCTCCTCTCAGCACGACGAACGAGGTCCCTTGAATCCAGCAACTCTGTCCAAGTGACTCCCACAGTCCAGTGACTCTTCAGTCCAAGTTTGGTGGAGGTAAGTCCTTGCCTCCCCACGCCAGACTGCATTGCTGGGAACCGCGACTTTAGCAGCTACTCCGGCCTCCGTGCACTTCCGGCGGAAATCCTTTGTGCACAGTCCAGCCTGGGTCCACGGCACTCTAACCTGCATTGCATGACCTCCTAAGTAGTTCTCCGGCGACGTGGGACTCCTTTGTGCGACTTCGGGTGAGCACCATTTCACGCATCCTCGTAGTGCCTGTTTCTGGCACTTCTGTGGGTGCTGCCTGCTGCTGAGAGGGCTCCTTGTCTTGATCGATGCCTCCTCTGTCCCCTGACGCAATAGGCGACATCCTGGTCCCTCCTGGGCCACAGCAGCATCCAAAAACACTAACCGCACGATTTGCAGCTAGCAAGGCTTGTTGGCGGTCTTTCGGCGGGAAAACACTTCTGCATGACTCTCCACGGCGTGGGGGATCCATCCTCCAAAGGGGAAGTCTCTAGCCCTTGTCGTTCCTGCAAAAACCTCAGCTTCTACTGTCCAGTAGCAGCTTCTTTGCACCCACAGCTGGCATTTCCTGGGCATCTGCCCATCTCCGACTTGCTTGTGACTTTTGGACTTGGTCCCCTTGTTCCACAGGTACCCTCAACTGGAAATCCATCGTTGTTGCATTGCTGGTTTGTGTCTTTCCTGCAGAATTCCTCTATCACGATTTCTATGTCCTTTGGGGAACTTTAGTGCACTTTGCACTCACTTTTCAGGGTCTTGGGGTGGGCTATTTTTCTAACCCTTACTATTTTCTAATAGTCCCAGCGACCCTCTACAAGGTCACATAGGTTTGGGGTCCATTCGTGGTTCGCATTCCACTTTTGGAGTATATGGTTTGTGTTGCCCCTATCCCTATGTGTCCCCATTGCATCCTATTGTAACTATACATTGTTTGCACTGTTTTCTAATACTATTTCTGCATATTTTAGTATTGTGTACATATATCTTGTCTATATTTGCTATCCTCATACTGAGGGTACTCACTGAGATACTTTTGGCATATTGTCATAAAAATAAAGTACCTTTATTGTTAGTATATCTGTGTATTGTGTTTTCTTATGATATTGTGCATATGATACTAGTGGTACTGTAAGAGCTTCACTCGTCTCCTAGTTCAGTCTAAGCTGCTCTGCTAAGCTACCATTATCTATCAGCCTATGCTGCTAGACACCCTATACACTAATAAGGGATAACTGGGCCTGGTGCAAGGTGTAAGTACCCCTTGGTACTCACTACAAGCCAGTCCAGCCTCCTACATTTGGTTGTGCAGCGGTGGGATAAGTGCTTTAAGACTACTTACCACTCTTGTCATTGTACTTTTCATAAGAGAAAAATATACAAAACAAGTTCAGTGTATGTACACCTAACCAAAAAGTTTTGCAATTCTTTTCTCACCTCTTTTCTAAAGTGCTGAAAAGTACCTCTAAGCTTTCTAAAAAGTTCTTAAAAGTTTAAAAAGTTTTTTTCTGTCTTTCTAAAAGTTCTGAAAACTTTTTTCTCTTTTTCTATCACTTAAACTCTTTCTAAAAATGTCTGGCACAGGCCAAAATGTTGATCTGTCCAAACTTGCATATGACCACCTTAGCTGGAAAGGAGCAAGGAGTCTCTGTGTAGAAAGAGGTTTGAGTGTAGGGAAGAATCCTTCTTTGGAATTGTTGCTTAACATGCTTAGAGAACAAGATAAGGCCAGAACGGCCCCATCTGTTGACAAAGTAGCTAATGGTTCCCAATCTGATCCAGGGACTCCCCTAGGAAAGGATTCAGGAAAGAAACTTCCTAGCCTGCCCAATACTAGACAGTCTAGCATAGTTGGTAATGATGAAGAGGTACACCATACAGAAAGTGTTATCTCACATCATAGCAAAAGTATTGTTTCTCACCACAGTAGAAGTGATGTTTCTGTTAACCAAGCTGTTAGGGTGCCTTCTGTAAGGGACAGGTCTCCTTCTGTCCATTCTCACCACACTTCTGTGTCAAGGAATGTCCCTCCCACCCACCCTGATGACAGATTGTTAGAAAGGGAGCTCAATAGATTGAGAGTGGAACAAACCAGACTGAAGCTCAAGAAGCAACAGCTGGATTTGGATAGACAGTCCTTAGAAGTAGAGAAGAAAATACAGAAGTTGGGTTTTGAAACCCATGGTGGCAGCAGCAGTATTCCCAATAGTCATCCTGCAAAAGAGCATGATTCTAGGAATCTGCACAAGATAGTTCCCCCTTATAAGGAGGGGGATGACATTAACAAGTGGTTTGCTGCACTTGAGAGGGCCTGTGTTGTACAGGATGTCCTTCAAAGGCAGTGGGCTGCTATTCTATGGCTATCATTTAGTGGAAAGGGTAGGGATAGGCTCCTTACTGTGAAAGAAAGTGATGCCAATAATTTTACAGTTCTTAAGAATGCACTCCTGGATGGTTATGGCTTAACCACTGAACAATAAAGGATAAAGTTCAGAGAGACCAAAAAGGAGACTTCACAAGACTGGGTTGATTTCATTGACCATTCAGTGAAGGCCTTGGAGGGGTGGTTACATGGCAGTAAAGTTACTGATTATGAAACCCTATATAACATAATCCTGAGAGAGCATATACTTAATAATTGTGTGTCTGATTTGTTGCACCAGTACCTGGTAGACTCTGATCTGACCTCTCCCCAAGAATTGGGAAAGAAGGCAGACAAATGGGTCAGAACAAGGGTGAACAGAAAAGTTCATACAGGGGGTGACAAAGATGGCAAGAAGAAAGATGGTGAAAAATCTCAAGATAAGCATGGGGATAAGGGTAAAACCAAAGATCCCACTTCAAATCTTAAACACTCTTCAGAGGGTGGGGATAAAACAAATTCTTCCTCTTCTTCTCAACCCACACACATTAAAAAACCTTGGTGCTTTGTGTGTAAAAACAGAGGCCATAGGCCAGGGGATAAGTCCTGTCCAGGTAAACCCCCTGACCCTACCACCACTAATACATCAAGCTCTAGTGCCCTTAGCAGTAGTGGTACTAGTGGTGGGACTGCTGGCAACAGTCAAGCAAAGGGTGTAGTTGGGTTCACTTATGGGTCCATCATAGAAACTGGGGTAGTCAGTCCCAAGACAGTTTCTGTCACACCTAGTGGCATTGGTCTTGCCACACTGGCTGCTTGTCCCCTTACAATGGATAAGTACAGGCAGACAGTTTCAATAAATGGTGTTGAGGCCTTGGCCTACTGGGACACAGGTGCCAGTATCACTTTGGTGACTGAAAACCTAGTGCATCCTGAACAACACATCATTGGACAACAGTATAAGATTATTGATGTCCATAACTCCACTAAGGGCCTCATTACGACCCTGGCGGGCGGCGGAGGCCGCCCGCCAGGATGCCGCCCTCCATAATACCGCTCCGCGGTCAGAAGACCGCGGAGGGTATTATGAGTTTTTCCCTGGGCTGGCGGGCGGTCTCCAAAAGACCGCCCGCCAGCCCAGGGAAAAACTCCCTTCCCACGAGGATGCCGGCTCGTAATCGAGCCGGCGGAGTGGGAAGGTGCGACGGGTGCTACTGCACCCGTCGCGTATTTCACTGTCTGCTACGCAGACAGTGAAATACTAGCGGGGCCCTCTTATGGGGGCCCCTGCAGTGCCCATGCCATTGGCATGGGCACTGCAGGGGCCCCCAGGGGCCCCACGACAATCCTTACCGCCATCCTGTTCCTGGCGGGCGAGCCGCCAGGAACAGGATGGCGGTAAGGATTGTCAGAATCCCCTTGGAGGATTCTTAGGGGCAGTGGAAAACCGGCGGGAGACCGCCGGTTTTCCCTTTCTGACCGCGGCCAAAGCGCCGCGGTCAGAATGCCCAAGGGAGCACCGCCGGCCTGTCGGCGGTGCTCCCGCCCCCGTTGGCCCTGGCGGTTCTCTACCGCCAGGGTCATAATGAGGCCCTAAGTTTCTTCCCTTAGCTATAATTCAGTTTAGTTGGGGTGGAGTTACTGGCCCTAAGCAGGTGGTAGTATCACCTAGCTTACCTGTAGATTGTCTCTTAGGTAATGACCTAGAGGCCTCAGGTTGGGCTGATGTAGAGTTTTATGCCCATGCAGCCATGCTGGGCATCCCAGAGGAATTGTTCCCTCTCATTTCTACTGAAATGAAAAAGCAAAGGAGAGAAGGCCTGAAAACTCAGGATCCCTCTCCATCAACAGGTAAAAAGGGTATCACAGTATCCCCTAACCACCCTGCCATTCAGGATACCATTCCTGTGGTGGGAAAAACCTCTCCTGGGGTGGCACCTGTTCCAAGGGAAGCATCAGCTGGCAAAGCTGTACTCCCTGAGGTAGAAGTACCTCTCTGTGGGATAACTAACATTGGTGACAAAAAGAGCACCATTTTAGTTAACATGGAGCATCCCTCCAACCCCCCCAGAGAAACTTTAGTGCAGAAACTCTGCACTGCCTCACAACACTTAGGACAGCATCCCTGCCCTAGTGTGGAGCTCACAGGACAGCATCCCTGCCCTGCTCCAACTCAAGAGAAACAGCATCCCTGTTCTCTTGTCCAGCCATATGGACAAAGTTTTTGCCCAGCTATGGCTTTTCTGAGACAGCATCCCTGTCTGGCATTTCCATCACTACAAATAGGTTCAGTGGACAATTCCCACTGCTCTAAACTAAAACTTACTGATAGAAACTCTGAAAATACATCTTCACATTGTTGCTTAGCTCAAAAACTTCAAACAGAGTGGTTTACACCCCACAGGGAAGTAACCATATAGTGGATGATAAAGGGAGTAACCAGTCTATTGCAGAGCTACTCTCGACTTATCACCACTTACACAATAAAGTGTCAACTGGCCAAGGTTAGCCTTATTGTCCTTCGTTTAAGGGGGGGTTGTGTGAGAAAGTAGCCTCTTTCTAGCCTTGTTACCCCCACTTTTGGCCTGTTTGTGAGTGTATGTCAGGGTGTTTTCACTGTCTCACTGGAATCATGCTAGCCAGGGCCCAGTGCTCATAGTGAAAACCCTATGTTTTCAGTATGTTTATTATGTGTCACTGGGACCCTGCTAGTCAGGACCCCAGTGCTCATAAGTTTGTGGCCTATATGTATGTGTTCCCTGTGTGGTGCCTAACTGTCTCACTGAGGCTCTGCTAACCAGAACCTCAGTGGTTATGCTCTCTCATTTCTTTCAAATTGTCACTAACAGGCTAGTGACCAATTTTACCAATTTACATTGGCTTACTGGAACACCCTTATAATTCCCTAGTATATGGTACTGAGGTACCCAGGGTATTGGGGTTCCAGGAGATCCCTATGGGCTGCAGCATTTCTTTTGCCACCCATAGGGAGCTCTGACAATTCTTACACATGCCTGCCACTGCAGCCTGAGTGAAATAACGTCCACGTTATTTCACAGCCATTTTACACTGCACTTAAGTAACTTGTAAGTCACCTATATGTCTAACCTTTACCTGGTAAAGGTTAGGTGCAAAGTTACTTAGTGTGTGGGCACCCTGGCACTAGCCAAGGTGCCCCCACATTGTTCAGGGCCAATTCCCCGGACTTTGTGAGTGCGGGGACACCATTACACGTGTGCACTACATATAGGTCACTACCTATATGTAGCTTCACAATGGTAACTCCGAATATGGCCATGTAACATGTCTATGATCATGGAATTGCCCCCTCTATGCCATCCTGGCATACTTGGCACAATCCCATGATCCCAGTGGTCTGTAGCACAGACCCTGGTACTGCCAAACTGCCTTTCCTGGGGTTTCACTGCAGCTGCTGCTGCTGCCAATCCCTCAGACAGGTTTCTGCCCTCCTGGAGTCCAGCCAGGCTTGGCCCAGGATGGCAGAACAAAGGACTTCCTCTGAGAGAGGGTGTTACACCCTCTCCCTTTGGAAAATGGTGTGAAGGCAGGGGAGGAGTAGCCTCCCCCAGCCTCTGGAAATGCTTTCATGGGCACACATGGTGCCCATTTCTGCATAAGCCAGTCTACACCGGTTCAGGGACCCCTTAGCCCTGCTCTGGCGCGAAACTGGACAAAGGAAAGGGGAGTGACCACTCACCTGACCTGCACCTCCCCTGGGAGGTGCCCAGAGCTCCTCCAGTGTGCTCCAGACCTCTGCCATCTTGGAAACAGAGGTGCTGCTGGCACACTGGACTGCTCTGAGTGGCCAGTGCCATCAGGTGACGTCAGAGACTCCTTCTGATAGGCTCCTTCAGGTGTTGCTAGCCTATCTTCTCTCCTAAGTAGCCAAACCCTCTTTTCTGGCTATTTAGGGTCTCTGCTTTGGGGATTTCCTTAGATAACGAATGCAAGAGCTCATCCGAGTTCCTCTGCATCTCTCTCTTCACCTTCTGCCAAGGAATCGACTGCTGACCGCGCTGGAAGCCTGCAAAACTGCAACATAGTAGCGAAGACGACTACTGCAACTCTGTAACGCTGATCCTGCCGCCTTCTCGACTATTTTCCTGGTGGTGCATGCTGTGGGGGTAGTCTGCCTCCTCTCTGCACTAGAAGCTCCGAAGAAAACTCCCGTGGGTCGACGGAATCGTCCCCCTGCAACCGCAGGCACCAAAGAACTGCATCACCGGTACCCTGGGTCTCCTCTCAGCACGACGAGCGAGGTCCCTTGAATCCAGCAGCTCTGTCCAAGTGACTCCCACAGTCCAGTGACTCTTCAGTCCAAGTTTGGTGGAGGTAAGTCCTTGCCTCCCCACGCCAGACTGCATTGCTGGGAACCGTGACTTTTGCAGCTACTCCGGCCTCCGTGCACTTCCGGCAGAAATCCTTTGTGCACAGTCCAGCCTGGGTCCACGGCACTCTAACCTGCATTGCACGACCTCCTAAGTTGTTCTCCGGCGACGTGGGACTCCTTTGTGCGACTTCGGGTGAGCACCATTTCACGCATCCTCGTAGTGCCTGTTTCTGGCACTTCTGCGGGTGCTGCCTGCTGCTGAGAGGGCTCCTTGTCTTGCTCGATGCCCCCTCTGTCCCCTGACGCAATTGGCGACATCCTGGTCCCTCCTGGGCCACAGCAGCATCCAAAAATACTAACCGCACGATTTACAGCTAGCAAGGCTTGTTGGCGGTCTTTTGGCGTGAAAACACCTCTGCACGACTCTCCACGGGGTGGGGGATCCATCCTCCAAAGGGGAAGTCTCTAGCTCTCGTCGTTCCTGCAGAAACCTCAGCTTCTACTGTCCAGTAGCAGCTTCTTTGCACCCACAGCTGGCATTTCCTGGGCATCTGCCCATCTCCGACTTGTTTGTGACTTTTGGACTTGGTCCCCTTGTTCCACAGGTACCCTCGACTGGAAATCCATCGATGTTGCATTGCTGGTTTGTGTCTTTCCTGCAGAATTCCCCTATCACGACTTCTATGTCCTTTGGGGAACTTTAGTGCACTTTGCACTCACTTTTCAGGGTCTTGGGGTGGGCTATTTTTCTAACCCTTACTATTTTCTAATAGTCCCAGCGACCCTCTACAAGGTCACATAGGTTTGGGGTCCATTCGTGGTTCGCATTCCACTTTTGGAGTATATGGTTTGTGTTGCCCCTATCCCTATGTGTCCCCATTGCATCCTATTGTAACTATACATTGTTTGCACTGTTTTCTAATACTATTACTGCATATTTTGGTATTGTGTACATATATCTTGTGTATATTTGCTATCCTCATACTGAGGGTACTCACTGAGATACTTTTGGCATATTGTCATAAAAATAAAGTACCTTTATTGTTAGTATATCTGTGTATTGTGTTTTCTTATGATATTGTGCATGTGATACTAGTGGTACTGTAGGAGCTTCACTCGTCTCCTAGTTCAGCCTAAGCTGCTCTGCTAAGCTACCATTATCTATCAGCCTATGCTGCTAGACACCCTATACACTAATAAGGGATAACTGGGCATGGTGCAAGGTGTAAGTACCCCTTGGTACTCACTACAAGCCAGTCCAGCCTCCTACAATGGCTCATCACTCTGGAGCCAGCAGCAGTTGGTGGTACCTGGCCCGGCGGTCCATTTTGGAGAACCATTGGGATCCACTCACTTCTGCGATGATGTCATCCACAGTAGGTGTCACGTGGCGTTTATGTCAGATGGCCATGTTCAGTAATCTCATATCTACACATATTCTAACCTCACCGGGCTGTTTGGGTTTACGAGTAACTTCAGTCGTTGAGACCCATGGTGTTGGTCTATCCCCCTGTTCAATAATGTCCGCCTCTTTCAATTTTCATAGCTCTTCCTCCGCCTTGGGATTCAAGTGGAAAGCCATGCGGCAATGTTTGAGGGCCACGGACTGGATGGAATAATCGACATGTAGGTGTATATGTCAGTCCTTTAGACATCGGATGCCCTCAAACAACTGTGAGAATGCAGACACCAACTCATCCACACTTCCCAGGTGTACACAGAAGGGAAAAGACACTTGATTAAGCTTCTCCGTTATGATGCAGCTCAGCAGCAAGCCAGATCCTGTCTTGGTTACATACACCTTGGCTCAGGCTAACTGTGATTCATGTGAAATTTTGGTTGTGAATACCCCGGCCAGGGGGAGTGGCGCTGATGATCCAAATGCATAAACTTGAGTGGTGGTGGGATGCAGTACAGGCCAAATGGGTAGAATTTGCAATACGGACTGTGCTAAGATGTTTATTGACGCTCCCATATTGATAAGGGCCACAATCTGATGGGCTGCAAGGGAGACAGGGCACTTTGGATTTGTCTTCTGGGGTGTCCTCCAGGCTGAATAGCATGGATTACATGTACGGCACCTTCCACACCATCATCATCATCGTCCATGACCTTTCATCCCCAGAGCTCGTGGTTGTTTGTGCACTTTTGACTGATTTCGCCTTCCGAGTCTGTTGAGATGCCACGGGGCGACAGACTTTAGCAAAGTGATTGGGCTTGTTACAGTTAGCACACCGCTTTCCTTATGCAGGGCAGGGTCCTTCATGGGGGTATGATGCCCACATGTGTAGCATGTTATGGCTCTTGGGGCCGGTTTGGATCGGGCCTTTTTTCTTTCTGTCCTCATTGTCGTCACAGCATTGAGTAGTTCTGCCTTTATCTGTCGTTTCAAGGCCACTTTCATGTGCACTGCCCTCATCTTTGACAGCTCCTTTGATTGTCCCATGGTAAGTATGTCTATCATGGGCATACCCAGAACCTGTAGAATATTTTACCGCATCTTCAAGGAGTGGCATCCTTGTATGAACTGGGCACAGATCTTATTGTCCGCATTGGGTAGAGTGCAGGTGCTGGCGAGATCCTTGAGCCTTGCATAAAAGGTGTCCATTGATTCATCAGGAAGCTGCTTGGCCTGTCAGAGAAGAGTTTGCTCGTAGTCAGTTTTTGCGAGCGGTTCGAAGTGCCCATTTCAGAGTCTGATAAGTGGCCTTCCTCAGTCACAGATTTTCATAGCTTGTGAATCATGGCACCCCCTAGATGTAGGAGCATAGGGCTTCTTCTGCCACTATCTAGTGCCACCTCAGCAAAATAATTCTTCAGTCTTTCCACCTATTCGTGCCATCTTGATATTTGTGCCAAAGGGGGACCACCTGCCGGTTCTAGAGCTGGGATGACAACCATAAGATAGCGGTATCAGATTCCACGGCTGGGAAAGAGATTCGTGTGAAAGGCTTGTGGGGTAGTTGTCACTGAGGGTTGCTTTGGGTATTGACATGGCTGATGGCTAGTAGGCCAGACGTTCGACTGTGGTGTCTATCCTTGTGGTTGGTTTTCCTTTGGGGTAAGCTGTAGGCTGGTTTGATTTTCCTTTTTTTCTTTTGTCTTGCGGTTTACTGGGTGTGCTTGTAATGACGCTCTCCCCTGTCCATCCTTGTTACCGGCAAGTGGGTGCTCTGAGTTGTACTTTTTTCGTTTGATAATGCACTCTTTTAATGTGAGGGATTCCTTTCTGCTAGTTGCAGAGGCATCTGTGATGTAAAGGCACATGAGCTTTGTCTGTGCACAAATTCACTTCACCCAAGCATCCCAAAAACACTCTGGACCAGATCCCAGGCATGTAGCGTCCCTTGCTGATCACAGGGGCTGTGTGGTGCTGATAAGGAATATGCTGGTTCCCAAGGCGGTGGGGCAGCGCCACCTCTCTTCACAGGGCCACATACCACGCAGTGTAGCCACCGGATAGAGGCACGGTTTGAAATGGAGCCTGGAAGGTGCCGGGAGTCACAAACGGCTTGGATCTTGCCGCTCTCGAACTGCACAAGACTCACCTGGTGAATTGGGCAGGACCTGGGCAGATGACAGGGAGAGTTTATTCCAGCACTCAGTGGGAGGGAGCCCAGCGTGATGAAAAAGACAAGATCCTGTTGAAGATGAGTGCAGTGTGGGTTGTCACCACCATCCTCGGTGCCAGTCTGTTGAGTCGGTGTGACAGACTATGGGGATTTATCGGGCCCGGTACAGTAAAACAGAAACACATAAGGTTGGTGGCTTTCTAGCCTCTAGGAAGATCTTCCCAAGCTAATTTATTAACTCTCCCTATTCTTCATCGCCCAAACTATTTTGTGTTGGGCATGAGGGGCATGGTCATTTTCCCACTGACAGTTCTCAGTATTACACAATGGTATGTCCCAACATAACAGAAGCTAGAGTCTACTACAGCTCCCAGTGAAACAAAATAAATACTGGGCCACTATGCTGTAAAGGTAGCCCTCAGAAAGCCTAGTGAGTGCAGGAGTAATATGACTCGAACATGAAAGAGCATACTGTATGTTTTTTTCTCTCAGTCAGAGTTAGAAGCACTTCTGCTTGCCTTCCTGTTATAGCACATGGCAGCTTGGCAAGTTTCCCTTATTGTGAGCTGCTCATGCAACAGTGCTGGCCACTTGCACACTGTCCCTTTGCTCACTCTGTCAGCCACGTTTATCTGCTGCTACAGTTTACAATGCGGCCGACGAGAGACGAGTTGGATAGCGTTGGGAGCGGCCGTTTGCTTGCCGCTGTCACCAAGGTTCTTCATAACAAATAAACTCCTCACTACTGGAGAAGTATCTTCGTCTAAGTTATTAATATTATGGCAAATTGGGGACAATTTCTGGTCAACCTCGGAGCCTGGATCCCGCCGTCTCTTGTAGGCCCAGCCCATAAATATGTGAGGAGTGTTTGCTAATGTAATATTTCCTGTCTTTTACACCAAAACCCATAACGGCTCGAATAGCCTACAAAATAAGTGATTTCCTATGCAAGGTATTGTAATTTCCACTTTGTTCTACAAAGATTATTAAACCAAGGGCGATGTGTACATTCCTAGACCATTTTAGGGGTTGCACATTGATATGTTAAGCGTGCACCATTTCTTTGTACTGCTTTAACTGTTACCTGTTTATTCGAGTCAAATATTATTATTTCCTTTTGGATTAGTATTTTTCTATCACGCAGGGAATTCATCCTCCTCCTCCTTTTTTAGAGCTGACTGGCAAACCTGTAATTGAATGGAAAGACTGAGACAGGTTGTTTAATGTTTTACCTTGGTGCTGTTGATGTGCAACATTTTCGTGCAGAAAGATAGTTTATTTTGGGGACACAGTTTGGGTAGAGAAGGACAACTGATTTTTGACCATTTACTTATTTGCACTTCACCTCAAGGAGAAGAGCTTGATGAATTTCAAGGAGCTGTCCTAAGGTTAGAAAAGAGATTTGATACACAAAAGAGTACTGAGGTCAGATGTTTCAAGTTCTATTTCAAGAGAACAAAAGCAGGATGAGTCAGTAGAATCTAATGTTACTGAGTTAATATTTTTAGAAGCAAACTGTGAATTTGAAAATTTTACTGAGCAGCTTATACAAGACCAATTAGTGGTCAAATGTCACCATAAAGCAATCCAGGAGAAGCTAATGTTTTTTAAAAGGTTATCCCTTTCTGAAGCAATTGATGCTTCTTCAGTGATTCACAGGTAGAAGCGAACACTTTAATGAGAAATGCTGAAGAATCTATTCTGGCTGTCAAGAGTAAACGGAAAGATGGCCAAATTTCAACGTTCAAGACGAACTCAAAAGATGTCAGTACAACTAACAACAAATTTCATGCATGTTTTTTTGTTGTTCTCATCATGCAGCAAATTTAAAACTATGGGGGTCATTCTGACCTCGGTGGTAAAAGGCGCTTACCGCCGGTCAGAAGCCCGCCATAACACCGCCGCGGCCGCGGTAAACCGCCACGGTCATTCTGACCCGCAACTTGTAAACCTCCAAAAACCCGACATCCACAAAAGTCCGCCACACCAAAGGTCAGCGAAAAAATGGCGATGACCAAACCTCCACCGTCACGCCAACAGAAATACGCCCATGCCATTACGACCCACGAATCCACGCGGCGGTCTTTCATCCGCGGTATTCTATTGGCGGTACACACCGCCGCGGTCGAAATACACACACCTTTACAAAACATCCCCACATTGGTCAATTTGAAACACACACACCTGAGATACATATACACACCACTCCCACACACCCAATACAAAATAAAACACACACCCACATCACCCACAAACCCCTACGACAACAATTGCAAATCAAGGACAGAGAGAGACAGCACTGCTTAGAGTAGACCATCACACCGAGGCAAATCACAACATCACCCACACAATTACCACGCACAAAACACCATACACCACCACAGACATTACACTCCACAACACATACACCACCCCTCACCTCATCCACACCACCCCATGGCACCCCAAAGACACCCCAGGTTCTCTGACGCAGAACTCCGGGTCATGGTGGAGGAAATAGTACGTGTAGAGCCCCAGCTATTCGGGGCACAGGTGCAGCACACCACAATAGCTAGGAAGATGGAGCTCTGGCAAAGGATAGTGGACAGGGTCAACGCGGTGGGACAGCATCCACGCAATCGGGATGACATCAGGAAGCGATGGAACGACCTACGGGGGAAGGTGCGTTCCATGGTATCAAGGCACAACATTGCGGTGCAGAAGACTGGCGGCGGACCCCCACCTACTCCCCCAGAATTTACAGCATGGGAGGAAGTCTTGCACATCCTGCATCCTGAGGGCCTCGCAGGAGTATCTGGAGGAATGGACTCTGGTAAGTCAAATCTTAACTACTACTTCCCACCCCCACCCCACCTGCATGCCAGCACATACCCCCACCCTCACCCCCACCCCATCACACCAACTCCTTGCAAAAGGCTCACCATCACAACCCACCCATCCAAACACCAAGCCCTGCATGCGAGCACAAAGCATGGACACCCATCACCAAAGCATGCCCACAAAAACACACACATCACCCTCACAAGCCACCCTCACAAAAGCCCCCACAAAGGAATGCCTTCACTTGGGTACACGAACACCCACCCATCACACGAAATGCCACACACAGAAGCTATAACCATACCTTAATACCCCTGCAGGACCCGAACGCCACCACACCGCCACGGATGGTCCAAAGATGTCCATCCCACCCCCAGAAGAGGCCCCCAGCAATGACAGCAGCTCTGTCTCCCTGGAGCCAGACGACCACCCCGGCCCATCGGGGACCTCTGGACAGTCGGTTCCCCACAGACAGCCACAGGCTACACCAGACCCAACCCCCTCTGGGAACACCAGCACAGCTCCCACCCAGCGGGCCCATGCCTCTGTCTCCACGACACGTCAATCAGCGGTGTGTCCGCCACTACAGGGCACCCAGGTTGACCCACCACCCCAACAACCACAGGGACCTGGGGGCAGTGGTAGTGGGCACACCGTCCAGGGGACAGAGGCCCAGGAACACAGGGGAACTGGGAGGGCTGCTGTGCGACAGGGGGGGGGACAGGCCCAGGGAACCCACTCTCCAAGAGGCCATCTCCACCATCATGGGAGCATACCACCACTCCCAGGAGACGATGGCGACGGTACTGGCCAGGTTCCAGGAGATCCAGGCACAGCAGGAGGAATGGTACATGGGGTTCAGAGAGGAACTGAGGAACATCGGTTCCGCAATGGGGACCATCGTCCTGGCCCTTAACCAGATAGTCACCACATTGCGGGACCATGTGGCACCACAAAGGGCCCCTGTCACTAGCCAGGACCAGGAACAGGCTACAACATCCGCCGGAGCTAGTGGACAGGAGGCCCTCACACAACGACAGTCCACCAGAACCCCACCTCCTGCTGAAGAAGAACCACCCCGCAAGCGGAACCTGAGATCTCACAAGAAGACAGAGTAGGATTGCAAGACCCCCGCCAGCATATGATACCCCCTGATGTCATCCCACTGTCCCACATAGTCACCCTGTCCAACCTTGAATTGCCCCTGCTCCATCCTTACACAGGCATATGGACAATGCACCTGTGCGACTGAGAACTGGACTCTGCCATGGACATTACTCCACCCTCACCCATCCCCGCTTCCCAATCATTTACCTATATGTAGCACTTGAAATAAATCACTCATTGCACTTAAAATAACAGGAGTCTGCTTGTATTTTTCACAAATGTATTACACATAACGGTGCAATTATGTTCAGTAACATTGTGATGACAACATACCAATGTCAATAAGCTTTAGTCCATGGGCAAACAAAGCAGTAGTCACGCAGTCGGTCATACAGCTCTGAAAAGGGAAGGGAAAGTCACAATTAACTTAAAAGGAACTGGGGGGAAACACAGACAGTAGAGACACAGGAGGCCTTAAGTAAATGTAAATTGGGGTGGCTGTTTCTTACCTGTGTGCTACTGAAAGTATTGTTGTATGACTGTATCCCTGTTGTCTGTGTCGTCCCCGTCGTCTTCCTCCTCTTCACTCTCCACAGGCTCCACAGCTGCAACAACACCACCATCTGGACCATCCTCCTGCAGAAAAGGCACCTGGCGTCGCAAAGCAAGATTGTGAAGCATACAGCAGGCCACGATGATCTGGCACACCTTCTTTGGTGAGTACATTAGGGATCCACCAGTCATATGTAGGCACCTGAACCTGGCTTTCAGGAGGCCGAAGGTCCTTTCTATGATCCTCCTAGTTCGCTCATGGGCCTCATTGTACCGTTCCTCTGCCCTGGTCCTGGGATTCCTCACTGGGGTCAATAGCCAGGAGAGGTTGGGGTAACCAGAGTCACCCAATAACCACACACGGTGTCTCTGTAGCTGTTCCATCACATAAGGGATGCTGCTATTTCGCATGACATACGCGTCATGCACTGACCCAGGGAACTTGGCATTTACATGGGAGATGTACTGGTCAGCCAAACAGACCACCTGGACATTCATCGAATGATAACTTTTTCTGTTTCTGTACACCTGCTCACTGTCTTTGGGGGGAACCAAAGCCACATGGGTCCCATCAATGGCACCAATCATGTTTGGGATATGTCCAAGGGCATAGAAATCACCCTTCACTGTAGCCAATTCACCCACCTCAGGGAAAATAATGTAGCTCCGCATGTATTTCATCAGGGCAGACAACACTCTGGACAACACCTTAGAAAACATAGGCTGAGACATCCCAGATGATATGGCCACTGTTGTCTGAAAAGACCCACTTGCCAAAAAATGGAGTACTGACAGAACTTGCACCAGAGGGGGAATCCCCGTGGGTTGGCGGATGGGGGACATCAGGTCTGGCTCCAGCTGGGCATATAGTTCATGTATAGTTGCTCTGTCAAGCCGGTATGTAAGTATGATATGTCGTTCTTCCATTGTCGACAGGTCCACCAGCGGTCGGTACACGGGAGAATTCATCCTTCTCCTCGCAAGTCCCAGCGGACGGTGCCTAGGAAGGACAACATGGAGCACAGAGTCAAGCAACCCACAGGTTAGTTCACACAGCTTGCACAGTACACAAATCGCTATGCATGGAACGGCTTGTATGAGTGGCTATGCAAGGCCTAGGCCTGTGTGAAGCAGTAGAAATCATGCCATGTGGGCCCTTGAAATGGCGGCTGCCTGACCTGTGAAGTGTGACAGTGGGATGTGAGGTCACTGCGCTGGCGTGGCACACCGTGGCGGTAGGCGGTCGAAGACCGCGGCTCAAAGCAGCATTGGTTAACATTGAACCCTATGGGTCTCAGGAGCCAATGACAATGTGCGCCGGCGGGCGCGGTACGCACCGCCGCAGTACGCACCGCCGCGGGCGTGACCGCCATTTTCTATCTGATTAATCACTCGAGACCTGATCATCCACAGGACAGGACCTATACTGCAAGTGCTGCTGTGACCTCGGTCTGGGAGATACAATGGCTGCTGCGACTGGGGAAAGGGCCCCTGCCTTCACTGCCGAGGAATTGGAGAAACTTGTTGATGGGGTCCTCCCCCAGTATGCGCTACTCTACGGTCCTCCAGACCAACAGGTTAGTACACAGGGTGCACGTTGAATGGGCTATGCCTGTGTTGAGTGGGGTGTATGTAAGATGGTAGGGAGGGGAGCGAATGAGGAGTGCAAGGCACGAAAGATGAGAGCATGTGCCACATGGCAAGGTTGGGGAGGGGGGGGCCACTCACATTGACCAGGCAGAAAACTGATGCGATTTCCTATACCACCCTGTACATGTCAAATAGGTCAGCGCCCATCAGAAGATCGACATTTGGCATGCCATCGCCAAGGACGTCCGGGCCCTTGGGGTCCACAACAGACGGGGCACCCACTGCCGAAAGAGGTGGGAGGACATCCGCCGCTGGACCAGAAAGACCGCCGAGTCTCTGATGGGGATGGCCTCCCAACGTAGGAGGGGTGCCAGCCGCCAATTGACCCCCCTGATGTCCCGGATCCTGGCGGTGGCCTACCCCGATTTGGATGGGCGCGTGAGGACATCACAGCAGACACAAGGGGGTGAGTATCAGCACATTCTGCTATCTTGGCGCGCAGGGAAGGTGTCTGGGTGGGGGATGAGGGCTGTGGCTATCTCCAGGCCAGGGCGCATTCTGTAGGCTAGGCCCCTCCGTTAGACACGGCCCTGTGCCCCCGCCCCCCACCTCTGTAGGGTGCCAAGTACAGCTATCCATGGTCCTGCATCACCCATGTGTGCATTTGTCGTCCATAGACCTGTAGGCCTAGTCACAAGAACTGAGTAGTGTACCCCGATTGCGCAGCATAGTGCAGGGGGCTTCTGTGTCTGTCCTCTCCGCCAAAGGTGTTGCCAATGCATGCACTCAACCTGTCTTCATTTCTCCCCCTCACCCATTTTCTTTTTCTTCCTGTGCATGTGTGCATTAGCATCATCAGGCGGAGGAGAAGTGGCATCGGCGCACGAGGGAGCTGCATCTCACATGGCCCCGGAGGGCCATGCAACCAACTCAGAGTTCACCAGTGAGACGGAGGGCGAGGGGAGCTCCACAACGGGGACCCGTGGAGACGTCAGCGACACTGACACGTCCTCGGAAGGGAGCTCCCTTGCGGTGGCGGCAACATCCGTGCCCACCGCCACAACAGGTACAGCCGCCACCCAGCGCACCAGCCCCGCCCTCCCAGCAGCCCCTCAGCCTTCGCTCCGTGCCCGCTCACCCAGGAAGGTGGGCATCTCCTTCGCCCCAGGCACCTCAGGCCCTGCCCCAGTTACCCCTGCTGCCCTCAGTGAGGAGGTCATTGACCTCCTCCAGACCATCATTGTTGGGCAGTCTACCCTTTTGAATGCCATCCAGGGTGTAGAAAGGGAGGTGCATCGGAGCAATGCATACCTGGAGGGCATTCATTCGGGTCAGGCTGCCCATCAGCGATCGTTCAACGCTCTGGCCTCAGCACTGACGGCAGCCATTGTCCTTGTCTCCAGCCTCCCTCTTCTAACTCCCTCCACCCAGTCCCAGTCTCCTGTTCCTCTGCCTATCCCATCCACACCATCAGACCAGCCTGCGCACACCTCAACACCCAAGGGCAGCTCATCCAGACATAAGCACCACAGATCCCACAAGCATTCACACAAACAACATCCAGATGCAGACATGCCAACAGTCACTACCACCTCTGTGTCCCCCTCCTCCTCGTCTCCCTCCTCCCTCCCTGTGACGTCTCCACTCACACCTGCATGCACACCACCATCAGCCAGTACTTCCATCACCAGCACACCCTCCATTACAGTCAGCACACGTGCAGTCACCACCCCCACTGCCATTTACACATCCCCTGTGTCCTCTCCCACTGTGTCTGTCACCCCCTCTTCCAAATCACACAAACGCAGGCAGCCACCCACCCAACAGCCATCCACCTCACGACAGCCTCCAGCCCAAGCACCTGCACCCAAAGACAGCACACTTGACTCTCCTACAACCACATCCTCTTCCTCCACTCCCATACCCACTGCACCTACCCTTCCCATTGCTCCTAAAAAACTTTTCCTCTCCAAAACTAACCTCTTTGCTTCACCTGACCCACCCCCTCCATCTGGTAAGAGTCCAAAGAGCACCTCAGCCACCACCAGCCCTGCATCTAGTATCACCATAGTGCAGGGCTATTGGAGTCCACCAGCTCCAAGGGAAGGAACATCGGCCAGCAGCAAGGGGACAGCCAGCCCACCCCCTGGGAAGAGGACAAGAAAAATTAAGGGCCGGGGCGAAAAGCCTGAGACGGCTGCCACCAAGGAGAGTGGCCTTGCCCCGTCACCTGCCACATCATCTAAGGGGGGCAAGGGCCAGAGAGCTGCAGCGAAGGAGGGCAAGGGCAGCAGGGCGGAGAAGACATGCAGCAGGCGAGCGCACCAGGAGGGCCCCACCAGCCCCATACCGGGTGTGACGGACGACACCCACGGGCCCAAGACTCCATCACAGGAGGGCCCCGCTACCGCAAGGTCGGAGGGCGACTAAGCGGGGAGTCTTGGCCAGGTCTGGGTCCCTTGAAAGACAGGACAAGCACCGCTGAACAGGGCCCCGCCAAGACAGGCACCGCTGAACAGGGCCCCGCCGTGAAGAGCACCACTGAACAGGGCCCTGCCGTGAAGAGCACTGCTGAACAGGGCCCCGCCGTGAAGAGCACCGCTGAACAGGGCCCCGCCAAGACAGTCACCGCTGAACAGGGCCCCGCCGTGAAGAGCACCGCTGAACAGGGCCCCGCCAAGACAGGCAGCGCTGAACAGGGCCCCGCCGTGAAGAGCAGCGCTGAACAGGGCCCCGCCGTGAAGAGCACCGCTGAACAGGGCCCCGCCAAGACAGGCACCGCTGAACATGGCCCCGCCGTGAAGAGCACCGCTGAACAGGGCCCCGCCGTGAAGAGCACCGCTGAACAGGGCCCCACCGTGAAGAGCACCACTGAACAGTGCCCCGCCAAGACAGGCACCGCTGAACAGGGCCCCGCCAAAACAGGCACCGCTGAACAGGGCCCCGCCGTGAAGAGCACCGCTGAACAGGGCCCCGCCGTGAAGAGCACCGCTGAACAGGGCCCCGCCAAGACAGGCACCGCTGAACAGGGCCCCGCCAAGACAGGCACCGCTGAACAGGGCCCCGCTGTGAAGAGCACCGCTCCGCTGGGCCCTTCATCTCAAGCACCGCTCCGCTGGGCCCTTCATCTCAAGCACCGCTCCGCTGGGCCCTTCCTGTCAAGCACCGCTCCGCTGGGCCCTTCATCTCAAGCACCGCTCCGCTGGGCCCTTCCTGTCAAGCACCGCTCCGCTGGGCCCTTCATCTCAAGCACCGCTCCGCTGGGCCCTTCATCTCAAGCACCGCTCCGCTGGGCCCCGCCGTCTCAAGCACCGCTCCGCTGGGCCCTGCCGTCTCAAGCACCGCTCCGCTGGGCCCCGCCGTCTCAAGCACCGCTCCGCTGGGCCCTTCATCTCAAGCACCGCTCCGCTGGGCCCTTCATCTCAAGCACCGCTCCGCTGGGCCCTTCATCTCAAGCACCGCTCCGCTGGGAACCGCCGTCTCAAGCACCGCTCCGCTGGGCACCGCCGTCTCAAGCACCGCAGGTCCATTGACAGTGCCGGTTCTGTGTCGAGCAGGTGTTCACGAAGCACTCTGGGCACCATGCCTCCTCCAATACCAGTGGAGTCGGTTATCCATCTGATGGACTGTGGCTTTGCACTCCCCAGGATGGTACAGTGGGCATGGAGGCCCCTCGTGGATCTGGCGTCGTGGACTCATGTGGCTGAGGTGCCCCCCTTTCCCTTCCCCCTGAGGTGCCTGTTGTTATATCATCTGATGCCCCTGCAGTGTTCTCTCCAATGGTATCCGGTCTCCTGTGTGGGCTTTGCCCATGTGTTTGTACACATTGGCCCACGGACTATGGATATTTAACGGACTGTGCAGGACTTATTGACTATGTTTATACTTTGCACTATGTTCATTATTTCTTTTGTATATTTCATATGGCATATTTACCATGACTTCAATGAACCTATTTTATACATAAATTTGAAACTTCATTTTAATTATGTCTTTGCATTCTTCCGGGGGGTTTGGGGGGTGTCACTCTGACTTGTTGCTCTGCATTGGTGTGTAGGTATTGGGGGGGTGGGTTGGGGGGGTGGGTGTATCGCGTATGTGAGTGCACGTAACCTTTCCTCCTCCCCCCTCCCCGTGTCGTAGGTGCAGTACTCACCGTTGTCGTCTGCGCCGGCGTTCGTACTCGTGGTAGATGAGCAGGTAGACAAGAGCTGGTAGTATGTTTAATTCGGGTTCCATGCTGTCCAGATTCCTCGTGGAGTGTGTGGAGGTGAGCGTTTTCCCGTTCGTAGTCTGTTTCCGCCGTGTTTTTATCGGCGGGGCTCCCGCCCCGGAAATGGTGGCGGATTGGTGAGTTGTGATAGGGTGGGCGGTACATTGTCTGCCGCCTGCCTGTTGGCGGTGACCGCCGCGCTGTTTGTCGTTCCCGCCGTGGCGGACGGAGTGTTAAAGTGGCGGTCTGTGTTGGCGGTTCCCGCCAGGGTCAGAATTGCATTTTTTGGACCGCCTGCCTGTTGGCGTGTTGGCCGCCGCTTTACCACCGACCGCCAGGGTTGGAATGACCCCCTATGTCCTGTCGTAAAAAGAAATATGCAATCTATGCGGCTCTGTTGGGCATTTTGCATAAGTGTGCATGAAAAAGAAATCTTAAGTAAAGGAAATAGAAGATTTTATGGAGGAAAATGAATTAGAGACCGGTTTGAAAGATTTAGTACTGAATGTAAACTTAACAGATTTTGGTTTGTATCCCACTGTTGACATACTTATAGGATACAAAGCTGTCAAATTGTTAACGGATTCTGGAGCCGGGGTGACAATATCACCCATGACACATTTGAGCAAGTTTGGAAAGATGGACTACGTGAAGATCCTGACTTTAAAGCATAATCTTTTCAGGGATGAAAAATGTATTTGATTGGCTATTTTGTGTCTAATAGTAGTTATCAAAATGAACTTTTAAATGGAATGGTTTATGTTACTTTTAAAGGAAAGAACATTTTAGGGTGGGTTCATAATGCCATGTTAAATATTGAACTTCTAACTGGCAAAAACAAGACTTTCATGTTGTTTGCTGCACTTTCATATTAACTTTTACCACAACAAAATCAGTTGTATAACTGAATCCACAGCTGTTGTAATTGCCATGCATGACATTATTAACAATGTTGATTTTTTTCACAGATTCAAAAAGAAGTTAGAAAATATGATGTATTATTTGAGAATAAGTTAGGGCTTTTAAAAAATGTTGAACTGGACATTAAACTCAAAGATGATGCCATACCTATAAAGCACAAATTGAGAAGTATACCTTTAAGAGTTAGAAGTGAATTATCTAAGACTTGATGCAAAAACAAGGTACAATGAAACCAGTTAATAGCTCACCGTGGTTGTCACCCATTGTTATAGATAAGAAAAAGAACAAAGAAATACACATTTGTATTGGCCTTCCGTCATAAATAAAAAAAAATAGGTTGGTGCTTACCTCTGCCCAAGACTGAGGAATTGATGGTAAAGCTTAATTGTGTGAAAATAGTCACCGAGCTAGAATTAAGGTCTGCTTACCATCAAATTGCTCTTGCTCAGACATCCAAACATGTTACAGATTTGTTACACTAGACAGACTTTTTCAATTCAGGAGGATGCCATTTGGTTTGGCACCTGCTGCTGCAGTGTTTCAAAGGACAATCAATTAAATGTTAGGTGACCTGGAAGGAGTATTAGTATTTCAAGATGACATGTTAATAATTAATAGTAAGTGAAAATCAGTATGAACATAGTCATAGATTGAATGCTGTTTTTGCTAAACTTAAAGTCAGCAGTCAACAGTTAAGGCAAGATAAATGTAGTTTTGAACACAATCCATTAGAGTAGCTAGGATACATAGTCAGTGCAAATGGCATCAGTGCTACTTCTGGTTTAATTAAAGCCATGGGAGATGCCCTTGAACCAAGTAATAGATAACAGGGTCTTTTATTGGCTTGTGTGAAGTTTATGGAAATCCATCCCAAATTTCGCATCTGTAGCTGAACCAATTACGTGACTGCTCAAGGAAAAAGTAGATTTTGTGTAGGGACACAAAAGGATGCTTTTGATCATCGAAAAACGTAATTTATTGCAAACTCCTCTTGTACAATCAAATGTACCAGGTTTCCCTGTTGCTGTGGATGTCAGCAACAGTAGTTTGGGAGCTGTAATTATCTAGAGATTCAGAAATGTTGATTGCACAGAAGCTTTTGCCTCCAGACTGTTGAAGGACGCAGAAAAAGCATATTCTGCAGTCAATGCTACACACTTACACATTCTTTCTCCCCACATCTTTCTGAAATTTTCCTTCTGCATATCTCATCTTTTTCCTGTTCAGCACCCACTGTCCACTCTCGCCTGCCTGAACTTCCTTTAATCTCGTTCACTTCACCCCTCACCACAAACACATAACACTCACTGCCCCGCATTTTCTTTTATTTTCGTGTTCTCAATATTTTGCTAACTGTGTACCTCCACACACATTTGTGTACAATCACAATTACATATGTAAAGGTATACCTTTTTCAAGTGAAGGTATTCCAAAGACTTTAGCTACAGGCAATGGAGTGCAATTTACATCTGACACTATGGTTACGTTTCTTAAGGACTCAGGCATTGAGCATGGAAGTACTAGCCTTTATCATCCTCGAGATAATGACCTTGTTGAGCATGCACATCAACACCATTAAATTATCTTTGTCTAACAATCTGCAACCATAATGACTGTTCAGGACATGTTAAATTCCTATCATGCAACCTCTCTTTCTACAACAGAAGTTTCACTTGTTCAGACACTTAAGGGATGTACTCCTTTCACATTTTTAGAACCGTGTTGGGTCAAGAAAAACAATGGATCTCATTTACACGACCTTTGCGCCACTGTTGTGTCATTTTTTTGTAGCAGAGGTGGCACTAAGCAATACTTTACACTGTTCCAGATTTACAACTTGACGCATTGGGCCCAGTGCATCAGTTTGTAAATCCTTATGTCACATTATACCTGTGCCAGGGATGATGTATGCAAGGTAGGCTTTCCCAAGCAAGAACCCACACAGAACTCACTCAGTGAAATTTACAATATTTGACTACATCATTCTGTGACTTCACTGCATCAAAATGTTAATCCCTGCTCAGAGCAGACATTAAACTGATGCTGGGCTTTTGTCTATGGAAGCCTTCCTCGCATTGCTGGAGTAGGGTCATTTTTTTATGTTAGTTCAGGAATGTGTCAGAGTTTCTGATGCATCTGTGGAAACGTGCGCCATGAAGCTCTGTATAGTAAATACACCACATACATGGCGTTTTGTCTAAACCTCTTACTACATGTTTTTGATTTCAACTTTAATGTGTAGCTTACAGCAGTACTCCATTTTGCATCTTGAAGTTATCACAAGAGTTATTATGCTTTATATTCTGTTGTTTTTATGGAGAAAGGGAGAGGTGTTATGGTGCATGGTAGCTCTGCAAGTTTCTCTTGCTACGAGCTGCTCACACAACTGTGCTGGTGGTTCACGCACTGTCGTTTTGCATGCTCCATTGGCCCTGTTAGTCCATTGCTATAGTTGAGAATGCGGTCAACGACAGGCGGGTTGGATAGCATTGGGTTCGGCTACCTGCTTGCTGCTCCCCCCATGGTTCTTCATAATAAATAAACTCCTCACTACTGGAGAAGTATCTTCTTCAGAGTTATTAATATTATGGCATTGCCTGGCTTCTATAGAGCTTGTCTGTGAAGTCACGATGACACCAAGCCAAGTGAGATGCAGTGAAAGATTACACAGGAGAGGTGGGTGCAATGGGCCAGTACAACAATGATTACAAAATGAGGGTTGACATCCTGTAGTTGTGACTTTGGCTCCTGAGCGCACTCACATGAGGCAACAAGAGACTTTAGGACTGATTTAGAACTTGGTGGTAATGGTCCTGCAATTGGGTTTCTGACTGAAAACTCATCTCTGGGCTTGGCAGTCTGCTCGCCCGATTTAGATGTTGGCAGTCTCATGGGCGACAGAGTGCCCGAGTCCCGCTGTCTCCGCCAGGAAACTCCACCCGTGTCAATGGCGCCATTAGAAATAGGGGCTGCAGGACTCCAGCCACTTTTACCGCTGAGCAGATTTCGATGTTCCCTCCTGCCGAGCCAACTGTGGCAGTTCTACCTCCAAACCTGATTTGGCAGATTGGAAGAGAAATGAGGTAGAAACCTACTTTTTTCCTGTGTCTACTCCCGTTTTCAACTGAACACAACTGGGCAAGACCTTCCGTCGCTGCTGCCACAGGACAATGGAGAAAACAGCTCCACCCCCAGTCGCCGGACTCAAAGGTAAGGGATCTGCATTGCCAGTGCACATTGTGTGGGCACTGCACATGAGCCCGGGACCACTGCAGTCATATACTTGTCACAGTAATATTTTCACATTACTGGGACATGCATGTGACGGCAACACGATTGTGTCACACATTGATGAGGACACATTGTTACATAACACATGTCACACACATACACAAAGGCCATTTTGGTGTCGGTATTCATTCCCAAATTAATTCTGGCACAATAATGACATCACATTCACATTTGTCAACTATGTCCATGTGTGCACATTGCAAGGGGACCTTTACTTGTGATGTTGTGCTTCCAGTTGTGTATGTAATTCAGTACATGAATGTCTGTGTGCAAGATTGGATTTGCTGATTGAGGTGGAGAGAGCAGGAGTGGGTGGGGTGGTTGTTTCAGAATGTGTGCCACTTGCAAATGGGTCTGATGTTGTTGTGTGTTTGGTTATCCGTTGTGTTGCCATGTGTAACGTTCAAGTAAGTGTTGTTGTGTGTGGTTGTGATTTGTGTAGTTGTGCTTATGTGTGACTTTGTGTAGATGAGTGTGTAGTTGTGGTGGTTGTTGTGGTTGTATTGTGTGTGGGTGTAGTGTCAATAGTGTGTGTATGTTGTGTCATGGATGTATGGCATTGTGTGTTTTCAGCATGTACGTGTTGCGTTGTGGTGGAATGGCAATGGATTATAGTGGGGGTGTGGTGTGTAGTGTGTTGTGCAGGGGAACATATATGGCCAAGGTACACTGTGTGTGTATGATTTACCTCTTTTCCAAAGCCACTGCCATTTTATGATGTCCATTGGGTTCTGCAACAGCCTCTCTCTATCTGCAATCCACCGCCAGTACACTAACTGCAGAGCTGTAACATCTAAATATGGTCGGCGGAAACCCGCCAGTCAGTCAGCACTCCATCGTGGCAGTTGGCAGCTCAACCACAATCCATCTATACACAGTGGTCGGAACACCATCTTCATTATGGAGTACTCGGGTCTGCCACCACAGCGGATTGGCAGTATTACCATCAAGATTTAAATCAGACCCAATGATTCCTGTCATCCTAGATGGAAAGCTCAACATGATGGCTCAAGTCAAAGCAGCGGGCACCTCCTGCCTCCACATCTAATGCATGCTCCAAAAGATGTTCAAATAGCTGCCTTAGACCACCAGAAGGACTGTCATGCAAGCACTCATCATCATCAGGCTGGACTATGGCAAGACTGTCTACGCCGGAATCTCCAAACAACAACATAGACTCCAGACCATCCAGAACACTGCTGCAAGACTCATACACGACCTTCCTCGCTGCACCCACATAACACCACACCCCAAAAAGCTTCACTGGCTCCCCATTCACAAAAGCAGCCAATTCAAACTTCTCATGCACACATACAAAGCCCTATACAACACACAACCAGCATACCTGAACAGCCACATACACTTGCACCAATCCACCAAAAACCTCTGCTCTGCCTCACTCTCACTTGTACACAAACCCTGTATCTGCAAAAGCAAAACTGGAGGATGCAGATTTCCTATGTCTTACCCAAGACATGGAACTACCCCCCTCAACACATCAGAGCCTCTTTCTCACTTCTTGAGTTCCACAAAAAGCTGAAGACCTGGCTCTTCCAGTAAGCACCTTAGGCACCTCACACCTATACACTTGTGTAAGCACTTGGATACCCTCTCAGTTGATTAATACACAAATTAATATAATAAAACAACATTTATGTCTAGGGCCTCCACTCTCCTGGTGGAGGACTGGCTGCAATCTTAAGAGACCTGATCCAGGTAGTTAGAGATCTCTGTAATGTGAGTGAAGCTGTAGAGCCTCGCCTGAAAGTTTTGAACTTTTCAGAAAGAGCTTGATATATAATGTACCCAAATTTCCCAACCAATAGTTTGTTTTCAGAAAACAAAAGAGAAACCCTGACCCTGACACATAGGGATCATTGTCTGTCATGTAAGAAGTGGCGTTTCAGGGTAGAGAAAATCAGTGATAGTCGCCATTGGTGACGCAGTGTCCCTAGTTTTCATTTGTGTTTAATGACATGTTAATGCATAACACCCATACTCATTGCTTATATATATTCATGTACAATGTTATATTTAGATTGACCATAGTAAATAGTTTTTACATTAACAAGTCAACCATAATTAGAGTGTGTTCACATTAAGTTAGCCATAGTCACAGAAGGCCTCGATTTGAAAGGCTCCATAGCAAATGAAATGTTGTACTTCTTCTTACTCTGCATAACCTTTCTCTAATTTCAGGAGCTATGTCTCAACAGCTTTCTGTATTGTCATTGTTAGGTTCTGCGTGAAGGCCATCCAATGTATTTTTTATTGATCTGGACAGTAAATCTCAGCACCTCCAAATGAGAGGAACCGGTGGAGAAGAAATCCTTCCTTGGGCATTACCTGTGAGTGCCATGGAACTGGAATCTCTCATTGTATGGGTCATGCTGAAAAGAAGGCTGATACCATGCAATTAGTGAATGTTTAGTTTTGATTGGTTTATTTTATATGGGAACGGGCTAGACCGTTGTTGGATTTCTTGGTACAAGTATGTATTACTGACTTTAGTTAGTTAGACTTACTTCTGTCCACCCTTAGAGGTGGACATGCCTCTCTCACTCTTGAGACCCAATGCTTCATTTATTTCTGCTCATAGAATTAATCTCTCGAGCAAGCACATATCTTCATTTCCAGATTGGAACCTTCATTTGGTTCTGCGTTAGAAGCTGTATTTGCTGAGATCTGCACTCTGGGTCTACCTTTGTCACCAAACAGACACTAGCACACTCTTTCTGTGATGTCATAGGGGCCCCATATTTACTAAAATCCAGAGGTCTGTTGTTACCGTGATACATCCCACTTGGAAGGCTTAGTAACAAATGTGGGAGATTCCTTTTTTTTTTAGAATTACTTAAGAAAACAATGGAGGGAGATAGATGAAATTTACAGGTCAACACACGCCCTCCCAAACATTATTCAGTTTAGCTT
This sequence comes from Pleurodeles waltl, assembly GCF_031143425.1. Classification (NCBI taxonomy): domain Eukaryota; kingdom Metazoa; phylum Chordata; class Amphibia; order Caudata; family Salamandridae; genus Pleurodeles; species Pleurodeles waltl. Next base: position 693,056,328 of record NC_090440.1, on the reverse strand, counting down.
TGTGTGTGATAATCTTACTCATACAACAGTCAGAGTGTGCATCACCATATCGCATCTATATTAAAAAATGCACTTGTTATCCATCATACAGATGATCAAACCTTCACCCACACATTGAGTCATGCTTCATCATTGGGTTCTTCGTTTAGCACTGGGGAAATGACCTACGAAGAGTCCATAAACCATCTTTGTTAGTCATCTAGCTGTACTGGATTTTAGCTCAGGTATAGTCCCAACCACTTTTGCTTCCCTGTGCTGCCAAAAGCTGAACTGTCAGACCAAATTCATCTGATAAACAACTGTGAGGGTAGTTCGAGATTACGTTATTGTTGTTCCTCTACCGAATGAGGAAAACTGGAAGAATTCTTTACTCAGCTGCTTATGCTCTATCGTTCAACATGTTTCCACTCTCACTTAGTACCTAAACAGGCCAGGGGCACTCATCAGGACAACATATGTAAAGTGATGGAATGTTGAAAGAAGATTCCAAAAGACGATGGGTATACGGGCACTCTTCTTCTGGATATTTTGAGCCCAGAAGTAGTGCTTATGAAACTGCAATAATTTACGATTATTTTCATTCTTGTTAAAAGAACGTTGCCGAAAATTATAGCTCTGTAGTTTGTGAAGTAGGATGTATAAACCTAACCTTACTCAGAAGACAATCTGTGACAGGGACTAAGAGTGCAATTTGCACAGCAACAAAACCGGAGGGTGGAGGGTCCTACATGAAGAAGTGTGCAGCTGCCATAACTACCTCTTTCACTCTAATTTTCAGGGTATTATATCTGTCCTGTCATCGTGGAAGAGACGCGTGCTTATGCTCAGTTTCCATGATAAGAAGGTATAGAAATATAGTTTGTATTTGTAGGGATCATGGAAGAGCTTTGGTCCACAATGTCCAACATCAGGAGCACCACACTGCACCCTGTGAGGGGTGTCATGGTTTGTGCCTGAAAAGATCGGCTACATTTCTAAAAATCTTTGGCTGAACATTCTGTTATTCATCTTTAAGGGTAGGGTTAGCATGCCCTACTGTTTCTTATTCACTGTCCACCATGTGCAGATCTACAGCCCCTCCCCCCATTACCAGAGGTGCTTCACAGACCTCACTAAGTCAGTTAGGGTGAGAATTGGGAGCACAAGTATAAGGGAATCCAACAAAAGCACCTGGAGCCTTTGGCAGTCCTTCCTCAAGCATTAGTCGAACCACATCCTATGATCTGGTTGATAGCAATTTTTTTTTGGTTGTTACAGTCTGATGTGGATGCTGCAGTGTGCCACAGCTGGTTCAACGTGCAGTGGTGGCTATAGTCTGACAGGGATGCTGCAGTCTGCTGAGGTTGCTGCAGTGTGCCTTGACTGACCGAGTCTCCTTTCCCTACTACAGTCTGTTGTTGCTCCAGTCTCCCTTGGATGCGACAGTATACCTTGTCTGCCAAACCCTTCTGTGATTGTTTCAGTTCTATACTGGTTGCTAGAGTCTCTAGTGGCTTCTACAGTCTGCTGTAGTTGTTACAGTCTTCCGTCAGTTGCTACAGTTTGTCGGGAAGCGTCACTCCATCATGGATGCCGTAGTCCCTAATATTTGCTACAGCTTACTGCAGTTGCAGTAGCCTGCCATTGTTGTGACAATCATAGCTTACCCTGGTAGCTAAAGTCTCATACTTCTTTTATCTTTTATAGCTCAAGTTATAGTACTTTACACAAACAGCAAATTACATTATACTAGGCCAGATTAATTTTTTAGGCAAAGGAAGATTAAGGGCCTGATTTAGATGTTGGCGGACGGGTTACTCCGTCACAATGGTGATGGATCTCATCCGCTGAAATATAAATACCAGTAAATCCTATGGGATTTATGTTTCAGCTGACGGGGTACCCGTCACCGTTGTGACGGAGTAACCCATCCGACAAAATCTAAATCAGGCCCTAAGTGACTTGCCCAAAATCATACAATGTTGAACCGACGCTAGGCTTGGACACGGTTTCTTAAGTCCAAAGTCAGCGGGTCTGTCTGCTAGGCCAGTCTCCCGTGTACACTACTGCTTAGCCGTGCAACCAGTGAGTCTGCCATAGGTGCAACAGTGTATCACACAGTCTTACATGACTGCCATAGTCTGCAATGGCTGTTACAGTTCGTCTGGGTTGCTTCAGTCTGCTGTGGTTGCTCAAGTCTACTCTGGTTGTGAGTCTCACATGCTCCTACAGTCTGCTTTGGTTACTACGGTCTTCCCTGGGTTGCTGCTCCCTATAGTGGAAATCTGTAATATTTGCTGCACTTTACCGGGGCTGCTGTAGCCTGATATTGGTGATAGTGTCTTCCTGTGCATGCCAGAGCTTGTCCTAGCAGATACAGTCTGTCATGGGTGCCACAGTGTGTTGTGGCAATCTGCCATGGCTGCTTAATCTCCAGTTTATGCACAGTTTGCTGTGGCTGCTTGGAGTCTGAAGTGGTTGTGACAGTCTGCCCTGCTTCTACACTCTGCTGTGGTTGTTCCAGTCTTCCTCGAGTTGCTGCAGTCTACAATTGGAATGTACTGCTGAATATCACGCCTAAGAATATTGAGATACATGACTATCGTGGACAAAATATCGAACATTAAAACATCGTCAAGTTACATAGATGTGGAGCTAGGAATGCTAAATGTATACTTTCTCTCTATGCGCTTACCTTCATCTAGGCTTCCTGCTGTGGTCTGCCATTGCTGTTACAGCCAGAGTTTACCCTGTTAGCTACAGTCTACCACGGGTGCAACAATGTGTTGGGGCAGTCCACCATGACTGCTATGTCTGCTATGGCTGCTTCAGTTTGCTATGGTTGCCTCAATCTGCCGTATTTGCTGCAGTCTGCACCGGTTGCTACATTCTCCCATGCTTTGACACTCCGCTGTAGTTGTAATGCTCCAGTCTTCCTTCTGTCGCTGTAGTATATACTGGAAGCATCAGTCTGCCAATGATGCTACAGCCTGGAATATTTGCGAGTTTCCCAGTGGCTGCTGTGCTCTGCCGTTACTGTGTGCTATGGCCGCAGTGCCGCCATCTTGACTGCTTCTTTGCCCGAGACGTGCGCTTCCACAGGATGTCTCATTGAATATTCTTTCCCATTCGTTATGGCGCGCAGTTTCTTTTAGGACTGAAGCAGAATCAAGGTCCTGGCTGATTAACTGTAACATCGGTCCAGTGCTCCTGTGACTCAATAGCTAAACAGTCAATTAACCGCCTAATCACCAAACGAATTAACGTCAGTTGACCGGACGCTTCCGCCGCATTAAGAGACGTGGAAGTGCAGTTTTACTGCTAACAGCCCTCCTGCTCTGATGCCTGTGGGGTTTGAGAATGAGGACGTTAGAGCCCCTAAAGAAGGGACGAAAGGGCCATGATGTACCACAGAAGTGTCTACAGGGCAGTGTTAAGGGATGTGGGCCACAGGACGTGTTCTCTCTCTCTTTCTGTCTCTGTCTCTCTAACTCTGTCTCTCTCTCTCCGTTTCTCTCCAGTGCCACTGGGCACAGAGACACGGTTCTCTGCTGCTCGTTCTTCCCATCAATCGCTATCCCTACAGGCTACAGGGCTGCGTAAGACTCTGAATCCGGGAGGTTCCTCATATTTTGTGTACAGAGCTGTGTAGCTATATGTATGTATCCAGCTCCTGTTTTCTCTCCCCAGTGCCACTGGATCCAGGGAGGCTGTTCTCTGCAGGTGGTCCTCCCCATCACTCATTCTCCGTGCAGGGCTGTGCTAGACTCTGGGGCCGCAGCATGCATTAATGAGTGTCTTGTGCCAGGTCAGCATTGCGTGAGCAGAGAGTCTGGGTGGGAGGGAAGTTTCCCATAAATTACCAAAGGTATGCTAATATTTTCAATTGGAGACTTTAAGAGACACTGGTGGTGTGAAGGTTGGAGTGATTGGGGGGAAGGGATAGGAGGCATGGGCCGTTAATGCTTTAAATATGTGTCTTTCTGTGTCTTGTGCACTTTTCAAAACATCAAAGTGCAACTGGGGCAGCCGCTCGGGGAGGAGGCGTGCAAAGTATATCGGGGAACAGAAGTGCTGTGAAATGCCCCTCTCTGCTCCAGTGCTTAATTTGTAAATAAAAACGTGCCGGTACCCAAAGCCCTCCAACACACGGCTGCTGCAATTAAATGTGGGAACACGGAATACTGAGACAGTGTAATCCTGAAACATCTCGGGCCTCTTCAGTCTATTTAAAGCCACTCCCTGCCCTTTCAGCTCACTCTAGCAGCTTTCTGGTTTCTCCCTTTGTGACGCTTTTTCGTTTTTCTCTTCCCCCGTCTTTACCATATGCGTCTTTTGCTCGCAGCAAATGCTTGAGGCAGAAGAATAAGCGCTGGCCCTCACAAATATGTGCCAGTGCTCCGCACGGAAAACAATAAGCACAAATTGAGCACTGCTATGGACCCTTTTACAGGCTCTCCTGGCAATAAACCCTCACGCACAAACTGCACTCGTTCATTACTAACTCGCTCCTTCACTCACATGCTGCCTTTCTTACCCATTCATCATGTGTTAGAGTGTTTCTGCCTGTGATTTACACTTACAATATTTTAATGATGTGTTGTAAATTCTTTACGCCTGCATGCAAGTTCAAACTGTTCGCTATTTTAGGTCAAGCGCGCAAGTGCTTTTTGACCTGTTGTAAGTATTCTGTGGGCTTTTAACCATGCCAATTTCACGCCCACCACTTGAAATCATTTGTGGGCTTGCCTTTCAAAAATCCCTTGATGTCATTGGTAAATGGTTTACATTTGGCTCACCTTTTGTTACCGCTTTGCAGACTGACCCTTTTACATGGATTACTGCATGATTGCTGAACTGTTTTACAGTGGGTGAACTACTTTTTTCTTTTGTCTCTCTCCTTTGTGCTCATGCTTATGGTGGCGATGGCACTTTGAAGTTTCATACAGTGCAAACTCGATTAGCGGTATTGGAGCACTTTGCATGACTACCTGTTATGTCGCATTGTTTCTTTTGTCTCTCATTCGTGCTCCGTGGTGGCCATGCTGCTTTAAATTTTCATAGATCGCAAACTTGTTTTTCGGGAAGGGGACGGGTTCTGACACATTTACTACTAATACATAGTTTTTGTTGTAGTGCTTGCTTTTGTTTGTTGATTGCGCTCTGTGAATTAAAGGTGCTACTATTGTTGCTTAATATCAGAGCACTTCTCGTACAAGTCATGCAGCAAACAAAAAATAATGGAAATGTTGCGAGTGTGCAACAAAATGATACTTTAAATATGGTCCCTGGGTGTTCTTACATAAATATATTCTTCTTTCATTTCATTTAAAAGAAACAAACACATCTGAGTCACCTTTACAATAAACATAAAACAGTGCGTGTATCGAGGTAAAATGTAATTTGGGTAGAACATTGTAACACCTTTATATAATCTACTGAAAAATATTTAAACTACAGTGGTTATTTAAGAATGGGCCTACAAAATATAGTATTTATGACATTTTTAACCTAATGAATTGCCACTGAAAGTACTCTCTGTTATGCTTATCGCTCTGTACTGTTTGCAGAAAAATGAGTGGTGGGCAACACGTTTGATGCTGGTTACAGCACAAAGCATCTTTGTGGTGAGGAGCTTGTGTGCTATCACTTTTTTCACGGTTTTATATAGCGCAAACTCTACCCGAAGGTATCGGAGATCTACCTGAGCACCAGTTACGTGACACAAGGACACGTTCATATTTTGGCAGCAACGGGGAGATTACCTAGAAAATACTCCGGTTGGTTCGGTCACGATGCTCATTTTTACAGAAACTAAACCTCAACAGGAAACACTTACCAATATAAACGTAGCAGGTGCCCCAGTTGAAGCTCAGCTTCTGGAAAGGACAAGCCACCCTAACTCTCGGGCTTGGCAAAGATAAAGCAAGGCTGTGCGCTCAGAGATCCCATAGCAAAAAAAGATCCAGAATCCTTCCTGGAGGTGAACTGATGATGTACTAGAGCGTAATCTGTATCTGACTGTGACGCGCGGGTTCTATCTCACTCTCCTGGAGACACAGAGTAGAAGGTTCTCCCTTTATGAAGCACCTGTAAGCTCCGCCCGCTGAGCCACGCCCCGTCCACCCTCGAAGTAGGTAAAGGAATTCCCGCCTTTTACCAGGATGACGGACAGCTTTCCAAAACGACCCCACTGCGTTTACCGCCGATTCCGGTGGTGCGTTGTTGATGCACAGAAGCACAAGGACATCTCCACAGAGACACACTAGTAACAATAACATTGCCAAAGGCACACAAGGTTGCTGGAGACGTTTTAACCCGTGGCCCATCAGGTACCCCTAGTGTACAATATAAACGGGGCGTATAAAACATGCTAGGTAACGCTTACTGACATACTCGTAGAAAATACTCCGGTTGGTTCGGTCACGATGCTCATTTTTACAGAAACTAAACCTCAACAGGAAACACTTACCAATATAAACGTAGCAGGTGCCCCAGTTGAAGCTCAGCTTCTGGAAAGGACAAGCCACCCTAACTCTCGGGCTTGGCAAAGATAAAGCAAGGCTGTGCGCTCAGAGATCCCATAGCAAAAAAAGATCCAGAATCCTTCCTGGAGGTGAACTGATGATGTACTAGAGCGTAATCTGTATCTGACTGTGACGCGCGGGTTCTATCTTCCTCTCCTGGAGACACAGAGTAGAAGGTTCTCCCTTTATGAAGCACCTGTAAGCTCTGCCCGCTGAGCCACGCCCCGTCCACCCTCGAATGTAGGTAAAGGAATTCCCGCTTTTTACCAGGATGACGGACAGCTTTCCAAAACGACCCCACTGCGTTTACCGCCGATTCCGGTGGTGCGTTGTTGATGCACAGAAGCACGAGGACATCTCCACAGAGACACACTAGTAACAATAACATTGCCAAAGGCACACAAGGTTGCTGGAGACGTTTACCCCGTGGCCCATCAGGTACCCCTAGTGTACAATATAAACGGGGCGTATAAAACATGCTAGGTAACGCTTACTGACATACTCGTAGAAAATACTCCGGTTGGTTCGGTCACGATGCTCATTTTTACAGAAACTAAACCTCAACAGGAAACACTTACCAATATAAACGTAGCAGGTGCCCCAGTTGAAGCTCAGCTTCTGGAAAGGACAAGCCACCCTAACTCTCGGGCTTGGCAAAGATAAAGCAAGGCTGTGCGCTCAGAGATCCCATAGCAAAAAAAGATCCAGAATCCTTCCTGGAGGTGAACTGATGATGTACTAGAGCGTAATCTGTATCTGACTGTGACGCGCGGGTTCTGTCTTCCTCTCCTGGAGGCACAGAGTAGAAGGTTCTCCCTTTATGAAGCACCTGTAAGCTCCGCCCGCTGAGCCACGCCCCGTCCACCCTCGAAGTAGGTAAAGGAATTCCCGTCTTTTACCAGGATGATGGACAGCTTTCCAAAACGACCCCCTGCGTTTACTGCCATTTCCGGTGGTGCGTTGTTGATGCGCCGAAGCACGAGGACATCTCCACAAAGACGCACTAGTAACAATAACATTGCCAAAGGCACACAAGGTTGCTGGAGACGTTCACCCCGTGGCCCATCACGTACCCCTAGTGTACAATATAAACAGGGTGTATAAAACATGCTAGGTAACGCTTACTGACATACTCGTAGAAAATACTCCGGTTGTGTAGGCCACGATGCTCATTTTACAGAAACTAAACCTCAACAGGAAGCACTTACGAATATAAACGTAGCAGGTGCCGCAGTCGAAGCTCAGCCTCTGGAAAGGACAAGCCACCCTGGCTCTTGGGCTTGGCAAGGATGAAGCACGGCTGTGCGCTCAGATATCCCATAGCAGAGGAAGATCTGGATTCCTTCCTGGAGGTGAACTGATGGTGTGCTGGAGCGTGGTCTGTATCTGACTGTGACGCGCGGGTTCTATCTTCCTCTCCTGGAGACACAGAGTAGAAGGTTCTCCCTTTATGAAGCACCTGTAAGCTCCGCCCGCTGAGCAACGCCCCGTCCACCCTCGAAGTAGGTAGGGAATTCCCGCCTCTTGCCAGGATGACGGACAGCTTTCCAAAACGACCCCACTGCGTTTTACCGCCGATTCCGGTGGTGTGTTGTTGATGCGCAGAAGCACGAGGACATCTCCACAAAGACGCACTAGTAACAATAACATTGCCAAAGGCACACAAGGTTGCTGGAGACGTTTACCCCGTGGCCCATCACGTACCCCTAGTGTACAATATAAACAGGGTATATAAAACATGCTAGGTAACGCTTACTGACATACTCGTAGAAAATACTCCGGTTGTGTAGGCCACGATGCTCATTTTACAGAAACTAAACCTCAAAGGAAGCACTTACCAATATAAACGTAGCAGGTGCCGCAGTCGAAGCTCAGCTTCTGGAAAGGACAAGCCACCCTGGCTCTTGGGCTTGGCAAGGATGTAGCACGGCTGTGCGCTCAGAGACCCCATAGCAGAGGAAGATCTGGAGTCCTTCCTGGAGGTGAACTGATGGTGTGCTGGAGCGTGGTCTGTGTCTGACTGTGACGCGCAGGTTCTATCTTCCTCTCCTGGAGACACAGAGTAGAAGGTTCTCCCTTTATGAAGCACCTGTAAGCTCCGCCCGCTGAGCCACCCCCCGTCCACCCTCGAAGTAGGTAGGGGAATTCCCGCCTCTTGCCAGGATGATGGACAGCTTTCCAAAACGACCCCACTGCGTTTACCGCCGATTCCGGTGGTGTGTTGTTGATGCGCAGAAGCACGAGGACACCTCCACAAAGACGCACTAGTAACAATAACATTGCCAAAGGCACACAAGGTTGCTGGAGACGTTTTACCCCGTGGCCCATCACGTACCCCTAGTGTACAATATAAACAGGGTATATAAAACATGCTAGGTAACGCTTACTGACATACTCGTAGAAAATACTCCGGTTGTGTAGGCCACGATGCTCATTTTACAGAAACTAAACCTCAAAGGAAGCACTTACCAATATAAACGTAGCAGGTGCCGAAGTCGAAGCTCAGCTTCTGGAAAGGACAAGCCACCCTAACTCTCGGGCTTGGCAAAGATAAAGCAAGGCTGTGCGCTCAGAGATCCCATAGCAGAGGAAGATCCAGAATCCTTCCTGGAGGTGAACTGATGATGTACTGGAGCGTAATCTGTATCTGACTGTGACGCGCGGTTTCTATCTTCCTCTCCTGGAGACACAGAGTAGAAGGTTCTCCCTTTATGAAGCACCTGTAAGCTCCGCCCGCTGAGCCACGCCCCGTCAACCCTCGAAGTAGGTAGTGGAATTCCCACCTCTTGCCAGAATGATGGACAGCTTTCCAAGGCGACCCCACTGCGTTTGCCGCCGACTCGCGTGGTGCGTTGTTGATGCGCAGGGGCGCGAGGACATCTCCGCGGGGACGCACTAGTGGCAATGACATTGCCGGGGGCACACAAGGTTGCTGAAGACGTTTTGCCCCCGTGGCCCATCACGTACCCTAGTGTACAATGTGGACGCGGCAGATGCTGCGGTTGAAGCTCACCTTCTGGAAAGGACGGCCCACCCTGGCTCTTGGGCTTAGCAGGGATGGGGCGGGGCGGGGCTGTGCGCTCAGAGATCCCATGGCGGAGGGGATCTGGAATCCTTCCTGGAGGTGAGCTGATGATGTGCTGGAGCGTGGTCTGTGTCTGACTGGGACGCGCGGTTTCTGTCTTCCTCTGCTGGAGACACAGAGTGGAGGGTTTCTCCCTTTGTGGAGCACCTGTGGGCTCCGCCCGCTGGGCCACGCCCCGTCCACCCTCGAGGTAGGTGGGGGAGTTCCCGCCTTTTTACCAGGATGATGGATGGACGACTAAGTATTTTTTACCCATGTTTCTAATTATGTATTGTATGTGCAGATGTGTGTGTATAGTCATGTGTGTGTGTGTGTGTGTATAAATATATATATATATGTGTATATGTTGTTTCTGTGCCTGGCATGTTTCTATGAATTTCTGCTCTCTTTTTATCACACTTATCTACTCATCGCTCTTATGTCATGTCTCTATCAAACTATCCTCCATTCTCACTCGGACTCATCCCAAATCCCTTCGACCACTTCCATCTCCTAAATATCTCTGCCTAAGCTCATCCCTCCACCCCCACATCTAACTCACCAAACCTCACTCTACCTCTGTGACCTCCCACACAACCCTACTAAATTATCCTGCATTCATCTCACCCTGCTACTATGCTCTCCCTAACCCTTCCACATCCTCTTTCCCCTCCGCCCCCCTTTTATTCATCTCAAGCCTTTGGATTGAGCAAATGAAGGATAAACTCCCAATTAACACTTCTGGATTTCTTTCCTCCTCCACCCCTCCATTACTCCAGTCAATCTAACTAACAAACTCTCATATCCGCAACTCAAATTAACTCATAATAATACTAAAACTGTACTCCTTATTAAATTATACTAATCCATCACTAATTCTTGTTGGGTACCGGAGTAGCGTGCTACTCATCGAAAAGCGCTTCGACGCCTCGTCAGGGGTAGTAAGCGCTATATAAATACGATTACAATTACAATTACCTGATTTGCCCCGAATCACATGATGTTGAGACGACGCCAGGATTCAAGTATAGTTTCCCAGCACCAGGGTCAGCAGCTCTGGCCGTTAGCCCACATCCTCTCCCCTTCTTTGTGCTATCCTTAAACGAGACAACAAAAGGTGTTGCCGTTTCCACACAAGGCAGTGTGCGTTAACGCTGCCAGGGAACATTTAAGTGGAGAATTGACATCGCATTGGACTTCCAGGGTTACCATCAGGCCTCGACGCAAAGCTGTGAACGTATCTGCAGCATGAAATGAAACCACCGTCAACCCACAAAATGACAGCACAGTGTAGCCAATAAAACTGTTTATTCCTCATGACACATTAATAAGCTATTGCTGGCTGCAAATGAAGCAAAGGGAGTTAATATTGAACCCCCATCTGGAGAATATAAACATGTCTTTTCCAGTTCTTGGACTTTTATCTGGTCAGAAACCTTTGAAAATGTGTTTTCGGGAAAGACTGAACTTCAGAGAAGTTTTGTAATCTAGAGAGTGATCTATCTGCTGCTCGATCATTTCGAGTGGTTTACCCTGACAAAAACTAACTAGACATCAGCTTCCATACAGTACTTCATATCTTTAGAATCTCTCCTGGAAAATACCCACGACCCCAAGATGTATAAAGGTGCTGTTTCCCATAGATACACATCCAAACTATGCACTTCATAGGATTATTATTATTATTATTTTTTTTGCGGGGTATTGCCATATATTTTCTTCTGACTTGCACAGAGTATAATATAGGAGAAACCTCTGCCTCTGATGGAGGAGAGGAGTCATAAAAAAAGAAGTTGGTGCCTAACCATGTACAGGAAGACGGTACATTGAAGTGCTTTAGTTATATGTAGGGCCACTGGAATTATGTGATAAAGAGGACCAAATTATGTGGCAGAGTTGACCAGTTTATGTGGGACGAAAAGTACAGTTACGCATTTACAACGCCAATAGCTCTAACTCAAGCAAATGTGAGACCTATTGCATTGCAACTGCTTATTCTTTTTACTTCTCATCGCACTCTGTTTCTTAAAGTCATTGAAAATACTTTATTTAGAAAAAGGTCCTATAACCCTGTTAAAGTAAGATCTGCATTATCGTCACCCCCCACTCACACACTACAGCACACTGCACAGCACTGTCACTCTCCCCCGACAGGCAATGATGCTGAAACATGAGGTGCTCTGCACCCTGCACATTTCCATGTGCCCTGTGCATACCCAGATACAAGCCCATGTACTGGCCGGCCCACATCATAGGAGTGCCAGCAGAACAGCCATCTAGGATATCCAGGATGAGTCCCTACCAGGCATGGCTCCTCCGCTATGGCAAAGCGTCACCCCCATCCAGCAGCAGCAGCTGCAAAACTTTTACTACAAAACAATGAAAAACTAGGTTTATTATTATTTTGTGGTAAAACGGGCGGGCATTAGGGATGACGAGAACTGAGGGGGAGTGCTGTGTGCGCATGTATGTTAGGTTAACTGTCTCAGGCCAGCCAAACATACATGCGCAGTAGGCTCTCTCCGGCCCAGCAACACAGTTGCCGGGCTGGAGAGAACAGGCATAGGCTCCCAGTCTGCCTAGAAGCACCCTGGCTGGGCGCTCCCAGGCAATCCGAACGCTGCTGTGAGCAGTGTGAGGATTGGCTGCAGGGCAGGCAGGGAGCCTGTGTATAAAAGTGCGGAAGAGGAGCAGCGAGGCAGCTTCAGCAGCAGAGAAGCAGGTAAGTGATTATTATTTTTTTATTTTTATTTTAAACTAAATTTGCCCTCCCCGGTCCCTCCATACCCTCCTTTTGCACCACGCCACCCCAACAAAGCCCCGCGAGCTGCTCCTAGTCTCTACACTCTGATAGCCTAGCCCAGGCCACCTTAAGCAAGATGTGTGCAGGGTAGGGACTTCAACATCGCAAGCTGCACTCCACCATGACCATGGCATCTTAACCCTCCCAGAAGTCCTAGGGAAAGGTAGGGGAGTGTACAGGTCAGTTGCTGCTGTGGCACCCATCTTCCTCTTCTGCTGGTGGGACCGACAGGCAAATATATCAAGAAGGGAGGAGCAGCTGGCAACAGTCTGTGTGTAGAAAGGAGAGAAAACAGTGACTATCGCCCCAACCTCTCTAGGATTCTTCAAATTCTAGCATCTCTGGAACAGATTACCCCTCTGACAGATCCAATTTCTGTCACCTGGGAGAGGCACTCACATGCAGACAACACGCACACGCTGCCTGTCTCTCTCTCTCTCTCTCTCTCTCTCTCTCTCCTCACACACAACCCAAGACTCTGCAATCGATACATTATAGACAGCCATTGCCACACGCACCCAATACACCGCCTGTAAATAATATTTGGCCTCTCATTTAATATGTAGCTGCATTCTACATCCAGCAATAACACCACACACCGTCATTTCATTCCTAATTGAAAATGTTTATTCTCAGATAACAAACGCTAATCAGATTCCTCTCACCATCATTTGTACAAAATGGCATTAAAGCAATATAGGTGACAAAGTGCTGTCAAATCAATACAAGTGTCATATCTCACACCAACATACACCCTAGAAAACGGAGAAAATGTAAGCATATACACACCACACGATCGTACCATTGCATCGTAAATCAATGCCCAGGTTATGATGCTTGTATAAAAAGCACTGTACTGTATGTAGCCCAGCATTGAATAACTGATCTCTTCCAATAAAGAGAAAAATGGAAAGCCCTTCAGTACATCCATACGCCTAAAACAGTATAGAGATCTTCTTAAATCTTTCTCACTAATTTACACAAACATTTGGCATCTTAACACGTACAAACCCTTTTCTAAAAACACAACCAAAGGACAACTAAATTGATTGGTAGACTTTACACACTGCGCAAAAGGACTCTCACATTGAGAATGCGTTATGAGGTCACAATTAGGGGTGGGTGATAAATTCCACTCTGCCAGTGGAGTTTAGATAGTTTTGATCACTCCACGCTCCATACGGAGGATAGAGTTCTGAAAAACTCTTCAGAGTGGAGTTTTTCCTCTCTCGTTGCTCGCCTCTATTAGGTTGGCAACCGAGAAAAATCACATGCTGGACCAACGCATTGAGTGAGATTTCTCAAGGCGAGAGGTTGAGACAGGACTCTATTGCTCACGTTGGGAAACCTGCTGCTCCCATTGAGGGTGGTTCCACTTGAGTAGAGAATCTACTCAAGGGGCAGAAAGAAGTAGCTCCCTCTTGTGCTGGGCGTTGTGCCATTTACGCTCAACATCAGACTGGGAAGGGGGCCAGTCAGGCATTGGGCCAGTGCCTAGAGGTCATTTTTGGGCCTGTTTTTTAAGGCCTCAGTCAACCGGCCTACAGAACCTTACCGTCTTCCACGCCCACGTACCGTGGCCAAGAAGCAGTACCTTTGGCCTGACCTCTCCCCTCCTGGCCATCTCATTCCATACATGGTGGGTGGGGAGGGTAGGAGTGTGCAAGGGCCTCGCTCGGTGTGGAGGGGAATTGGGGGGGCAGGTGATTTTTGGCCAGTGGCCCATATCAGCCCCCACCCCCTTTTGTTAGAGCTGTCCCTGACCCCTGCCCTGCCTGGCCATCGTACTGATGCTGTGATGGACTGAGGAGTGGGTGAATAAAAAAAAGAGGCCTAGGTGAGAGGCAGGTATTGTTACCTAGACCCCAGTGTCTCCCTGGTGGTGGGATGTGTATGTTTCCTTAGGCCTCGCTGTGAAGTCACCTATTACAAGCAAAACACATGCTGGATGTGACCTTAGGTTCAGAGCTGACGACTTTAAAACGCAGCAACTAGTTTGGAGTTCCAGAGACCTCATAACATTCTGTGATTCTGGGCAATCAATCTCCCCATGTCTAAAATAGAACTGGATTTAATCTTAGGTAACTGATATTCATGTAAACCCTGTGTTCACGATATTTAAAGCTACAATAAAAAACAATGTTTATTCATGTTTTCTGCAAAGACCAGAACATGATGATCAAAGAAGATTCTTTATATAAAACACACATATTCCTTTTTATCATGATTTTTCTACCTTTGTTTATTTAGTTTAATTAAAAGACACAGACAATGATGGCAGCTTTAGAACACATTATACAATCTATCGTTTACTATTTAAAGTACATGATGATCGAAGGAATAAAAGTACAACCTTTGGGTGATTTTCTTCATTTTCAGAACAGCCGGGACATAAAAATACCACTTGTGCTGATAAAATAACCGGACTCTAGCTAGGACAGATGTTGTGGCCATTTTATTTCACCCCATCCACCCAGCCAAAATGCAGTTCTTGTTGTACCTTTTACCAATGTGACAAAAAAACGTTAATATACCAAACATTTGTCTAAAAATGACTTGAATGAGACTGAGCAAATGGCATTTCATGAAAGGGCACGATCCGGGTGTGGGCCACTTGTTTGGGAGTGCCCGGGCTCAATTGTGATCCCAATCCAACCCTGTTTGTGCTAATTTCACAGCACAGGACAAATTCCAGGAGCTAAAAATCAGTGCAAGCAGCACAAATTACTGCACTTTGTCACTCGTGGAACTCCACAGAACGTGGCAGTTTTTTCAGCACTTTGCGGAGTTCTGCGCAGCAGAATCTGCCCACGCCTAGTCACAATAATGGTCATTGGTGCTATATAAAAACACATAATATAACATAACTGCATGATATAACATAATATACCATTACAACTTCGACACACAATGGAGTAGGATTGAGTAAAGATGACAGGCAACGTAGGATATAGCTGTAGAGAGGGCTACCGTCTAATACCATTATACTACAACACAGGCCAGTATTCAGAGGGAGGCTCGAGTATGTTTGACTCAGTGAGCACCTTTATGCAGTCACTTCCGGGCTTTCTTTCTGTTACCTTACGTTATTGGCATTATGGTGGCATTAAGGGTGTGGTTTTGGTTGCCCTATCATGCTTATCGGCAGACAAAAGCAGCCAATTCAACTAAACAGACCAGAGGTGGGACTATACGGGTGCGATTTTAGAAGTAAGATGAGGTCCAACACATTAGAGGAATTGAGCATCCCCCTATGAATGAAAGGGGATGGTGAGTTGCACATCCTCATGTTAATGAAAAAAAATAGGGTGCCCGATTGGGGCCAATTAGGAGAATCATGAGGTGACCAGAGGGAGCCAGTGTTTGAATCGTGATACGAATCTCGAAGACTAGGTAGTCTCCTATTTGTCCTGAGAAAGACCCGATTGCATGGCCAGGCTGCACGCATACTACTAACGGATAGAAGCGTCGAGCGAGAATAGCTATTTTGAGACAGAGAAGTCAATGGATTATATTTTCATGCCCTACTTGGCAGACTTTCTGAGACTTTGGGGGTTATTACAACTTTGGAGGAGGTGTTAATCCGTCCCAAAAGTGACGGTAAAGTGACGGATATACCACCAGCCGTATTACGAGTCCATTATATCCTATGGAACTCGTAATACGGCTGGTGGTATATCCGTCACTTTACCGTCACTTTTGGGACGGATTAACACCTCCTCCAAAGTTGTAATAACCCCCTTTGTGTCTAGGCCTGCTAACAAGTCAGAGTAGAAAGTTGCTCTTTTTTATTGTATTTTACTCATGTGTCTCTATCCACTGTACTTTTCTCTGTCACTGCACAAGGAACACCTTGCTGGAATTACATTGTTGGTGAAATAATATAAATTACTGTAAGGTAATAAATACGCATGGAACAAGCCCTCCATAGGTGTGTTTTTGATGTAACTAGTATAATTTCAATTGGAACTAATAGGTTGCTGAGAGGATTATGAAATATATATGAATAGCAATAACCAGTTCGACAGGACTACTTATGACATTGTAATGATCTAGACGAGCCATCACTCAATCATAACTAATTAGTGCCTGTGCAGTTGTATGAAGGTCATGGACACTGTGTTGAATTTTAGTTTGCAAGTGGTTTGCGCAGATTCGACAGAAAGCAAAAATGAGTTTCAGTTTTGAAGGTATTTGGAAACGTTTCTGTATTTTTCCTCAGGATTGAGTAGTTTGATGCCGGTTGCGTAGCTGGGTAAAGTGCTTTTTAAATCTGTCTCACCCTCCTGCAAGTAATTATGAACCTCAGTTAGCCAGGTAACACGCTGATGTTTCTGCCTAGCCATTTTATTTCTGTTTCATTCCTTTCTGTTTAGTATTTCTCACAAAGGTCTATCAGGGGATGAAAGAAAACTTTGAGAAAAAGGGCAGAATTCATTAAAAGAAACAGTCCACCAAGTAGGGAAGAACAGAAATTCCGAGCAGAGTATAAAAGAGCACCTGGAGAAGGGCAAGTAGAGAATAGAGCTTCGTAAGAGAGAAAGAGAATATAACTTTGTCACTGCAGGCCAACGATTCGAGAAAGGAGGACAGAACATCCGTGCTAAAGAGAACAGAGTTGTGAGAAAAATAAAGTAGGCTTTTGGTTCAGAGTGGAACATAACTTTGAGACAAAGGACAAATTAGGCTTGGGATGGCGAAGCACAGACCATTAGGGAATAATATTGGAGCAATGAACAGAACAGAGATATCTATGAAATGGACCAGAACTTCAGGACAAAAGTGAGCGGAACTTCAGAACAGAGAATGCGCTTTTGGAGGGAATAAACATCTGGGGTAGAGCACCACTGAAAGAGGAGAATGGAACTTTGGGACATCAGAACCTTGATAAAGGTAAGGATAGAGAAAAGGATCATAAGATGACAAAGTGCGAAACACAGGAGAGCAGATCTTTGGGACAGAGAAGCAATGAGGTATGGCATGAGGAGAACATATCCTTGGTACAGAGGAGAAAGAACTATGGGACAGAAGAGAACAGTCCTGGAGGACAGAATAGAACAGAAGTGTGGGATGATGAGAATAGAACTTTTAGACAGATGAGGGCAGAGCTGTGGGGCACAGGAGAAAAAAGCTATGGGATAGAGGAGAACATGTGAGAGGGAGGAGAAAAAGCTGTATGAGAGGAGAACAGATGATAAAACAGGGTCAAATGTACTCCAGCTCAGCCATGGAGTTAGTCAAGCATCACACATAACGACTCACTGTTACTGCAGTACACTCCAATAGAAAATAATAGAGGAGCATAATGACAATAGGGCAATATAGGAACTACATTTTTCTAGTTTCGTTTAATTTAAGATATTTTAAAAAAAATCTTCTATTGGTCACAACTTGTACGTTAATTGGTTTCTGGGGATTTCGGTGACCTGTGGCCCATAGGTAAGTAATACCACCTCACATTGGGGCTGAATGTGCATCTAAGGGATTGGCATCTTAAACATACTCATTCATTACTCAGGAAAGCACAATGGACACACATGACTTTGTAGCAATTACCTGCATGTATACATGAGGCAGTACATTTAAATTAGAACCACATTTTAAAAGACACACACACACATCTGTTGCAGGTGATGCTTTTATACTCTCTCTTTTATGCTCTCTCGCTCAGTATCTCCTTACACCCTCCAGACGTCCACCCACACTACCTAAACAGAAGTACACATTAGGGCACAAGCAGATATGCGAACCATCCTTTAGCAAATCTTTCCTATCCTTAAGTCGTGATTCGGATGTCTTGACTGTAAGGGGTGGTGGTGAGTTCTGCTGTACTCCTTATAAGTTGTGTGCAAGATAATAGTGGCCTGGTGTGTATTGCACAACATTGCCATGCAACAGTGTTTACATATAGACATTACCCATGTTCTACAGCCACCTTAAGGTTCCCAGTGTGGGGCACAGAACAGAGGTGTAGTATAGTGTAGTAAGCTAATTTTTCGTTTGAACTGCTAGCTTGGTTGCTGCATTTATGTGGTTGGACAGCATCTAGTTAATGGTGAATGGGGGACTAACACAATAGTGAACAAATAATAACCTGAGACAACTCCGTTTTACTAACAAAATGTCATGATGAAACATGCTATGCTCTATTTTGCATTACATTTACACTTAACTTTCATAATAACTGTAATGCTTATACCTTTGAACACTAACTTTAAATCAATCACATAGTATGCACAAGTGTTTTTGCATACAGTTTTACACCTTAATTTGTTAGTTACATCATGCCAAAAATCACTCCCAATAGGGATATTTGTCTTTCCCCAATGTTTTGAGCTTTTTCTAATGCAGGGGGTCACCTCTCAATCTAGAGCCATGCTCCTGCATGCAGAGAGCCTCGCCCTGCCTAAGGGGCGGAAACCCCTGGCCTCAGGGAAGATCTCTCTACTTACAGCAAAAATGAAGAATGTACTTGTAAGAGTAGGAATTCAGCCATAGTTGGTTATTTTGAGCCATCCACTTACCACTACACCAATTGCTGCTCATTTGAAATTCTAAACCGCTGCCACAACTCGTGGATAAGAAGAGAGGACTCCCAGTTTAACTGAAGAGTTTAATATAATTTGAGACAGGGTCCTCCAAATGTACCCGTCGCTTTATCGAATTCCATGTAATTTTGCCTACATGTGTATATGTAAGACTGACTGTGTGTCATTAACGCACTTTCCAACAAGCTATTAAATATAATGTATTAACACATTAACACCCACATCAGGTGGTAAGCGAAATAGGTAAGCGAAATACATCTTTCATTAGAAATGAATTATTATTTAAATTCTAATAACAATGAAGAGGGATTTCTAACAGTAACTCTTTTCTGTGACCGGCAACATGCAAAGAATAATTTTCAAAAATTACTATTTTGGGAAATGATTATTTCATGTGTCTGTATCTCTAATCACAAAGATATTTCCAGCATTAAAGGCCTGATGTTTTTAAAAATGGATGACTAGTTTTTCAAATGTTTGCTAACGATGTCACAAAATTATACCTTTGGCTTATATATCACCACGGCAAAAGTTAGTGAAAGTTCACACTATGTCAATCTTTGTCTTTTATTGGATGTAACATCCAAACAAAGTATGTGTACCTTTATATGAAGTAGTGAATGTATGCATTCAACATTTGTTTCTATACTCATTCCTTTTCAGATGACAGAACTGGCCGAACACAATCACAGCAGGACCCAACGCCAACATTTAGGCCCTCATTACAACCCTGGCGGACGGTGTTAAAGCGGCAGTAAGACCGCCAACAGGCCGGCGGTAAAAAATTTGCAATTACGACCGTGGCGGAAACCGCCAACAAAGACAGCCACTTTAACACTCAGACCGCCACGGCGGTACAAACAAACAGCGCGGCGGTCACCGCCAACAGACAGGTGGGAGACAATGTACCGCCCACACTATTATGACAGGCCAATCCGCCACCTTTTCCGGGGCGGATTCACCGCGGATAAAAACACGGCGGAAACAGGAATTTCGAAGGGAAAACGCTCACCTCATCACACTCCACGGGGAACGAGGACACCATGGACCCGGAACTCCAAATTCTACCTGCGATAGTCTTCCTGCTCCTGTACCAGGAGCACGAACGCCGGCGGCGAAGACCACGGTGAGTACTGCACCTACGACACAGGGGAGGGGGGAGGGAAAAAACAGGGACACGCAACACCCCCACCCTCACCCACTACAACACACACACTAATACATGTTGATACATAACAGTTACACCCCCAAGCCCCCCGGAAGAATGCAAAGACAAAAGGAAATGATTGTAACCATTATAATCTATAAAAATACAGTACTCCAAAATATATATACACTATAAATATATACACCAATAATACAAGTCCAGGTATTGCACCATTTATAGTCCGTGGACCACTGGGCCCAAAATGCATGGGCGAGGCCCACACTTGATACCAGATCAAAACAGAGAGAACACTGCAGGGGCATCAGATATAAATACAAGAGGCACATCAGGGGGAAGGGAAGGGAAGGCACCTCAGCCGGATGAGTGCACGACGCCAGATCCACGAGGGGGCTCAATGCCCACTGTTCAATCCTGGGGAGTGCAAAGCCACAGTCTCTCAAGTCTCTACAGTGGGTGGGTTGCCCACTGTTCAATCCTGGGGAGTGCAAAGCCACAGTCTCTCAAGTCTCTTCACTGGGTGGTTTGCCCACTGTTCAATCCTGGGGAGTGCAAAGCCACAGTCTCTCAAGTGGATAACAGTCTCTACTGGTTCTGGAGGGGGATTGGTGCCCAGAGTGCTTCATCCTGTGAAGGACAGAGGTAGTGGATGGATCTCTCCACTGGTTCTGGAGGGGGACTGGTGCCCAGAGTGCTTCATCCTGTGAAGGACAGAGGTAGTGGATGGATCTTTCCACTGGTTCTGGAGGGGGACTGGTGCCCAGAGTGCATCACTCACCCCATGACAGACCCAGTTGCGGCAGTGCCCCTGCCGCTCATGGGCTAGCGGTGCTTGAGTTGGCGGCACCCTGTTCAGCGGTGCTTGAGTTGGCGGCACCCTGTTCAGCGGTGCTTGAGTTGGTGGTGCCCTGTTCAGCGGTGCTTGAGTTGGCTGTGCCCTGTTCAGCAGTGCTTGGTTTGGCGGTGCCCTGTTCAGCGGTGCTTGTGCTGGCGGTCCTTCATGGCCCAGTGGGGCTTGTGCTGGTGGTCCTTCATGGCCCAGCGGGGCTTGAGTTGGCGGTGCCCTGTTCAGCGGTGCTTGTGCTGGCGGTCCTTCATTGCCCAGAGGGGCTTGTGCTGGCGGTCCTTCATGGCCCAGCTGGGCTTGTGCTGGCGGTGGCCTCCTGGGCAGCTGGGCTTGTGCTGGCGGGGCCCTCCTGGGCAGCTGAGCTGGGCTGGGGCTGGCGAGGCCCTCCTGGGCAGCAGAGATGATGGCGGTCTTCTCCGTGCTGCTCTTCCCAGACTTGCCGGGTTTCTTGTGGCCCTTCCCCACCTTGGGAGGTGTAACAGCTGACTCCACACTCCCAACAGGACCACTGGGAGCGGCTTTGGTGGCTGGAGTCTTCCCCCTCTCCCGCCAGGCACTGGCAAACTTCTAATGCTTCTCAGGGGGGGGACTGGCTGTGCCGTGGCTCCGTGCCACACTGGCTGTCCAGGTGGCCGGTGCACTCCACATCTCCCGGAGATGTTGTGGCTGAGGTGCTACTTCGGGACCTATGAGATAGACGGGGTGGGGGAGGTGTGGGAAAAAGGTCAAGGCTGGACAGGAAAATTCTTTTGGACACACTGCAACGGGTAGCTGGAGGGGGGTTGGGAGTGGAGGAAGAGGTGGTGGTAGTAGGAGGTGTACGTTTGGTGACTTTGGGTGCAGGTGCATGCGCTGGAGGCTGTCGTGAGGTGGATGGCTGTTGGGTGGGTGTGTGCCTGCGTTTGTGTATCTTGGGAGGGGGCGTCACAGACACACTGGGAGAGGACACAGGGGACGTGTGAATGGTAGTGGGGGGGTGACTGCACGTGAGCGGGGTGTGGTGGTGGGTGTGCTGGTGAGGGACATAGTGGCTGTAGAGGTAGTGCATGCAGGTGTGTGTGTAGACGAGACTGGGAAGAAGGAGGGAGACGAGGAGGAGGGGGACACAGTGGAGGCAGTGGATGTTGGTGTGTCTGCATGTGTGTGATGCTTGCGTGAGTGCCTGTGGGATGTGTGGTGCTTCTGTTTGCCTGAGCTTCCCTTGTGTGGTGAGGTGTGTGCAGGCTGGTCTGATGGTGTGCTTGGGATAGGCAGAGGTACAGGGGATTGGGTCTGGGTGGAGGAAGTTGGAGGGGGGAGGCTAGACACAGGGACAATGGCTGCCATCAGTGCTGAGGCCAGAGTTTGAAAAGCCCGGTGAAGGGCCCCCTGACCAGAATGAATGCCCTCGAGGAATGCATTAGTTTGTTGCAACTGCCTATCTACACCCTGGATGGCATTCAAAATGGTAGACTGCCCAACAGTGAGTGACCTGAGGAGGTCAATGGCCTCCTCACTGAGGGCAGCAGGGGTGACTGGGGCAGGGCCTGAGGTGCCTGGGGCGAAGGTGATGGCCACCCTCCTGGGTGAGCGGGCACGGGGTGAAGGCTGAGGGGCTGCTGGGAGGGCGGTGCTGGTAGGGGGGGTGGCGGCTGTACCTGTAGATGCGGGGGGCACAGATGTTGCCTCCACCACAAGGGAGCTCCCATCAGAGGACGAGTCCGTGTCGCTGGTGTCAGCTCCTGTCCCCGCCGTGGAGCTCCCCTCGCCCTCCATCCCACTGGTGAATTCAGAGTACGTAGTGTGGCCCTCCATGGCCATGTGGGATGCAGCTCCCTCGTTCTCCGGTGCCACTGCACCTCCACCTGATGATGCTAATGCACACAAGAACAGGTAGACCACAAAAAGGGGGGGAGACAGAATAAAGACATGTTGAGTGCATGGATTACCGCTACCGTTGGCGGACAAGACAGACACAGAAGCCCCCTGCACTACGCCGCGCTCTTGGGCTCTACAGTGCAATTCCTGGGAAATGGCCTACAAGGCTATGGACGACATCTGCACACATAGATGACACAGGGACATGAATAGCCGTACTTGGCACTCTACAGAGGTGGGGGGCCACAGGGCCATGCCTTACGGAGGGGCCTAGCCTACGGAACTCGCCCTGGCCTAGCAAAACCCACAGCCCTCCTCCCCCACCCAGACAACTCCACTGCGCGCAAAGTCAGCTGATTATACTCACCCCCTTGTGGCTGCTGTGATGCCCTCAAGTGCCCATCCAACTCCGGGTAGGCCACCACCAGGATCTTGAACATCAGGGGGGTCATGGTTCAACGGGCACCCCTCCAACGTTGGGAAGCCATCCCCAGCTGAGCCTCTGGCGTCTTCTTGCTCAAGTGGCGAATGTCCTCCCATCTTTTCCGGCAGTGGGTGCTCCGTCTGTGGTAGATCCCCAGGGTCCGGACGTCCTTGGCGATGGCACGCCAAATATCTTTCTTCTGGTGGGCGCTGACCTACATGAAATGTACAGGGGAAGAAGAGAAGTCATTACCAACTGCACCGTCAAAGTGAGTGGCCCCCATCCCTACCCTTGCCATGTGGCACATGCACCCACCGTCTTTCATGCACTCAGCACTCTGCCCCCTTCATTCTTACATCCATCCCTCTCCACACAGGTATAGCCCATACAACATGCTCCCTGTGTACTTACCTGTTTGTCTGGAGGACCGTAGAGCAGCATGTACTGGGGGAGGACCCCATCAACGAGCTTCTCCAACTCCTCCGATGTGAAGGCAGGGGCCCTTTCCCCAGACACACGAGCCATTGTCTCTTACAGACTGAGGTCACAGCAGCACTTGCAGTGTAGGTCCTCTCCTGTCGAAGATCAGGTATCGAGTGATTGAACAGATAGAAAATGGCGGTCAAGTCCGCGGCGGTCACGTCCGCGGCGGTGCATACCATCACCGCCGGCGTACATCGTCATTGGCTCCTAGGACCCATAAGGTCCAATGTTAACCAATGCAGCATTGCGCTGCGGTCTTCGACCGCCTACAGCGACGGTGTACAACGCCAGCGCAGTTACCTCACATCCCATTGTCCCACTTTAGAGGTCAGGCAGCCGCCATTTCAGGGGCCCACATGGCCTCATAAAATACTGCGTCACACATACCTAGGCCTAGTCTCAACACACATACAGGCCACCTTTTGTGTATGATTGGTGTTCTGTGTAAACTGTGGGTACGTACCTCTGAGTTGTTTGACTCTGTGGTCGCTGTTGTCCTTCATAGGCACCGTCCGCTGGGACATGTGAGGAGATGGCGGCATCCTCTGGTGTACCGACCATTGGTGGACCTGTCGACAATGGAGGAGCGACATTTGATAATCACCTACAGGTTTGACCGTGCCACAATCCAGGAACTGTGTACCCAGTTGGAGCCAGACCTGATGTCAGCAATCCGCCATCCCACAGGAATCCCCCCTCAAGTGCAGATGCTGTCAGTGCTCCATTTCCTTGCAAGTGGGTCTTTTCAAACAACTGTGGCCATGGCATCAGGGATGTCCCAGCCTATGTTTTCCAACGTATTGTCCAGAGTGTTGTCTGCCCTTCTGAAACACATGCGGAGCTACATCGTTTTCCCTCAGGTGGAGGATTTGCCTTCAGTGAAAGGTGATTTCTATGCCCTGGGACATATCCCCAACATCATAGGTGCCATTGATGGGACACATGTGGCTTTGGTCCCCCCCCCACAGGAGTCAACAGGTGTACAGAAACCGGAAGAGTTATAATTCTATGAATGTACAGATGGTATGTTTGGCAGACCAGTACATCTACCATGTGAATGCCATGTTCCCTGGCTCAGTGCATGACGCCTACATCCTGCGGAATAGCAGCATCCCTTATGTGATGGGTCAACTCCAGAGGCACCGTGTGTGGCTATTAGGTGAGCCCCTGGAAGCAAGACAGTGGGAATGGTTGTCTGGAGTTATCCCTACAGGTTAGTGTGTGTCTAACAGTTGCCCCACGCCATTTGCAGGTGACTCTGGGTACCCCAACCTGTCATGACGACAGGTGCCTTTTCTGCAGGAGGATGGTCCAGATGGCGGTGTTGTGGCAGCTGTGGAGCCTGTGGACAGTGATGAGGATGAAGCAGAGGAAGAAGACATGCAGAACAGGGACTCAGTGATCCAGCAATATTTCCAGTGAAACACAGGTGAGAATACATTCCTGCCTACTACATGTACTTTTACACTACTACCTCTATCCTGTCTGTCGTTTTCACCCAGTGTATGGTCACTGAGTTGTCACTTTCCCTTACGGTTTCACAGATGTGGGTCCTAACATGTGTCATCTACTTACATTCCTCATGGACTAGAGCTGTGTGACATAGGTATGTTGACATTACTATTTCAAGAACCTTTTGTCACTGTAATTGCAAATACACTATTTCGAAATCACAGACAGACTCCAGATAATTTTGTGCTTTAGGTATGTTTATTTAAATGCAAATTATTGGAGGGGGAAGTTAAATGGTGAGGGGTGATGGCGGAGGAGTGTCCATGGCAGAGTCCAGTCTATTAGTCTCACAGGTGCATTGCCTATATGGGCATAGGAAGTGGAGCAGGGGCAGTTTAATTATGGACAGGGTGACAAAGTGGGACAGTGGGATGACAATCAGGGTGGTCTCATTTCTTGGAGGGGGTCTTGGCATCGTGCTCTGTCTTGTTCCTGGATCTCAGGGACCATTTGCAGGGTGGTTCTCCCTCTGCAGGGGGTTGGGTGCTGTTGTGGTGGTCCTGTGGCGGGGCGTTCTGTCCACTAGAGCCGGCGGAGGTGGTGGGCAGTTCATCGTCCATGCTAGTGTCAGGGGCCCCTTGGAGTGCCACAGTGTCCCTCCTGGTGTTGAGTACTTCCTTCAGCACCCCTACGATGGTACCCAGGGTGGAGCTGATAGTTCTGAGTTCCTCCCTGAAGCCCATATACTGTTCCTCCTGCATGCGCTGGGTCTCCTGAAACTTGGCCAGTACCGTTGCCATCGTCTCCCGGGAGTGGTGGTATGCTCCCATGATGGAGGAGAGGGCCTCGTGGAGAGTGGGTTCCCTTGGCCTGTCCGCCCCCTGTCTCACGGCAGCCCTCCCAGTTCCCCTGTGTTCCTGGGCCTCCGTCCCCTGGACCGTGTGCCCACTGCCACTGCCCCCAGGTCCCTGTTGTTGTTGGGGTGGTGGGTTATCCTGGGTTCCCTGTAGTGGTGGACACACAGCTGATTGATGTGTCCTGGGGACGGAGGTATGGGCCCGCTGGGTGGGTGCTGTGCTGGTGTTTCCAGAGGGGGTAAGGTCTGTGGTGGCCTGTGTGAGGGGAACCGACTGTCCAGAGGCTCCCGATGGGCCAGGCTGGTCATCTAGATCCAGTTGGACAGAGGTGCTGCCATCACTGTGGGCCTCTTCTGTTGGTGGAGTGGACATGGCTGGACCCTCCTGTCTGGTGACGTTGGGTAGGGGTCCTGCAGGGGTGGAAATGCATGATTATTGCATCTGTGTGTGGCATGGTGTGCAATGGGTGGGTGACCGTGTACCCCAGTGCTGGCATTCCTGTGTGGGACCTTGTGTGATGATGGTTTAGGGGGGTGTATGGCTATGTGCAGTGTGCATGCTTTGGTGATGGGTGTCCATGCTTTGTTGTTGCATGCAGGGTTTGGTGTTGGGATGGCTGGTTTGTGATATTGGTACATTTCTGAGGAGTTGGAGTGATAGGGGTGAGGGGGAGGGTGGGGGTATGTGATAGCATGCAGGTAGGGTGGGGGATGTAATAGTTAAGATTTGACTTACCAGAGTCCATTCCTCCACCTACTCCTGCGAGGCCCTCAGGATGCAGAATCACCAAGACCTGCTCCTCCCATGTTGTTAGTTGTGGGTGAGGAGGTGGGGGTCCGCCGCCAGTCCGCTGAACCGCCAGGTGGTGTCTTGAGACCATGGAACGCACCTTCCCCCGTAGGTCGTTCCACCTTTTCCTGATGTCCTCCCGATTTCTTGGGTGCTGTCCCACTGCGTTGACCCTGTCCACTATTCTTCGCCATAGCTCCATCAATTGCAATTGAGGTGTGCTGCACCTGTGATCCAAATAGCCGTGGCTCTACCCGGACGATTTCCTCCACCATGACCCTGAGCTCCTCCTCCGAGAACCTGGGGTGTCTTTGCCGTGCCATGGGGTGGTGTAGGTGATGTGTGGGGTGGTGTGTGGTGGTAAGTGTGGTGATATGTAGTGGTGTGTTGTGGAGGTGCGTGGAAGTTGTGTGGGTGATGGTGTTATGTGCCTGTGGATGCTGTTGTACTTGCTGGTGGTATCTCTCTGTGCTTCGTTCTCAATTTTTGTCGTAGGGGTTTGTGGGTGATGTGGGTGTGTGTTTTATATTGTATTTATATTGTATTGGGTGTGTGGGAGTGGTGTGTGTATGTGTATCAGGTGTGTGTATTTCGAATTGTCCAATGTGGCTGTGTTTTGTAAATGTGTGTGTATTTTGAGCGCAGCGGTGTGTACCGCCAATGGAATACCGCGGTTGAAAGACCGCCGCGTGGATTCGTGTGTCGTGATAGTGTGGGCGTATTTCTGTTGGGGTGACGGTGGATGTTTTGTTTTCGCCAGTTTATCACTGACCTATGGTGTGGCGGACTTGTGTGGGTGTCTGAATTTTGGTAGGTTCCGAGATGTGGGTCATAATAGCTGTGGCGGAATTCCGCAGCCGCAGCGGTGTGTTGGCGGTCTTCTGCTCGACGGTAAGCGGCTTTTACCGCCAACGTTGTAATGACCCCCTTAGTTCCTCAACTGTAATGTCGGCCTGATAGCCCCAACAACTAGCGTGGACGCGGAAACATCCACTATAAAGGCTAGTGTGCCCATCTGTAGCTAAACATGTTCAACAATCAAAAGTCTCTGGAGGGAGTCTGTAGGACCCACTGGGGGTTGGAGGAGTTGGAGTCAATCAGTCAGGAGGAAGTGGACAATGGGGCTCCTCCTGCTGACCTTGTTCAAAACATTTCTGTGGTGTCTCAATGACAGGCTGCACCAGCATATGGGCCTGCATCCAACCTCTCCTTAACCCCTAAGGCTTCCATACCATTGGGCCTTCTGCTGCACACCCTGGTCAACCTTCTAGTCCATAAAATGCCCACTAACAACATCAACAGTAACAGTAAAGGGACACTTTCGCCCCTATACTAATGAGTTGTGACATATTGCTCACTCCCTTCACCCTGCCTGTTCTCTATGACTGCTCTCAAGGATGTCCTGAGGCACATGGAAGAGGGTCAGTGAATAATCTCTTGGGAGTTTCAGGTGTTAATAGGTGAGGTGCAGACACTCCAAGAGTCGCTGACTGAACTGATTTGTACTTTATGTGGCCTCATGATCTCCTTTATAGTAGGCATAATGTCTTGCCTGCATCCCCAATCCACCACACTTACTGTACCAGTTCATCCATGTTACTTGTTTCCGCAACCTTCCCTGTGTATCGTATTTCCCAAGGGGCGTTGGTTTTCACAATGACCATCCATCAAACATCGGCCTCAGAGGAGGTTATTAAGATTGTGGGTGTAAAGAATGAGACTGGAGGTATTGGGGAACATTTTCTCTCAAGCCAGGAACGTGACTTTGAAACTCCCTCTGGCTTGGCGGACTAGCTTTATTATTCTTCTGAATATTTGACTTGTAATTTTCTTTGGAAGATTTTACTTTTTTTAGGAGTTTTGAGTATACTTTATGGAGTGCTTATGTTGGTCATGGTGTGATACATCTATTTATCTACTTTACGTTCCGTGCACGTAGACTTGGTCCTGACATTATCCAGAGTGTGTTTATTATTTGCCCACCTCCTCCAAATGTACATTTCCTCTCTGAAAAAGGCACTATTTATTTATTGGTTATAAAACATTTTTTTTAAAGTTAATTCTCTCTTTTTGGTATTGTTGTTTATGCAGTTCCTGGCACAATGATGCCATAATGAAATGAAGAGTTATATAGACATTGTTTCACATTTACTTTGCCTAGATTTACATCATCAACACATAATGTCAACAAATATCTAAAAACGTACAATATTTTAGCTTACTTTGTATTACATTTTAATTGCAAAGTGGTCACAGATGACATTTAAACACAGCTTGTTTTGGGAATACCACATGCAATGTTCAGTAAACTCTGTGTTTGAGTGAGTGTGTTATTAAAAGAGAAGCTAATGTTAAAAATCAAGATTTTTTACCAGGTATAGTCTATAACTCTGCCTCAACAATACACGCAATACTGGTTGTGAGTCTTGTGGGTCTGCTTGTGCTTGTTGACCGTGATTGAGTTAGTGGTGTTGAAGGTGGATGATTTGTTGGTAGAAGTGGTTGTGTTGGTGGTGGTTGAGGGTACTGTAGTGGAGGTAGTTGTGACAGAACAATATGTTTGTGTTGCAGTGGTATTGACAAAAAGGTTGGTAGGGAATGGGGCTCAAAGGTTGCGGTGCCTCTTTAGTATCTTGTGTAGAACGTATTCCTGAAGATTCATATTGGCATTTTTTGTTATGGCTTCATGGTCAAGCAATCTCTTCCTGCACACTTCAAGGATGCTCACGGTGTAGCTTTGCCAAGTCTTAGTAACTTTTCACAGTGTTGTTCAAGACATGGGTCTCTTTCTTAATCATCTGAGGGAGGTTTCTCCCCATATACCTTAATATCCTACTGCACAGTGAACTGCTGTTGGAAAAATTGCATGGCTTCTGACTTGGCCAGCAGGTTGTTCATCGTGTAGTGTGACGTCTTGGAGGTTGCAGAGGTGGAAGAAGGTGGGGGGATTTGGTGATGGAGAGAGAGCTGTTCCTCAGACCAGAGATAAAGCACCATGGGAGGAATGTATAGGGTACTCTACAGAGTTACCTGTTGGCTGAGAGCCTTGTGGAGTTGAGTCTTGCATAGCTGGAACAATAATCCATTGGTGCTTAGCAAACAACATGGGAATGAAAATCCTCAGAAGTAATCTTGAGGAAGACTGCTACACAGGCATTTTATCTGAAGGATTTTGAATGGAGCAACATGTCCTTCTCCTCATCTGCTTGCTCTTTTGTTTGGGCAGTGCTGGCCATAGAGATAGCTGGTTGGAGTAGGACTGGATTTTCTCCTTGGATTGACCACAGTCCTCCACTTGTTGGCTGGCCCACCACTACTGCCAGGCTCTGTGTCCCTAGTACCTGCATGAAAAATGTAAACATTGAAATACATAAAATACAGTTTTGTCTCAATAAGTCTACAGACTATTTTACCAAGAAAATGAAAAATAAATTCCTATTTAAGTTAATAACATTATAAACATATCATATTAAAGTTGGGGCTGATCCTTGTACAGAATTATTGGATGTATAAAATTTCCACTCATCAACACCAGCCATAGGCATTTCCTTTCTGAGTTACCCCCCTGACGTCAGCTGCTAAACCAGTGTCCTTGAAGTTGGTAAAGTTGCTAAAGTACCCCCTGATGCAGAGAGAAGAAAAATATAAATGGCTAAATAAAAAATTATGAATCGAAATATCAGAGTGACACAAATTATGTCAAAGTACGGACCAATATAAGAAAGATAAGCAAAAGACCACATTAATTCACATTGTATATAAAACTATTATTTGAAATAGCATATCAAGTATGCAGAGAAGGGAAAACAATGAGATGCTGAAGAAAAATTAGATGATCCCAAATTTACCTCATCAACAGATGTTAGAAGACCCGATTGCTGCTGCAATGATGTTGCCTGATCAATGGTGTTGGTTGTAATGTAGACACCAGGGGCTAATACATGACTATAGCAAACAGGAGAAAGACAAATATATGAAGGAAAAAGCCATACCTAGTGATGCATGATGGTGGTATAGTGATGGGTTCTGTACAAAGTATGAGACACACAGATTCCTCTACTGCAGTTTAACTCAAGGCCTGACTTATATTCTATAGTACTGCCATTACAATGCCAACACCTTTTCACAATGTATATCATAATTAACAATCAAATTAATTATGGACCTGGCTGGATATAGAGATGTAGGACAGCTACTATGTGATTTACAAATATGGAGATAGATCAGAACCTCAACCCAACAGAGTAGATATTATTCTTCCCAGTCTCTACCAGCTGTCTGCATTGTGTAGTCAGTCCAGGTTCTTTTACAGGGCTAGGAGCAGAAGTAAAGGTGGTCTATGAGAAAACAACATAGGGCATTAAAAGAGGATAAAAAATGAAAGCATTTGAGCATGATATGATTAGCAACAGATGAGAAAAGTCATTCATCAAAATAAAACACCAATTTCAATAAAAGTTAGGGTACAACAATCTAAGTTATAGAAATACCCTATTTTGTGGGAGAGTTATTGGTAGTGTGTATTGTTAGGTTGTGCATAGGGACAGAAGACCCTTTGTGTTGCTCTACCACATTAGGAGGTACTTCTTACAAGCAATAGCAACTTTACTTGGAATACTAACTACATGAGAGGAACAAAGTGTAAAAGGAAATTTATATAAATATCAACTTATTTATACATTGTGTTTGAGGTTGTGTTAGAGGGGAATGTATGTCATGTTTGCAAAACAGTATAGGTTTGGAGGAAGGACAGAGCTGGTTGAGGAGTTGTACAATATGTTTTATGGACAACGAGGGGGGGGTAATTCTTATTTGGCATAACATTAGTGTTGTCTTGAGCATGCATGCCATATTGCAGGTGAAGGCGCATAGTGAAGAAACAGGCTCCTCAAGCGGGGGAGGTGACACATAAACGAAATGCAGATGTGCTTCCAGTAAGAGCTTTAGCCAGCTGAATCCTAGAAAACTTCTCTTATATTCTAATGGTGTGCCCCTCCCTTTTCAATACATTGACAGAATATGTCACTTCCTTCCACAAGGCTGCCTTCTGTGCTCCACTGAAGATGACTGTACGCAGGTATTTATATAGTTTGAAGCAGTGGTTTAAGTGCATAGAAAAGTATGGGTACTGTGATTCTGAATGCAAGGGGCCAAAAATGTGGCTAAAAAGAGCTAAATATTCTAAAACTATTTTGTTGGTCTTTCAACTTCAGGTAAACACTTATGAAATATAACGCACACGCATTAGATGAAAAATAAATGAAAGTTGAAATAATCAGTGGGACACACACTCTTACATTATGAAATCTCATTTTGTTACTGCAATCACTGCAGATGTGTGTGTGTAGCAAGGACCAGGCAAAATGTAAATTATGTTGGCATAATTTGTGGACTTTCAGGGCTTTTGCATTATGCTTGTTTCATTAAATCCTTAAAATTACACCATTACAACGCTTCATAAAATAACGTGCCGTTAGTGGTAACATTTTTCAGAGAAGGTGAAGTAGTAACACAATTGGCCAGATTGCAAGCTTTTGTTGCTCCTGCCACTGTTTTTTCAGGCCATTTTTTTAAAGCAAATTTCGCTCTAAAATGTAGAGCTAAATGATGGATTCGCATTTACCTTAATCACATGTACTTTCGCATAATTTCCCCTCAATTTAACATAATTACACAAAAGCAAATTTCACATACCCCTGCCTGTAACCTGACAGTAAAAAAAACTGAATCCTGCTTGGCGCAGTGGGGAACAGTCACGTGTATTTTTAGTGGTACACATCCCAGGGTGTAACCAGAAGCACTGCAAATAAGCAAGTCATTTAAAAAAAAAAAGTATTAGATGTAGTATAAGATATGCTGCTGCAAAATGTGCAGGTGTTTAGTGTTTAATATAAACAAGTGCTTCCAAATGTATACTTTTAGTAATACGCCATCAAACTGTACCTAATGAAAAGATTTTTTTTAACGTTTCCATGAGAAGGACACACTTCATAACTCTGCAGGTAACACTCTTACGTTACCTCTCAAAGAGAATACATCTCTGTCACCATAAAACCTCAAATGACTCCTTCAATTAAAGCCATACTGGCTCCTAAGCTTCCTTAACTTTTGCACATCAACCAATTAAACAGGTTGACATTTCTTCCAGATATTAGGAACCCTGGCGAGGTGTGTTTCTTCTTTCACCCTCTGCCTCTCGCTTGGCTTCACAATACAGGACACTCACTTCCTCCCGTTTCAGTCAATGGCACCTTAGGGTCTGTTATATATTGCACATACGTGTGATTGCAGTTCACATAACTTGTCATGGGATTGACAGCAAACTAGACGCTGGCGCTAACTAACGTTTCTACGGAGTTATGGTTAACCACCTCGCTGGCCCTTACAGCACCAACTTATTGACTTGGGTCCAAGCGGACCTCGTGGGCCCTGCAGATGTAATGTTCACAGAACAAACTCACCCAGTCCCTCACAGGAAAGGGATCCTGGTCCAGCATTTAAGCCGAGCCTACAGACAACCATGTCAGTGCCAACCCAAAAGGGAGTTCCCCTCTGACCCTCTTCAGATGATGGACCTCGTCAGCTGGGGCATACTTTGGTCCCTTCTTGCAAGCGTCAACTCTCAACATCCCCAAGGCAGTGCAACAGAGTAACCTGGAGGGCTAAGGGCAATCCTGTAGCACATAACCCCGGCTGTGCCCTACATACACTGGAACGCTACCCCAACTTGAGATAAGACTTAAAGCCAAATGTATCCAGAATGTGCCTGCTTTGTTGTTCCTGATGACAAGGTTTCTACTTGTTTTAGGTCCAAGCATTAGTCAGCCCCCTAAAATATGACAATATATATACAATGAGCATGAAAATAGCAAAAAAAAAGATAATGACATACAGAAAACAAGCACAAAGAGTTGAAAGATTATTCACTACCTCCTGGCATTAAAATAAAGGAATTAGGGACGGGAACATGGGAAAATAGGAACTCATGGGATAGGTGCAGCAGTGGTGGCATAGGCAGGGGCAAACCAGTAAACCACAAGGAGGTATACAGACTCATCTGCTTAAATGTCAGTTCCAATGCCCTGCCATCCACGAAGACGACCTAGTTGGCCCACTGCGGCCAGTAGGACCATCCACGCTTTCCTGGTGATCCAGGCCAAGTGTATGAAATTTGAAAAATAACTAAAGCGGTGGCCGTTCTGTTCACGCACCCTGTCCCCACCCCAGGCCAGGTGAGGCCACAATAGTGTGCAGGTTTCACCATGATGCCGAACCCCTCCTGTTCAGAGAGGCATCCTCAGTGGGATAGGCATTACTTTGGGGTTGTGACAAGGAATCTACTGGCACTGGAACAGGGAGGCGCCTACGAAGGAACATGGACTACACTCACATTTGGACGGGGAAACTATACACGTGAAAAAGGCAAACACTGAAACCAGGAAAGAAATGTACTGCCCAAGGACGTGAATAGGGGCGTAGGAGATCATGAATTTCTAGGGGGGACAGCAATAGCCCTGGGGACTTTTCAATTGACCTTCTACAAATCCCCCGTTGTTTGCGAAATGCAGGCTCAAATAAATGTAGACAATCATATAGGACGTGAAATAGGGAGAAAAGAAGGCATGTTGTCACATTTTGAAAGTATGCTTTATTGTTATTTACATTCACAAAGTATTTAGACCAAATGCGAAAAAAAAACATGTTGATTAACCTTGCATCTTCAAGCACCAAGCAAATAAAGATAGGAGGGAGAAAGGAGTAACATACCCTTTGTGCCCCACACCCACCATGCCTCTTGCCTCATGCAAATTGAAACCGCACTGGGGAACTGGGGATATCAAAAGCGATCAGGTCCAATAATTGTAAACTGTGCTCTGATACCAGAGTTCTAATAACACGTCTACTCCTCTGTGTGATCTTGGGCATCTCAGCTCCACATCATTCAAAACTGGGAGCATTTACACTGAAGAAGCTCTTGGTGTTACAAGCTATTTAATGCATAGGACTCTGTGATTCCTGTACAAACAGCAGTCAATAATATCTATATAATTGGCTACTTTTGATGCATCAAGTCACCAATTATAAATAAAAGACATCAGAACTCAACTTTTATAGCGTTATTACAGTCGAGGTCTGACTCACAATGGCCCTCATTCTGACCTTGGCGGGCGGCGGAGGCCGCCCGCCAAAGTCCCGCCGTCAGGTTACCGTTCCGCGGTCGAAAGACCGCGGCGGTAATTCTGACTTTCCCGCTGGGCTGGCGGGCGGTCGCCTTCAGACCGCCAGCCAGCCCAGCGGGAAAGAGGCTTCCACGATGAAGCCGGCTCGGAATCGAGCCGGCGGAGTGGAAGCTGTGCGACGGGTGCAGTTGCACCCGTCGCGTATTTCACTGTCTGCGCAGCAGACAGTGAAATACATTTAGGGGCCCTCTTACGGGGGCCCCTGCAATGCCCATGCCAGTGGCATGGGCACTGCAGGGGCCCCCAGGGGCCCCGCGACCCCCCCTACCGCCATCCGGATCTCGGCGGTCCGACCGCCGGGATCTGGATGGCGGTAGGGGGGGTCGGAATCCCCGCGGCGGTGCAGCAAGCTGCGCCGCCGCGGAGGATTCAATGGGGCCGCGGTACACTGGCGGGACCCCGCCAGTGGTGCCGGTCCGACCGCGGCTTTACCGCCGCGGTCGGAATCCCCATTGGAGCACCGCCAGCCTGTCGGCGGTGCTCCCGCGGTCCTCCGCCCTGGCGGTCAAAGACCGCCAGGGTCAGAATGACCACCAATGTCTTCTTTCAGAGCCAGCAGCCAAGGTGAAAGGCAGGTCAGTCACAGAGCATAATTAAAGCAGCTGTTCAAAGCAACAAATTAAACCTTGCTTTTCTTTCTTCTGCTCTATTTTAATAGTTTACAGTGACAGAAGATATGCACTAAGGCAGTGCTTCCAAACCTTTTGACTCCTGAAGACCCCCACTGAATCACTACTAAAACCGGGGACCCCAGGTAATTTGTACGATTCAAATTTCAAACATTAAAACAGTAATTCACAAAAAAGACACAAACAAGTTCATACCAAACATATACTCAAATTACTAAAGATATCTTTATTTTGTATAAAAAAATATGCAACACTCAAAAAATGTTAATGGGAAGCTTGCCACTGCATCTAAGGCGACTAACCTTTCAATGTTTGGTCTTATTTAGGAAAGCTGAATCCTCAGGTCAGATTTTATATTTCCCAAGCGATAAGGCTTTTTCACATACATATGTGGTGGGAAAAGGAAATAAAACCATAGGGGCCTCTCATCTCTGCTTAGTCTCTCTGGCATATTTACTTCATTTGTTTTATAGCACCTCTCATACTAGTGTAGGGTGTTGGAGCACTTTACAGGGGATTACAAGGTATAGGATTTACATGTCATCCTCACTGGTAGGCATTTTCTAATAGTGTTTTGTCTGGAGAAGCACAAACTCAGGGTTCAGAACATAACACAGTGGTGAACATTGACTTTAATTATAAGAATATATTTCTACTCAAGCAAACCTTTTTAGCAGCAGAAGGAAAATGAAAGATTGGAAAAAGACAGAACTTTGAGTTGGATGCAGCTCTTTCATGGCAGTTCATAGCTCACTGTGCTAGATTATGATTGTAATTCATGAAATTCACTGTAACAAATTAAACTCTGTGATAGAAGTAGTAACCCACTGTGTTATACACATAAATGCTGCTCTTTGCATGATTCATGTTCCTTGCAGCAGGCATATTAACCATCTGCACTACCTTAGATGTGTCAAAACTGCCACTATATAAAACTCCCATCTCACTCCAGCAGGTAAATTAATCCAAGTATCAGGTATTGATGTAGACAGTTATCTTGACGCTTTTATTTTTGCTCAAAAGCTTCTGGATTTACAAGGAACTTTGCAGTGCTTTTAAAACTGACGCACAAAGGAAATAATAAATATAAAAATGCGTGTGTTTCTAGAGGCCCAAGCTGGAGAAGTGCCTTCCTACTGGCCCAGGCCTGCGAATCCCCTGGGGATGTGTCACGGAAGCCTTGGGGGCCTCAGACCATAGGTTGGTAACCACCGTACTAAAATGTTAAGTGGTTTGTGGGAAAGTTGATGGTGTTACAATGTATAATGTGGGCTATTGATGATAAGGATACTGCAAGTCACCTCGAAGTTCCATTCTTTATAAACAAGCATTGGCAAAGCCAACAGGTCTCACCTATGCAGAGCTTTTGGCTTTGCCAATGTGTTTTAGCCATGTTGTAAACTATCATGGCTACTGTTCAGCATGGCTATAAATTAATGGCATAAAGGAGAATGACGTGTCATCGAGTGGCATTGATTGGTGTGGCATAGAGTGTCGAGGAGTAAGTAAAGTGTTGTAGAGTGGAGCAGTGTCATTGAGTGGAGTAGATTGGAGAGGCATAAAGAAGAGTGGAGCGACGTAGAGTGGAGTAAAGTAATTCAGAGTGGTGTAGAGAGATGAACAGGGTGCTGTTGAGCATGATATATTGTCGTATAGTGGAGTGGAATGGAGTGTCATAGAGTGGAGTGGCGTAGAGTTAAGTAGAGTATCTTAGATTTAAGTGGCATAGAATGTAATGGAGTGGCGTATAGTGGAGCAGTGTGTCATAGAATAGAGTGGAGTAAAGTGGCATGGAGTGGCATAGAGGAAGTTGTGCAGAGAGTTACAGAGTTGAGTAAAGTGTCGTAGAGAGGCACAGAGTGAAATAGAGTTTAATGGAGTAGAGTGTCAGAGTGGAGTATCATGAGGATAATGTCATAGAGGTAAGCGTCGTAGAGTGGTTGAGTGAATTGGTTCAGAGTACAGTGGTGCAGAGAGCTGTGTCGTAGGGTGATGTGGTGCATGGCAGAGTAGAGTGGTAAAAGATAGAGTGGCATATAGTGCAGTGATGCAGAGTAGAGTGGCGCAGAGTGTAGTGGCATAGAGTGTATTGGTGCAGAGTGCAGTAGAGTGGCATAGAATTGAGCGGTGGCGAAGTAGAGTGCAGTGGTGCAGAGTAGAGTGGTGCAGAGTTCAGAGGCAAAGTGTGAAGTGTTGCACAGTAGAGTGTCATAAAGGACAGTGGTTTAGAGTAGAGTGGCATAGAGTGCATTTGCCCAGAGTGCAGTGGCATAAAGTACAGTGGTGCAAAGTAGAATAGAGTGGTGTAGTGTGCAGTGTTGCAGAACAGAGGATCGTAGAGTGCAGTGATGTAGAGTGATGCACAGAACAGTGGTGTAGAGTGCAGCTGTGCAGAAAAGAATAGAATGGCTTATGGTGCAGTGGTGTTGAGTAGAGTACTGCAGTAAAGTACAGTGGTGTATAATAGAGTGGTGTAGAGTGCAGTGTCATAGACTGCAGTGGTGTAGAGTGGAGTGGCCTAGACTGGATTGGGGTAGAGTGCATTGGCGTAGGTTAGAGTGATAGAGAGTAGATTGCATTGGCATGGAGTGGTGCAGAGTAGAGAGCATGGGTGTAGAGTAGTACAGAGTTGAGTGCCATGCAGTGGAGTGTGCATAGTGTGGTGGCACTCTGCCATTATAGGCAACAAATCTTCAATTGAAATGAACATTACATTTGCACACACATACAGTTTTACTGATAAAAATACACAACGCACAGATGTTAATGTGTGGAAAGGTCAAAACCAAGTGTATTGATTTGTTTTGATCATCTTAAAATGGATGTTTTCCCCACGCGTGTATACTTAAGTATCTGCACATTTCATTTACAGACATTTAAATTTATTGTGTGGTGGAAAAAAATAGAAAAAAAGCCTTCCTCCACCACACCCCTAGTAGCCAGCATAATTGTTATATAAGTCCCCTCACTTTGAAGTCAGAGAAAGAAATATAAACACCAAGCTCCACGGGAAGACGGAGCCTGTCATTTGACCTTGGTCTTTGAATGCACAGTAAGTGAAACAAGGTAAGAACAAGATTTAAAGGCCAGTTTACAGACATTAAACACTGGTGGAAGTTTAGAGTAAATAGGGGATGCTCTGTGGGAGGGACAAACTCAAGCTGGACAGCCTAATACAAATACAGCTAGCAAATATAAACCAAGCAAATGTGAGTTACAAACCACAAAGCCAAAGGTAAGCAATGGGCAGAATATATTCCCAGGTAAGCTTTCTAAATGCCCCCTAAATGTTTTTAGCAAACCAGACAGCTTTGACTTAATTAACTCAGCCTTCCGCTTTGTTCCTCTATATGTTTATGGAACTCCTCTGTGACTTGCAATATCCTTATACTGTATGGGGGGGGGGTACTTTATCCGCTATATCTTCGGTACTCGCAAACATTTTTCCAGGGGCCACAAAATTTGATTTTTGATGTGAGCAAGGGCCTCAGTGATGCTAGCAGACTGCAGAGGGAACGT
Organism: Pleurodeles waltl; assembly: GCF_031143425.1. Taxonomy (NCBI): domain Eukaryota; kingdom Metazoa; phylum Chordata; class Amphibia; order Caudata; family Salamandridae; genus Pleurodeles; species Pleurodeles waltl. The sequence goes on along the minus strand of NC_090440.1, from coordinate 693,017,145 downwards.
TTAATAGAGTGCTGGAGGGTGGCGAGGGATTGACAGTATGGTGGGTGTGAGGGAAGTGAAGCATATACATCTAGTGGCTGAATTGAAAACTTTGAAATAAAAAATGTGGGATTTATCCTGGCTTCCATACTTTACCAAATTGTGTGATCCCAGGCAATTGTTTTATTTCCCTTTCCCTCCTTTTTCTTCATTATTGCATGTAATAGAACCTCAAAATACATGACTTCAGGATTTGCTCTGTACAAAACGTTTTCCTGTGTTTCATTTAATAAACTATATTGTTGTTCATGTATAAAAGGAGCCCAGGCCACCAAAAGAGTGCACATAACATCTGACTTGCCTCTTAGTTCAATATTGGCATTTTTTCAGGGTGGGAGGGTGGGAGAATTAATATTTCTGAATTTATGTTTGAAAACTATCACTTAAAAAGACAATATTTCTCGATGGACTCATATAACCTGATGTTCTAAGATGAAACATCTCTGCATGTTAATGAAATAGACTTTTTTATTTTTTAAAGAGACCTTATTATGGTGGTCATTCCAACCTCGGCGGTAAAAGGTGCTTACCGCCAGACAGAAGACCCCCATAACACCGCCGCGGTCGCGGTAAACCGCCACAGTCATTCTGACCCACACTAGGCAAACCGCTAAAATACCGCCATCCACAAAAGTCCGCCACACCAAAGGTCAGTGATAAACTGGCGATGACCAAACCTCCACCGTCATGCCAACAGAAATACGCCCATGCCATTACGACCCAATAATCCATGCGGCGGTCTTTCAACCGCGGTATTCTATTGGCAGTACACACCGCCGCGGTCGAAATACACATACACCTACAAAACACTACCACATTGGACAATTCGAAATACACACACCTGATACACATACACACACCACTCCCACACACCCAATACATTATAAAACACACACCCACATCACCCACAAACCCTTACGACCAGAAATATCGAACAAAGACCAGAGAGAGACACCACAATCTACAAACAAGCATCCACAGGCACACAATACCAATACCCACAGAACTTCCACGCACCTCACACAACACACCACTAAATAGCACCCCACCTATCACAACACACTCCGCCCCACACATCATCCACACCACCCCATGGCACCTCAAAGACACCCCAGGTTCTCAGATGCTGAACTCAGGGTCATGGTGGAGGAAATCCTACGAGTAGAGCCCCAGCTTTTCGGGACACAGGTGCAGCACACCACCATTGCCAGGAAGATGGAGCTATGGAGCAGAATAGTGGACAGGGTCAACGCTGTGGGACAGCACCCAAGAAATCGGGATGACATCAGGAAGAGGTGGAACGACCTACGGGGGAAGGTGCGTTCCATGGTATCAAGGCACAACATCACGGTACAGCGGACTGGCGGCGGACCCCCACCTCCTCCCCCAGAATTTACAACATGGGAGGAGCAAGTCTTGAACATCCTGCATCCTGCATCCTGAGGGCCTCGCTGGAGTAGGCGGAGGAATGGACTCTGGTAAGTCTCATCTTCACTACTTCATCCCCCCCACCCACCTGCATGCCAACTCATACCCCCACCCTCACTCCCTTCACAACTATCCCTTGCAAATGTCTCACCATCACAACCCACCCATCCCAAAACTTAGCCCTGCATGCGGCCCCAAAGCATGGACACCCATCACCAAAGCATGCCCAATGCACGTACCCATAACCCCCCACAAAACACCGTCACAACAGCCCCCACAAAGGAATGCCAGCACTGGGGTACACGGGCACCCAAACCATTGCACGCCATTGGCACACACAGAATCAATAACCATACTTTTATACCCCTGCAGGACCCGAATGCTAGGTCACCGCGCAGGAGGGTCCACAAATGTCCCCTCCACCCCCAGAAGAGGCCCACAGTGATGACAGCAGCTCTGTCTCCCTGGATCTAGATGACCAGCCCGGTCCATCGGGGACCTCTGGACAGTCGGTTCCCCTCAGACAGGCACAGGCCACAGCAGACCTTCCCCCCTCTGGGAACACCAGCACAGCACCCACCCAGAGGGCCCATACCTCTGTCCCCAGGACACATCAATCAGCAGTGTGTCCACCACTACAGGGAACCCAGGCTAACCCACCACCCCAACAACAACAGGGACCTGAGGGCAGTGGTAGTGGGCACACGGTCCAGGGGACGGAGGCCCAAGGAAACAGGGGAACTGGGAGGGCAGCTGTGCGACGGGGGGGGACAGGCCTAGGGAACTCACTCTCCACGAGACCCTCTCCTCCATCATGGGAGCATACCACCACTCCCAGGAGACGATGGCGACGGTCCTGGCCAGGTTTCAGGAAATCCAGCTTCTGCAGGAACAACAGTATATGGGGTTCAGGGAGGAACTGAGAAACATCAGTACCGCCATGGGTACCATCGTAGTGGCCCTGAATGAGTTAATCTCCACATTGCGGACCACTGTGGCACCTCAAAGGGCCCCTGACACTAGCATGGACCAAGAACTGGCTACCACCTCCGCTGGCGCTAGTGGACAGGAGGCCCTGACAGAAGACCAACAGGCCACCAGAACCCCACCCCCTGCAGAAGGAGAACCACCCCGCAAGCGGGCCCTGAGATCCAGGAAGAAGACAGAGTAACATGTCAAGACCCCCGCCAGCAAAGGATACCGCCCTGATTGTCATCTCACTGTCCCACATTGTCACCCTGTCCAACCTTAAACTGCCCCTGCTCCACTTCCCACAGGTATTTGGACAATGCACCTGTGAACCTGATAGTCTGGACTCTGCCATGGACAATCCTCCACCATCACCCCTCACCGATTTGCAACCACCCATCCAAATGAGAGCACTTGAATAAACACACTTATTGCACATAAACAATCTGGAGTCTGTCTGTGATTTTAACAAATGTATTAGACACGACAGTGCCACAATTGTTATTCACATAGTGATGCCAAAAAACCGCTGTCACACAGCTGTAGTCCATGGGGAAACTAAGCAGATGTCACGCAGTGGGTTCCACAGCTCTGAAAATGGAAGGGAAAGTCACAACACAGTTACCATACACTGGGGGAAAAAGTCAGACAGTAGAGAGGTAGGAGTCTTTAAGTAAATGTAATATGCCGGTGTGTACTCTTACCTGTGTTTCACTGAAAGTATTGCTCTATTACTGTGTTCCTGTTGTCTATGTCGTCCTCTTCGGCTTCCTCTTCTTCACTCTCCACAGGCTCCACAGCTGCTACAACACCACCATCTGGACCATCCTCCGGCAGAAAAGGCACCTGGCGGCGCAAAGCCAGGTTGTGAAGCATACAGCAGGCCACGATGATCTAGCACACCTTCTTTGGTGAGTACATTAGGGATCCACCTGTCATATGGAGGCACCTGAACCTGGCCTTCAGGAGGCCGAAGGTGCGTTCTATCCCCCTCCTAGTCCGCCCATGGGCCTCATTGTAGCGTTCCTCTGCCCTGGTCCTGGGATTCCTCACTGGGGTCAATAGCCAGGAAAGGTTGGGGTAACCAGAGTCCCCTAATAGGCACACACGGTGCCTCTGGAGTTGCCCCATCACCTACGGGATGCTGCTATTGCGCAGGATGTAGGCATCATGCACAGAGCCAGGGAACTTGGCATTAACATGTGAGATGTACTGGTCTGCCAAACAGACCATCTGTACATTCATCGAATGATAACTTTTCCTGTTCCTGTACACCTGTTCACTTTCTCTGGGGGGTACCAAAGCCACATGGGTCCCATCAATGGCACCTATGATGTTGGGGATATGTCCAAGGGCATAGAAGTCACCCTTCACTGTAGGCAAATCCCCCACCTCAGGGAAAACGATGTAGCTCCGCATGTGTTTGAGCAGGGCAGACAACACTCTGGACAACACGTTGGAAAACATAGGTTGAGACATCCCTGATGATATGGCCACTGTTGTTTGAAATGACCCACTTGCTAAGAAATGGAGTACTGACAGCACCTGCACTAGAGGGGGGATCCCTGTGGGTTGGCGGATGGGTGACATCAGGTCTGCCTCCAGCTGGGCACACAGTTTATGTAAAGTGGCTCGGTCAAGCCTGTATGTCAGAATGACATGTCGTTCCTCCATTGTCGACAGGTCCACCAGCGGTCTGTACACGGGAAGATTCCTCCATCTCCTCACATTGCCAAGCGGACGGTGCCTAGGAAGGACAACAGCGAGCACAGAGTCAATCAACCCACAGGTACGTTCCCACAGCTTGCACACAACACGATTCACTATGCATTGAATGGTGTGTATGAGTGTTGAGGAAAGGCCTAGGTGTAGTAATCAATGACACCGTAGATTTCTTTAGTATTTATTCAAGTAAATATAGATCAAGTCCATACAAGTAACTCCCAGCTATCTCCTTACTCCTCTCCACCAGATCTGCTCTCAACTCCTCTCAGTGCCTTCCACATTCCACATTCCATTCCATGTACAATGACATATCACTACACATCTTCCCCCTTACAAATTTTCAATTACAAATTCATTAAAGAAGAACTTCATCAACTATGTACAATTTTACTTATCCCAAAAATATCTAAATATGATACATAAACATAAATATCTCAAACTACATTTACTTTACACAATTGTCCCATACTCCATTCATTACCATTTTCTAATTTGATGATTGAATTGGTTACCTTCACTACACGTTGAGGTTCACTAAATTTACTGTCACCTTTCCTTACAATACCGTTTTTTCTTACCACCACCCAATCGCCTTTCTCCACACTGACATTCTTCACACCTCTCCTATTATCATAACGTATCTTATTACGCTCTTGTGAATCCATAACTCTCAATTTCATGCATTCACGATCAACCCACACCTGCTTCTTGCAACCACCACGGAGATTCCTTCGACGCTGGTTCCCTACCCTTAAGAGCTACAAAAGGTGACACACCAGTCACGGAATGAGGAGTTATCCTCTGTGCCCACAGCATCATGTTTAATTCATCATTCCAATTAAGTCCATTGGCCAATGATAGTTGAATATTCTCCATAACCATCCTATTCACCCTTTCCACTAGACCATTAGCTTGTGGTCGGTACAATGCCACCCTCTCATGCTTAATCCCTAATTTAGTAAAGAAATTCGTCATGGCTGAAGACACTAACTGTACTCCATTATCCGTAATTATAATCTTGGGTACACCCTCATCTAGAAATACCTCTTTGAGAAATTCAATGACCTTAACCGTTGTGATCTGCTCCACACTCTTGACTACAAACCACTTGCTGTGATAATCCACCAAAGTTATAAGGAACCGATTCCTCCTACCAAGTTTCTCTACTGGACCAAGGAAATCTAAAGCAAATTTTTCCCATGGTTTATCAGGGAAATGTACATTTCCCAGAGGCGGTTGCCTGACAATTTTGGTTTTATCACTGTTACTACAAGCTTGACAATCGTTTACAACAGCCTCAACCTCCTTGTCCATTCCAGGCCACCAATAAAATTGCCGTAGTCTCCTTTTAGTTAAACTCCTTCCCAAGTGTCCCTCATGCACAATCTTTATAAGCCTTCCTCTTAACTTTACAGGAGGAACAATCCTGTCACGTCTCAATATCTTTGTTCCATGCACACTCAATTAATTTTTAACTTCCATGTACTGTTTCAAATTTCCTTGCCATGCACCCTCATCTAAACCGCTTATTACTTTCTTTAGTTCATCATACTCCACATCCTCTTTTATAGCTTCATCCCATTCTTTTTGTTCCAAGGCCGGTTCACCCATCCCTGATATCTGCTCTCCAAACATTTCGTATATCTCCACCTTTTCACCCTCAATTGGCATGCGTGACAAACAATCAGCCAATACGTTCCTATCACCTTTTACATACTCTACCATAAAATTGAACTCAATGATTGATATTAACCATCTCGAAATACGAGGCGTTATGCTACCTTCCAGTCCACGACCACACTTTAAAATCTGTATTAGAGGTTTATGATCTGTGCGAAGCACAAATGGCAAACCCCAAAGATAATATCTATAGTGACTTATACCCCAACAACAGGCCAGTGCTTCTTTTTCAATAGCCGAATACGATCGTTCAGCACCCTGCAATCTCCTGGACGCAAATCCAATGATTATTTCTTAATTTCCTTCCATTTGCAATAGGACTGCACCCAGTCCCACGTTACTAGCATCTGTCATTTCAATAGTCTTCCTTTTTACATCAAAATGCCCTAACGTGGGAGCTTTAGCAATTGACTGCTTAATCTTTTCAAACGCTATTCTGCACTCATCTCCCCATTCAAATGTTGCGGTTTTCTTCAATATCATTCTTAAGGGTTCAACCAAGTCTGCAAAGTTATGCACAAACTTAGAGCAATATTCTGCTAGTCCTAGGAATGATTTTAATTGCTCTTTAGTATTAGGTTCATGAGCTTCATTAATAGCTTTCACTATGCTTTTTTTTGGCTTGATACCATTCGCCGATATTTCATGCCCTAGATAATTCACACAATGTTTCCTCAATTGGCATTTTTCTTTCTTTACTGTCAAGCCAAATTTCCTAATCCTCTTCACAACTTCCATCAATAAATTGTCATGCTCCATAAATGATTTTCCAACCACTATGATATCGTCTTGGAAACATAATACATTGTCTAAACCTTGGAAAATATTTTGCATTATACGTTGAAATACGGCAGATGCCGATGCGAGGCCAAATGGCATCCTGCAGTAACGATAAGCCCCCAACGGCGTCACAAAAGAAGTCAAATGGCGAGACTCAACATGTAAGTTGACTTGGTGATATGCCACCGACATGTCCAATACACTGAAGATTTTACCACCTCCCATCATGCTTAACATCTCGTTGATATTGGGTAAAGGTTGCCTATCCACCCAAATATTTTTGTTGAGATCTCTTAAGTCAATACACAAACGAATCTTGTTCTTATCCTTTGGTGCTACAACAATTGGTGCCAACCATTCTGAAGATTCAATCGGCTCAATTATGCCTTCATTAAGCAATCTTTCTAATCCTAGTTGGAGTGGGTCCTTCATTAAAAATGGTATAGGTCTTACTTTATGTACCACTGGCATTGCACTCTTCTTCAAAATTATTTTATGTGTGAAGCCTTTGAGTTTCCCTAATTTATCAGTAAAAACCTCAGGAAATTTTTCCATTAAATTTGTGCACCACTGCAAACTCAACACTTGACTTTCCACACAATCCATTCGCTCTACTATCATAACCGGCTCACTAGCATTTGGATCCAGCACAATACTCAAGTCCTTCTGATGTCTCCACCCCAATAGGTTTGACCCTTCATCACTGACATACACCTTCCCAAACACTCCTTTCTCTTTAAATCTGATGTCCATCCAACTCATCCCTAGAATCTCAATTCTTTTTCCCCCATAACCAACAGCTCTCACATCAGTTTTTTGTAGGTCCTCAAGATTTCTCTTCAGAGTATCCTTGTACACTTCCTTAGATATTAGTGTATACAAACTTCCAGAGTCTGCCAACATTCTTACACGTGATAAACCTAGAGTTATATCACAATTGGGTTTTTGTAAATCACCAAGACTTTCTCTTTTAAAATTACTATTATTCACTGGCTCTATACTTCTCCAATCAGACTCCCCTTCACCATTAACTGTGAGTACAATTTCTTCACTAACCTCTTTTACATCATCCCCAGTTTTTATATTGTTAGTCAACATTTTACGCCTTGATCTGCATACTTTCGCTATATGACCCTTTCTACTGCACACTCTGCACGTAAGAGTCCGTGCTGTGCATGTTGCGCTCGAAGCTATGTGCCCTGGACACCCACACCTAAAGCATACAATACTTGTATTTTTCCTCTCTACAGGTCTATCAATGTTTTCCATCCGCTTCTTTAACTTGAATTCATTCACTTCAACAGTCTTTTCTTTGTTGAAGTCCTTCATACAGTTCTTTGTCATATCGATTTCTCTCATCAACGCATCTATGTGCTCCATACTTCTAGCAATTTGTATTGATTCATCCAATGATGGATCCATCGATAGTAACTTCTCTTTGATTTTCTTGTTATTTGTACAGCATACTATCTGATCACGTATTAAAGAATCGCCTAAGTCACGGAAGTCACATGTTATTGCTAAGCCTCTCAGAGCCGCAACAAAAGACATTATATCCTCATCATGACCCTGAATGCGAGAGAAAAACTTATGGCATTCAAATACAGTATTCATTTTTGGAGTGAAATGTTTCTCCAACATTTGTAATGACATTTCATAAACATTTGCGGGTTGACCATCCCCCATGCCCAGAGGTATCTCTGGCAAATCATCATAAACTCTTCTACCTTCTGCACCCAAGTGGTGTAATAAAATTGCTTGTTTCCTAAGTGGATTATATTTGTCTCCTGCAATAGCTAATAAATACGTTGTGAATATGTTCCTCCATCTTTTCCATGTTACTGTTGGTTCACCAGGTGAGGGTAAAAAGCATGGTGGTGACGCAATACTTTGTTCTGCCATCCCTGTAATAGAAACTAAAATAACAATCTAAAATAATAATTTAAAGCAATAAATTAAAATAATAAACTATTGTAAATATTCCCAAAATAACATTTTAAAATATTCTATTATTGTGATGTAATCCCATTATAATCAACTATAGTCTTTCTCTTAGTTCTATGCAATCTCTTCACTTCCTTAGTCCTTTCACAGTTTCTTAGTGGGACACTTCCAGAATCAATACGCGTGACTGAGATGCTGATTCAGAAGTTCGTTCTTCAAAAAGAAAGAGGTAATTCTTCCACTTGCCGCAAGTTCACAATTATTACGTGTTGAATATCGTCCGCGTTGAAGAGAAATCAAACGTGTGAACAACGCGTGCTGATTTCAGCACACACCATTGACGAGTTGTGGAACGCGCTGAAAGAATTCCATACAGCGCGTGAACAATGCCACTTCAGACTCGCATTGTTTATTATCATTATTTTTTTAAATCAAACGCAACGGCAACTGTACTCCACGACTTCTTCGAAAAGAGGCAAAATCCAATAAAAAAAATATATATATATAACTTGAGATATAGGGGGTTATTCTAACTTTGGAGGAGTGGTAATCCGTCCCAAAAGTGACGGTAAAGTGACGGATATACCACCAGCCGTATTACGAGTTCCATAGGATATAATGGACTCGTAATACGGCTGGTGGTAAATCCGTCACTTTTCCGTCACTTTTGGGACGGATTAACACCTCCTCCAAAGTTAGAATAACCCCCATTGTCTGCGATTACGCTACGCTGCGATCGGCCATGCACTAATATTTATGGCAAAAACAAAACAAAGAAAATGAGGCACATGAAACGTTGCGAGTCAATTTGTAACGATCGATAAACTCACGATCGGTTCAGATGTTTCCTTTAGTATTTTTTTTATTTTTTTTCCTTCTGCTCCTTTACTTTTCATCTACGCACCTTCGGAGTCAGTTATTCCTCGCAGTTTCCATCAGGGGTTGGGAGTTACAGCATCCGCTCTGCCCCCTGCGCAGAGATCCCTCACTCGTCGCCAATATGTAGTAATCGATGACACCGTAGATTTCTTTAGTATTTATTCAAGTAAATATAGATCAAGTCCATACAAGTAACTCCCAGCTATCTCCTTACTCCTCTCCACCAGATCTGCTCTCAACTCCTCCCAGTGCCTTCCACATTCCACATTCCATTCCATGTACAATGACATATCACTACACTAGGTATGTGTGACGCATGAGGAATTAAGCAATGTGGGCCCTTGAAATGGCGGCTGCCTGACCTGTGAAGTGTGACAATGGGATGTGAGGTCAATGCGCTGGTGTGGCACACCGTGGCGGTAGGCGGTCGAAGACCGCGGCGCAAAGCCGCATTGGTTCACATTGAATCCTATGGGTTTCAGGAGCCAATGACGATGTGCGCCGGTGGTCGCGGTACGCACCGCCGCGGTACGCACCTCCGCGGGCGTGACCGCCATTTTCTATCAGCTTAATCACTCGATACCTGATCTTCCACAGGAGAGGACCTACACTGCAAGTGCTGCTGTGACCTCGGTCTGGAAGAGACAATGGCTGCTGCGACTGGGGAAAGGGATCCTGCCTTCACTTCTGAAGAATTGGAGAAACTCGTGGATGGGGTCCTCCCCCAGCATGCGCTACTCTACGGTCCTCCAGACCAACAGGTAAGTACACTGGGACCATGCTTTGTGGGCAATGCCTGGGTTGAGTCGGGTGGATGAAAGATGGTGGGGAGGGGAGTGATTGAGTCATTCATCAGACGACAGATGAGAGCATGTGCCACATGGCAAGGGTGGGGATGGGGGGCCACTCACATTGAGCATGCAGAAGGTGATGACAATTTTTCTCTCCCTGTACATGTAACATAGGTCAGCGCCCACCAGAAAATCGCGATTTGGCGTGCCATCGCCAAGGACGTCCGGACCCTGGGGGTCCACAACAGACAGGGCACCCACTGCCGGAAGAGGTGGGAGGACATCCGCTGCGGGAGCAGTAAGACGGCGGAGGCTCTGCTGGGGATGGCCTCCCAACGTAGGAGGGGTGCCAGTCGTCAATTGACCCCCCTGATGTCCCGGATCCTGGCGGTGGCCTACCCCGATTTGGATGGACGCGTGAGGACATCACAGCAGACACAAGGGGGTGAGTACAGTCTCATTCTGGTGACTTTGCTCGCAGTGGAGGTGTCTGGGTGGGGGAGGAGGGCTGTGGGTCTCCCTAGGCCAGGCCGAATTCTGTAGGCTAGGCCCCTCCGTAAGGCATGGCCCTGTGCCCCCGACCCCTACCTCTGTAGGGTGCCAAGTTCAGGTATCCATTGCCCTGTGTCATCTATGTGTGCAGTTGTCGTCGATAGGCTTGTAGGCCATGTCCCACGGATTGCATAGTGGACCCCAAGTGCGCGGCGTAGTGCAGGGGGCTTCTGTGTCTGTCTTGTCCGCCAACGGTAGCGGTAATCCATGCACTCAACATGTCTTTATTTCTCCCCCCCCCCTTTTTTGTGGCCTTCCTGTTCATGTGTGCATCAGCATCATCAGGCGGAGGAGAAGTGGCATCGGAGCACAAGGGAGCTGCATCTCACATGGCCATTGCGGGCCATGCAACTGAGTCGGATTTCACCAGTGAGACGGAGGGCGAGGGGAGCTCCACAGCGGGGACTCGTACTGATGTCAGTGGCAGCGACTCGTCCTCTGAAGGGAGCTCCCTTGTGGTGGCGGCAACATCCGTGCCCCCCACAACAACAGGTACAGCCGACACCCAGCGCACCAGCACCGCCCTCCCAGCAGCCCCTCAGCCTTCGCCCTGGGGCCGCTCACCCAGGAAGGTGGGCATCTCCTTCGCCCCAGGGACCTCAGGCCCTGCCCCAGTCACCCCTGCTGCCCTCAGTGAGGAGGTCATTGACCTCCTGAGGACCATCATTGTTGGGCAGTCTACCCTTTTGAATGCCATCCAGGGTGTAGAAAGGGAGGTGCACCGGAGTAATGCATACCTGGAGGGCATTCATTCGGGTCAGGCTGCCCATCAGCGATCGTTCAACGCTCTGGCCTCAGCACTGATGGCAGCAATTGTCCCTGTCTCTAGCCTCCCCCCTCCAACTTCCTCCACCCAGACCCAATCCCCTGTACCTCTTCCTATCCCAGACACACCTACAGACCAGCCTGCACACACCTCAACACCCAAGGGAAGCTCATCCAGACATAAGCACCACACATCACACAAGCATTCACACAATCAACATCCACATGCAGACATACCAACAGCCACTGCCTCCACTGTGTCCCCCTCCTCCTTGTCTCCCTCCTCCCTCCCTGTGACGTCTCCACTCACACTTGCATGCACAACATCTTCAGTCACTACGTCCATCACCAGCACACCCACCAGAACACTCCGCACATGTGCAGTCACCACCCCCACTACCATGTACACATCCCCTGTGTCCTCTCCCAGTGTGTCTGTCACCCCCTCTTCCAAACAAGACAAACGCAAGCAGCCACCCACCCAACAGCCATCCACCTCACGACAGCCTCCAGCCCAAGCACCTGCACCCAAAGACACCAGACTTCACACTCCTACAACCACATCCTCTTCCTCCACTCCCATACCCACTACACCTACCCGTCACTCTCTTTCCAAATTGCTTTTCCTTGCCAACCTTAACCTCTTTCCAACAACTCCCCCACCCCGTCCATCTCATAAGACTGCAATCAGCACCTCAGCCACCACCAAACCAGGACCTATCAGGACTGTTGTCCAAGGACTGTGGAGTCCCCCACCCTCAAGGGCAACAACTCCAGCGAGGAGCCAAGGCACACCCAGCCCACCCCCGGAAAAGCACCCAAAAGTGAGCAGTGCCCGGCGCGAGAGGCCACGGACACCAGGGCCCAAAATCCCTACCCTGGCTCCGTCTGGAAGTGGGGTGCCACCTGGCACACCGCCAAAGGGGTCAAAGGGCCACAGACGACCAGGGAAGGGTGGGAAGGGCAGCACGCCCGACAAGTCCGGCAGCTGGCCAGCTGCCCAGGAGTGCCCCACCAGCCCCCTCCCAGGTGTGCAGGAGGACACCCAGTGGCCCGGTACGGCAGCCCAGGAGGGCCTCGCAAGCCAACGGACAGATGGGCAGAAAGGCCCTGCCAGCCACATGCCAGGTGGCGAGTGACACCCATGCCTGGGCCGGAACCGCTGAACTGGGCCCTTTCAAACAAGCACCGCTGAACTGGGCCCTTTCAATCAAACACTGCTGAACTGGGCACCGCCGTCTCAAGTTCCGCTGAACTGGGCACTGCCGTCTCAAGCACCGCTGAACAGGGCACCGCCGTCTCAAGCACCGCTGAACTGGGCACCGCCGTCTCAAGCACCGCTGAACTGGGCCCTTCATCTCAAGCACCGCTGAATTGGGCCCTTCATCTCAAGCACCGCTCCGCTGGGCCCTTCATCTCAAGCACCGCTGAATTGGGCCCTTCATCTCAAGCACCGCTCCGCTGCGCCCTTCATCTCAAGCTCCGCTCCGCTGGGCCCTTTATCTCAAGCACCGCTCCGCTGGGCACCGGCGTCTCATGCACCGCTGAACAAGGCACCGCCGTCTCAAACACCGCTGAACTGGGCACCGCCGTCTCAAGCACCGCTGAACTGGGCCCTTTCAATCAAGCACAGCTGAACTGGGCACCGCCGTCTCAAGCACCGCTGAACAGGGCACCGCCGTCTCAAGCACCGCTGAACAGGGCACCGCCGTCTCAAGCACCGCTGAACTGGGCACCGCCGTATCAAGCACCGCTAAACTGGGCACCGCCGTCTCAAGCACCATTGAATTGGGCCCTTCATCTCAAGCACCGCTGAATTGGGCCCTTCATCTCAAGCACCTCTCCGCTGGGCCCTTCATCTCAAGCACCGTTCCGCTGGGCCCTTCATCTCAAGCACCGCTCCGCTGGGCACCGCCGTCTCATGCACCGCTGAACAGGGCACCGCCGTCTCAAACACCGCTGAACTGGGCACCGCCGTCTCAAGCACCGCTGAACTGGGCCCTTTCAATCAAGCACCGCTGAACTGGGCACCGCCGTCTCAAGCACCGCTGAACAGGGCACCGCCGTCTCAAGCACCGCTGAACTGGGCACCGCCGTCTCAAGCACCGCTGAACTGGGCCCTTCATCTCAAGCACCGCTGAACTGGGCCCTTTCAATCAAGCACCGCTGAACTGGGCACCGCCGTCTCAAGCACCGCTGAACTGGGCCCTTCATCTCAAGCACCGCTGAATTGGGCCCTTCATCTCAAGCACCGCTGAATTGGGCCCTTCATCTCAAGCACCACTCCGCTGGGCCCTTCATCTCAAGCACCGCTCCGCTGGGCCCTTCATCTCAAGCACTGCTCCGCTGGGCACCGCCGTCTCAAGCACCGCTGAACTGGGCCCTTCATCTCAAGCACCGCTCCACTGGCCACCGCCGTCTCAAGCACCGCTGAACTGGGCCCTTCATCTCAAGCACCGCTGGCCCATTGGCGGAAGGAGCAGGCCCGCATCTGTGTCGGGCAGGGCTGCACGAAGCACTCTGGGCACTAGTCCCCCTCCAGTACCAGTGGAGACTGTTATCCACTTGAGAGACTGTGGCTTTGCACTCCCCAGGATTGGACAGTGGGCAAGCCACCCACTGTAGAGACTTGAGAGACTGTGGCTTTGCACTCCCCAGGATATGGCAGTGGGCAGCCCACCCACTGTAGAGACTTGTGAGACTGTGGCTTTGCACTCCCCAGGATGGAACAGTGGGCAACCCACCCACTGTAGAGACTTGTGAGACTGTGGCTTTGCACTCCCCAGGATGGGACAGTGGCCATGGAGGCCCCTCGTGGATCTGGCGTTGTGTACTCATGTGGCTGAGGTGCCCCCCTTTCCCTTCCCCCTGAGGTGCCTGTAGTTTTTCTATCTGATGCCCCTGCAGTGTTCTCTCCGTTTAGGTCAGGTATCTTGTGTGGGCCTTGCCCATGTGATTTGGGCCCAGTGGTCCACGGACAATGACAGCTAGAATTATCGGACTTTTAATATTTATGTATATATTAGTTTTAAATGTGTGATATTTTTATAAGGCAATAATCCAATATATTCGACTGTTTATGATCTATTCCTTTTGTCTTTGCATTCTTTCGGGTGGTTTGGGGGTTGTAACAGTGATGTATTGCTATGCATTGATGTGTGTGTTGTAGTGGGTGGGGGTGGGTGTGTCGCGTATGTGTGTCCCCGTAATATTTTCTCCTCCCCCCTCCCCTGTGTCGTAGGTGCAGTACTCACCGTTGTCTTCTGCGCCGGCGTTCATGCTCCTGGTAGAGGAGCAGGAATACAATAGCTGGTAGGATGTGTAATTCGGGTTCCATGCTGTCCAGATTCCTCGTGGGGTGTATGGAGGTGAGCGTTTTCGGTTTGAAATGTCTGTTTCTGCCGTGTTTTCATCGGTGGGGCTGCCGCCCCGGAAAAGGTGGCGGATTGGTGGGTTGTGATAGGGTGGGCGGTACATTGTCTCCCGCCTGTCTGTTGGCGGTGACCGCTGCGCTGTTTGTTTGTCCCGCTGTGGCGGTCGGAGTGTTAAAGTGGCGGTCTCTGTTGGCAGTTTCCGCCAGGGTCAGAATTCCATTTTTTTAACCGCCAGCCTGTTGGCGGGTTAGCCGCCGCTTTAACACCGACCGCCAGGGTTGGAATGAGGGCCTATATGTTTACAATTTAGCTCCAACACGTATTTAAAAATAAAGCTGTTCTCGAAGTTAGAGGTGCATGACAGCATAGTTACTTCCTTTCTTTATCTACAATTAATATCTAAATAAAGGTTTTCCTGTCCATTTAACATCCCTTTGATTATAGTGCTGAGTTGAGTAAACAGCAGCCCAGTGCTTCCTTGGACCAGGGGGATGCATGCAAAGGTCAAGAGGGCTGCATGGGGTCCCTGGGCCATACTTTGAGGATCACTGTCTTATGTTAAGAACTGTGTACTGAAAGTTATAACCTCATGCAAAGCTTTGTGAGCCTGCACACTGAACTCCCATACCCCCTTCTCCCAGACCTGTGTAGCCACTGCCACCTCGTACATCACTTGGAGGGGTGCTGTGTGAAATGCAATATTCATGATGAGTCAATTATGATACATGTCAGAAGATTGACTAAGAGATCTTGCCCTCTGTAACACAGATTAAAATATACGTGGAAGTACCACTTCCTTCTTTGAGACACAAAAAGATATCCGAGGTCTGCTATGTTCCTTTTTATTACACGTTGCTGAAGATGAGGATGTTGAACAATCAACCTCCTCTGGCCTAACCCACACATTAGATTAAGGATGCTATGCCCATGAAATAAATGCTGCCATTATTTGGAGATCTGACAGACTAGAATACAATATGCTGTTTAAATACTGTGGCAGTCAAACTGTATCTTGCTATTTAGTGCCTTTTACACACTCTCCTACGGGCATGGACTGCACTCACTATATTTTCCTGTAACATTATTGTTGGACCTGGCTTTTTGACAGGGACATCCCCAAACTTTTTGCCTCCTTCCTCCTATTTTTTCTGACCTGTTGTTGTTGGCTTTTGACCTCTGGGCACTTTACCACTGCTAACCAGTGCTAAAGTGCATATGCTCTCTGGGTAAATTGTACTACTGATTGGTTTATCCATGATTGACTATTTAATTTACTTGTAAGTCCCTGGTAGAGTGCACTACATGTGCCTAGGGCAGGTAGATTAAATGCTACTAGTGGGCCTGCAGCACTGGTTGTGCCACCCACCTCAGTAGCCCCTTAACCCTATCTCAGGCCTGCCATTGCAAGGCCTGTGTGTGCAGTTTCACTGCCACTTCGACTTGGCATTTAAAAGTACTTGCCAAGCCTAGAACTCCCCTTTTACTACACATAAGTCATCCCTAATGTGTGCCCTAGGTAACCCCTAGAGCAGGGTGCTGTGTAGGTAAAAGGCAGGACATGTACCTGTGTAGTTATATGTCCTGGTAGTGTGAAACTCCTAAATTCGTTTTTACACTACTGTGAGGCCTGCTCCTTTCATAGGCTAACATTGGGGCTGCCCTCATACACTGTTGAAGTGGCAGCTGCTGATCTGAAAGGAGCAGGAAGGTCATATTTAGTATGGCCAGAATGGTAATACAAAATCCTGCTGACTGGTGAAGTCGGATTTAATATTACTATTCTAGAAATGCCACTTTTAGAAAGTGAGCCTTTCTTTGCACTAAAATCTTGTTGTGCCCTTCAATCCACGTCTGGCTAGGTTTAGTTGACAGCTCCTTGTGCATTCACTCAGACACATCCCAAACACAGGGTACTCAGCCTCACTTGCATACATCTGCATTTTGAATGGGTCTTCCTGGGCTGGGAGGGTGGAGGGCCTGCCCTCACACAAAGGACTGCCACACCCCCTACTGGGACTCTGGCAGACAGGATTGAGCTGAAAGGGAACTTGGTGCATTTCTTAGAGACTCTTTGATGTCACCCCCACTTCAAAGGCACAACTTAGTATAAAACAGGGCCTCTGCCCTACCTCATCAGACACTTGCTGGAGAAGAAACCTGAACCAGAAACTACATCCTGCCAAGAAGAACTGCCTGGCTGCTCAAAGGACTCACCTGTCTGCTTTCTACAAAGGACTGCTGCCTTGCTGTTGCCCTGCTGCCTGGCTGAACTCTTGTCTGGCTGTGAAAGTGCTCTCCAAGGGCTTGGATAGAGCTTGCCTCCTGTTCCTTGAAGTCTCAGGGCCAAAAAGACTTCTCTCTTTTACTTGGACGCTCCGTGCGCCAAAAATTTCGACGCACAGCTTGTTCGGCGGCGAGAAAAACGCCGCACCCCGACGCTGATCGACGCGACGTTCTTGGGACGATCGAAAATCCGACGCACGGCCTCGCAAGGACACCGCCGCCCGACCTCTAGAGGAGAAATCGACGCGACGCCTGCTGTGAGATCGTAATTTCAACGCGC
Source organism: Pleurodeles waltl (assembly GCF_031143425.1). Taxonomy (NCBI): domain Eukaryota; kingdom Metazoa; phylum Chordata; class Amphibia; order Caudata; family Salamandridae; genus Pleurodeles; species Pleurodeles waltl. Next base: position 692,999,656 of record NC_090440.1, on the reverse strand, counting down.
AGCCCCGCAGATCGACATCCGGAGGAGAAATCGACGCGACGCCTGCCGTGAGATCGTAATTTCAACGCGCAGCCCCGCAGATCGACATCCAGAGGAGAAATCGACGCGACGCCTGCCGTGAGATCGTAATTTTGACGCGCAGCCCCGCAGACCGACGCGCAGCCGGAGAACAAGCAGGAAAATCCACGCACAGACCCGGGACATCTGGTAATTCCCGCGATCCACAGAAAGAGACAGTCCGCGCGCCGGCAAACGACGCCGGCCTCCCCGCGTGGAAAATAACGACGCAAGTCCGTATGTGCTGGGGAGAAATCGACGCAAACACCCTTTTTCCGCGCACCTCTTCTCTTGTGGCCCTCTGAGGAGATTTTTCCACGCTAAACCAGGTACTTGTGCTTGAAAGAGACTTTGTTAATATTCTAAAGACTTAAGACACTTTATATCACTTTTCAGTGATATCTTTACAAATTCGTATTGCAACTTTGATCATTTTGACCTGAAGATACCCAGATAAATATTATATATTTTTCTAAATACTGTGTGGTGTATTTTTGGGGTGTTATGCTATGGTATTGTATGATTTATTGCACAAATGCTTTACACATTGCCTTCTAAGTTAAGCCTGACTGCTCGTGCCAAGCTACCGGAGGGTGAGCACAGGCTGATTTTGGATTGTGTGTGACTTACCCTGACTAGAGTGAGGGTTCTTGCTTGGACAGAGGGCAACCTGATGCCAACCAAAAACCCCATTTCTAACAATTATGAAATGTGTGAAGATGTATGCAAATGCATTGATACAAACACTGTATTGCTGATGCCTTGATTGGCTATCAGCAGGGCCACTGGAATTATGTGATTGCGCACTGCAGTATTTTTTGCATAGTTATGGATTTGCCACATTTACCAAACAATCCATCATCTGCTGCATAATCTGCAGATTTAAACAAACAAAAATAATTCTAGGTCAAACGGTTCAAAATTTACCAAATCGGAGCCACACATGTTGATGCACCCTGGAAGGCCCCTTTGCTAACGTTGACTGCTAATCTTTCTTCTGCTTGTTGCTATATTTAGGTGCAAATCTGATACTAATGAGCTGCAACCTAAGCCAAGAGAGTGTTAACAAGTGTAAAAATTACAAAATAATGAAAAAACTATCACATAATGTTTCACAGTATGCTGCATAATTTTCCTCTTCTCGCTGCATAACTTAGTCAACCCTGCCACATAATTTGGCCCTCTCCTGTTGCATAATTCTAGTGCAAAGCACCCGGAGGCCCATTGAAAAAATGAGAGCCTCCCTCTAATGCCTGCTCTTAGCAGGCGTTAAAGATGGCGATAAAAAAGATGCAAAAAAATGACTTAGATTTCATTGCTCCATTTTTACGGCCCCCCAGTGCCAGAACGCCCCCCCTTGCATATATCATGCATGGCACAGGCATACTGTGGCGCAAGAAGTTACAAAGTGGCTAAATACAAGTATGCTGAGGCATTTTTGCCCTTCCAAAGCCACATTAGCATAACAAAAATGATGCTAATGTGGCATTGGAATGGCACTAGGCCCTCTTAAATGCAGGCCTTATTGTTTAGAGGTTCTGCCACAAAGATATTGGCATAAAGGAGAAATGTGACAATAAATCAGTTCTGCTTAATTGCTTGCAAAGTCTGCATTTTGAAATATCTTGTTGGGGTTAAGGCACCTGCTGAAGAGATCTTTGTGTGCCCAGTATATCTCAGGGAATAATAATGATGTTTATATATGATATAAAGTGCTTAGAAACCCTGCATTAAGATGAGTAGTGCTACAAAACAAAGAAAGCAAAATAGTGGTATTGACATTGTTATTTGTGTAAATAATGGGACAGACCAACACATCTGAGATTCTTACAGTGCATACAAATCTTTTGTATGCAGGGACTGAACAAAGTGAAAAATCATGTCTCTCTTAGGTACCTGTGAAGTAATAACAAGCTGTGTGCCTTTTTCCTCCATAGCAGCTAGGTGTGAGGCTCTAGACAGCTTCCAGCTAGAATAATCAAACAAAATGGGGATTGATGGCCCCTTAATTTCGGCTGTTGTCCTGGGTCTGCAGAAATCTAAAATTAGAAAGCCCTCTTCCATGTTGCCCAGAAGGAATGAAAGCACTTCTGAAAGTATGTGCAGGCTCTACTGAAAATGTTCCGCTACATCAGGATAAATTTGCCATAGTTTACTGGGGCCCAACTTCTTGGCAGGGTTGACAGTGTGTACGCTGACTTGAGCCCGGCAAATACTGTATTTCACAGAGTCTCCTTTCTAGCCTGCAGGCGTCAGGCTGAGTGGGACTCTGTTCCCTCTTTTGATCTTCCTCATATGCCCTGCAGGGTTCTCTTCAGGGTGGCAGGTGGCTGGAGGGCTGAGGATGGCAGGATGCAGACAGCAATCGGGCCATACTAAGTAGCACTTTTGCACGCTAATGGCCCTGCAAATCATAGAGTGTCTCCCTCACTCCAAAATCTGGGGACATACATCCCCCACACTTCCTACGCCCATTGACGTGAAGGCACGATGGAAGATGGAATTACACTTGCACTGGGACAGCGATACTGCACACTGAGAGAAGGAATACATGACACAGGGAGAAATATGTACTGCCCAGGGAGCAGGAGATACAATGGAAGATCGAATACATGCACGCTGGGACAGAGAGCTGCTCAAGTAGGATAGGAATATACTGACACAGGAACAAGGAGTGCAGTGGACTGGAATAAGGGATGTTCTGACACTGGACCTGGAAACACTTACAAAGGCATCTACGAAGATATTGGTACACGGTGGCACTAAGCCAGGAAGAAGTGCATGCTGACAGGGAAGACTGAAATGCTAGGACAAGGAAACAACTGCACAGGAGCATGTAATACTCCCGCGGAGAGAGAAACAGAGAATGTAAGGATGTGCCTAACAAAATTATAAAGTCTTTCCATTTGGAACTGTTTTGCTAACATTTCCAAACTTCATGAGATGCGAAGCTCACAAAGTGTATTATTTTTTAAAGACATGCATCTTCAGTGATTCTTTGTGGCAGTGGCAATGGCAGGGGGAAATGTTAAGGCAATTAAAAAATGTGGAAGGTGGGAGAATGGGGACTGGTGTGCTTCTGATTGGCAGCTGAACCCACATACATGTATGTGAGCGCTCTGCCATTCCAAAGAAAGCAATTCCAAGTGCTGTCATCCTATTCCTTTCTCTACAACTCCAAGTATAATTCCACTGTAGTCATCCTCCAGCTGTTGGCCTTGGTACATTCTACTTTTGCTGCACCGCCCCACATATATTTCCTAAGGCCCCTAAGTCATGGTCCTATAGGGACAAACTTCCCCACTGGAAGCAAGGCCCCCCAGCAGTATTTTCTTCACCAGCCACTCAAGATCCTGCTGCCGCACCCATCCCACACTGCACCAACGTCTTCCCAACTTACCTTTATTTCAAATGGCACAGCAAGACCAGGACAACGACAAAAATGCTGCTGTGTTGGAACACGTCCAAGGCTAGAGACCTTGAATTTTACATTTTATTCAATCCTTGCCCCACTACTACATTAACAATTAGCTAACCCCCCATCACCCGTAAGCCTCCACCTCTTGGTAATGCTCCCAAACAATCGAACATATTCTCCAGCCCAAACATACTTCTTTTCGAACCCAATTCTCTCAACTTGATGCACCACTCCCTTTTCAGTAATGATCAGCCATTCCCCCTTTCTGATGTCCTTTTCTGCTTCTTTCACCTAACCACTTTCTAGCTGCAAAAGTCCACCTGGCGAAACCCCAGCTCTTTCGGACTAATATATCATCCCCTTCTTTTTCTACCTGCCAGAAAAAACACTGCATTGATGTTTTCCAGTCCCTAAGTGTCCATAGCATCAAGAGAAACAGCTGCTGCTCATACCTTCCTTTGCCCGGGTCCATGCACCCCACCTTTCTCACCTTTCTCACCACATTCAACACCAAAACCTCACCACCAGTCTTCCCCTCTAATATTTACCAAAAAAGCATTGTTACCGAAAAAAGGTCTTCACACAAATGGCCTGAGCAAGGGAAAGTCCTCTTTCACTGTGGTATTGTGTTGTAACACCTCTATGCCCTTACTGACAACAAAATGCCTCACCTCCCTGTTGACCTTGCACCTTGCCTTTTCCACTGCATTGTGCATATTAGATCCTCGCCACACCTAACGCTGTACCAGGTTTGTCCATAACACCTATGCCCCTGCACAAGTACCATACCCTTTCCCAACCTGACTTCATCTCACTTTCTCCTTTTCTATTTTTTCATTCTTCCAACAATGCCAAGCCCTAGAGCTCCAGATCATTTCCCCCTGATGAATAATAAGCATATCTGGACATGCATCCTGAAACCGAGTCCACCAATCATGACATCAGCTGTCCCCAGCTCATCACATTCTAACCCCATCATTGAAATTGAAAGTCATTGTCTGAAACCTCAAAGGCTTCCCAAAAGGATGCTTTTCTGCTTGTTTAAATGCCCATGGGACCAGTGAATGCCCGAAAGTTCAAATGGTGACCGGTGCCGACCACTGTTCCACAACACAACATAAAACAAAAAATAAAGCACAGTATTAAACACCCTTCAATAACCTGTGAAACCTTTCTTTCAAATAACTTGATAACCACCTTTAAATGTTTTAATTTTTCAATCAGCTGAATGTCATTAGTTTAGGAAACAAGGGTAAAACCAAAGGCCTGTAAAATGTCTGCTAGTGGTCGAACATAAATGTTGAACAGAGTGTGGCTCAGGGAAGATCACATACCTCACACAGCTGCTGTCCTGAAGAATGGAAGCAAACCGCTCCCCCAGCAGTCTATCTAACATAATAGTATGGAATACAGTGAATGAAGTAGATACACTGCACACAGCAGGAAATGGTGATTTATATTGGACTGGACCAGCGTGATCCTTCCCTTTGCCAGCCACAGGATAAATGACTCCCGGAGAATCACTGGTTTGTAAAGTTCTGATTCTAAAAACATCACATTGAACATTCTATATTTTAAAGGTTTGTGCTGCGACCTAGGAATAAAAGAACCATACATGGCTGCAATAAAACATAACAATCCTTTGCACGTGAATATAACACACCTCCGCCCTTTCTAATCTACCATAAAACAAAAGCAAACACAAGATAGAATTGGGAAATACAGTTCCAAAAAATGTGAAAAGACTCCTGTGACCTCGTAACTCTCTTATCTCTCCTGAATGGGCGGTGTCACCCCCACTTTCCTTTCCACCAGCATCCCCTCCTGACTTCCCAGCATCTCTACTCCCCTCTCCCCTTGAATCACTTATAAACGCATCATCATTCTTGTCATGTAACTGTTAAGACCTTCATTGTTATGCCCCACATTTACACCAACCACATGCCCTCTTTGATATAAAGCCACTTTCCTTTTATTCCATTTATTGACATTTTCCAACTCCACATACCCCTCACTAACGTTTTTTTACTTTGAACGGACCCTAAAATTTAGATAGTCCTCCAGTCACTCTCCCATGTTTTTGTTTCACCCAATCACCTTCTTCAAAGTCTCTTCTCCTCATTCTCACCTTTCTTACAACTGTTGTATGTCATCCAAGCTGGAGTCAGCTTTGTGCCAGGCTTCCTGCCTCTCATTTTCTTAAAAGGAGGCACACTGCTATCTGTAGTGCGATAAGCCCACACCATCTCATTTACCCTCTCCTTCACTTCCTTTCCACATTGGGTGGCCATAAGTATAGTACCCTTCACCAGCCAGTTTACTCTTTCTACCATTCCATTTCCCTGGGGATTGAGCAATGCAGTGTGATGATGTTTAGTTCCACAACTCACCAGAAACCTCTTCATCTCATGCGCATTGAGCTGTGTACCATTGTCCATTATTAAACCATGATGGAGTCCGACCTCCTGAAACACCTCATAAAGTGTTTCAATGGTACTTCTAGTGGTCACTTCTGGCAAAAATTGACCACCACACTTTTGGAGTGACCATCAACCATGACCTTGGCATTCCTTAAACTGTTTTTGAGGTCTTGCATGGGGCCGATAAAATCCAAACATACTGTGCTACATGGTGCACCTGGCTTCCCTTTATGGCCTTGCACAGCCTGCACTCCAGTCCTAAACCTTTTTTTCAAATTCTTTACAAACCTCACAATGTTCCACCCATTGAGTTATCATATCAACCATACTTGGCCACCAGAAATTTTCTATGACTCTTTTTTATCCATTGTTTGCCCAAAATTACCCTCATGAGCAATTCTTTTCATTAGACCCCCGGTGGCACAAATTTGTCATTTTTTGTGGTCATAACCTCATCTACCAATGTTAGTCCATCCACAACTTTCACATAAGGTCTCAATGATGGGGTGACTGCACTCTCTCTCCTTCGACCTCTTACAATCATAAGTGCTACTCCCTTGAGAACTAAGGCCCTCATTATGACATTGGCGGTATGTGCTGCTTACCGCCATGCTGACTGCTGCCAACATACCGTGACCGTGGCGGTATACCACTACGTGTATTATGACCCACACATAGAAATCCACCACTATACAGACACACACATAAGTCCGCCAGCCCAAAGGTCAGTGATAAAATGGCAGTACCAAAACCCACACCGTTACACCAACAGAAATACGCCCACAACATTATGACCCACGAATCACCGTGGCGGACAAACCATTGGTGGTACAGACCGCCGCGCTAAAAATACACACAACCGAACAATACAACACCTCATTGGACAATTCAAACTACACACACCTGACACACATACACACACCACACCCACACCACTATAAAACACACACACACACTACCCACAACTCTTTAGGAAAAAGAAAATTGACAACTGAAAGAGAAAGACACGCCAGGAGCACCCACTGAATCAGAGCCACAGAACACCATCACCCATAAACCATCCATGCACCTCAAAGCACACACCCCAACACATCACCCCACACACCCTCACACACACCACACACACTATACCCATGGCACCACAAAGACACCCCAGGTTCTCAGAGGAGGAGCTAAGGGTCATGGTGGAGGAAATCATCCGGGTAGAGCCACAGCTATTCGGATCACAGGTGCAGCAGACGTCCATTGCTAGGAAGATGGAGCTATGGCAGAGAGTCGTGGACAGGGTCAACGCCGTGTGGACAGCACCCCAGAACAAGACATGACATCAGGAAGAGGGGGAGCGACTCACGGGGGAAGGTGTGTTCTGTGGTAGCAAGACACCAGATAGCTGTACCGAGGATGTGCGGTGGACCCCCAACTCCTCCCCCACAACTAACATGGGAGGAGCAAGTCTTGGCGATCATGCATCCTGAGGGCCTGGCAAGAGTAGCAGGAGGACTGGACTCTGGTAAGTCAAATCTTTACTACTTTCTCCCCCTCACCTGCATGCCATCACAAACTCCTACCCCTACCCTCACCCCGTCACTCCACCACCTCACATATAACCCACCATCACAACCCACCCATCCCAATATCAATCCCTGCATGCAGCACCAATGCATGGACCCCCATCACAGACCTGCATGGACACACATCATCCCAGCATGCACACTAGTGACAATCACTTAGCCAACCAAATCACAACTCACACAAACCAACCATAGAGGGGAACATACCCATGCACAAGATGTCACATGCAGAAACAATAACACTGCATTTACACCCCCACAGGACCCCCACACAACTGGAGAGGAGGTGCCAGCAACATCCAGCCATCCCTCCCCCCCAGAAGAGGCCCACAGTGATGACAGCAGCTCTGCACGCCTGGATCAGGATGACCAACCTGGCCCATCAGGGACCTCTGGACAGTCGGTGACCCAGCCACATTCCCAAACCACCACAGAGCCTTCCCCCCTCAGGAAACACCAGCACAGCTCCCACCCAGTGGGCCCATCCCTCTGTCCCCAGGACACGTCAATCAGCAGTGTGTCCACCACTACAGGGACCCAGGCAACACCACAAACACAGGACGATCAGGGACCTGGGGTCAGTGACAGTGGGCACACAGTTCAGGGGACAGAGGCACAGGACAACAGGGAAGCTGGGAGGACTGCTGTGCAACAGGGGGAGGACAGGCCAAGGGATCCGACTCTCCACAAGGCACTCACCAACATCCTGGGAGTATACCACCATTCCCAGGAGACCATGGTCCAGATACTGGCCAAGCTGCAGGAGACCCAGCGGCTGCAGGAGGGACAGTACCTGGGGATCAGGGAGCACCTGAGAGACATCCATACCACCCTGGTCACCATTGCAGTGGTGCTGGCAGACATGGCCAACACCATGAGGGAGGCAGTGGCACATCAACGGGCCCCTGACTCTAGCCATACCGATGAACAGCCCTCCACCTCCGCTAATGCTAGTGGACAGGAGGCCCCGCTACTGGAACAGCAGGCCACCAGCACCCTTCCCCCCTGCAGAAGGAGAACCACCACGCAAAAGGTCCCTGCGATCCAGGCAGAAGCCAGAGAACATTGCCAAGACCCCCACCAGGAAATAAGACTCCCCTGAATGTCACCCTTGTGTCCCACTCTGTCACCCTGTCCACCTTGAACTGCCATGCCCCACTCCCTATGCCCCCTTGGACAATGCATCTGTGATACCAATAGCCTGGACTCTGTCCTGGACATTCCTTCACCACCAACCCAGCCTATTGCAATGCCCCCTACACTCATTATCACAAAAATAAACACCTTTGGAACAAATACAAGTATGGAGTCTGTCAATTGATTGAAATATGTATTAGTTTAACAAGCTGTAAACATTGCAATTCAAATGTACAGTTATATATAAATAGGTATGATCTGTAGTGGGCAGCAGTAAATACACCATATCTGAAAATAGAGATGCCAAAGGGTACAGTAAGTGGCCATAGAAATAGGAAAATCAGGCTGCCATGTACAATGTCCAACACAAAACTGCAAAGGAAGGTGAAGTTACAGTGTCTTACCTGTGTGTCACTGGAAGTACTGTTGAATTATAGTAGTTCTGTTGTCCGCATCCTCTTCCTCTGCCTCCTCTTCATCACTGTCCACAGGCTCCCCCGCTGCCACACGACCATCTCCAGACTCATCCTCCTGTAGAAAAGGCACCTGAAGTCTCAAGGCCAGGTTGTTCAACATGCAACATGCAACGATGATCTGGCACACCTTCTTGGGTGAGTAGTACAGATGGAGGCACTGGAATCTGGCCTCCAGGAGGCCAAAGGTGACCTCTATGAACCTCCTTGTACGCCCATGTGCCTCATTGTAACTTTCCTCTGCCCTTGTCCTGGGATTCCTCACTGAGGTCAGTAGCCATGAGAGGTTGAGGTAACTGGAGTCCCCTGTAAATATCAAGGGATACCTGTTAGCCAGACACTCACCCATAGGGCCAACCCCAGGCCCATATACCTACAGTCACTGGGTGGGGACCATGGACTCACCTATTAGCCACACCCTGTACCTCTGGAGTTGAGACATCACATATGGGATGCTGCTCTTCCTCAATATAAAGGCATCATGCACAGAGCCAGGTTACTTTGTGTTTACATCGGAGATGTACTGGTCTGCCAAACACACCATCTGCACATTCAGAGAGTGAAAGCTCTTTCAATTTCTGAACACCTGTTCATTTATCCGGGGTGGGACAAAGGCAATATGTGTACCATCGATAGCACCAATGATGTTGGGGATATGTCCCATTGCATAGAAGTCAGCCTTCACTGTGGCCAAATCCTCCACCTGGGGGAATACGATGTAGCTGTGCATGTGTTTCATCAGGGCAGACAACACTCTGGTAAGCACGTTTGAGAACATAGCCTGTGGCATCCCTGATGCCATGGCCACTGTCGCTTGGAAGGAACCACTTGCCAAGAAATGGAGCACTGACAGGACCTGCACTAGAGGGGGGATACCAGTGGGGTGGTGGATAGCTGAAATCAGGTCTGGCACCAATTTGGCATACAGCTCTTGGATTGTGGCCCTATCAAGTCTGTAGGTTAGGATAATGTGCCTGCCCTCCATTGTTGCCAGGTCCACCGGGGGTCTGTACACAGGGGTATGTCTCCATCTCCTATTAATCATCAGCGGTTGAACTCTAGGGTGAAAAACGGTGAGCAGATGGTCATATTCAAACATATACTCTCATTAATATGCCTTTCTTTTTTTTACCGAAACAGTATGTGAACGTGTAGGTCCATTGATGTGCCTAAGTCTGCTGTGACGCAGTTAGGTGCCATGGCCTGTGACCCCTTGAAATGGCATCTGCCTGATCTGTGAGGAGGGACAAGTGGAAATTAGGTAATTCCGCTGGCATTGTGCACTGTTGCTGGAGGCTGTCGACGACCGCCGTGCAACACATCATTGGTTATCATTGGGGCCTACGGGTTCCAGGAGCCAAAAGTGATGTCAACCGGCAGTGACAGTATGCACTGCCATGGACATGACCACCATTTTCTACCTGTTCAATCACTTGCAATCTGACCTTCAACAGGAGAGGACCTACACTGCAAGTGCTGCTGTGACCTGTGTCTGGAAGCGACCATGGCTCGAGTGTCTGGGGAAAGGGCCCCTGCCTTTACTTCCAAGGAGTTGGAGGGACTAGTGGATGGGGTCCTACCCCAGTACCCTTTACTTTATGGTCCTCCAGACAAACAGGTGAGTACACTGAAAGCACGATGCGTGGGGCATGAATGTAAGGAGTGCTGCGTGTGTAAACCTCGTGTTGGGGGGTGCTGAGGAGTCCTGGGCAGAGTGCTGCATGTTCGGTGGGCAATGTCTGTGCATAAGGGGATGGGAGGGATATGGTGGGCCATGAGTATAACAGTCCGGACGGTATGAATAATACCTTTTCTGCTGTATCTTTTTCTGCAGGTCAGTGCCCATCAGAAAAAAGGGTATTTGTTGTGCCATCGCCAAGGATGTGCGGACCCTGGGGGTCTTTGACAGGCGGAGCACCCACTGTCGAAAAGGGTGGGAGGACCTGTGCAGCTGGGCGAGAAAGACGACGGAGGCCCAGCTGGGGCTTGCCTCCCAACGAGGAAGGGGTGCCCGTCGTATCCTGACCTCCCTAATGTTCCGCATCCTGGCAGTGGCCTATCCGGAGTTGGATGGGCGCTTGAAGGCATCACAGCAGCCACAAGGGGGTGAGTACAGATTCAGAATCATGACTTTGCGCGCGTTAAGGTGTTACCTGGGTGGGGGATGTGGGTCTGTGGGTGCCCCTAGGCCAGGGCAAATATGGCAGGGTAGGTTCCATGATGGGCAAGCTCATATGCACTCCAACCCCAATAATGCTAGTGGACATCTACTACTGCACAGGGTCCTGTGGGTTCCAGGTGTGCAGCTAATGGCATTAGGTATTGTACCCCATGGACTGGTGACTAGCATTATAACTGGTAGTGCATGGCCTAGTGCATAGGGCTGTTCCCTGTGAGTTGTGTACGCCAATGGCAGTGTTGTTGCTGGTATTGACCGAGTGTATCCTCTGTCTCTTCCCCCCTTTTTGTTTTGCCACCCTGTCCTTGTGTGCATTAGCATCATCTGGCAGAGGAGCAGAGGCACCGGCGATGGAGGAAGCTGCATCCCACATGGGCCTGGAGGCCGAATCCACCAACGGTGAGGGCACCAGTGGGATGGAGGGTGAGGGGAGCACCACGACGGAGACAGGAGGGGACAGTTCTGACAGCGACACCTCCTCTGATGAAGCTCCCTGGTGGTGGCGGACACCTCTGTACCCACCCCAACAACAGGTACAGCTGCCACCCCTGTATCAGCACCGCCCTCCCAGCAGCCCCTCAGGGAGTTTCCTGTGCCCGCTCACCCAGGAGGGTGGGCATCTTCTTCACCCCAGGCACCTCAGGCCCAGCCCCAGTCAGCCCTGCTGCCATCAGTGAGGAGGCTATTAACCTCCTGAGATCCCTCTCTGTTGGGCAGTAAACCATACTGAATGCCATCCAGGGTCTAGCAGGGAGTTTGCAACAAACAAATGCATACCTGGAGGGCATTCACTCTGGTGTGGCGGCCCAACAGAGAGCATTCCAGGCTCTGGCGAACTCACTGATGGCAGCCATTGTCCCTGTCGCTAGCCTCCCCCCTCCAACTTCCTCTGCCCAGTCCCATTCCCCTCAACCCAAGCCTATCCCAAGCACACCTTCAGACCTGCATGCACCCAAATCAACACACAGAAGTGGCTTAGGCAAACCCAAGCACCACACTTCATCCCACAGGTGCTCACACAAGCTTGAGATGAAGGGCCCAGCGGAGCGGTGCTTGAGATGAAGGGCCCAGCGGAGCGGTGCTTGAGATGAAGGGCCCAGTGGAGCGGTGCTTGATATGAAGGGTCCAGCGGAGCGGTGCTTGAGTTGAAGGGCCCAGCGGAGCGGTGCAGAGACGGCGGTGCCCAGCGGAGCGGTGCTTGAGATGAAGGGCCCAGTGGAGCGGTGCTTGAGATGAAGGGCCAAGCGGAGCGGTTCTTGAGATGAAGGGCCCAGCGGAGCAGTGCTTGAGATGAAGGGCCCAGCGGAGCAGTGCTTGAGATGAAGGGCCCAGCGGAGCGGTGCTTGTGTTGAAGGGCCCAGATTGCGGTGCAGAGACGGCGGTGCCCAGCGGAGCGGTGCTTGAGATGAAGGGCCCAGCGGAGCGGTGCTTGAGATGAAGGGCCCAGCGGAGCGGTGCAGAGACGGCGGGGCCCAGCGGAGCGGTTCTTGAGATGAAGGGCCCAGCGGAGCGGTTCTTGAGATGAAGGGCCCAGCGGAGCGGTGCAGAGATGGCGGGGCCCAGCGGAGCGGTTCTTGAGATGAAGGGCCCAGTGGAGTGGTGCTTGAGATGAAGGGCCCAGCGGAGCGGTGCAGAGACGGCGGGGCCCAGCGGAGCGGTTCTTGACTTGAAGGGCCCTGTTCAGCGGTTCTTGACTTGAAGGGCCCTGTTCATTTGGTGCTTGACTTGAAGGGCCCTGTTCAGCGGTGCTTGACTTGAAGGGCCCTGTTCAGCGGTTCTTGAGACGGCGGTGCCCTGTTCAGCGGTTCTTGAGACGGCGGTGCCCTGTTCAGCAGTGCTTGACTTGAAGGGCCCTGTTCAGCGGTTCTTGAGACGGCGGTGCCCTGTTCAGCGGTGCTTGACTTGAAGGGCCCTGTTCAGCGGTTCTTGAGACGGCGGTGCCCTGTTCAGCGGTGCTTGACTTGAAGGGCCCTGTTCAGCGGTTCTTGAGACGGCGGTGCCCTGTTCAGCGGTTCTTGACTTGAAGGGCCCTGTTCAGCGGTTCTTGAGACGGCGGTGCCCTGTTCAGCGGTGCTTGACTTGAAGGGCCCTGTTCAGCGGTTCTTGAGACGGCGGTGCCCTGTTCAGCGGTTCTTGACTTGAAGGGCCCTGTTCAGCGGTGCTTGACATGTGTGTCCAGGTCACCAGATCCGGCCATTACATGGATTTCACTTGCCACCTGACATGTGGTTGCCGGGCCCTTCGTGCACATCTGTCTTCTCGCTTGCGGGGCCCTCCTGTGCTGCCGTCCCGGGCCCGTGGGTGTCCTCCTGCACACCTGGAATGGGGCTGGTGGGGCCCTCCTGGACAGCTCGCCTGCTGCCGGACTTGTCGGGCGTGCTGCCCTTGCCACCCTTCCCTGCTCGTCTGTGGCCCTTTCCTCCCTTTGGCGGTGTGCCAGGTGGCACCCCACTCCCTGACGGTGCCAGGGTAGTGCTTTTGGAGCCTGCTGTCTTTGGCCTGTCGCGCTGGGCACTGGCTTTCTTGGCTTTTTTTTCAGGGGGTGGGCTGGCCATCTCTTTACTCCTGGCAGAAGTAGCTGGCCTTGAAGGTGGTGGACTCCAAAATCCTTGGATTATTGTCTTTGTAGGTCCAGGTTTTGTGGTGGCTGAGGTGCTGAATGGAGTCTTAAGAGATGGAGGGGGTGGGTCAGTTGTTGGAAAGAGGTCAAGGTTGGAAAGGAAAATCAATTTTGAAAGACAGGGACGGGTAGTTGTAGTGGGTATGGGAGTGGAGGAAGAGGATGTGGTTGTAGGAGAGTGAAGTCTGGTGTCTTTGGGTGCAGGTGCTTGTGCTGGAGGCTGTTGTGAGGTGGATGGCTGTTGGGTGGGTGGCTGACTGCGTTTGTATGGTTTGGAAGAGGGGGTGACAGACACACTGGGAGAGGACACAGGGGACGTGTAAATGGTAGTGGGGGTGGTGACTGCACGTGTGCAGAGTGTTCTGGTGGGTGTGCTGGTGATGGACGTAGTGGCTGAAGATGTGGTGCATGCAAGTGTGAGTGGAGACGTCACATGGAGGGAGGAGGAGGAGGACACAGAGGAGGCAGTGGCTGTTGGCATGTCTGCATGTGGATGTTGCTTGGGTGAATGCTTGTGTGATGTGTGGTCTTGTGTCTGGATGAGCTTCCCTTGGGTGTTGAGGTGTGTGCAGGCAGGTCTGTAGGTGTGTCTGGGATAGGCAGAGGTACAGGGGAGTGGGACTGGGTTGAGGAAGTTGGAGGAGGGAGGCAGGAGACAGGGACAATGGCTGCCGTCAGTGCTGAGGCCAGAGCGTTGAACGATCGCTGATGGGCAGCCTGACCCAAATGAATGCCCTCCAGGTATGCATTACTCCGGTGCACCTCCCTTTCTACACCCTGGATGGCATTCAAAAGGGTAGACTGCCCAACAATGAGCGTCCTCAGGAGGTCTATGACCTCCTCACTGAGGGCAGCAGGGGTAACTGGGGCAGGGCCTGAGGTGCCTGGGGCGAAGGAGATGCCCACCTTCCTGGGTGAGCGGGCACGGGGCGAAGGCTGAGGGGCTGCTGGGAGGGGGGAGCTGGTGCGCTGGGTGGCGGCTGTACCTGTTGTTGCGGTGGGCACGGATGTTGCCGCCACCACAAGGGAGCTCCCTTCCGAGGACGTGTCTGTGTCGCTGGTGTCACCACGTGTCCCCGCTGTGGAGCTCCCCTCGCCCTCCGTCTCACTGGTGAAATCCGAGTCAGTTGCATGGCCCTCCATGGCCATGTGAGATGCAGCTCCCTCGTGCTCCGATGCCACTTCTCCTCCGCCTGATGATGCTAATGCACACATGAACAGGAAGACCACCAAAAAAGGGGGGGGAGAAACAAAGACATGTTGAGTGCATGCATTGGCGACACCGTTGGCGGAGAGGACAGACACAGAAGCCCCCTGCACTACGCCGCGCACTTGGGGTACACTACTCAATCCGTGGGACATGGCCTACAAGCCTATGGACAAAAACTGCACACATAGGTGACACAGGGCCAGGAATAGCTGTACTAGGCAACCTACAGAGGTGGGGGTCGGGGTCGGGGGCAAAGGGCCATGCCTAACGGAGGGGCATAGCCTACAGAAATCGCCCTGGCCTAGGGATACCCACAGCCCTCCTCCCCCACCCAGACACCTCCAATGTGCGCAAAATCAGCAGAATGTGCTTGTACTCACCCCCTTGTGTCTGCTGTGATGTCCCACGTGCCCATCCAAATCGGAGTAGGCCACTGACAGGATCCGGGACATCAGGGGTGTCAAGGTACGACTGGCACCCCTCCTGCGTTGGGAGGCCATCCCCAGCAGAGCCTCC
Organism: Pleurodeles waltl; assembly: GCF_031143425.1. Classification (NCBI taxonomy): domain Eukaryota; kingdom Metazoa; phylum Chordata; class Amphibia; order Caudata; family Salamandridae; genus Pleurodeles; species Pleurodeles waltl. Next base: position 692,984,055 of record NC_090440.1, on the reverse strand, counting down.
GCGGTCTTCCTGCTCCCGCGGCGGATGTCCTCCCACCTCTTCCGGCAGTGGGTGCCCCGTCTGTTGTGGACCCCCAGGGTCCGGACATCCTTGGCGATGGCACGCCAAATGTCGATTTTCTGATGGGCGCTGACCTATGTGACATGTACAGGGGGAGAAAATAAAAAATATTCACCTTCTGCATGCTCGATGTGAGTGGCCCCCCATCCCCACCCTTGCCATGTGGCACATGCTCTCATCTGTCGTTTGGTGCATGCCTCATTCGCTCCCCTCCCACCATCTTTCATTCACCCCACTCAACCCAGGCATTGGCCACAAAGCATGGTCCCAGTGTACTTACCTGTTGGTCTGGAGGACCGTAGAGTAGCGCATACTGGGGGAGGACCCCATCCACGAGTTTCTCCAATTCTTCAGAAGTGAAGGCAGGGGCCCTTTCCCCAGTCGCAGCAGCCATTGTCTCTTCCAGACCGAGGTCACAGCAGCACTTGCAGTATAGGTCCTCTCCTGTGGATGATCAGGTATCGAGTGATTAAGTAGATAGAAAATGGCGGTCGCGACCGCCGGTGCACATCGTCATTGGTTCCTGAAACCCACAGGGTTCAATGTTAACCAATGCGGCTTTGCGCCGCGGTCTTCGACCACCTACCGCCATGGTGTGCCACGCCAGCTCATTGACCTCACATCCCACTGTTGCACTTCACAGGTCAGGCAGCCGCCATTTCAAGGGCCCCCATATCTTAATTTTCTACTGCGTCACACATGCCTAGGCCTTGCATCAACACTCATACAAGCCATTCAATGCATTGAGAATCGTGTACTGTGCAAGCTGTGGGAACGTACCTGTGGGTTGATTGACTCTGTGCTCCATGTTGTCCATCCTAGGCACCGTCCACTGGGACTTGCGAGGAGATGGAGGAATCTTCCCGTGTACAGACCGCTGGTGGACCTGTTGACAATGGAAGAAAGACATATCATACTGACATACAGGCTTGACAGAAGCACTATACAGGAACTGTGTGCCCAGCTGGAGCCAGACCTGATGTCACCCATCCGCCAACCCACAGGGATCCCCCCTCTAGTGCAGGTTCTGTCAGTTTGGCAAGTGGGTCATTTCAAACAACAGTGGCCATTTCATCAGGGATGTCTCTGTTTTCCAAGGTGTTGTCCAGAGTGTTGTCTGCCCTGCTGAAATACATGCGGAGCTACATTGTTTTCCCTGAGGTGGGCGATTTGGCTACAGTGAAGGGTGATTTTTATGCGCTTGGACATATTCCCAACATCATTGGTGCAATTGATGGGACACATGTTGCTTTGGTCCCCCCCAGCACGAGTGAACAGGTGTACAGGAACAGAAAAAGTTATCATTCCATGAATGTCCAGGTGGTCTGTTTGGCTGACCAGTACATCTCCCATGTAAGTGCCAAGTTCCCTAGGTCAGTGCATGACGCGTACATCATGAGAAATAGCAGCATCCCTTACGTGATGGAACTACTTCAGAGACACCGTGTGTGGCTAATTGGTGACTCTGGTTACCCCAACCTGTCATGGCTACTGACCCCAGTGAGGAATCCCAGGACAAGGGCAGAGGAACGTACTAGGAGGGTGATCGAGCGGACCTTCGGGCTCCTGAAGGCCAGGTTTAGGTGCCTCCATATGACAGGTGGATCCCTAATGTACTCACCAAAGAAGGTGTGCCATATCATCGTGGCCTGCTGTATGCTTCACAACCTGGCTTTGCGACGCCAGGTGCCTTTCCTGCAGGAGGATGGTCCAGATGGTGGTGTTGTGGCAGCTGTGGAGCCTGCGGAGAGTGAAGAGGAGGAAGACGAAGAGGACGACACAGACAACAGGGACACAGTAATACAGCAGTATTTTCAATGACATACAGGTAAGAATCAACACCGGCCTTTTTACATTTTCTTAAAGTCTCCTGCCTCTCTACTGTCTGAGTTTCCCCCATGTATGTTAACTGAGTTGTGACTTTCCCTTCCAATTTCAGAGATGTGAGCCCCACTCCGTGACCTCTGCTTTGTTTCCCCATGGACTACAGCTGTGTGACAGCGGTATGTTGTCATCACAATGTAACTGGACATTTTGGCACGGTTCTGTGTAATACATTTGTTCAAAAATACAGGCAGACTCAAGATTATTTTTGTGCAATAAGTGTGTTTATTAAAGTGCTCAATTTTGGGTAATGGTTGCAATTCGGTGATGGGTGATGGTGGAGGAATGTCCATGGCAGAGTCCAGATTTTCAGTCTCACAGGTGCATTGTCCATATGCCTGTGGAAGGTGGAGCAGGGGCAGTTTATGGTTGGACAGGGTGACAATGTGGGACAGTGGGATGACAATCAGGGGGTATCCTTTCCTGGCGGGGGTCTTGGCATCCTACTCTGTCTTCTTCCTAGATCTCAGGCACCGCTTGCGGGGTGGTTCTCCTTCTGCAGGGGGTGGGGTTCTGGTGGCCTGTTGTTCTTGTGTCGGGGCCTCCTGTCCACTAGCGCCGGCGGAGGTGGTAGCCTGTTCTTGGTCCATGCTAGTGACAGGGGCCCTTTGTGGTGCCACATGGTCCCGCAATGTGCTGACAATCTGATTGAGAGCCACAACGATGGTGCCCATTGCGGAACTGATGTTTCTGAGTTCTTCCCTGAACCCCATAAACTGTTCCTCCTGCAGTACCTGGATCTCCTGGAACCTGGCCAGGACCGTCGCCATCGTCTCCTGGGAGTGGTGGAATGCTCCCATGATGGAGGATAGGGCCTCGTGGAGAGTGGGTTCCCTGGGCCTGTCCCCCCCTGTCGCACAGTAGCCCTCCCAGTTCCCCTGTTTCCCTGGCCTCTGTCCCCTGGACCGTGTGCCCACTACCACTGCCCCCAGGTCCCTGTTGTTGTTGGGGTGGTGGGTTAACCTGGGTGCCCTGTAGTGGTGGACACACCGCTGATTGACGTGTCCTGGAGACAGAGGCATGGGCCCGCTGGGTGGGTGCTGTGCTGGTGTTCCCAGAGGGGGGTAGGTCTGCTGTGGCCTGTGGCTGTCTGAGGGGAACCGACTGTCCAGAGGTCCCCGATGGGCCGGGCTGGTCATCTGGGTCCAGGGAGACAGAGCTGCTGTCATCACTGTGGGCCTCTTCTGGGGGTGGAATGGACATTTCTGGACCCTCCTGGGCGGTGTTGTGGCGTTCGGGTCCTGCAGGGGTATAAGAGTATGGTTATTGCTTCTGTGTGTGCCATAGCGTGCAATGGGTGGCTGCCCGTGTACCCCAGTGCTGGCATTCCCTTGTGGGGGCTGTTGTGACGGTGGTTTGGGGGGGGTGGGTATGTGCAGTGGGCATGCTTAGGTGATGGGTGTCCATGGTTTGTGGTCGCATGCAGGGCTTGGTGTTGGGATGGGTGGGTTGTGATGGTGAGACATTAGCAAGGAGGATGTGTGATGGGGGTGGGGGAGGAGTGGGAGGGTATGATTTGGCATGCCGGTGGGTGGGGGGGATGAAGTAGTTGAGATTAGACTTACCAGAGTCCATTCCTCCGCCTACTCCTGCGAGGCCCTCAGGATGCAGGATCTCCAAGACCTGTTACTCCCATGTTGTAAATTCTGGGGGTTGAGGTGGGGGTCCGCCGCCAGTCTTCTGCACCGCGATGTTGTGTCTGGATACCATGGAACGCACCTTCCCCCGTAGGTCGTTCCACCGCTTCCTGATGTCGTCCCGATTTCGTGGATGCTGACCCACAGCGTTGACCCTGTCCACTATTCTTTGCCATAGCTCCATCTTCCTGGCAATGGTGGTGTGCTGCACCTGTGTCCCGAAGAGCTGGGGCTCTACCCAAACTATTTCCTCCACCATGACCCTGAGTTCAGCGTCTGAAAACCTGGGGTGTCTTTGGGGTGCCATGGGGTGGTGTGGATGAGGTGTGGGGTGGTGTTTGTGGTGATGAGTGTGGTGAGTGTGGTGGTGTGTTGTGTTTTGTGCGTGGATGTTGTGTGAGTGATGGTGTAATGTGCCTGTGAATGCTCTGTACTAGCTGGTGGTGTCTCTCTCTGGCCTTAGTCAATAAATGGTGGTTGTAGGGGTTTGTGGGTGATGTGGGTGTGTGTTTTATATTGTGTTGGGTGTGTGGGAGTGGTGTTTGTATGTGTATCAGGTGTGTGTATTTCAAAATGTCCAATGTGGCAGTGTTTTGGAGCTGTGTGTGTATTTTGACCGCGGCGTTGTGTACCGCCAATGGAATACCGCGGTTGAAAGACCGCCGCGTGGATTCGTGGGTCGGAATGGAATGGGCGTATTTCTGTTGGCGTGACGTGGAGGTTTGGTCATCGCCAGTTTTTCGCTGGCCGTTGGTGTGGCGGACTTTTGTGGATGTCGGGTTTTTGGCAGTTTGCCTGTTGCGGGTCAGAATGACCGTGGCGGTTTCCCGCGGCCGCGGCGGTGTTATGGCGGTCTTCTGACCGGCGGTAAGCGCCTTTTACCGCCGAGGTCAGAATGACCCCCTGTAAGTGATATTGCTTTCATTCAAAGTTCCTAAAGTATCTAAGTGAAGTACCGTACATTTAAAGTATTAACTGTAAATCTTGAACCTGTGGTTCTTAAAATGAACTAAGAAAATATATTTTTCAATATAAAAACCTATTGGCCTGGAGTAAGTCTTTGAGTGTGTGCTCCTCATTTATTGCCTGTGTGTGTACACCAAATGCTTAACACTACCCTCTGATAAGCCTACTGCTCGATCATACTACCACAAAATAGAACATTAGAATTATCTACCTTTGCCACTATCTTACCTCAAAGGGGAACCCTTGGACTGTGTGCACACTATTTCTTCCTTTGAAATAGTATATACAGAGCCAACTACCTACATTGGTGGATCAGCCGTGGGGTCTAAGACTTCGCATTTGCTGGACTACTCAGCCAATACCTGATCACATGACTAAATTCCAAAAATTGTCATTAGAAACTGATTTTTGAAATTTGAGCTATTTTTCTACATTTTTAAAGTCCTGCAAGGGCCTTGTGTAAGTCCCTGTTAGCATTTCTTTTAGAGTTTAAAAGTTTGTAAAAGTTTGGATTTAAGTTCTAGAAGTAGTTTTTAGATTCTTAAAAAGTAATCCCAACTTTTGGAGTGATAATGTCTAGCACAGAAAAGATGGTGGTGGAACTCAACCTCACCCTTCACCTGCATCTAAGGATGTCAGAGTTAAGGACTCTCTGTAAGCTAAAAAAGATAAAAACTGGGACCAACCCTACCAAAGTACAGCTCCAGGAGCTTTTGGCAGAGTTCAAAGGGCCCACCCCTCTGAGGACAATCCTTCAGATGTGGAAATTAGTGAACAAGAGGATTAATTCACCCCTCCTGTCCTAAATAGGGAGAACAGGGTCCTTCAAACCCTGGCTCCTCAAATCCTAGTCAGAGAGACTAGTGCATCCATAGGGGAGTCCAGTACCTCTGAAAACATTGAGGGCAGCCTCAATGAAGATGACCTCCTGTTAGCCAGGATGGCCAAAAGATTGGCTTTGGAGAAACAGCTCCTAGCCATAGAAAGGGAAAGAAAAGAGATGGGTTTAGCTCCCATCAATGGTGGCAGCGAGTAAAATAGGGTCAGAGAGAATAATTACATCCTAAAAATCCCCAAAGGGATTGTAACAAAATATAAAGATGGTGATGACATCACGAAATGGTTCACAGCTTTTGAGAGGGCTTGTGCAACCAGAAAAGTAAACAGATCTCACTGGGGAGCTCTCCTTTGGGAAATGTTCACTGGAAAGTGTAGGGATAGACTCCTCACACTCTCTGGTAAAGATGCAGAATCCTATGACCTCATGAAGGCTACCCTGATTGAGGGCTTTGGATTCTCCACCGAGGAGTACAGGATTAAGTTCAGGGAGGCTCAAAAATACTCGAGCCAGACCTGAGTTGATTTTGTAGACTGCTCAGTGAAAACACTGGATGGTTGGGTAACTGGAAATTAAGTGCATGACTATGTTGGGCTTTATAATTTGGTAATGAAAGAATACATTTTAAGTAACTGCTTCAATGAAAAGTTGCATCAGTATCTGGTAGACCCAGGTCCAATTTCTCCCCAAGAATTGGGAAAGAAGGCAGACCACTGGGTCAAGACTAGGGTAACCAAAACTTCCACTGGGGGTGACTAAAAGAAAAGGGTTACAAAGCCTCCCCAGGAGAAAGTTGGTGACACTAAAAATAAAGAAAAGGAGTCTTCTGTAGGCCCCCAAAAACCAGACCAGGTGGATGGGCCCCAAGACACAACCCAAAACAAAGGTGGGTACCAGGCTAAGAACTGGGATGCCACTAAGGCATGGTGCCAAAACTGTAGACAGACAGGGCACCACACCAAGGACACTTCTTGTCCCCAAAACAACCCCACTAGCAACATCCCAGGGGTGACCAGTTTAGCCACTGGGGATGACTCCTCAGAGAAGGAGGTCTTCATAGCCTTCAACTGGAATAAGGGCCCAACAGGTGAGTTGGAGATTCCAGAGGGAAGTAGACACTTCCACCACCTACTGGTGAATGGAATCCCAGCCACTGCCCTGAGAGACACTTGTGCCAGTCACACTATTGTGCATGACAGGCTGGTGTTCTCAAACCAGTACATCCCAGGTGAGACTGCCAGAGTAAGAGTTAGCCCAGACAGGGTCACTGATAGGCCTGTGGCTTTTGTGCCCATAGAAGTGGGTGGGAATTTTAGTTGGAGAAGGGTGGTAGTCAGTACAGACCTCCCCCTTGATTGTCTCCTTGGAAATGACTACCCAGAGGTTAGTCAGAGCCAAAGAGAGGAACTGGTCAGTGCCAGCCCTCTCCCAAGCATTCTGGAGGTGCTACCCCTGCAGTAACTGCAAATAGGTCCCAAAAGAAAAAGAAAAGAAAACAGAGTAGGAAGGGTGGACAACCTTTAGCCATGGTTCCAGCTAGCCAAGGAGATTCTGCTCCAGTAGGGGAGAGCTCCAAAAGTGGCACTGGTAAGGTCCAACCTGACCCACAAGAACTCCTGGCTAGTCAGGCAGCTGTTAAACCTGAGTGGATGGCTTCTCAGTTAACAGAAGAAAGAGTGGAAGAAGGGTGTTTACTACAAGATGTAGTAACCCCCCAATCTAACACAGCAGACACGCACCCTGAACCCAAAGAAGCCTGTAACTTAGCTCCTTCCCTTGTAGGTGAAGAGATAAAGGTGTGGTTCTGGGCACTGACAGCTGTCAGTGTCCTCTGCTGGGTGTTAGCCTTTAAGGCTGCACTATCCTTGGCATGGTGGTCTGACCCCATACCAAATAGCAAGTTAGACCCACTGACCCTGTTGGTCATGGTGGGGTTACTCCAGCTCTGGGTAACTTCTTTGGGTAAGCTAGGGGTGACCATGGCTAAGATAAGATTAGCATAGGTGGATACCTCTAACCCCAAAATAGAGAGAATGGGTGAAGACATTAAAGACACAGACAAGAGGCAATTCAGACTAGGTCCTATCACTGTGGAAGTGGGTTAAGTCCCCAGAGGGAATGACCTGAACAGGAGGATGTAAGGCAGAGTAGACCCTGCAACACACCAGCCTATTTCCCCAACTCTTCCTCGCCTGACAGACCGAGAAGACTCTCCCAGCTTTGGCTGAGTCTCCTGGCCTGTGGGCAGGAGGGGGGGGCTTGTGTAAGGAAATGGCTCCCTGTTGCAGTTGCCCCCCCACTTTGTGCCTGATACTGATGCTGACTTGACTGAGAAGTGTGCTTGGACCCTGCTAACCAGGCCCCAGCACCAGTGTTCCTTCACCTAAAATGTACCATTGTTTCCACAATTGGCACACCCCTGGCACACAGATAAGTCCCTTGTAAAAGGTACCAGTGGTACCGAGGGCCCTGTAACCAGGGAAGGTCTCTAAGGGCTGCAACATGTGTTGTGCCACCCTTAAGGACCCCTGACCTAACACATGCACACTGACGTTGCAGATTGTGTGTGTTGGTGGGGAGAAAAAGGCAAAGTCGACATGGCATCCTCCTCAGGGTCCCATGTACACAAAATACTGCCTGTGGCATAGGTAAGTCACCCCTCTAGCAGGCCTTACAGCCCTAAGGCAGGGTGCACTATACCACAGGTGAGGGCACAGCTGCCTGAGCAATATGCCCCTACAGTGTCTAAGTCTATTCTTAGACATTGTAAGTACAGTGTGGCCATATTAAGCATATGGTCTGGGAGTTTGTCAAAAACGGACTCCACAGCTCCATAATGGCTACACCGAATACTGGGAAGTTTGGTATCAAACTTCTCAGAATAATAAACCCACACTGATGCCAGTGTTGGATTTATTAAAAAATGCACACAGATGGCATTTCTAAGATGCCCCCTGTATTTTACCCAATCCTTCAGTGCAGGACTGACAGGTCTGTGCCAGCCTGCTGCTGAGAGATGAGTTTCAGACCCCCTGGGGTGATAGTCGTTGTGCTCTCTGAGGCCAGAAACAAAAGACTGCACTGGGTGGAGATGCTTAACACCTCCCCCCTGCAGGAACTGTAACACCTAGCAGTGAGCCTCAAAGGCTCAAGCTTAGTGTTACAGTGCCCCAGGGCACTCCAGCTAGTGGAGATGCCCGCCCCCTGGACACAGCCCCCACTTTTGGCAGCAAGTCCACGGGAGATAATGACAAAAACAAGGAGGAGTCACCCACTAGTCAGGACAGCTCCTAAGGTGTACTGAGCTGAGTGACCCCTGCCTTTAGAAATCTTCCATCTTGATTTTGGAGGATTCCCCCAATAGGATTAAGGATGTACCCCCCTCCACACAGGGAGGAGGCACAAAGAGGGTGTAGCCACCCTCAAGGACAGTAGCCATTGGCTACTGCCCTCCCAGACCTAAACACACCCCTAAATTCAGTATTTAGGGGCGCCCCAGAAACTAGGAAACTAGATTCCTGCAACCTGAAGAAAGAAGAAGGACTGCTGACCTACAAGCCTGCAGAGAAGGAGGAAGACGACAACTGATTTGGCCCCAGCCCTACTGGCCTGTCTCCAACTTCGAAAATCTGCTCCAGCGACGCATCCGACAGGGACCAGAGACCTCTGAAGCCTCAGAGGACTGCCCTGGACTATAGGACCAAGAATCTCCAGTGAACAGCGGCCCTGTTCAAAACCAGCTACTTCTTTGCAACAAAGAAGCAACTTTCAAAGACTGCATGTTTCCCACCGGAAGCGTGAGACTTCACACTCTGAACCCGACGCCCCCGGCTCGACCTGCAGAAAACAAACACCTCAGGGAGGACTCCCCGGCGACTGCGAGCCTGTGAGTAATCAGAGACGACCCCCATGAGATCCCACAGCGACGCCTGGAGAGAGAATCCAGAGGCTCCCCCTGACCGCGACTGCCTGTAACAAGGAACCCGACGCCTGGAACCAACACTGCACCCGCAGCCCCCAGGACCTGAAGGAACCGAACTTCAATGCAGGAGTGACCCCCAGGTGACCCTCTGCCTAGCCCAGGTGGTGGCTGTCCCAAGAAGCCGCCCGTGCCTGCCTGCATCGCTAGAGTGACCCCCGGGTCTCTCCATTGATTCCTACCTGAAACCCGACGCCTGCTTTGCTCACTGCACCCGGCCGTCCAAAATCAAGATGGAGGATTTCTAAAGGCAGGGGTCACCTCAGCTCAGGACACCTTAGGGGATGACCTGATTGGTAGGTGACTCCTCCTAGTTTTTCTCATTATCTCCCCTGGACTTGCCACAAAAAGTGGGGGCTGTGTCCAGGGGGCGGGAATCTCCACTAGCTGGAGATGCCCTCTGTGTGCATTTTTTAATACATCCAACACTGGCATCAGTGTGGGTTTATTATTCTGAGAAGTTTGATACCAAACTTCCCAGTATTCGGTGTAGCCATTATGGAGTTGTGGAGTTAGTTTTTGACAAACTCCCAGACCTTGTACTTAATATCGCCACACTGTATTTACAATGTCTAAGAATAGACTTAGATACTGTAGGAGCATATTGCTCATGCAGCTATGCCCTCACCTGTGGTATAGTGCACCCTGCCTTAGAGCTGTAAGGCCTGCTAGAGGGGTGACTTACCTATGCCACAGGCAGTATTTTGTGTGCATGGCACCCTGAGGGGGATGTCATGTTGACTTTGCCTTTTTCTCCCACCAACACACACAATCTGCAATGGCAGTGTGCATGTGTTAGGTGAGGGGTCCTTAAGGGTGGCACAACACATGCTGCAGCCCTTAGAGATCTTCCCTGGTCACAGGGCCCTTGGTACCACTGGTACCTTTTACAAGGGACTTATCTGTGTGCCAGGGGTGTGCCAATTGTGGAAACAATGGTACATTTTAGGTGAAAGAACACTGGTGCTGGGGCCTGGTTAGCAGGGTCCCAGCACACTTCTCAGTCAAGTCAGCATCAGTATCAGGCAAAAAGTGGGGGGTAACTGCAACAGGGAGCCATTTCCTTACAGTTGCTCAATATAGGAGAGTTGAAATATTTTTCTGTTATTGATTTACGTGCTGCTTACCATCAGATCACTTTGAATACTGAGTCGCAGGATCTTACTACCTTGGTCACACCATTTGGGGCTTACAAGTATTTGAGGTTGCCTTTTGGCCTGGCCTCAGCAGCTAGTGTCTTTCAGAGACTTATGGATATCTTGTTTAAAGATCTACAAGGATGACATCCTTGTATTCACTAAGAATAGGGATGAACATCTTTTTGTGTTGGAGAGGGTGCTCAGCATACTGAGTGACAGGGGAATCACCATCAGACCAGAGAAATACAAATTTGTGGTGCAACTAATTGATTATCTTGGTCATTCCATTTCCCCGGAGGGTATCAAACCAACATTTTGCAATGTAGAAGCCATTCTCAAAGCTCCAGCTCCAACTAACAAGGATTCTCTTAAATCGTTTTTGGGTTTGTGTGAATACTATGCACGGTTTGTTCCCAACTATGCTTCCATTGTACAACCCATGAGAAATTTACTTTAAAAGGGTGCCAAGTTTCCATGGTCCACTGATGTCGATGAGGCTTTTGTTACCGCCAAGAATTTAGTGCTTAAGGCTCCTGCTTTGAGTCCCTTTGTTCATGGTCAAAAGTGTTTCATCAATGTAGATGCTAGCTTGAAAGGCCTAGGAGCTGTATTTGGTCAGTTCGTCAACAGCAAGCAAACCACTACTGCTTTTGCATCCAGGAGTCTTACTGCTTCTGAGAAAAACTACAGCACGATAGAAAGGGAGGCGCTAGCCTGTGTCTGGGCAGTTCAGAAGTTCAAGACATATTTATGGTGTCATTCGTTTGAATTATATGCAGATCATAAACCCTTAGTCTATTTACTTCTAGGGGATGGCGTAGGCAAAGCGTCTACTCGCCTGCTAAGCTTACTGTCTAAGCTGCAGGAGTATAATTTTTCCATCCATTACAGACAAGGTGGGAAGAATTTCAGTGCGGATTGCCTTTCACGTTTATCGCTGCCTGTTGTTACCGATATTGATTAAGATATTGAATGTGTTGTTGCTACCACTGATGCAGTGTTAGAGCTCCATGGTGCCATTTCTGAAAAAGAATGGTTAGAAGCCATGTCTCAAGATGACGTGTTATTGAAAGTTATCGAATTCATACAAAAAGGATGGCCACCTATTTGCAGTGCTGAAACTGTTTTGAAACCTTTTCCCAGATTTCAGCAGAGCTATCATGTGAAAATAGCATCTGCATTAGAGGGGGATGCTTTATTCCACCTACAGGCTTAAGAAACAAATTGATTGCTTTATCGCATGAGGGTCACTTGGGGATTATTGCTACGTGCAGGAAAATCAGAGAGCATTATTGGTGGCCTGGCTTTAACAGCCAAGTTTCTTCTTTCATAAATTTGTGTCTGCAGTGCATCGTTTCTGAGAAACACTGGAAGCCCCTTTTTCCTGTACCATTCCCTGATCAACCATGGAAGAAAGTGGCTCTGGATTTCATGGGTCCGTTCATCCTGCTTGCTTCCACTTATAAGTTCTTAATTGTTCTTGTTGACTACTTTTCAAAGTGGGTTTACTATTCTTTTGTAGAGTCACCAACTACTAAATCTGTTATTCAATTCCTTGAAAATATTTTTTCTATTGAAGGGGTCCCTAAAGAAATTGTTACAGACAACGGTACTCACTTTGTTTCCAGTGAAATGAGATATTTTCTCACTGAACATGATATTAGACATCTGCAAGTAGCTTTGTACAGTCCTTATGTTAATGCTTATCACTCTACTCCCCATTCTATTATGGGTGTGTCTCCTTTTGAGTTATTAAGGGGAAGGAAGTGCGTGTCAAACGTTTTTCCCCAACTGTTAGAGCGTGCACATAAATGCCCTGAACCTCCTCAAAAGTCTGCTCAGGAAAAAGTACGGATAAAACAGGCTCAACAAAAACAATATTTTGATTCTCATAAACATGTACATGAGAAACATTTTATTGTGGGTCAATGGGTCCTCATCAAAAAACCTTACAAGGCTTGCAAAGAGATGTCTCAGTTTTCCTCTCCTTTTAGGATTGAGCGGGTCTCCAATAGTGCTGTTCTGCTGTCTGGTAAAGGTTGGTGGAATAAGAGTAGGTTGGTACACATTTTCGAATCACAGAAGGAAATTTACAATAAAACATGTGTTATTCCTAAGGAGGATTCCATAATTTTTGAAAAAGAGAAACAATGGGGTAGTGAACTGTGTTCTGTTCCTATGTCAAATACGTTTCCCAATGTTTCGGGTCCTGAGTGTCCTGTAGAACCTGAGGACATTTCTAATAACAATGATATTAATGTTGACAACTCTTCTTGTCGTCTGTCGCAGGGTTCTGTTGCTACCAAAAGGGTTTCCAAGCTGTCTGTAAAACTGTTAGACTATAACCTTAGTTAAAATTTGTTAGGGAAAGGGAAATTATGTAGTGTATGTCTTTATTGTTTGATGGAATATGATTACATCAGAAAGTTCTCTCTTTCTGATGCGATCATGTTCCAATTCTGTTTGAATGTTTCCTATTGTTTTCCTGGTGGGAGGCAGTTGTTCTGAACCTCTCATCAGGTATCAACCGTAGCCTTGGCTCTTTCCGTTTCCTTGACCTTTTTAAAGAAGAAAATAAACCTCTTTATTTATCACTGTTTTCCTAGAGGACGGCTTCATTTTGCCTCTGCGCTGCCACTACACTGAGCCAGCATTTCTTGGCATTTCTCAATAATAAGTTACTATCACTGAGTGGCGTATCAGGGTTCGGAGTTATTAACCAGCTAAAGAGCCTATCTGTGCCTCCTTGTTTGTATGTGGTGCATAGTTTGAACAAGTTTTGCCCTGCTATGAAATAGTGCTCAAAATTTGGGGCACCCAGGCCTCCCTAGGTGACATAGGTGCATAAAGCTTGCTTAAGGCTACCCGGCTTCTACCTTTACCCCATATCAGTGCTGTAAGAAGGGAACACAATTCAGCGAACCATTTATTCGGAAGGAAGATTGGGAGAGCCAAGAAGTGGTTTAGTAATCTTGGGAGCACCAGCATCTTGGTGATGGCTAGTCTGCCAATTGGAGAGAGCGGGAGGGAGGTCCAGAATTGTAATGAAGACCTCGCTCCCGACAGTACACTACCTATATTTGCATCTATTCTAACCCAGAGGTATTTGATAGTGCTGCATGCCCACAACAGGGAGGTGTTGGGTAATTGCTCGCGTTGAGCTATAGTCAGAGACGTAAGAGAGAACAAACAGGACATCACCCAATTTTCCTTGAGGCCGGATGCCTTACCAAACCCCTGCTACAATGCCATCAACTGGGGTATGACTGCAGTAGAATTGCGAAGGTAGACCAGTGCATCATCTGCGTATAGGGAGACGACATGCCATTCTTCTCCCATGTAAAGACCCCAATCGGGCACTTTCAGTCTCAGGGCTCGCGCCAAGGGCTCCATTGCTAGAGCAAAAATAAGTGGTGACAGGGGGCATCCCTGTTGTCTCACGTCCAATGTCGAAGGGTTTAGAGATCATAGCGCCTGTCTTCACCCGGGCTAAAGGTGCCTGATATAACAGAGTTATCCATTTCAGGAAATTAGTCCCGGAGCCCATCTTTTGCAGTGCCCTCAGCAGGTGGGCCCACCCCAGTGTATCAAATGTCTTTCCTATATCCAGTGAGGCCACCACAGCGTCCCTCTCCCTCACTCTCGCCCATTCCATAATAGAGAACAGTCAGCGAAGGTTGAGGAAAGTGCTTCCTCCTGGAATTAATCCGTTCTGGTCAGAATGAACGAAGCCAGGGATTATGGGCATAAGTCTGTCTGCTAACATTCGGTTTAGGATCTTGTAATCAGAGTTGAGTAATGAGAGTGGCCGGTATGACCCCAACAGTAAGGGGTCTCTGCCTGGTTTGGGGAGGACCACCAACGTCACCTCCCTCAAGGACGCCAGGAGGATCCCCTTAGCGTACTCTCAATTGTACATTGCCAGCAGTTTAGGGGCTAACATTGCCTGATATGTTGCATACAATTCAATCGCCCCCCCCATCCGTACCAGGTGTCTTCCCCCGCGCCATGCTTTTAATGACCTCCTCAATTTATGTAAGCTGTAAGGAAGTCTCCAATGCCTCCCTATCTGCAGGGGACACTCTAGGAAAGGGGAGGGAGCCCAGAAACTCCTCCGCCGCAGCGTACTCCCCCCCAAACTCCGAGGCAGTGTAAAGTGTTGAATAATAGTCATAAAATTCTGCATTAATTTCTTCCTGTGTGTTCAGTAGTTGGTCACTCCCAACCCGAAACAAAATGATTGGTGTTTGGCCACACCCCGACCGAAGGAGCCAAGCCAGCAATTTGCCCACCTTGTCTCCCTCTACATGTTTACGGGCTTGGTAGTTACTGTAATGCAGCTGGGCTAATCTGTCCACTGCCTGTTGGTGAGCGATCCGTGTATTCGCCAATGATGCGGCTGCCCCCGCGTCTGGTGGTAGAAGCTGCTCATTGTGTTGCAACTCAGATTCTAGGTCCTGGAGCTCTCGACGCAGGAGCAGCGCTGCCCCGTAATTCATTTTTATTGCGTGACCTCTCAATACCACCTTAAAGGCGTCCCACTCAATCCCCACGTCTGACGTCGTGCTTTCATTAAGCTCATAGTAAGATTCAAAATGCCCTCTGAAGGTCTCCTTATAAGCAGCGTCATGCAAAGCCATTACGGGCAGTCTCCAAGTTGAAATACTTGGAGGGGCGCGGCTCCATCGTATCCCCACCTGCAAAGGCGAATGGTTGAATAATACATGCCCGAGATACTCCGCACCGGTGACCTTTAGCAATGCTTGAGGGTTGCAGTAAACCAGGGCAATCCTAGTGTGCAGGACATGCAAACCAGAGTAATACAAGTACACTCGCCCAGTAGGGTGCAGACTATGCCACGCATCATGTAGTTAGTTGTTTGTGGCCCATAGGCGTAACTGGTGTGCAAGCTCAATTGACTGGGCTCCCCGAGAACCGGGGTGCGAGATCTATCGAATTCAATGCAAGGACTGCAATTAAAATCACCTCCCCAGTAACATGGTGCCACTGGGTTAAGGAGAAGGGATATGGACAGCTTCTGTAAAAATGCATTCTGGTTAGCGTTAGGGGCGTATAATGAGATTAGGGAAATCGGTGTTCCGTCCCGGGTCCCTTCCAATATGGCGAAACGCCCATCCGGGTCTATCTTAGTAGGTAGTATCACCAACGGCACCCCGGTGGCCACCCATATCAGAGCCCCTCTGGCATATCTGGAGTACGTGGTCCCAATCAAGGTCCCTCACCATCGTTTACGCATTTGTCCCAAGACCGGAGCCGTGAGGTGTGTCTCCTGAAGCAGAGCCACATGTACCTTATGGCGACGCAAGGAACTGGTAGACCTTGTGTCGTGTATTAGAACCCACTAGCCCCCTAACATTCCATGTTATTAAAGAGTATTGTGTCATTGAACTGAAAGTGTGTATTGTAAGTCGTGTCTAGGGGGGCTGCGTGTACACACAACCCAGAGAGCCAAAAAAATCCCCACTGCGCACTACCTCCCACCCTGGCCCCTCCAAATACATCATGGAACCCACCCCGCACACCCTAGCAAACCCGGTCATAAACCATTGAACAAACCTGCTAAGAAAACGTAAATATAACAATGAACTACCCTTCCCAGGCTGAGTCAATAACTGATGGTCAGCCAATAGCACTGAAATGCTGATACCCAACGGAAACATTACTGTTCATCTATGATCACACCAAGGTGTAAGGGGGGACATAGGCAGTACAGGCAATTAATAATAACTTGGTGTACTAGAGAAAAGGAATAAGACATATTAGACTTTCACATCCCTTAGTGAAGATAGCATTGACGAGCCTCCCGTATAAGTGATGTTAATACTGGATAGTGAGTTGGCTGCTGACCAGGCATGGCACGCCATACAGCATGTCCTCTGCAGTCTGTGGTGTCACTGTCGGGCCCCCGACCAAGAGTACTTGGTACCACATCCAGTTCCGGGGTGTCCTTATCCTGATACTCCACACTTCCCACTGATGACGCGGGGGAGCCCACTCGCAGTTCCACCACTGCGCGCACCCGCTCTCTCTCCATGGAAGCTTGCTCCACGCTAGGGGGCGCGCGTGCGCACCAGATCCCACTGGGGGGGCCCCCCTTCATCCTGCGCTTCGTTGATCATAGTGGTAATTTTGGTGGCACTGGAGTTATGCCACTGGCTTCTAGCCATGCCCAGGCCTCCTCCGGCGTGGGGCAGAAGATGGTGTTAGTGTCCGTTATAATCCGGAGGGTCGCCGGAAATTGCAATGTGTATCTAACATTATGCTCCCTCAGCGTGTACTTCACCATAAGGAAAGAGGTACGCTTTTGTTGCACCTCTATAGTGTAATCGGGGTAAATGTGTACCGGCGCATTGGCGATTCTCAAGGAGCCACCGGCGCGAGCCTTCTGCAGGATGTGATCTCTATCCCTGTAATTAAAGAGTCTGACCACCACTGGGTGAGGGGGGCCCCCCGGCAGAGGGGGTCTACCAAGGACCCTGTGCGCTCTCTCCACTGAGAAAAAGGATGAATGTTTACCTTGTAGGACTGTTTGGGACAGCCATTGCTCCATGTACAGGTCCATGCTGGGACCCTCCTCTTGTTTCGGCAGACCCACCACACCGATATTGTTGCGACAGAACCTCCCCTCCTGGTCCTCGAGTCATTGATGTAAGTGCAGAACCTCTTTTTGCAAGTCCTTGATGTGCTTGGTAGCATTCGCCAGGGAGGGGCGCAACTCTGATACTGTGCTTTCAGTGGTTGCAAACTCAGTCTTTCAATTTCTTATGTTCTTCCCGCAAGTGGCCCACATCAATACACAGGGCATCAATCTTAGGTTCTAATGTGGATTTAATACTTTGCACTGCATTAAGAATGTCCTCAAACTTATGTGTGTGCGCCGCTAGAATAGCCGTCACTGATAGATCGGGACGGCCCCGCTCTCTCTGCGTTGCCGACATGCGTGGACCCAGACCAGCCATGCCAGGCGTGTCCGATTTGGTGCGCCTCATCTCGGAGAATTTCGAAGTCATAGACCACAATCTACACCGTCTGTTGTGCAAGACGTGCACTCCACAAGCCACTCAGCAGGGTATGATTTTGCGAGGACGTACGATGCCTGCCACACTGCGACCCAAGGCGCACTCCTCAACCGACCACAGGACCATCTGGTCGGGAAGATTGTACTCCCACTCATAGGAAGCAGCACACCAGCACTTCCGGCTTCAGTGCCGGACACGATACAAGCAGCGGGGGAAGCCAGACCGCAGCGAAGTCCTCCGCTCAAACCCCGTAGGTGCTGCGCCTCTCCTCACCTTCAGCCTCCAGCCGCGGGCCTCACTTGCGGCCCACACGCGCCCCTCCGCTGGTCACCAGCCTGGCGCAATCCAGTGCCAAGGCAGGCCACCACCTCTACTCGGCGGGCCGTGCTATCGCATCTCAGAGCCGCGCTCCGCTGGCAAACAGTCCCGGTCCAGCAATCTCCTTAGCATCAGGGGTCCCCGCGACCCCGCACACGGCAGCTGGCTCCTCCACACGAGCCCCGCAGTAGTACGGCATCAGGCCCACCTGCCCGCGACGTGTAATCGGGCCTGGAGCAGAGACGGATTCAGACGTCCGCTCCGTCCGCCATCTTGGCCACGCCCCCCATTTTTTGAGACTCAGTGTAAAATTTATAACTTGACATCACAATGCTCTCCTCTTTAACAAATGTTTTTCCCTAACACAATTTGGCCTCTTCATATACATCCTCCATTGATTGGTCATCATCTCCTAGTATTTCAGGTAAGTATGTAAACATATGGTGTGCCTCTTTGTCAATGGTGCTTAATAACAGGACCTTTTTCCTTTGGGTGTAACGCGCTTGACCATCCAATGTCACTAAATATTTCTCAAAAATGTCTATCCATTCTTCCCAATTGGATAGATGGCTGGCCATGATGATCTAGAAATGGGGAAGGAATGTCGATTGGCGATGCCATGGTAATGGTGAAAACATTTTTTATGTATGATTATTATATTTATTTATTTTTCAGCCACCAGAATGTGTTAATGAAATTGAAGAACAATGTTTTCAGGCACATGACTGTTATAATGAAGTTGAAAGACAAAGGCCCTCATTCCAACCCTGGCGGTCTCTGACCGCCAGGGCGGAGGGCAGCGGAAGCACCGCCAACAGGCTGGCGGTGCTTCCTGGGCTATTCTGACCGCGGCGGTAAAGCCGCGGTCAGAAAAGGGGAACCGGCGTCGCCATGGGGATTCCGACCCCCTTCCCGTCAGCCTGTTTCTGGCGGTTTTCACCGTCAGAACCAGGCTGGCGGGAACAGGTGTCGTGGGGCCCCTGGGGCCCCCTGCACTGCCCATGCAACTGGCATGGCAGTGCAGGGGCCCCCTAACAGGGCCCCACAAAGATTTTCACTGTCTGCTTAGCAGACAGTGAAAATCGCGACGGGCGCCACTGCACCCGTGGCACCCCTTCAACTCCGCCGGCTCCATTCGGAGCCGGCTTCATTGTTGCAGGGGCTTTCCCGCTGGGCTGGCGGGCGCTCTTTTGGAGGGCGCCCGCCGGCCCAGCGGGAAAGTTGGAATGGCCGCCGCGGTCTTTTGACCGCGGGGCGGTCATTCGGCGGTGACCGCATGGCGGTGGTCAGAATGACCGCCAAAGTCCTTCCCTTTTACCTTTTCCAGCCACTGGAGTGTGCTAAGGTACTTTCCTCTACTCACCAAAGTTGTGAGGAAAAGAGCTAGTTAAATGAGAAGCTGCTGTGAGCGGGTGAGCGTCAGGAAGATAAGCAGCACAAACGTTTATTTTCCATTACATTTTCTTGGATGGTGTGCAGGTATCTGAACTTACACTTTTCCTCACTTGGACATCTGAGAGCGCACGTTGTAGCGCACGTATTCGGAGACTGAAACAGCTTCGCAGTCGGTATTAGCTTTTTTTTCGAGGCCAAATAAGTAGATTACATCTCACATACGTATACTAGTACTGTACAAGTACTCACTTTCCCCACATAGTTCAAGACTCCTGATGGTGGTTACTTGAAATGTGCAAGGTCTTCTCTTCCGATATTCTTTGTGTGGGTCAGCTAGTGACTCACCATTCCTTTTGCCAACCACACGTTAACTGACTCCTGGAAAATCGCTAGTTCGTAAAGTTCTGATTTTTAAAGAATCATATTGAACATTCTATACTTTAAATGTACATGCAGTGACCTAGAGATATAATAAAAATACATGTATGGAATAAAACATAACACCCCTTTGTACTTGAATATGACAATACAGTGTTGAAAGTGGCACTTAGATCAAGCAGAATTAAGGCCTTGATCTAAGGTTAATCTGAGTTCCTCAGATACTGCTAGGGGAATCAGCTCAGTGCTATGGCATAGAAGAAAGCCGGCCTGGGAGGGGTGGAGAAGACTATTCTGGTAGAGATACTCAGGCACATTAACATTATTCTCTAGTACGTTTGCTGGAAAAGAAAGAAGTGAAATGAATCTACAGTTTTCCAGCTTACAATGTTCCAGAGATAGTTTTGTCAGTAGTGGTTTAACCACTGCAAGTTTCCATTCTTCTGTTCCTTAGGCACCACTGCAGAGGACTATGAAGGATTGAGTAGCTCACTTAGTTCAGGGTAAATGACAGCAGGCGCCTGTTTAAGAAAATGAGGGGGCTGGATAAAAGGGGATCTTAATTGGGAATGCCTGATGGGGAAGCTTGTTGACCAACAATTCAAGGTCATCTACTTCTAGAGGGGGAAACATGGTAGCGTGCAACTCCGGGCCTAACACAGATGGTGTTTTCAGGTAGGGGAAATCTGCCACTTGCCTAAGGAAGGCAGCATATATGTCTAGTATCTTTTTAGAACGGAAGCTTGCCAATTCATTATTGTTCACAATAGAGATTTGTTAGAAATGGGGTTTTTGGTTGGCAGTCAGGTTACCCCCTGTCCAAGTAAAAGCCCTCACTCTAGTCAGGGTAAGTCACACACAATCCAAGATTATCCTGTGCCCACCCTCTGGTAGCTTGGCACGAGCAGTCAGGCTTAACTTAGAAGGCAATGTGTAAAGTATTTGTGCAATAAATCATACAATACCACCATATAGCACCACAAAAATACACCACACAGTGTTTAGAAAAATATATAATATTTATCTGTATAATTGTAGGTCAAAAAGAATAAAGTTTGCAATGGGAAATTGTAGGGATATCACTGAAAAGTGATATACAGTGTCTTCAGTCTTTAGAATATAAACAAAGTCTCTTTCAAGCACAAGTACCTGGTTTGGAGTGGAAAAACCTCCTCAGAGGGCCACAAAAGAAGAGGTGCGTGGAAAAAGGGTGTGTGCGTCGATTTCTCCCCAGCACACACGGACTTGCGTCGTTATTTTCCACGCGGGGAAGTTGTGCGTCGTTTTCCGGCGCGCGGACAGTCTCTTTTCGGGGATCGCCGGGATTACCAGATGTCCCGGGTCTGTGCGTGGATTTTCCTGCTTGTTTTCCAGCTGCGCGTCGTTCTGCGGGGCTGCGTGTCGAAATTACGATCTCACGGCAGGCGTCGTGTCGATTTCTCCTCTAGAGGTCGGGCGGCGTTGTCCTTGCGAAGCCGTGCGTCGGATTTTCGGTCGTCCCAAGAGCGTCGCGTCGATCAGCGTCGGTGTGCGGCGTTTTTCTCGCCGTGGAACAAGCTGTGCGTCGAAATTTTCGGCGCACGGAGCGTCCAAGTGAAGGAGGGAAATCTTTTTGGTCCTGAGACTTCAGGGAACAGGAGGCAAGCACGATCCAAGCCCTTGGAGAGCGATTTCACAGCCAGACAAGAGTTCAGCAAGGCAGCAGGCCAACAGCAAGGCAGCAGTCCTTTGTAGAAAGCAGACAGGTGAGTCCTTTGAGCAGCCAGGCAGTTCTTCTTGGCAGGATGTAGTTTCTGGTTCAGGTTTCTTCTCCAGCAAGTGTCTGATGAGGTAGGGCAGAGGCCCTGTTTTATACCCAAATGTGCCTTTGAAGTGGGGGAGACTTCAAAGAGTGGCTAAGAAGTGCACCATATCCCCTTTCAGTTCAATCCTGTCTGCCAGGGTCCCAGTAGGGGGTGTGGCAGTCCTTTGTGTGAGAGCAGGCCCTCCACCCTCCCAGCCCAGGAAGACCCATTCAAAATGCAGATGTATGCAAGTGTGGCTGAGTACCCTGTGTTTGGGGTGTGTCTGAGTGAATGCACAAGGAGCTGTCAACCAAGCCCAGCCAGACGTGGATTGTAAGGCACAGAAGGATTTAAGTGCAAAGAAATGCTCACTTTCTAAAAGTGGCATTTCTAGAATAGTAATATTAAATCCGACTTCTCCAGTCAGCAGGATTTTGTATTACCATTCTGGCCATTCTAAATATGACCTTCCTGCTCCTTTCAGATCAGCAGCTGCCACTTCAACAGTGTATGAGGGCAGCCCCAATGTTAGCCTATGAAGGGAGCAGGCCTCACAGAAGTGTAAAAACGAATTTAGGAGTTTTACACTACCAGGACATATAACTACACAGGTACATGTCCTGCCTTTTACCTACACAGCACCCTGCTCTAGGGGTTACCTAGGGCACACATTAAGGGTGACTTATATGTAGAAAAGGGGGAGTTCTAGGCTTGGCAAGTACTTTTAAATGCCAAGTCGAGGTGGCAGAGAAACTGCACACACAGGCCTTGCAATGGCAGGCCTGAGACAAGGAAAACGGGCTACTTAAGTGGGTGGCACAACCAGTGCTGCTGGCCCACTAGTAGCATTTAATTTACCAGCCCTATGCAGATAAAGTGCACCTTACTAGGGACTTATAAGTAAATTAATAGTCCAATCAGGTATGATTCAAGGTTACCATGTTTTAAGGGAGAGAGCATATGCACTTTAGCACTGATTAGCAGTGGTAAAGTGCGCAGAGTCTAAAAACCAGCAAAAACAGTGTCCACAAAGTGGAGGGAGGCAGGCAAAAAGTTAGGGGTGACTACCCTAAGGCTGTCAGGTCTAACAAGATTGTTTGCAGCAGAATCAATAAAGGATTTAAAAATTGCAAAAACTTCTGAGTTGGCTGTTCCTTCTATTTTGGTGGCAAAGAAGGCTGCCCACGTTTTTCTGATTTTGAAATTAGAGTTTTTAATTGGCTTTCTGTAGTTGTGCTTACTGGTGGTATTGTACTTTTTCCTCCACTTCCTTTCTAGAATTTTGTACTTCATCTTAAAATCGTGAAGATGGAGGTCACAGAATGGGGCTGTCCCAATGTCCAAAGTGACTGGTCAATCGCATAATAAATTATTCTTATCTTGTGCTGATATGAGTCAATCCTTAAATATAAGATCTGCTTCTGAAACATTTTTTCCTAGGTCTAGCTCAGAAAAAGTTTACAAGCAATCAAATTTCACAGAATCTAGTTTAGACCAGTGCCTACCACTACTGGACAGAGTAGGGGGAATAGCTGGGAGAGGTAGGTAGAGCTAGAAATATTTAAGAGAGCGAAATAGTCTAACCAGTTAAAGGGGAAATAAGTGTCCACTTTAATCTGGGATAAGTTCATAAACACAGGGTCCAGAAGCCTGTATAGCGGTGAGATTATGTAATACGTTGGTGGCTCGTGAAATAGGTCGCCTAGTAGAATGAGGTTCGAGCAGCTGAGGGCCTCAGTTGCAGTCAATTTGGGTAAAGGTCGGGTAAAGTTCGTTACACTGTCCCTAAAGGGAATTAGGACTCTCTGTCCCTGTTATTTATTGAACATATGGAGGTTATGAGAAATCTGTTTCCAGCTATGGACTGAACATATTGATGTTATGCAACATTTTTGTACTAATGATGTGGCCAAATGTGTCTTTTGGTGGGCATATGTTTTAAGTTTTGTACCTCTCTTGCTGTTTCAGAGTGTGACTATAAAGGGTGTTGCCCTTCTCCCTGACCAGGAAGCCTAAGATCCCTACATTTAGGGTAAGAATGAATATTCACATTTCCATTGAGTGTTTGCATAATTAGCAGTAATGAAATAATCCACTGCCCTTTCCTAAGGAAGCGTAGTAATATTTCCCTAAGTTGTAAGGGGGTTAATGCATGACTTGAGTCACCAACCACCAGTGATTGCGGTGAAGTGTGCAGAGTCACGTGTGCTCACACAGTTCTCTGAGGGTCATCGTAGTATTGAGATGGGCTTGACGTCTGTGGGTCCGTGTTTTTATGTTCCTACAGGTGGCCCGAGATCTTTTAGTCTGATCTAAGTTAGGATCTCTTGCATGTGGTTTCCTTGTTTACCAGATTGGAAAAATATTAAACTAGGTAACAAGGTGAAGTAGGGATCCGTGGCCCTGATGAATGCCTGAGACCTGTTGTGGCTTATAAAAATGGGCAGAAACGTGTTGACCGTTTAATAGGTGACTCGAAACATAATTGTCGAGATACCACTATCTCCTGTTTTTAACAGTATCTGTGTTCCCCACTAATAAAGGTGAAATGCCGGGGCAACACAAAGTATTTTTAGTATAGTAGCCTAAATCCTGGTTTTATCCAATAATTACTTATTAAGAACTCCCTCCTGCTTTGAGGTGGCAGGTGTTTGAGTCCGCCCTGGTGGCATGGTTCCTACCAGGGTCGCGAGAGGAAGCTGAAGATGAAGCATGACATTATTAAGTGTGTGAGGCTTCCTCTTCTGTAAAGGGAATACCCCCCTCGCCAAGAGAGAGCACAACTGATCCTCAAAAGGTGGATCTGGTGTTGAGGGAACCAGAATCAGGGTTTCTCGGTTGGAGCAGGCATACTTGATTGTGTTTATTATTAAGGACATTGGACTTCAGTACTCAAGTTTGGGCACATGACAATTAGACCTGGATTTAAAGTGCTGCATACGACCATATGGTCCAGGATGTTGGAGACCACCACTTTGACTAGGATGCTGGACAGAACTGTCTGATTCAAGGACTAGGACAGCAGCGATTAGTTAGGGATGTTGGTCTTGACTGGAGGTCAACACGTTGCTCTGGATTCTTGGACAGTGACACCTGGCTCAGGATAATGGACAGGAGCATCTGATTGCATGGAAGGCCCAGATTCAGGGTGTTGGATAATGCTGTCTTGTTCAGGGAGAGCACAGCAGCGCCTGGTTGAGCACAGTTAAAGCAGGTTGGGGTGTTGGACAGTTGCACCTGATTCACAGTTTTTGACAGTGGTGCCTGGTTATTGGTGTTGGACTGCAGGCCCTGGGTCATGGCAATGGTGACATTTACTTTAGGGGGTTGTACAGCAGAACCTTCTTCATAGTGTAGGACAGTGTTAGCTGGTTCTTGATGTTGGGCAGGAAACCTTTTTCCGACGTGTTACAGAGTGTGGACATAAGGGCACTAGTGGTGGTTTGAATTTGGATTTGACATTGTATGATATTTTCAAGTATTTGTGTTGGTGAGGAAGTGCTCGATTTGGTTATGGAAGGTTAAGCGTTACCCGGTGAAGGTGTTGGTAAAGTCTCCCATGGTGTATTCTAAATTAAGAGCTTGGAAGCATGGTAATGTCACTCACTAACCTGGAGTTGGCTAAGACTGTTACACATCCCAGCCTTACATATTAAGATACTTTTCAGGAAAAGATTCAAGATATTTTTTTTCTGTTGTGGTTGATTGTTGTTTTTATTTACATGATGATGGAGCATAAGTGGCACGAAATGCATTGGGTATGGGTAGGAATTTGGATATTGAGTATATGGAGAAAATATATCATATTGCTTTACCAGATATTGAACAAAATGTTTTTTGCAATATGAAAATGAGTGATTATATGAAAGGTTTCTGCAAATAACTTTAAAAAAAGAATGAAACAATAAAACATGGAGTAAAACTAACAGGGAATATATTGGAGTAGTTATTTGAAACTTTTATTAGAGTATCATTCGTAATAGGTGTGCACGATTACCACTGTATGAAATATAGAGGTTACACAATGCATGTATGAGGCCTAGGGCAAGGCCTACCCGGTGCACCCGCGAGAACACTGACATTATAAATTGCATAGGAAATAATCAAAGGAAAATAACTCTAAAATGCAGGAGTAAAATTCAAGAATGCTCATGCCACACCCTAGTGGGTAATTGTAGTGGTTCTTAGTGTTAATCAGCAAACTTTGTTTAAGGGTATTGTACAAATCACCCTGGTTCAGCGAGAGGATAGCAGTGCCTGAACAGCAGCACCTGCTTCACTGTGTTGGACAGAAGCCACTGGGTTCCTGGTGCTGGACAGCCACATCAGCATCTGGTGCTGGCCAGCAGGACATGTTTCGAAATGTGGGACAGACACACCAGATTCAGAGTGTACACAGCAACTCCTCATACAGTGAAGCCTGGTTCGTGATGTGGCATACCGGTACATGGTCCAGGGTGTTGGATCCCAGTGTCTCATTCTTGATGCTGGACTGCTCCAATGAATTGATGATTTTTTGTGCCTCCTGGTTCAGAATGTTGAACATTAAATGCTGAATCAGAGGGTCTGACGGCAGTGCCTACTTCATGGTGTTGTACAGTACCATTTTGTCAGGCGGGTGGACCTATTGGTGGAAAATGGTGTGTGATTCCTTGTGTTGGTCAGTGGAATTCTGATTCTGAATTGCTTTGAGAATTGAAAATAATTCCATCAGAGGTCTCTGGGCATCTCTCCTCAACCCACTCTGCTCCTTGTAGAAACACATACAGAAGCTTTTCCAGTCCTCCTTTTCATTTGGTTTCTGGTGCTTGCAATCTTGCTTCCCTGTTGTTTTACAGGACTGTATATTCCAGAGAGCAAAGGAAACTCTACTAGAAGACTTGCTTCTGCATGATATGAGCCAACTTGAGATCTCCTTTTTCTTTCCTTTGCTATTTCCTTTGTTTTGAAATGGAAAAACATGCACAAATCCAGAAACAGTAGTCTGTTTTGTCTTTGTTTGTAGTCCTCATATAGGTTTGAGGAATGTGACAGTCTTGTCCTTTTTTGGTGGGTGTGGTATTGTAGCCCTCCAGTTTCCGTGATATTTGCCAACATTTAGTCCTACTTCTATGTCTACGTCACTGTTTTTAGTTCTGAAATATTGTTCCCTTATACAAGGTGTTAGCAGCGCCTGGTATAAGATGTTGAACAGTGGTGCCTCTTTCTTGGTCTTGGACAATGTAATGTGGTTGGACAAATGTAGAAGTGTTTTCTTAAACACCCTGGCCACTGATGATCCATTTGGTTCTGCCCACGGTCACATTACCAAGGGCATAAATAAATGGGTGGAGGTGCACCTAGGCAGTCCCGTGTCAAATCAGGGCCTGTGTGCATGTACATTGTGGTTGAATGCTGCGCACTGCGCGCCCACTGTAGCATGCTCTGGGTCCCGACCAACCATACTGCACCCAGGACACAACAACTGGCAGTGAGGACGGCACCATGCCACCCTCGACACAACACTCTGCCCAACTCAGTCCGTTGCGCTTGCCGGCATCCCCGGAAGCAAGAAAGCAGCGTGCAGCCCTCCAACTCTGCTTCGCCATCTGGCTGCAGCAAATCCTAGTAAGTCCTACGGACGAGGGCCCTGCAACCTACGGCCCGCCATATCTCTAATTCCATTGACTCACGTGGTCTGCAAGTCCAATGTATGGAACTTTTGGGCTTAGAGAGTGGCTCAAGCTCATGCCACTGCCCCACATGAGCCCAGTCACCCAGGAGCCTCCAGCCATTCACGACAACCCCAGAGGACAAAAAAAAAAAAGAAATTTGAGAAAAGGGCCCCACCTGTGCCCCAAGTACCACCAAAGCTGCAAAACACATAGCCTGTGGTCAGTGACAATCACCCAGACAACGCTGGACCTGGCCTATGGCCCATCAGACTCCTCATCATCTGGCCCACATCCCCATAAAAAGTAAGCTGACAAGAAGCACTACTGCCCCCGTCTGGCACAGGCCACCAATAGAGGTTGCACCTCATCTGGGCCATTACCAGGCACAGCCAAGAGAGGCAACAGCGAGACAATAAAAAAGCCAACATCACCACTTATTGCTCCTCTCTACATTTGGTAACACCAATGCCACGACATGCACGCAGGCACATGGCCACCATCGAACCTTCCACTGCCTCTGATGTGCCATCTTCACAAGCCACCAAACGGGCAATATGGGTAGACCGGCTAGAAACACACTTTGTGGCAAGTGGACTTGAAGCAGACAGGAGGCAACCTATGCTCCTCCATCTGGGTAGAACCACTATCCACAATCTATCTAAAACAGTAGGCAAAGCTGGTCCTCCGTACACCTATGCCACGCTCCCGCCAGCATTGACCACTCATTTCGCACCACTGGCTAAGACTGACTACGAGCAGTTTCTGCCCAGACAAGCCCACCAGATACCCAAAGACTCGGTAGATAGATTTTATGCCAGGCTCTGTGAGTTGGTAAGCATGTGCACCATTCCTGATGAGCAGGACAACATTTTTGCTCAATTCATCTGGGACTGTGCATCCACCATACTCCACAAACACATCCTGCAGGTGCCACACATGATGTCAGACATCCTCACCATGAGGAGCAGATCAAAGGAACTGTCAAAATCACAAGCCGTCTATATCGAAGACTCACTCCAGTGAGCAATGAAAGTGGAACCCATCAAGTGAGTACCACCTCCTCGCCTAGGAGTAAGAAGGACCACCCAAAGAGGGCGATATCCGCCAGACTGTGCAGGTCATATGGAAGACCTATCTAGCACATAGCAGACTGTCCAGCAAAAGGAAGGAAATGCTCAGCATGTGGCAAAATGAACCACTGTGCCAAAGCCTGCAGGTCAATGTATCCAGCAAAAAGCTGCAAAAACAAGAGAGCCAACCGCATTGACACTGTAAACTTTGCACTTATATAGTGCACTACTCACCCGTTAGGGTCTCAAGGCGCTGTACTCATACCACTATGGAATTCCTCCTGGCTTTTCCCTGTGAGGTGCCCACTCCTGGGCACCCCCAGGGTGAAGCGAGGCATCCAAGCACTGTTGGGGCTATTGTGGAGATTAAGCAAGCTATTGCCCAGAGTTGCAGAGTGGGACCCATTAATTAGATTAGGCACGGAGGCAAGAATTATCTGGTCCAAGGGAATTGAGCCCAAGACCTGCCGAAGCAGGACTTGAACCCTGGTCTTGAGCCAGATCTCTGCTTCAGGGTCGGCCACTCTAACCATTGTGCCACACTTCTCCACCCTGAGTCCGTACTAGCAGATAATGACCACATGGACAATGATGAATCAGAAGGAACAGTGGACACTATTCACATCATAGAACTAAACCCAGGTTGCATCTGATGCACCCCTAGTTCCAAGTCTTTGTCGACAGACAAACCTTAGTTGCCCTCATTGATTTAGGGGCCTCAATCAACATCCTGTCCCTGTTGCACTATAAGAGAATAGCCTCCCCACCAGCACTACACCCTACAACCACCAGGGCCTATGCCCATGGCACCTCAACATGCCTCCACCTAGCAGATGTTTTCGCCACCACTATCAGTCACCAAGGGCAAGCCACCAAACCGAGAGTCTATGTCACTGATGGAGGAGCAGACATACTACTCAGCTGCCACAAAGCAGAATGGCTGCAGCTGGTCCATTTTGCAATTGGGGTCCATGTCAGTGCTGTTGACACCCTCCTGGAAGAATTCAACCAGCTCTTCTAAGACATTTGTTGCCTCAAATACCGAATGGTCCAATTCCACATTGATCAGTCAGTACAGCCAGTCACATTGCGACATCATTGAGTGGCCTTCCATCTTTGACCTAAAATGAAAGCAGAGCTACTGAAATTAGAAGAAGCCAACATCATTGAAAAGGTTAAGGGACCAATGCCCTGAGGTATCACCTATTGAAGTTGCTTGCAATCTAAACAGCCAGGGGAGATGTATGTGTCGATATGAGGCTTCCGAATGCCGCCATAAAGAGAGAGCACCACATAAAACCCACTGTGGGGGGGAGCTATCAGGTTCCTGGTGGTTCTGGAAAATGGATCTTCTATCAGGCTGTCACCAAATCCTCCTAGTGCCCAAGTCCTGCCATGTGACCAAGTTCTCCACTCACCCTGGCTTGCTATGATTTAAACTCCTCAACTTAAGGATCTCCAGTGCTGGACATGTGTTTCAAGGCATTATCAGAGGAATGCTGGTGGGCCTCTCTGGTGTTCCAAACATCAGCTATGACAACTTGGTCTATGCCCTCACCCTGCAAAAAGATCTCCACAGATGGAGAGCAGTGTTCCACTGGCTACAAAGCTGCAGCCTCACTTTGCACAAATAAAAGGAAACGTGTGGGTTCCTGAAAGACAAAATATGCCTTTTTGGTACCACTTCTCCACAAAGGGAATCATCCCTGACCCTGCCAAAGTCCATGACATCTAGACTGCACCTGCACCCTCCACCTTCACTGGAGAGAGAAGTTTCATAGGAATGGTTATGTATTGCAGCCGTTTCATATAGAACTTCACCCAACTCACTGGGCCACTGCGGTGCCTCACTAAGTCATCAACCCCATGGCAGTGGGGTCCAGGGCAAGATAAATCTTTCCAAGACACCAAACAGGCTCTATCTGCTAACACCACACTTGCCTAATTTCACCCCAGCAAAGTCGTAGAGCTCTCAGCGGATGCCAGTCCAACGAGTCGTGGAGCTGTTCTATACCAAAAACAAAAATGGAGAGAATTGGCTCCCACTGCCTATGCCAGCCGTGCTCTGGCCCCTACTGAACAGTGGTACTCACACCTTGAGAAAGGAAGCCACAGTGCTCCACTGGGGCTGCAGGCATTTTCACATCTACCCTTACAGACACCTGTTTACAGTAAGTAGAGACCACAAGCCCCTAATATCACTTTTTAGGGGCTCAGCATCTAAACCACCACTGTGGATTGCAAAAGGATACTCCAGTTGCAGGAGTATCCCTCCTCCATGGAGTATCGACCAGGAGCCCACAGCCCAGTGGATTGCCTTTCCAAACATGCCTGGCCCACCACACTGCAAGAAGAACAATAGCCTGCGGATGCTGAGAAATAAGTGAGGGTTGTTGTGGAAAGGTCACGCCCTCTCCCCATCTTGCTAGCCAACATCATCGAGCCACCAAAGCTGACAAATGCCTCCAGCTGGCAATGGTGGCCACCGTTGGCCAGCATAATGGCAACCATGTCAAAGAAAATGTCCGAAGCCAAGAGCATACTCCGATCACCGCATCATGTACAAGAGGAGCTCACCATCTCGGCTGACAGACATCTACTTTGAGGTCAGTGCCTTGCTGTGCCTACCAGCTGGACTCAACGAATGGTAGATCTTGCTCACACCAGGGAGTCATTAAAATGAAGAACTGACTGAGAAGCTAGGTTTGGTTCCCTAGCCTTAATGAGAAAGTTGAACTGGCAGTGCAAAAGTCCAGCCTCTGGCATTCCACAGGAGATGGTGACCCTCCACTCTCCCCATAATTACTGAGCAATCACCAGGTTGCCCATGGCACCATGCCAGTGTGGATATTGGCAGCCTACCAGATGGGAGACACCTTCTACTAGTCTATGACAATTCCCATTACCCAGAAGTTGAGATTGTAAAGTCTACATCCACAGAAGAAATTATCCCTAAGCTGAAAAAGATTATGTCCAAGATGGCCTTATCCAGGAACTCCACTGTATGGACATCAGCCCAATGAGCAGAACATGGAAACTACTTGTTGTCCAGAGGAACCAAACACTGCTGCATTACTCCCTGTTGGCCAATGGTGAGGTTGAACTTTTTGTGAGGACCATCACAAAGACCATCTGAATTGCAGAAGCAGAGCAGCAATGCATGGAAAGTGCCATCTACACTTACTTAAAAGACTACCTGCTTACTCTGTACTCCACTAAAATGAGTGGCACCAAGCACCGTCTGTTTTGGGCAAAAAATCATGGATGTCATCCCACATCATCCCACCTGGGAGCACCCCCTAGTGCCACCCTACCCTGATCAAAATCATCGGGAAGAGCAAAAACGCCTAGCATCTTGACACAGGCAAGCCAGAATCCCCAGGCTTTCCATAGGGAACTGGGTGCTCGTAAAGGACAGGCTCCCCAGAAGCAATTCCAGCTTCCTTTTGAGTTAAAGCCATGGAAAATCTTCAAGACCATGGGGCCATGGTAACCGCGCCCAGGGGCCAAGAGACAATCATGAGAAACATATTGCATTTTAAGCTATTCAAAGGAAATCCTGGAGACAACGCTGGAGTCTTCAGACACATGCACGCAGGAAGTTCTGGATGACCACGAAATGACTGATCCGTCACCAGTCCGTCAGAAAAGGCTGCACCCATCACCATCTTCACAAATGGAACCTGAACCTGCTGGACCATCAGTCACAGAGAGAGAAAATGAGACTGAAGGACTCAGCACTGAGCCACAGGGACATGATGGAGGACTTCTGAGGTACAACCTGCGGCAGAATCCAACGCCAACCCAGCAAATCCAGGACTAGTTAATTGATTGAAAGTGATGGGATAGCTGTTATAGAACTTTTGAACATCTGTATCCTTTAATTAACATAATGTTTTGTTTTTCCGACCCGGTCCCTCTTGGGAAATATTTGTGTGACTGAATGCTCGTCTGTCACCCATATTTTGTTTTGGTTACAGATAAAGGAAGAATGTAACGTGGTCGACCAAATGTAGGGGTGGTTAAGATAACACCCCGGTCCCTCATCGCCCGTTTGGTTCCTTCTGTGCTCACATGACCAAGGGCATCCAGATCCGCACCTGCGTGTGTGAATTGTGTTTGACTGCAGAGCCGCGGCGGCCTGCGTAGCATGCTCTGGGCTCCCACCACCCACGCCGGGCCCAGGACACAAGCACCAATGCATTGCTCGTGGTGTTGGACAGAAGCCTTTGGTTCGTGGCGTTGGGCAGTCGCGCCTGGTTCATGGTTTCGGACAACAGCGCTTGGTACAATTTGTTGGACAATAGTCCTTCATGGTTTTGACAACAGCACACGACTCTCGGTATTCCAGAGCGGCGCGTGATTCAGTGTTTTGCACAGCAGGCCCGGTACTGTTCCAGGAAAGTCTGAATGGGTTTGCGCTGCACAGAAGCCGGCTAAAGAAATGGGGCGCAAGATGTTTTTCGAAGAGGAAAGCAAAGAAACGCAACCCAAGGCAATCATCCTCACAGGGGGGAGACTGGCATAACCACATCACTTCATTCCGAAATGAAATGCTGCCCGTAAACGCGTTTCCTTCTTCAAAGGAGGGCTATTTGGTTTATTTATTGATTTTGTGCATCACTCAACTGCTCGCGGTCGGCGGTGTGAATGTGCTGGACACAGACACAATATGTGCACCCCGTGGTCTGAGCCAATCATTGCTCCTCCCTAGCCCCCTCCTGTAGCTCACGGGGCCCGAAGGAAAAACCCATCTGTTTATTGCTGATGATCCAAGGACGCTGTCTGCACGCGTAAGTGGGCTACATTGAAAGTGTAGAGTCCCCTGCTAGGCTCAAAGGCAGGCGCATACCTTCAGGGGGGTGTTTGGGGTGTTACACCCCTCTAATGCATGTATTTTGTGGAAAATAGTCGGTGCAAGTGCTTCAGTCGGGTCTGGTGAGGTGTCTGTCGGATTTCACCAGGACTTTTACATACGCACACACAAAACATTATACACGCTCTCCATCTCTCGATTTTGAAAGACTTCAAATGTTACAGATTTTACAAAATATTCTGATTTCTCTCACTTTGTACCCCTCAAGCTGCATTCCTCTCCCTTTTCACCTCCCCTTATGCAGTGCTTGAAATGGAAAACTCGAAGTGCAGGTACTCTGTACCAGAGTAACTGCTTATTTCTGGGAAGTGCCGGTACTCTCCAATTAAAAGTATTACGTTTTTTCTTGAGAAGTGCCGGTACTCTACCTCTAAAAATAAAAATAGTGCCAATACTCCATACCGGACAGTAACGGTCCACTTAAAGCACTGCCCTTACGTGCCTCTTGTGCGTCCTGCTCATAATGCATTTTAACATTATATTGTTCAGTGGAGTAACAAAACTTAAAGGGGCTGCCAGTGCAAAGTACTTGTAGGGGCCTCCTTCCCCCTGGACCCAGTCAGCTCGTGCACACTGCTGAGGGCCCCCGCTGGAGTTCGCCCCCTCCCCCCCAAGAAGTTCTCTCTCCACCTATCTTTCTGACGAACATACACCCCTGCTCAAAGGGGCGTGGGCCTGACCTACTGACAGGACCTGACTCGCCGTGGCGAGCATCAGGCGTTTTCCCAGGAGGCTGGAAGGGTGGGGCTGGTTTTGCAGTGGCGGGGGTTGGTTTTTCTGCTGCGCTGCAATATCGCCCCCCTATAATAAAAGTAGTAGTGCTTCGCACTTGCGCCCCGAGCTGTGGGCTGGTCTGACAAAGGTCAAAGGTTCCAGGCCTGCTCTAGGTTCTCAGTCTGGCCCTGCTTACTGACCTACAACCCCCTCTTCGAGAGGATGGGTGCTGGCTCCAAGAACCGGCTCAGCTGACCAACGAGGCATCAGCAAAGGGAACCTCTGCCGGGTCCTGCGTCCCGGTAGAGACAGCGCAGTGTGTTGCGTGTCTCGAAAGACCACTAGGACTCTGGCAGATTTTGGCACATGCCAGGCCCTGAAAGGCTGGTGAGACCCAGGCAGAGTTTTCTGCAGCTCAGGCCCTGAAAGGTCTTCTGGTTAGAGTGAAGTCCGTTACATGTCAGATTCAGAAAGGCTGCTGGGTCGTGGACACTGTATGCCAAATGCCAGGCCCAGGGCAGAGGGCGGGATAGTGATGGCGCAGAGTTTACTGCTTTTCCAGCCTTGAAAAAGAGTTATCCTGCAATAATGGTTCTAGTTCTAATAGGTATCATTCACTTTCAATTATATGTTTAGAGGTTAAATAATATCATGCAATCAATGCTTGTGTAACAAATAAGTGAACAGAAAACATCATAAAACAAACAAGCAATTTAATATACCCAGTAGTCAATTCAAGACCAATGGCATATCAAAGACACAAAAATAACCTTTCAATTAGTGCAATGTGAAAAAATTTAACCGTATCTTATGGAAGAATTTCAATAGTTCAGTTTGTAGGGTGGACTGGTTTTCACAAGGTTATACCTTCATGTATGCCCCTAATCAATAGGACATTCCAGATAAATCCTTTACACTTAACTCAGTGTTCTGGTTTAGTACAAATCACCACCTGGTCTAACTGATTTTCATTCATTTCCACAGATGTCCCCATACCTTACTTGTCCTGATGAGACACTTGTACCCTTCTAAGAGTTGAAACGTCGTAAACGTATAAAAAACAAACCAGTTAAAGGAATGTTGATTTATTGTACTCATAATTATAGGTGGCTGTTTGTTAGCAACAAAGTAGTCACTTCTGTAAATGTATTTTGCTGTCGACTGTTGCACATTTGTGATGCGCTTCACACTGAGATCACAGTACGCTAACTGATGGATTATTTTTGTGGTTTTGGTGTGTCATTGGTCTTGAATTGAAAATTCCTGATATTAAATGGCTCATTTGTTTTAGGGTGGTTTTCTGTTCACTTATTGTTATACAAGCATTGATGGCAGGAGGATATTTAACCTCCAAACATGTAATTGAAAGTGAATAGTACCCGTTAGTGCCATTGTTGCAGAGTAACTATTTGACACCCGGGTTCTCATGTGTCTAAGGGTTGCTATTGTAAATTTCCAGACTTGAAA
The DNA here is from genome assembly GCF_031143425.1 of Pleurodeles waltl. Lineage (NCBI taxonomy): Eukaryota > Metazoa > Chordata > Amphibia > Caudata > Salamandridae > Pleurodeles > Pleurodeles waltl. Next base: position 692,948,856 of record NC_090440.1, on the reverse strand, counting down.
GGCCTTAAATGCTGACTCATTCACACACCCGAAAGGCCACAGGGGCTGAGCAGAGCTGGTTGCTCATAAATCCCCGAGAAGAGTTCAGGGATTGATTACAGTCTGTTATATACCAGACATGGGGCGAAATCTGCTGTCAGACACGTGATGGACTTCCCTTGTCCTCCTGGACTTTTGGGAAAACTGCTGAATACCTGCCAGAACATTTTACCCAGTCTGCTAGACAGGACTGGCACAACAATGTCCCTGGATTGTGACGCTGTGCCCGGGCGGTGAGACACCGGAAGCCATCACGATGCCTTCGCTTTGATTGTGCATTTAGAATTTCTGACTGAATAGTGTATGCCAAGGTTCTGCTGAATGTGACTCAGGGGCAGGAAGTGTGTGGGATGCAAGAGGGAGGGGTAAATGATTAGCATCGATGAGCATGTGTCATGTTCTAAAGGGAACAAGAAGCACTGCAAATGTTAAGTAGGTGTCAGCAAATTATGCCTGAGATGGCTCCTTGAAAACATGGCGCACGCTGAAGCTTTTATCGGGGCGATAATGTTAGCAGAATGTTCTTTATTCAAATCATTGTTTTCAAATGTGAAACTTTAATTGGGTTGATGGACTTAACAGCTAAGGACTGGAAAATTGTGTCCCTGATGCCATGGAATGAAAGGGCAACATTTAGGGTCAGTTTTAATAAGATTTGTTTCGCCCTTGTGCCACGTGAGGGGGCAGAAGGGCGAAGCAAAACCTAAGTAAGGTTTATCACGCCACGCAAGGCCTCTTGTATGGCCCTGCATGGCTTCATAAACCTTAAGTAGTGCAAGGCAGAGCAAATCGCTGCCTTATTTCGCTCTGCCCTCGGGAGGCATTACATGGGTGGAGCGTGATGTTCACGCATCCACCCATGGATTTTGGCACAGTCCCAGATTTATCATTAATGATAGACCTGGGAATGCCTCAAAATCCTATGCCTCCCCAGGAAATGCATAATGAGAAAAAATATCTTTATTTTTTCCTCTTTTTCCTTTCTATGTGTGCACAGAAGGACAGAGAAAAATGCCTCTCAGGATTGTTTTTGGGCAGGAAGGCATCCCTTGATGCCCAAAAACAATCCTGCCTACATTGCAGGCACTCTTGCACTGTGGTGCAAAGTGCCTTCACTGGCGCTAGATAGCTAAAAGTGTACCAGAGCTGGAAAGGACAGACATGTGTCATACAATGTTAAATATGGTACATCTCTGCAGTTTTCCTTTCATGCAGCACAGCAAGGTAGCTTGCTATGTAACATTGCACGAAGTTTTGGGAACTATGGCCCTCAATGTGGGAGCTTAAAGAGCAGGAGACTCCTGTCATCGGGACAGTCAAATTTGATGTGGGTCAGCATTGTGCAGCAACATCTCAAGCACTGGTAATGACATTAGGTCTGGCTTTTGAATGACAGCGCCTTTTGTGCCATTGATGGGTTTAGGCACTCAATAAGTAATCATACAGGCACTCTGTAACTCACTTTTGCACTCATGCATCCATTCATTCATCCACTGATTCATTCTTTGTATGCACCCTTTGGCACAACTGCAATAAAACACAAAGCCAACAATGTACACAAGATGAATAAAAAGAATACAGGTTGAAAAAAGCAATAACATACCTAAACATAGCTGCAGAGCTCCATCCTGCAGAGGTTTTGTACGTAGCCTATCAGTGTCTTAAATTTTCAGAGTGATCGACGCATTCATATCCTATGTGTTGGTAATCTTAGAATGATAAAACAATAACAGACTGTGGACAACAGCATTCCAGTCTTCTGGTTTACAGGAAGTGGCCACATGAGATGTGGTTCACTGCAGAGGAAATGAGCGGCAAGCAAGCAACCGGTTAGCACTGTCTGGAGAGTTGCAGTATCCTCTTAAGAAGCATTTTAATACAAAGAGGAGAAACCAATAAATAAAGGGGAACTATAAAAAGAGAAAACTGAAAACTTAAAGACTGGCCAAATAGTATGGCACAAGCGCACTCATTTTGAGGTAGATGGGCATATGTGATCCGAAAATGCCATCATTCATTGGGTAAAAGAGCCAATGACTGATGTGTACTGAACTATTACCCCGTGCAGTGAGCTGTCATGGATAGAAGCAGAGTGTAAATTACACTCAAACAAACCAATGGTAGAAGAGAGCTCACTGTAAGACTCTCTATAAATCAGTATTGGATTATGTATTTATATTATGGATGTATATATTATTTGATGATTTTTTATTACAAGATTCTGGCAGTCAGCTAAGCCTAACAGGCCTTCTGAAGAGATTGTAGCAATAATTATTACAGTGCAAATATTCTAACCCTAAGGTTTGTCAGTCAGTAACCACCAGCAAAACCCTTCTCAACAAAGGTAATCGGAGACAATTCAAGTAACAAAATACCTATCTACAGGCTTTAATACAGAGAAACAATACTTCCTTAACAGTCTATTGACTTTAACATATGTTTTTCACAATCAAGTCTATTGACTTTAACATATGGTTTTCACAATCAATATGCCAAGCCTACTGTTTATTGTACATTTTCATTATAAACAATCTGGCCTATAACTTTTATCATTGGCTTGTCACCATAACCAGCTCAGACCTCCTGTGTTAGTCATACGCCTTCCCACAAGGCAGTCTTCAGGTATACCACAATGCTATAATAATGATGTACAAATTTACAATTTACAAAATGTTATGTTAAATTTATTGCTAGAGCACACATATACCCGGAGGTGTCTTGGCACTAGCTCAGCTGAACCTGACAACTAGGATTCACAGGGAACTAAAAAGTAGTGTTTTAAGAGCTTTCCTAAAAGTGACCAGATTATTGAAGAATTTGATGTGGAATGGTAAAGCGTTCCATATTTTAGCTGCAGAAGTCACAAAACTTCTACCTCCACAGGAAGCACGTTTGAATTTTGAGACCATCACATTTTTGGATAAGGACGAGTGCAGCACCCTGGAAGGTAGTTACCATTTGAATTTCTTTTTGAGGTGGTCCAGTCCTGTTCCGTGTAGGGCTTTAAAGGTGATACAAGGCTATTCTCTGTCTGAACACTAGCCAGTACAGCTGTTGGAGTGCCAATTAAGCAGATTTAAACTTGGGAATTCCTCGCTGCATTTGTGCAACTGCACTTTGCAGAATTTGCAATTTATTCAGATGTTGCTGTTGCATATTAGTGTAGAGGCCATTGCAGAAGTCAATTTTTGAAAACACCATGGATGTGACTACTATTTTCTGGAGTTCAGATGGAATGTATGCAAGGATCTTCTTTAAGGTCCTGAAAGTATAGAGGGAGGCTGAAGTAACTGCATTTACCTGGGCACCAAAAGTAAGTTTATCATCCATTAAAACTCCCAGGATGCGGGCTTTCCTCACTGGAATTGGAAGGGTGCCTAGTTCTTTAGGCCACCATGAAGGGGACCAGAAGGTGGGTTGCTGAATAGAATGACCAATGTTTTCCCAGAGTTTAGTTTCAGGCAATTTTGAGCCATCCAAACACTGACTGCCTGTCATGAAATCTGGTGCCTGTGTTCTGCTCATTCTTGGTTGAGGAGACCTTTGTCTGAGTGTCGTCAGCATACATGATCGAGAAACAAAAAGATCTAATAATATCTGCCCAGGGTGTAACATAGACGCTAAACAACGTGAGGCTCAGCGAATAGCCCTGGGTAACCCCACAATGAAAGGAGAATCTCTCAGAAGTATATTCGTTAAGTTCCACTGATTGTTATTGACCGAGAACAAATGAGCTGAAGAGGGCCAGAGCAGGTGCTTCTATTCCGATGTTTTGTATGGTGGCTGATCAGGAGCTTGCGGTTGACAGTATCAAAAGCTACTGATAGATCTAATAATACAAGGGCCACACTTCCTCCTTAATCAAGGGCTTCTCAGATCCCTCTGGTCGCCATAATCAAGGCAGTCTCTGTACTGTGGCCACTTCTGAACTCATATTGAGAGGGGTCCAAGAAATCGTTGTCCTGTATGAAGGCTGACAATTGTAGATTCATGATTTTATTCTACAATTCGTGCTGGAAATGGCAAACGAGATCTGGGATGGTAATTAGGATCAGTTGGGTTGAACTTATAAGGCCTGTAGCCTTTAGTTGGTATAATACTCTATCCAATACAGACCTACTGAAGTGAGCAATAGGTGGTAGCCATCACGCATACCGTTATAAATCACAAATACAGGGAGTGCAGAATTATTAGGCAAGTTGTATTTTTGAGGATTAATTTTATTATTGAACAACAACCATGTTCTCAATGAACCCAAAAAACTCATTAATATCAAAGCTGAATATTTTTGGAAGTAGTTTTTAGTTTGTTTTTAGTTTTTGCTATGTTAGGGGGATATCTGTGTGTGCAGGTGACTATTACTGTGCATAATTATTAGGCAACTTAACAAAAAAAATATATATACCCATTTCAATTATTTATTATTACCAGTGAAACCAATATAACATCTCAACATTCACAAATATACATTTCTGACATTCAAAAACAAAACAAAAACAAATCAGTGACCAATATAGCCACCTTTCTTTGCAAGGACACTCAAAAGCCTGCCATCCATGGATTCTGTCAGTGTTTTGATCTGTTCACCATCAACATTGCGTGCAGCAGCAACCACAGCCTCCCAGACACTGTTCAGAGAGGTGTACTGTTTTCCCTCCTTGTAAATCTCACATTTGATGATGGACCACAGGTTCTCAATGGGGTTCAGATCAGGTGAACAAGGAGGCCATGTCATTAGATTTCCTTCTTTTATACCCTTTCTTGCCAGCCACGCTGTGGAGTACTTGGACGCGTGTGATGGAGCATTGTCCTGCATGAAAATCATGTTTTTCTTGAAGGATGCAGACTTCTTCCTGTACCACTGCTTGAAGAAGGTGTCTTCCAGGAACTGGCAGTAGGACTGGGAGTTGAGCTTGACTCCATCCTCAACCCGAAAAGGCCCCACAAGCTCATCTTTGATGATACCAGCCCAAACCAGTACTCCACCTCCACCTTGCTGGCGTCTGAGTCGGACTGGAGCTCTCTGCCCTTTACCAATCCAGCCACGGGCCCATCCATCTGGCCCATCAAGACTCACTCTCATTTCATCAGTCCATAAAACCTTATAAAAATCAGTCTTGAGATATTTATTGGCCCAGTCTTGACGTTTCAGCTTGTGTGTCTTGTTCAGTGGTGGTCGTCTTTCAGCCTTTCTTACCTTGGCCATGTCTCTGAGTATTGCACACCTTGTGCTTTTGGGCACTCCAGTGATGTTGCAGCTCTGAAATATGGCCAAACTGGTGGCAAGTGGCATCGTGGCAGCTGCACGCTTGACTTTTCTCAGTTCATGGGCAGTTATTTTGCGCCTTGGTTTTTCCACACGCTTCTTGCGACCCTGTTGACTATTTTGAATGAAACGCTTGATTGTTCGATGATCACGCTTCAGAAGCTTTGCAATTTTAAGAGTGCTGCATCCCTCTGCAAGATATCTCACTATTTTTGACTTTTCTGAGCCTGTCAAGTCCTTCTTTTGACCCATTTTGCCAAAGGAAAGGAAGTTGCCTAATAATTATGCACACCTGATATAGGGTGTTGATGTCATTAGACCACACCCCTTCTCATTACAGAGATGCACATCACCTAATATGCTTAATTGGTAGTAGGCTTTCGAGCCTATACAGCTTGGAGTAAGACAACATGCATAAAGAGGATGATGTGGCCAAAATACTCATTTGCCTAATAATTCTGCACTCCCTGTATATGCAGAATTGCAGATGGCAAAACAATAAGTGACCCACTCAATAAGGTCTAACAAGAATCATCACAGGGAAAATGTTGTACTCCCAGGATTTATCAGACTGGGGACTAACACCTAAACCCTTGCCTACACTCTGCAAGATTGCGTATAACAAAATACCTGCATAGAGACTTTATTACAGTGTAATAACAATCCACTATTAAAAGCGGACTGCATTTAACACATGCTTTTAACTATCAATAAGTATGGCCTACTTGCTTTGTCATAACCTTTCATTATAAAGAGATCAACACTAAGGCATCTAACACAATTAGAGGCTCAGCTGCGTTGAGTGGTGGGCTGTTTGGGATTTTACACACCCCTAATAAATGTATTTTGCAATAAATAGTTGGGACAGGTGCTTTCTTTCAGGTATGGTGAGGGGTCTGTCATATTTCACCAGGAAGTTGTACACACACAGACAAAAACACACACACTCTCTCCCTCTCTCTGTTTGGGAAATCTTCACAAATGTTGGTTATTTCACAAAATAATTTGCTTTCTCTCACATAGTACCTCTACCAATTAGCACCACGCGCCCTTTCTGCTGTCCCTTAAGCCCCTCTTGTGTACCCTGCTTGTCGTATAATGTATTTTAACATTACGTGCCCGCGTGATTGTTAGGAAATCCGATGCTCAACCCCCCCAAACTTACTGACCAAGCTAAGCCTCTGAACATAATTTTTCCCAGTGAAGTGATAAGGCCCATAGTCTTTACCATTGACTTGACTTAATATCCAATACAGGCCAACTGAAGTGCACATAAATCGACAACCATCAGGCATCCACTCATAACATTACAAATATATACAAAATTACAGTGCGCACAACAATATACAACACCTCTCAACAGGACAGTGAAAGCCTACTCCTAAAGTATATTAGAGTGGGTGAGCAACACCAAAACCCTTGTCTATTACGGTAATCTTTGAGGTTACATGTAACCACCTGTCTACAGTCAGTAACATAATCTGATAACAATACACTGTTAGAGGCCTACTGGCGCTAACAAATGCTTTTCACAAAAAGCCAGGCCTAATGCCTTTGTCATAACTTCTCATAATAAATAGATCAGGCTTAGGTCTTCTGGCATAATGTTTCCCTGTGACCAATTAGGCATAGAGCTGTTATCATTAACAATAACCATCATGGGCCTACTGTACTGAACAGAAGCTTTCCAACTGGGCATCCATCTTGCATCCAGTCATAAAGTTACAACTGTATACAAAATTACAGCTAACAGAGCAAAATACTATATTTCCTAAAACAGCCTAAGAGGGGTTATCACAGTGCATATCTTCTGTCCCCAGAGTTTGTTCAGGTGGTTCTCCAACACCAAAACCACGGTCTGCTATGACAATCTGTGCAATTCTACATACCAAATACCTCCCTAAAGGTTTAGAGCATTGCAATAACATTCCACCCTTAGAGGCCTATTGCCTTTAACAGGTTTTACACAATAAGTAGATCAGACCTTCTGACTCTGTCATAATGATCCATTACAAACAGATATATACTATGGGATCTAGCATGACCTTTCCCAATGAACCAATAAGACCCATACCTTTATTAAATTGGCTTTACACCTTGACTAACACCGGGCTGTTCAAGTGAACATAAACTGAAAACCATCATGCATATAGTTATATAATTCCAAATACATTTGCAAAAAAATATACAGCCCATCTCAATTGGGCCTAACACGAATCTTCCGAGTGAAAATGTCCAGAGTTTGTCAGAGTGAGTGGCTAACACCAACATAATAGGCAGACCAATCCTATGGCATCAGACATAAAGTTTCTCTGTGCACCTATCAGGTCTATTTCTTGTCACCATAACCAACTGTGGACTACTGTTTTGAGCATAAACCTTTCTATAAGACAACAATCAGGCACACAGTCACAAAATTAAAAAGATATGCAAAATTACAGTTTACTAAGCAAAACACTTTCACTCCTGTGAGGACGAGAAAAAGGATTCTCACAGGTCAAATTTTCTATATCCATGGATTGTCACAGAAGGAAATCAAGACCAAACCCCGTACCTGTTATAGTAATCTATGAGATTCCACATAACAAAATATCTACCTATGGGCTTCAATGTGGAGGAATACCAATTCACCCTTAGATACCAGTTGACTTCGACATATACTTTTCACTATAAATACGTCAGTTTACTGCCTTTATCTTAACATTTCATAATAAACAAATCAGGTTTATTGCCATGATTATTGCTCTGTCACCATAACCATCTCCTTCCTGCTGCATTCAGTATAAGCTTTGTCAAATGCCAAAAAAGTATAATGCATGTACTCCAGTTAGTGGAAGCACAGAAATGTGGCCCAATTTAATCCAGTACTCAGGAAAACCAACATGTAGGTGGAGCCTAAGCCTTTCACTCAGTAGTACTCTAAAAGCTACTTTTGTTGATGATATAAGTTCAGGAGACAGTTGAATGGCCAAGCCACACCTAAAATCCATTTAGATTAGTTTAGCTCAGGACCTCCATTACTGCTCCCAAACATACAACTGCACTTTGAAGTCTACAGTTAAGGATGAAAGAGGATGGTGCTGTGATTGAAACACACATACCTTCCTTAAGATTGTATTCATCTTATATGTGCTGCTGCCAGAGAAACCCGAATACTATAAATTATATACTTATTTAAGACACCTAAACAGCATTAAAGCACCATATTTGTGCTCCAGAAAGGTCAAGGATTTCTTACTGCTGCTGGCTCAGGTAGCTGGATAAACAAACAAAACAATCTCAGCTGTGTGGCATGGAAAGCACCTTTTTGGGGAAGAACACAGCGTCTGCCCAATCAAAACATATTCCTGTTTAACAACACGCGGACTGAGCCAAAGCCCTCCTCAGTAAAACTCCTGAAAGCTCTTTTTTTTACGTTGATTGCATAAGGTCTGGCCATCGCTGCACTGTCAAGCAAGAACTAAAAGTGTGCCTCATTCTTAGAAGGTGGGTCGCTTTCTTTCTGTGACCAACTAGAATGTGTTTTGCATTACAGAGCCTTCGAGTTGAACCTACGCCTTACTTCCAAAAACATATTTTCTCTAGGTTGTCAGGTTCATGAATTTGAGCTAGACAACCTTTGCTGAGTAGAGTAAACAGGTTAAAAATCAACAATAGCAGGGGCCCTGCCACTTATGGTCTAAACCTCAGCATTAGCCACACCTCCTCCCCACACAGGCATGCTCCTTCCAGGCCATTGTTTTTTTTTTTGTTCCTTTGTTCAACACTTGGGCATTCACATATCTATTTAAACAGTTTCAAGGTTAGGAATACGTAGGGGGTAATCAGCTGGGATGAAATTTGATAATGGTGAAATCCAAAGTTTGATTACCAGCAGTGGAGCCAGACAAACACTTGTCAGAAGTTGTAGATCTCAAAGGTATTTCCAAAATTTGAGGAAGATGGATTCTAAATGGAGGGAGGAAGGAAGCCACTTCCAAAGTGAAAAGTCTTTGCATTTTACCAGGTGTATTTCAAAGTGTGTTGGCCAGCTAAATTGGGTATGTGGTAAGTAAACACAAATTTGGTGACTTATGGTGAAAGTCTACCATGAAAGGCCGTATGCAGAAATATAGTGCAAAAAAAAGGGAGTACACTGCCTCACACTCCAGCAAAAACTTGGCCCGATGCATCTTTGTAAATGCAGTCAGATTCGTTTCACATTAACAAAAGTAATCAAAGTCTTTCACCTTAGTAGGTGCAGCAAGTGCTGTGTATCTCTGGACACGTGTTTCTGGCTTTCGCCCGTCATCAGCAGAGAGCAAGGGAGCACACCTAGGGTATTGACCTCAATCCTTTGATCAGGGACAGCGAAGCGTCAGCAGAGCACAGGCAATGCGGTTATTGTGCTCCTGATGCAGGAGATTTTGTTATATCCTTCAATCCCAGTGACATACCCCTCAACCTTTTGACCCTCCACGGATTGTGAGAATGGGTCGTTTTGGAGGGTATTTCTATTTACATAAATTGGAGATTGACATCTTTTTTTGGAGGGTGAGAAATGATGCCTGGATGGGTTATGGCTCTGGAGTCTGCTGATGCCACTTTGCTTGTTTGAAGGGTGAAGGTGAGCCCATGAAGTGTGTCCTCATCCAAATGAGGGGAAGGTAAGAGGTATGCATTTGAAGGCAGGGAGTACACTTCCCATCCAAAGGTGCCATTTTGGAAGTATTTAATTTCTACATTCCAGATACTAATGAGACCCTATCTGAAGTCGGGGAAAAGAAGAACAATGTCAAGGAAAGCATTCAATAAACCCCAATATTTTGAGGAGTTTGATTAACCATGTTCACCAACATCCCCTAAATCAAACAGCCCTCTGGGGAAAGTGCCTAGAAGCCTTTAACCACCCAGAAGCACCTCCTGGCTCTGGGACATCTTTACATATGACATTGCATGGAGAGCTATTCACTAATATTTGAAGGGTGATTTCTTGGGAAGTAAGCAGCTTTTTCAGATATGTCTCTCTTCTCACTCTCCTGACTCCCATGTTTCTTGTCTCTGTTCTGATCAGTCAGATGCAAAGTAAGGTAGGTTCTTTATTAGCAGCCCCAGACACTTCGTACAGCCTCCGCATTACATATTCCCCACCTCCTGACTGCCTTCTTTAAAACATACAGCTATATGTGTTCTATTATGGAACTGTACATGACCAATCTCCTACCAGTAAGGTGAAACTTCATAATAGTACTAACTTGGCATTATAACAGTCTCCAGTCTCCTTCCCATGTTTCTAAATTATATTACTTCTATGTTATATGATTATTTGCTTCAGGGAGTTAGTACTACTACTAATTATTAGCTTTCCTCTGCTAGTTTTATCATTTTTTTAGCTAACATTTTTCTCAATTTGAATCTATACTTTTATGACCATTCACATGTTTATGACACTGGCTTGGGTCTTTGAATAGATATATCAAAAGCAATAAAATAAATACAAATAAAAACATTTTAAGCCTTTTCGTCACACTGAAAGCTTAGATCAAAAGCACAGTGAGTCATTTTAAGCTTTTTATTTGGCAAAGTTGGGCACAGAGAATGATAGGAACTGGACCTATCTAGGACATCTTTAACCAAAGTGTAGAGCTGTGAAGACTTTCAGGTTATGCAAATGAGTGACGTTATAGAGGGTGGTGTCTGAGAGAGGATCCTGGTCATATCTTTCAGGTGTTTCACCATGGAAATAGGCCCAAAGGTCCCCTAACTCCTGTCCTGACCCAGGCGGTAAATAATGGTGCAAAGCTGGCTTTGCAGCATTATTTAACCCTTCCTCCCCCTGTGCCTGATTTTAGCATGGGGGATAAATGTGACGCTAAGGTCATAGAGTCAATTTTTGCACGGGAACGCCTACCTTGCATCTCATTAATGCAAGGTAGGTTTCCACGTCCAAAAAATGAATTTAACTCCATAAATTTGGTGCTGGACTGGTCTATATCAATTGCTATCGAATGCAATGGATTTTTTGGGCCAACATTTTCACTCATTGGAGGTCTAAAGGTCTGAAGGGACTTATCAGCTCTCAAACATTCTATACATTCTCTCACCATGCGTTCTTTGTCCGAATCTATACCAGGATATCAAAAAACTTTTTTTACAGTAGTCTTGGTTTGACTGATACCAAAATGACCTTTGTGTCACAGTGCTAAGATGTTAACACGTAATTCAAGTGGCAGGACTGTCCTCTTCCCCCCGAATAACACTCCCCCATCTAGTGAAAGTGCAGAACATATTTCCCAAAAACATTAAATTTTGCCTGTCAACAATTTTTTATTAGGTCACACACCCTCCACATATTTTTTATATTCTTGAATCCATTCCTCCTTGTTTACTGCAGGCAACCCATTATCATGTATTAGTGCTACCTGAAATTAATTCAATTTTTCATCATCACACTCTTCTATATGAATTAGCCTTCTTGAGAGAAAATCTGCATCTATATTTTCTTTCCCTGGCATATAAACTATTTCATATTTGAAGTCCTGCATACGAATGGAAATTTTGGCAATTCTTGCAGAAGCATTTGTAGTGCCTTGTCATCAATAATTTCACAAAGGATTTTTGGTCACAACGGATTGTAATGGGTTTACCACACACAAACACTCTGAAATGATAGAGTGCCCAAGCACATGCAAGTGCTTTCCTTTCAGTAGTTGGGTATTTTTCTTCTGTTGGCGTTAATGACATAGACAATGCCCTTACATTTTCGCCAGCCTTTGGCATAACATTGCTCCCAAGCCCTTATTGCTTATGTCCATTTAAATTATTCAATCATTATATGGATCAAAACTTCCTACCCTGGTAGCTTCAGTGATCCCTTCCTTAATAGTTTCAAAATAATTTTCACATTGTTGTGCCCAAACAAACTTTGTTCCTGATTTTAGAAGTTGCCTGATAAAAAAACACTTCTCCGCAAACCCGGGAATAAACTTAGCACTAATGGCTTGTGCCAAAGTGGGGGTAGGTCTGACCCCAAACTCATCAATCACATGCCCAAGGTACGTTCCATTTTTTCCACAAATTTACATTTTGTCAATTTGAACTTCAATCCACTTGATTCAAGAATGGACAGTACTTTATCCAACTTTTCATCATGCTTTTGTCTGTTCTTGCCAAAGATCAAAATGTCATCTTGGAAAAATTTAACATTTTGCTCTTTACCAAAAAAAGGACATCAACCTCTAAAAGGCCGCAGCCGTGGATGCCAACCCAAAAGGTGTGCACCGAAATGGTAGATAACGCTCAGGCTTCATAAATGTTGTAGATTTTCGGGAGTCAGGTGCCAATGAGATTTGGTGATACGCAGAAGACAGATCGAGGATAGAAAACCATTTTGCATCTTGAAGTAAGGTCACCATCTCATTGATTTTCGATAACGGAAACTTGTCAACTATAATATAGTTGTTAAGATGGCAAAGGTATGTGCATAATCGGAGCTTCCCGTTGCTGTGTTATGCCACCACCATTAGAGAACTCCACTCCAATGCTTCAACGGGTTCAATCTCCCCAGAATTTACTAACTTTTTAAACTCCTTATATATACCTCTTCTCTTATTGCCATGGGCACATTTCTTATTTTATGGACTTTAAAACATTAATCTTTTTTTAATCGAATTTTGGGTCAAAAACCTACACGATTATCTAAGCCTTGATTGAATACACCAAGGGATTCTGCATAATTTATCCTCCATCAAAGTGTTCTGGTCAACGATCAAGACTTGTTCTTTGCATTTTGGGTCTAACACAATAGACAAGTCCTTTTGGTCACACCAACTTAGCACCGGAGGACCTCTTTTTGCTACATATGAATTTCCACATGACTTTCTATGCTTAAATTTGAAATTTAGCCACCTGAATCCTAGCATCTCTATTTTCTCCCCTCCATATTCTTCAGGCTCAATGTCAGAAGGAAGTAAATATCCTCCAATCTTTCCAACAAATTTGTTCTTCCAAGGATGTTCATCAATAATAGTGTAAGGGGAACAGAGTCAGCAAAGATATTTACCTCCACCTCTCCAATGGTCATTCTGGTTTCCCTTTACATGCATCGCTGTGTACGTTTAAAATAAATTTTTCTTTTATGTTTTCTATATCATTTGAACTATCTCCCTCAGAATCATGTTCGGATTCACTTTGTTCAGAAACCTCCTTTACCTCATGATAAACAAATTTCACACACATTTTTTTCTAGCACACCTTAGCAAAGTGGCCTTTGATGCCACAATTACTACATTTTTGGTTCATGGTGGGGCAAGCCTTGCTGTAAACCAGATGTTCCTTGCTGTTACATCAGTAACATCTAGCCTTATCACGTGCTTTGGTATTTCTTTTGTAATTTGTCCCCTTGCCTTTAGTACTGTAACTTTTGACAATTCTATGCACAGATTCCACCTCCTTATCACTCTGTTTCATGCTACCACACTCTTTTCAGATCATTTTGCCTTCCTGACTATTGCTAGACTGATATCTAAAGGTGCATCTCCCGTTAACCTATAATCTCTCCTGACTGGCCAGATTACTAGTCTGCATCACAATCTGATTCCTTATTAAATCCTCTTGTAAATTACTGAAATTACAATCAGTGGCCAGTTTTTGAAATTCAGCAACATATTCATCAATGGTTTCAATCTCGGTCTGTTTGTGCTGAAAAAACGTGTATCTACAGATACCTGTGCACAACTTAGGTTGAAAATGGTTATCCAAATCATTGAATGCAGCAGTGAAAAAACACACACACCCCTCCTCTTCCCCCTGAAGGGGTTTCAGACACATGTGAAAACATTTTTAAACCCACTGGTCCCAACGTGTGTAGTAAAATTCTTCTTTTTTGTGCAGACAACATTTTTCCTGCTTCATCAATGGCATCTATATAATTTGTAAAGTGTTATCTCCATTCCATCCATTTCATGGGATGTTCTGAACCTTATGCCCAGAAGGACTAAGGTGGGCTAATGTTAAAATTCAGGCTACTCATTTTATTTTGATAGTGGACTCCTTCAGTGAAAGGAAACACTGTCCAATCTTCACCATTACCAGCAGGAAACCAGCAATATGTAAGGTCTTTGTACTAGTTGAAGCTGACTGCTAGCAGTAAAATAAAGGTATTGGTCGAAAAGTACGACTTGCGTGAAAATGTTATATTTTAAAATTGAGGATCTACAGCAAGAATCACCAACAGTAAATACTCCATGAAATGTGCGAGTCCTGAAAAAACATATCTTTAAAATAGTTTAATTTCCATTGGAATGCTACTAGATAAAGCTTTTGTTGCAGATAAGTAAGTATTCCTCACACGGAACAATTTCCGAGTAGGCCGGGTCAATTACGTTACTTGGCACTTCCAAAAACTGCAAAAACGTGTGCCGCCACAGCTCGCTCCACCATGCTTATATTCAGTTCCTTGTACATGACCGGCGGTGCTATGGATACGCTCGCACTCTGCACTGCGTCACATTAACTTTCTTGTACGCGAGACTCACACACCCCGCAATGCCTTCCACACAATCCTTGTACTGGCCTGAGGCGCCGGAGCTGCCTCGCGCCCAGGCCCCCGACCGAGACTACAGTCCCGCAAAAAAGAAATATATGCAGCAGTTGCAAATAAAGCACCACTAACCGCCAAGTTAGATCAATCTGAAGTTACTAATCCATCCGGAGGAATCACAATCCTGAATTAATGTGCGTCCGTTGATATGCACCAAAAGCCTCCGTGGGTTCCTTCCTTTACCTTGGAAGCTCATCACCAATTTGTAGAGGTAAGAGGACATAAGGTGCCAGTTAAATACGTTGCTTTATTCTAAGGTACAAAGAGTAAAGGGCCTGCTTTCTTCCAGCGTCATCCTGTCTCCAACTGTCCCCTACCATGCTCTAGAACTACAATTTAGGATTCCTAGCATAATACATAACACGCTTCCTCATAGGACAAAACAAGCTCACAAAACTAAGGTAATCATTGGGGAATGCACTATTGTATGCTATGAATTTGGTCATTGTGATCACAACAGATATCTGTGTGTAACAAGAGAGCCACAGAATCGAATCCTTGTCATTGCAGTGGGGAAGACTGACTTGTGTGTTTAGTGCTAGGAAGTCAGAGTCATGACAGAAAGCACTTCACTCTCAGTACGCCATACATTATTTTAAACTTGCATTACATACAGTATGCCATAGGCTTCCTTAAAATGTGCAAACGATTTAAATTTTAGGTTTAAGATAGCATAGTGCTTTCAAAACATAGATTTTAGTAATATGCAATCAAACTGTACCTACTGCAAACATTTTTATGTGTTCATTAAACGCACACACTCCACATCTCAGTTGGTAACATCATTACAATAGGTCTCAAATAGAATACATCTTTGTCATAATTAAGCTTTAAGTGACTATTAATTAAAACAGCTTCCAAGCAGCCTTTCACATTTGCAGATTAACCAATTGCACACATTTACATTTTTTTCAAGCAGCAGGCACCCTGGCAATAAAGCTTGTTTCTAGTTTAACTGTTTGTTCCTCCCTCGCCTGCACAGTACAGGAGACTACTTTCCTTCTAGTGCAGCGGAGGCAGCTGAACTGCTGGGAATAAGTGTTGCCTTTTTAACAAAAAGTAAGAGAACTATTTTTGTTATATTAAAAAAGTAAGGGCATATGTGTACCACAGACCCCACCCACTTCAACCTTAGAAGACTAGGACACACTTTCTCCAGTGCCATCAGGTAAGCGCAAGGCAAGCTCCCTCTAATCATTTAATTGAGGCACTAGTGGCAGATTTCTGTCCACAATTTTAGGGCAAGTCACTCTGTCAATCTTTCAAACAGAGGGGGTTATTACAACTTTGGAGGAGGTGTTAATCCGTCCCAAATGTGACGGATATACCACCAGCCGTATTACGAGTTCCATAGGATATAATGGACTCGTAATACGTCTGGTGGTATATCCGTCACTTTACCGTCACTTTTGGGACGGATTAACACTTCCTCCAAAGTTGTAATAACCCCCAGAGTGTAGTGTTACCGGTCTGTGCGGACCACTGTTTGCCATTGCTGTGGTTGGGTCACATAATCCACCATCTGCTGCATAAATTGCAGATCTTTTTAAACTGCAGATTTCTTTTAAAAAATAAAGAACTTTGTTTCTAGCGCAAACACATCAAAATTTACTAAAAGTGCAGCAACATTTGTTGCTGTGTAGCGGAAGGCACTTCACAAAGATTGACTGTTTACCTTTCAGTTACATATTGAAGTATTTGGGTGATAAACTAGTACTAATAAGGTGAAAACACTGTTAATATGTAACAATGTGAAAATTATGAACTGATGTTTTCACAAAATGTGGCACATTATGCGACATAATTTGCATTTTCTTGCTGCATAATTTATTAAACTCTGCCACATAATTTGGTCCTCCCTTGCCGCATAGTTCCAGTGGCCCTGTATATACCCTTCCCATTACATGGCAGAGTCATCTGGTGGGAGCAGGGTTGCTGTGGTGGCCTACCTATTGGGCCAAGCCAGAGCTGTGACATGGCAGACTGGGAGTCAGTGGTCATAACCTAGTGTTTAAAGTTAAGTTTGCTTCTCATATTTTGCCAGTGAAACTAGATAGTGAGACCAGGTGACCTCTCTAACCGTGGGTCAGCATCGACACACTCCTGAACACAAGCCACCTTCTTCTGCATATTTCCTCCTCAGTCAGTCTATTTTCCTGCATAGCCAGACACACTCCTTCCCTCTCTAAGCAGGCTGGTAGGCTTCTAGTTTTAGACAGACCCACAGCTTCTACAGCAAGTTGTGCAGATCTGTTTAGAAACCAGCCCTGGTCACACAGCAGCGCTTCGAATACTCTGCAGAGCACTGGCGTGTATGGCCAAACAAAACTTGGAAATTAAACACATTTTCAGAGAGGGATTTTGATCCAATGTCCAGGGTCCTCAAACCAGTTTTGGGTAGTTTGCTTTCAAATATAATTTTCTGGCTGCCGTTGTCTTCAGACACAGCCTTTTTGCAAGACGATGCCTCTCACAACAGATTGTGATGATACAGGCTCACAGCAGAAGTATCCAAAAGTGAAGTGGGAAGTGTCTCTACCTGGCTGTTATCAGCCTTCCAGAATGAGCAATTATGGACAGAAAAAGCTTTGGATAGAAACTACTATCCAGAGCAGGCACCGAAATACAGAACTCTCATTCTTCTTCCTGCAAAGATGCCTCATCAATCCTTAATGTCAAAGCAAAGATGAAATCTCACCTGACGAATAACATCGCAACCAATAACTATTAACCTCTCTTCGGTTATATTGTTTTTCCTAGGAACTGTACACATTGTCCTACAGCGGCCTTGCCACCAACGATATGTTAAGCTTTTGCCTCATTTCACCTTCATCTTCTTAATACCCTCTGACTGCATAGCTATGCTATCTTACCTACTCCAATCAGATCTCGCTGCACTGCAATTTCTACTGCATTACACCCACTTACTTTATTACTATGATCTCCTGCCTATTCCTCCAAATGGGCCTTACCGTGCCTAAAATTAAATCTATCTGGTATACGTTGCACGCAATGAATAAATAAATATCTACAAAATACTAAAGGACAAGCCCTGTCTAGAAAGTTTCTCATCTTTAACCTTTGAATTTCTGGAAGAGTAATCAGTTATCCCTAGGTAAAAGCTCCTCATATAGTTTCTAAAGGTAGCAATGTCTCCATTCCTCCTTACTTCAGTTTCTGGGTCTCTATTCTTCAGCCACAGGAATGCAGGTAAAACACTTCCTCTGTCTGGATAAGTTGTATCCACCGTCTATCTTGTGCCATGCAAATACCTAGAAACACGGACATGTTGTTTGATGTCCAGCTATCCTTTGCACTAAAGATTTTGCAGATTGATTCCTTGTGTTTTGCAATAATAATAGTACTTTGCATAGTCCTTCCCTTCCCCTTCTCCAACTTTCTTCACTGAAAAGTGAAGTGCAGTCTTTCATAATCTGTCACCTGTGAAATGGGAATTCCTTCTCTCTGAGTCTAGTGGACAATGTCATTAAAAGTGTCCAGGTGGTATCAAATGCTACAGCTCGGCTTATTCTGAATCTTCTGTGAT
This sequence comes from Pleurodeles waltl, assembly GCF_031143425.1. Lineage (NCBI taxonomy): Eukaryota > Metazoa > Chordata > Amphibia > Caudata > Salamandridae > Pleurodeles > Pleurodeles waltl. The sequence continues at coordinate 692,930,424 of NC_090440.1, read as the reverse complement.
GTAAGTCGGGGTGTCAGCACCTTAAAATCCTGAATCCCTAGCCCAGATCCAGCAACCATACACTGAGTCTTGCTCATTTGCCACACTCCCACCTTGTATACGCACAATCAGCAAGCACACAGAATGTCAGAGCAAAAACTTGGGTATTGCATCTCAGCAGAACTTTACACAAGAGAAGCCAGTAAGCTGCACTCCCCCTAAAATAGAAAAAAGGACTGCTCAGGACTATGAATCTTCAAAACTCAGTATGCTGGCCCCACTGCTGTATGTCAACAACCCAGGATGTGGACAGTTGTCCCAAATCATTGAGAGGGTACGCTTGGTGTGCCCCTCCAGATTACAGAACATGTTTTGGACCTTGGCTTTACCATAAAAAGGCAGGCTTAGGCCTCTGCGCAATGGCTGGGTTAGCATGCTAGCTGGACCAAAAGCAAGCCAGGATGCTAGCTTCACATGGAGTTAGGTTTCTCAGGGCCATGGTACATATACCATGCATGCGACATTGTGGTCCCAGCACTGAGGACGTCTCCACACAAAGTTCCAATGGAACATGCTGTGGCATTCTCAACCAAGAAAGGCAACATTCCCCTAACTGCGTAATTGCAAAACAAACTGCAATCAAACCACTGGGAGTATTACCCCCAATAGTGTAAGAAACTGACACACTTCCACCAATAGTTTAAAGCAGGATAAGCTACAGTCAAACTACTGTGAGAGTCAACGAGCTATGAAAGAGATTAGGAAACTCTTGCCAAACCTGTAAAACCAGGCTAAGTAAATCATGTATTAGCCTGGCAAACGCCTGCAAATCGTGTAATAGCAGGCTATGATATAGCCAAATTATAGAGGATGCTACCTCGTCATGTCAAAAATTGGCAAACTCACATAAATCCTGTATGAATAGTCTAAGCTTCCGTCAGATGTGTAAGACATACTCAAACTGCTAATCCTGTAAGAAAATCTAAATTCCAGCCAAAGTAGTGACCAAGTTAGCATAAATCATAAAAACGTTTTGCTAATTCCTGCAAATCCTAAAGGAACAGGTGAAACTCCAGCCAAACTACTGTGAAAGATATTTCCAAGTATGTGAGAGACTGACAATCTCACCCCACCATCCTGTGGGAACAAGCTAAACCCCTGCCAAACTAACAGAGAGATTACCCCCAATCAGACTGACGATCTCCCATCATCCTGTGAGAGCAGACTAAACTCCAGCTAAACTAATAGACAGGTTAATCACAATCATGTAAGAGACCAGCAATTATCCAGGGTCATTGAAATTATGAGGCACAGGAGGACCTGATCATGTGGCAGGGTTAACTAAATTATGTGTCAATAAAGCAAATTGTGTGGCACACTTGTTGATAGTATTACTTCAGTATTTTGCCATTTTTGCATGTTAACAGTGTCAGGACAAAAGTTTTATCTCATCAGTACCAGTTTAACACACAAATTGAGCAAAGAAGCAACAGAAAAGTGACCATGACCAGTCAACCTTTGCAAAGGGCCTTCCACTGTGCGAATTGTCAGATTATGCAGTAGATGGTGGAATAAGTGGCTAATGCTGCAATACAGAAATATGTGGAAAATGCCATAAACGCGAAATCACATAATTCCATTGGCTCTGTCAATATCTCACTGATCCTACAAGAGCAGACTAAACTTTTTCTAAACCAATAGGGAAGATTTCCCCAATCATGTAAGAGACAGGCAATCCCCAACCAATTCTGTAAGACCAGACTAAGTGACACTAGTAATAATGAAGAAGTTATCCTCAATCTTGTAAGAGCAAGACACATGTAAAACAGACATCCTAGAGAAGTCCTGGTAAAATGCAACTGAATATACTGGGAATCATGATTTACAAATTCCTTCTAATTCTGTAAAAGCAGTCTAAACTGAAACCAAATGATTTGGAAAGTCAGCCCAATCATGTGGCAAAGACTCACTCCAGTTGGGGGAGACGTATATATGGCAGTTTTCGCTGGCCTGAGAGCTGGAGGTTGGCAGTGCGATGCGCCACACTCACCCAGTAAGGTGGGTGGTGATTAGGCGATGGCAAGGTTGTAGCCTGGAAGCACTTAGGGGCTGATTTAAGTGCCCCTATTGCTATCTTAGCACCGCCATAGCGTCATATTTTTGATGCTAAGGCAGTTCTTAATTGGCATTTTCCCTACACCATATTGACAAAGTTGCGCAATGCATGTCTTGCACCACTCTGTAAACCCTTGCGTCACATTATGCCTGCACCTGGCATCATGTTTGTAAGGGGGGCCGAAAAAATGGCACAAAGAAACCTAAGATTTTTTTTTCAGCACTTTTAATGCCTGCTCACAGCAAGCGTTAAAAGGGAGCCTCCATTAATTATAATGGGCCCCAATATACTCTGCAGGAGTAGCGCCAAAATGTTGGCATTAATCCTGCAGAGTACATCAATAGCATAAATAAAGATTACGCTATTGCCCCCTACCCTGCGCCATTGTGCGCTGTATTTTAAATACAGTGCACATGTGGTGGCAACAGGGGGCAATAAGGGGTGCAAGGAAAGTGGCACTGCACCCGGTTCAATGGCACTATCCTTAAATCTGCCGCTTAGAGTGCTTCAGGGTCAAGTTCCTTGAACATGTGCCAAGCCCCATCCATAAAAGGGGCAGCGAGGCTGCGAGCGGGTCTCTGGCTCCCGATCACCGCCTCATGAAGACGCCGCCCACTCCCCCATGCAACAAGGGATTTTCTCTTTTGTATCTCTTTGTTTGTCTCTGCTTTTCTCTCCTCCTGCAGGTTCATTTATAGTGCTTTCTGCTCCGCAGTCTGCACGATATCAGCAGCAGCACAGCCATCACCTTCCTCGCGGTTGCACAGGCTAAAGCGTGTCTCATCTGACCTGGGTACCCTGTACTACGTGGCAGTTCCGACAGGTTGCTGCAGGTGGGAGGGGCATTTTGGAGATACAGTTTGCTTTGATTGCAAGACAGCACAATGAAGTATTGGTTAGGAGTATTACATTCATTGTGTTCATTGTGTGTTTATTGAGTCAGCGGGTCATTGGCTTCACTGGGCAATTTTTTAGCATTTGTCTTGGGCCAGTTTTGAGCAGGGCAGTTGGGGAATTATTTTCATAGTGTGTTTATGGACAGAGAGACTTCTTTTTAGGCAGAACCAGAACTTTGTGGAATCCTTGGTGCACTGGGAATTTTTTAAGGCTGATTCCCTCTTTAAGGGGCTAGTTTTGTTTTTCATTGTGTGCTGTGGCAATGTTTGAGGAGCAGTTTTATCTCTGGCCAATTTTGAGGTGGGTGCTCTGTCGGGAAGTGAGAGGCTGTGAGTTGTTTTTGCCACATTGGTGTATTTGGTTTGTAGGCAACAGGTGTAATTTGTGTACCTACATTTGCTTTGGGTTACCTGGTGAGTGTTGGAACAGTGTCTAGTGTTGCATAGTAAGGTGCTAAGGGCTCATGGACTGAGGTGCTTCTGGAATCACTGATGAGTATAATGGATGCTATGAAGTCACAGCATGCAGCAGGCCAGGACAGCGTGCCTGCTGAGCCATTGGATAGACCCAGAAGGTCAGACCCCGGAAGTGGGTAACTCGGGCCCAGTAGCATCTCAGGGTAATATCACTGCAGTAATGGGACCAGCGGCGCAGAGGGTTTTGCCCAGAATAGCAACAGATGCATAGCTACTGGGGTTACGCCTTTGGTAGGCTCTGTCCAGCCAGACTTGGTGGCTAATTTAGCAAGTTTGTTGCTTTGGCTTTCCAAAGTGGGGAAGTTGGCTGTCTCCCTCGTGGGGGGGCCCTTGCCGGTGTTGGTGATGACCTGAAAAGGGCCAGGCAATTGGTGGCGTACCTTGATGGGACCGTTGTTAGTCAGGGGACTGAGGGGTGCGCCGCTTCTGTAGGGGGATTGCGGGAAGCAGTGGGGTGCCACAGGTGAATGCTACAGCCGCGTCAGGTAGTCAGGTGAGAACGGTGGGGGTTCCCGCTGGCTGCAGGGGTTCATGTTGCCGCTCAGCTAACGGTGCAGGTACCTTCAGCACCAGGCACTGCATTGGAGGGAAGCGTGCCCTGGGGCTCGGCAGCAACAATGACCGCGATGGATCCCCCTGCTTAAAGAATTCAGGTATGGGAGCTTTATTACTGGTTTGGGCGATGTACGGTCTCAGCATAAACCGCAGGGCAGGCATGTTTCAATGAAGGTAGAAATCTGGAAGGGGGCACACATAGACATTTTTGAATTGCTTGTGGACAAGCCTGAAAAAGAGGAGGTCAAGCTCAGCAGGGAATGTTCTCACTATAAGGACTGTAGCCACTGGCCATACAAAAAGAAGGAGGAGGAAACAATATTGAGCTGGGTGAAAAGTTCTCAGTTTACTAGGCTATTCTGGCTGAGCGTTTAATAATTTGGTGCTCAACTCACATGCTATCAGAATAGAATTTTTTGTGCTGGATATAGTGGTTTGGCCTGGAAGGAATATGATAAGGAGTTCAGGAGGATTAAGGCCATTAGGCCATCATTAGCCTGGGATCAAATAGATCTCATCACGTGGCTAGGGTATATAAAACCATACCATGTGGATGCAACCGCTGGTCAACCCTTCAGCACGGGTTCGGGGTCTGCTAGCATCACAGGGAATGGGGGATGAAGAAAGGTGCCTGATGGGACTTTAACAGGTGGACCAATACCTGGCCTGCAGGGACCTGTATATTCAGGCATTGTTGCTCATTCTGTGGCTTGGCCTCACACCCAGAGTTCAAGTGCTTTAGGAAGTCCAAAGACAAAGGTGCCAAAAAGCAGGATTGATTGCCCAAATTTGACAAAACTCGCTCACCAGTTAATTTTATGTCAGTGATTCCATGGCTTAGTGTGTACAATAATCATCTGGCAGCTCGGACATTGTATGAAGATTTAAAGGAAGGTTTAAGGACCCAGAGGAGGGGTATGTGGGCATCCTTTCCTGATGAAATCAACAGTCACTCAGGTCCAATCCTAGAGTTGCCAAGGTGAAGATCTTTAATGAGATGAGTTTGGGAAGAGTGGCAGGCCCCTTCCACGTGATCCCGCTAGAGGATTTTGTTTGCTATCCTCTAGGAGTGGTTCCTAAAAAATAGCCTGGTGAGTTTAGATGGATACACAACATATTGGCTCCCATGGGTCAGTCAATGAATGAGCCTATTGCTTATTCTCTATCAAATATGCTTCCCTTGATCAAGCAATTCAGATATTATAGAAACTGGGACCTGGGACCTTGTTGGAAAATCTTTCATTAAGTCTGCCTTCTGCTTGCTTCTTTTATATCCACAGGATTTCCATCTGTTGTATTTCCAATTTGAGTGTGCATTATATTTTTGAGAATTGCATGTCCATGGTTGGTCAGTATCTTGCTCCTACTTAGAAAAATTCAGCACATTCCTTGAAGATAAGAAAGATGAGTTACTTCTTGCTTTGGCCTGTGGTGATTCCAATTTGATCTGTGAAAATACAGCAAGAATATGAACTGACCCAAACAGAAGCACGAAAGGATTGGGACATGCACATATGGGAGAACCTATGTGAAGCTTCTGTCCTTAGATACTGTAGGAAATTCTGAAAGGTAGTAGCCAATGGTAATCAGCATCCGCTCAAACCTATGGCTTCTTGTATCTCCCCTGAGATATGGCACTCCCATATTTTGGACCTCTATAAACATGGACCGGCTAGTGATAGAATAACTGAATCTAGTGTAGTTGATTTAGCTCCCTCTGGGCTGTTAGAGTTGGAGGTCAGTGAGACTGTTACTGCAATTAAAGCTGAAGTAAGTGGTAAGTTGTCAGGACATTTTAGCATCCCAGGTGACGTCGTTTTAGCAGATGTTGATGGTTGGGCTGTGTATTTTAATAAATTAGCTAATTTATTCTTCAAGGGGCCAGTATCCCCAGTAGTTGGAAGGCAGCCAAAATAATCTCCATTTATAAAAAGGGAGAACACGATTCCCCTCCAAACTACAGGCTGATTAGCCTGATTGATGTGACTCAAAAGGTTTTTGCAAGGCAAATGTTAAGGATCCTAGTATGTTGGATTAAGGAGCAGAAGGATCTCTCCCCCTTACAGGCAAGCTTTCGAAAAGGGATTAGTACATTTGACCAGTTTTTTAGGTTTTTATTGATATACTGGAAAATAGTTCTTCTCCAAAAAGCACACCTATACCTGGTCTTTGCAGACTCTGCATTTGACCTCGTTCCACATGGAAAGCTTTGATAGGTCCTTAAAATCAAATGGGTCCCATATGATCTCCTGGATGTTTTGGTTTATCTGTACAAGAACACATACACCCAAGTTAGATAAGGAGGAAGGGCTGGGGGACTCACAGATCATATACCCATTCAAAATGGAGTGTCAGGGAGGCACCCTCGCCCAACCCTATTCTCCTTATGTCTAAATGATGTAGTGCATTTTTTAAAAGATGACCTGAATGATGCACCCCAACTTGCTGGTTGTAAGATTCCTCTTTTATTATCTACTGATAATACTCTTTTGATATCAAAAACCCTGAGTGGCCTCAAATGCCTAGTGGATAAATTTGCTGCTTTTTGCAGTGAGCCAGGGCTGGTTCTTAACCACTCTAATACAAAGTTTATTGTTATCAGCCAGCATAAATCTTTTAGGGGTTCTCTAACTTTGGCAAGCAGACCACTAGATAGGGTCATCTACTTGCCGATTAAGTTAACTAAATCGATGTCTTGGTTGTCTCAGGTCGAGAGAAGTATTCTGAATCTTACTCAGCACTCTGCAGTCATCTTAAAACTGTACTGGGCCCCTCGATCCAGACAGACATCTCCCACTTTGAAGGTGTATCGAGCCAAGGCTGAGGGCACTGCATTCATGAGGCTGAAGTATGGGGCAGTGCTACCTTGGCTCCTTTGGAGGTGGCTGCAAGCACGTTATTAAGAACTATTACTAACCTCCCAATAAATACTCCAGTGATCTCACTTAGACGAGATTCAGGCCACCACTAATGTACCAACTCCAATGCAAATATTTGAACACTGCGCATACAATCGCCAGTTTAATGCACAGAAGCTATAAGGCATCCTATGCTGCCTACAGCCCAATTGTTTGCATATAGGAATAATCCCTAATTTTATGGGATACACATAGGAGGGGAAGAAGAAAAGAAAATGAGCCTAGGGTTTCTCAGCCTGCTGACATGTTGGACATATAGAATTCACACAGCATTGGGTGTTCCATTTCACTTGTAGCGACTGTGGAGGAGGAGTGCCATAATGGAATTTAAGATATATACTCTTAGCAGCTGTTGGAGTTATATAATCTAAAAAAGGCTCAAATGCCATAGAACTCTGGGGGACAGATTTGCAAGGCCCTAGCGCCACTGGAGCGTCACCTTTAGTGAAACTCCGGTGGCACTATTTACTACAACATGTTTACAAGGAGGCATTAAGCCTCCTTGTAAATATGGGCCCCTCCGACACAGTTTTCTGTGGCAGAGGGGTGTGCAATGGGTGTTGCTGTGGGCCTTCTAGTGCAACACCCATTGCTTTTGACGCTGAAATCGTAAATCTGTGGCAGCGCCAAAAACGACTGCCACCCCATGGGTGGCGTTAGCGTGGCACAACGAGGAGGAATACTGTTATTCCTCCTCATTTTTGCTTTCCTGTGTGTTCCACATTCTGCAGCAAACATAGAAAGAGCAAAAGGCCATGAATGATTGTTTATGTGCAGCAAGGTTTCCCTTCCTGCACGTAAACAATCATTCAAAAGTGATGATTTAGTACTTCTATGTGTGCTGCAATCTGCAGCACACATAGAATTGCCAAATCGCCATTGTAGATCGTTTATGTGCAGGAAGGCACACCTTCCTGCACATAAACAATCTATCTCCTCAACACAGACAACCTTGCACTATGGTGCAAGGATGCCTGCATTGGCGCTGGCAGCTATATTTAGCAACGGTGCAGGGGGAAACACAAGGGTGCACCATATTTTGGTAAATATGGCGCATCCCTGCGTTTTGAAAGTGGTGCAGCGCTACAAATTTTGTCGCAGTACTGCACTGCACCACTTTTTTTGAAAATCTTGGCTAAAACATCAAACAAATGATCAGCAAGAGACCCCTCTGTGACGTTCCTAATTTATTTAGCATACATATGTTCCCAAAAAGCTTCTTTTTGAGAGATGCCCTAGAAAGATGTTTTATGGTAGGGGAAGAAGACCAAAAGTCACCAAGACCAATCTTACATAACAGAGTTTTGAAATAAGAAACCCATTTGATTTTCCCAGCCCTATCATAGTTGGCTACATCCTGGTAAGAACAATAATAATTCGCCATGTTTGAAGAGTATTTAGGCTTTCAACAAAAGAGAAGTGGTTTAAGTTAGGCTTTATAAACAATCGGCCTAAGGCCTGAATCTCGTCTAAGTGAGATCACTGGAGTATTTATTGGGAGGTTAGTAATAGTTCTTAATAACGTGCTTGCAGCCACCTCCAAAGGAGCCAAGGTAGCACTGCCCCATACTTCAGCCTCATGAATGCAGTGCCCTCAGCCTTGGCTCGATACACCTTCAAAGTGGGAGATGTCTGTCTGGATCGAGGGGCCCAGTACAGTTTTAAGATGACTGCAGAGTGCTGAGTAAGATTCAGAATACTTCTCTCGACCTGAGACAACCAAGAGATCGATTTAGTTAACTTAATCGGCAAGTAGATGACCCTATCTAGTGGTCTGCTTGCCAAAGTTAGAGAACCCCTAAAAGATTTATGCTGGTTGATAACAATAAACTTTGTATTAGATTGGTTAAGAACCAGCCCTGGCTCACTGCAAAAAGCAGCAAATGTATCCACTAGGCATTTGAGGCCACTCAGGGTTTTTGATATCAAAAGAGTATTATCAGTAGATAATAAAAGAGGAATCTTACCACCAGCAAGTTGGGGTGCATCATTCAGGTCATCTTTTAAAAAATGCACTACATCATTTAGACATAAGGAGAATAGGGTTGGGCGAGGGTGCATCCCTGACACTCCATTTTGAATGGGTATATGATCTGTGAGTCCCCCAGCCCTTCCTCCTTATCTAACTTGGGTGTATGTGTTCTTGTACAGATAAACCAAAACATCCAGGAGATCATATGGGACCCATTTGATTTTAAGGACCTATCAAAGCTTTCCATGTGGAACGAGGTCAAATGCAGAGTCTACAAAGACCAGGTATAGGTGTGCTTTTTGGAGAAGAACTATTTTCCAGTATATCAATAAAAACCTAAAAAACTGGTCAAATGTACTAACCCCTTTTCGAAAGCTTGCCTTGCCTGTAAGGGGGAGAGATCCTTCTGCTCCTTAATCCAACATACTAGGATCCTTAACATTTGCCTTGCAAAAACCTTTTGAGTCACATCAATCAGGCTAATCAGCCTGTAGTTTGGAGGGGAATCGTGTTCTCCCTTTTTATAAATGGAGATTATTTTGGCTGCCTTCCAACTACTGGGGATACTGGCCCCTTGAAGAATAAATTAGCTAATTTATTAAAATACACAGCCCAACCATCAACATCTGCTAAAACGAGGTCACCTGGGATGCTAAAATGTCCTGACACCTTACCACTTACTTCAGCTTTAATTGCAGTAACAGTCTCACTGACCTCCAACTCTAACAGCCCAGAGGGAGCTAAATCAACTACACTAGATTCAGTTATTCTATCACTAGCCGGTCCATGTTTATAGAGGTCCAAAATATGGGAGTGCCATATCTCAGGGGAGATACAAGAAGCCATAGGTTTGAGCGGATGCTGATTACCATTGGCTACTACCTTCCAGAATTTCCTACAGTATCTAAGGACAGAAGCTTCACATAGGTTCTCCCATATGTGCATGTCCCAATCCTTTCGTGCTTCTGTTTGGGTCAGTTCATATTCTTGCTGTATTTTCACAGATCAAATTGGAATCACCACAGGCCAAAGCAAGAAGTAACTAATCTTTCTTATCTTTACAAGCTTTATTGTACCAAGTGTGTGCACCCTTTAGTGGAGGCCGACCAGACCCAGGTCACCTAGCTGCTTAAAAAACTCCCCGTTAATCTTTAAAAAGTTAGACTGCCACACCTCATCCCTGGGCTGGGCTAAAACGAGATTTTCAAGTTCTAATACCGCATCCCCTAGAGCTTTGATCCTAAAAGCTCTGGTGTCTGTATTAGCAGCTACTTTGTCCTATTTTATTCTATGTTTATTGTTTGCAGGGATCATGTTTGTAGTTAGTGAAACCGTGACATTCCAGACATGGGTAAATAGATCTTTTAAAGAACAGTGGAGAGCGTTGTGGTTGCTATCTTACCTGCCTAAAGTCTAAAATCGACCAAATTGTCCCACAAGTGCAAAGAAATCAAGCAGTAATCAATTCTACTTGTGCAACCAAGGAAATTGTAGGTGTGAGCAGCATACAAATCCTTTACTGGCCCTTAGGCCATATGCTTAAGTGAATGGCATAAGTTGGTAAGCAGCACCTGTCCAGCATTTTAATAGAATGGTGTTGGGTGAAGGGATTCCGCCAGTCCTCGTCCTTCTCACTAACTGGGGAAGCACAACCCAAGTCTATTAGTTCATAGGTCATATTAAAATCACCACCAATGAGAATTAGATCATGAATTATCTGGGTCCCATCCCCTCCTCCAGTTACCCGATTATCACCATATATATAGAGAGAGTTCGAGCACCCAACATGGATAGGGATACACTCAAAATGTCATGCGAGATCAAAGGCAGCACAGATATCTTGATGCCTAGAGCCAGTCTGACCTAAATAAGCAGGCCACCCGATGAGCGGCCCCTTTGTGCTAGAATAGCAGGTACGTAATATGGAATGTAGCTCGATCTATGCAATGGATCACATGGCAAGGCTTCCTGTAAAAGACAAAGATCAAACTCGTCAATAAAGTTTCCCCAGTTCGCCTCCCCTAATTTGAACTTAATCCCTGCTGTGTTCCATGATGGGGTGTTCATAATGGGGATTGCACTAATAGTGGGCACACTATTTGAGGCCAAAGTAATTGGGACATTGTTAGGCTCCGTTCTCACCTGTTTGACTGGGCGATCACTTTCACTATTTATGAGGGAACTGTGGGGAAAGCCCATTGAGTCAACCATAGAGGTAGCCAGATCATCTGGGTGTTAGCAAAGTGGTATCTGAGGTTCGACTGACTGTATCACTAGTAGGCGGAAATGTCTCCTTCTGAGTGGCTCATGGTTCACAGGGAGATGGAGGGTTCAGTCTAAACCAAGTAAACCGCCCACAAAGAGTTTGCCTTCATCTTCAGCCTTGTATAATCAAAACTCCCTGCAGGCAAAGATAGATCAGGAAAACGTTTTGCCTGCAGGATGTCTGATCAGGCAACAGAGCACAATTCATAGAGTGTCCTTATGTGATGTATGCATTTGTTTTGGAGGGACTCTTCGTCTTCAAACGAATTTTTTGATTGAGACCTTAGTCATATATATATTTAAAAAATGGTTGGTCTACCGACTGGGATGTTACCAACTGAGTGAATGACCCATCTCGACCCCAAGTAGGTATGAGCCATGTTGGGCCCTAATGTCCCACCTTTCCCGCCCCTGAAACAAAGGGTGAAAGGCCTTTTAGAGGTGGGTACAAGGGCCCCTTAAGAGGCAAATCTCTGGGTGGTGGTGGGTTGGGGGCAGATACGCGCCTTTTAATGGCACTATTGTTTTTCGCGTCATTTCTATGATTAATTAATAAAGTGTAGGCACAATATTCTGCCCCAGGAGAGGTTTTAACTGCACTAGGTGGCCTAGCTAAAGCTTTAAGCTTTCCGATTTCTCTAATCAATAGGTTAACCTTAGACCTCAACTTCCCCACCTCAGCTTGAAGAGATTGCAGAATGCGAGCCACTTCAAAAGACCCCGATTCCCGTGCTGCTTTGTCAACCATAACCAGTGGGTTTAAGGTGGATGAGTGCAGAACAGAGGGACGGTGAGCCTCAGATCCCTTTAACGGGCCTTCTTCTCAATCAGAAGTATATTTACACAGATTATCGAAGGAGAAAGGGGCACAGGCACAGATACCGTATTCATGGATACAGTTTGCTGCGTGGTGGTTATTAAATCACTGTCACATCCAGGAACATTTGTTAAGCTCACATCCGAGGCAAGGTTCAAGTTGAGCAAACTTGTAAAGTCTTCGTTGCGTTAGGCTTCCGTTTTTTAAAGATGGATGGTACTTGCCTCAAAGAGTGTCTCAGTAGAGAGTTAGGTATGGTCAGTGCCACCCAGGAGATTTTCTACTTGTTCAATTATGTTATCAATGTCCTTAACAGTTAAACTGTCTGATAGATTGTCAGGGTATGGGCTCATGGCTGGTTTGTGCTTTTTGACCATATTTTCCCTGTAAGGGCTGTTTCTGTGCTCTTCTCCATATTAAGACACAGTGGCTACTCTGCCAAGGGTGGCCTCAATCAGGATTCTCCAGGGCATTGCAGTAAATGTGGCATAGATCAGGATTCACCAGGGCATTGCAGGTAATTAAAGAATTTGCAAATTGGGACCAAAGACACAAATGACCATGATAGTCAGCACATAAGATGTATCATCTTAAGTTAGAGGACCAAACCGATTGCTCAAAAAATCAGAGGTGTTACAGTAAAATAGACCATTCTGCTTTGAGGCAAAGGCAGCCGATGTATCTTACCCCGAGCTGACAAGTGTCCTTCCAGAAGAAACAAAGCGGGCGAGGTGCGGCCCTGCTCTGCCTTTTCCTGGCACTGATCGGTGCAGGAAGGGTCCACCCTTGGCCTGGGCTTTGCCTGGGTGTGGCCCATGCTGCAGAACGATGGAGGGAAATGTATAGCCCTAGCAGCTCCCCAGGTGCAGCTTGCGGTAGGGACTGCCTCCTGGAGCCCAAGAGATTGTGGAAAAACAAGTCCTCAACAACTTAGTAGGCATTGGTTGACCTGCACTGTGGAGCAATGTAGCACACTATATAGTGACGCCGCAGGTCCCCAGGTGCTGCTTGTGCCAGGGACCAGCTCCTGGAGCCTAGGAGATTGTGGAAAATGAGATCCTCCACACCTTAGTACACGTTGGTCAACCCACACTATGGGACGATGGAGTGCGCTATATAGCGCTGCTGCAGCTTTCCAGGTGCAGCTTGTGCCAGGGACTGCCTCCTAGAGCCAAGGGGACTGTAGAAAATTAAGACCTCAATACCTTAGTACACATTGGTTAACTTGCGCTGCAGGATGATGGAGGGCACTATATAGCACCGCTGCAGCACCCCAGATGCAGGTTGTGCCAAGGACCGCCTTCTGGAGCCCAGGGGATTGTGGAAAATGAAGTCCTCAATACCTTAGTACACGTTGGTTAACCCACTCTGCAGGATGATGGAGCGTGCTATATAGCGCCGCTGCAGCTCCCCAGCTTGTGCCAGGATCTGCCTCCTGGAGCCCAGGGGATTGTGGAAAGCAAAGTCCTCAACAACTTAATACACGTTGCTTAACCCATGCTCTGTGATATTGGAGCACGCTCTACGGCACCACTGCAGTTCCCCAGGGGCAGCTTGTGCCAGGGACCTCCTTCTGGAGCCCAGAGGATTGTGAAAATGATGTCCTCAACACCTTAGTACACAATGGTTAACTTGCACTGCAGGACGATGGAGTGCGCTATATAGTGCCACTTTGGCTCCCCAGGTGCAGCTTGTGCCATGACTGCCTCTTGGAGCCCAGGGGATTGTGGAAAATTAAGCCCCCAACACCTTAGTACAAGTTGGTTAACCCACCCTGCGGGAAAACGGAGCGTGCTATATAGCACCACTGCAGATCCCCCAGTGCAGCTTGTGCCAGGGACCACCTCTGGAGCCCAGGAGATTGTGAAAAACGAAGTCCTCAACACCTTAGTACATGTTGGTTAACCCACACCGTGGGACAACGGAGTGTGCTATGTAGCACCGCTGCAGCTCCTCAGGTGCAGCATGTGCCAGGGACCACCTCCTGGTGCCCAGGGGGTTGTGAAAAATGAAGTCCTCAACACCTTAGTACATGTTGGTTAACTCATACTACGAGACGATGGAGTGAACTATATAGCTCCACTGCAGCTCCACAGGTATGGCTTGTCCCAGGCACCAGCTCCTGCAGCCCAGGGGAATTGTGAAAAGCAAAGTCCTTAACACCTTAGCACACGTTGGTTAAGTTCATTTATCAAAGATAAGTAACAAAATGTTCTTAGTGAACCTACTGACCTGATTAATTCACTCCTTGCGGTAGTGTGATTGATTGGGGTGACGCCAGATAGTAGTGGAAATATGCTGGCCTGCAGCTTGTGAGGTCATGATTGGTGGGACATTTTGGGTCCCTATACGGCATACCTTTTAGCCTAGGTAAACACTACATCTGTGTCACAGGGCCCTCCAAGGGGTGCTGACAGGGAGTTGAATAGATGTCACATGGGTGCGAGGGTTGGGAGTGATCACTGACATCTGGTCCTTCTGGCCAACCAACCATTCAGGTGCAATTGTGCAAAGCTAGCACTGGTCCATCTCGCCAACCAACCATGCAGGCGCAATGGGCACGAAGCTAGCACTGGCCTGTGGAGGGGATAATGATGGGTGTAGGGTGTGCCTGAAGTAAGTATCTTAACGGGCAGACGGGCCCCAGGCTAAGGAGGGACCTACCCTAGGTCCACTAGATGGGAAAAGGAGGTTCTGGAGCAGGAGACATCACTAGGACCAGTCATGAGCTCACTCAAAGGCCTAAATTGTGAATGCAAAGGAACAAATTTTAGATATAGGTTAGGAAATCTAATATATTAGTGTCTCTGTTAAGGCTAGTCATCAACACATGTAAATAAAGCTGTAACTATCAAGGGTTAATGCGTATAATCATGAGAAATTTGTGTCTTTTAGTGCAATTTTATGCATTAATAAAATATGGTTGGGGGTTCACGATCCCTAACCCTAAGGGAAAAGGGAAAATGTGTGTGCCTGTCTAACGTGGGGTGGGTATGTTGTGGGAGTTTTGGTCTGGTGTCACTTGGGAGGGGAGGGCCATGGCGATACCAGGCCATATGAGAAACTGAGAATATTACAACAACCCCTTCAAGATCTAGATAAACCTCAATTAAACTATGAAAGTCCAATGACATAAAGGTTACACAAACTCTGCCTATCGCACTGGGGCGGCTAAGTGTCAGCCAAACTAGTAACCAAGCAATCCCGATTCCTGCGGGAGATTGGCAAACTCTCTTAAAAGTAGCCTCTATTCCAGCCAGTCAACTGGGTAACTTACCACCAATCACGCATGAAAGAGACTTGATGGCGAATGTATGCTATCAACACCTTCTCTACAAGGCGCCCGGGCTTTCTCTTCCTTCTTTTAATTCTGCTTTCCAGGATCACCATGTTTCATGTGACAAGGCTTGTATTCGTTCCTAGCAGGGTAGCTCTCCACCTCAGCCGCACACCCCCTCAGTGTGTGTGTTAAAAATAACATCACTTGTTATTGAAACCCAAAGACAGCTTTTCCTCTTGCAGATTCCACCCTGTGTTTTAATAAAACACATCCTTGCTCTGTGATTGCCTGTGTGTTTACCGATTGAACATGTCAAATTCAACGTATATAAATGGAAACAAAACCAGCAGTAGTCAGGGTATCTTCACTTGAGTTCACATGCATTTCGAATATATTCTAGCAACGGGGAGGCCCCCTGCCGCCAATCTCCGCTCTTCACGTGTGCGGCGCTATATAATGGCAATCTTTTAAAGTGTACTGTCTAAAGATAATAAATTCATTTTTGTAGCTACAATTAGAAACTAGTAAAAGTATCTGAAGCAGAAATAAAGAGCAAACACCTCGGGCTGTCTGAGATAAAAGGAAAGGTCGCAATACATCGACTATCTGTAGCACACTGTCACTTTCAACACTTTCTGTGAAAGCGTTAATAAGCACTGGAGGTGGACAACTCTCAGGAAAAGAGGTGCGCCCACTGCTATAGGGAAAGGCGAGTGTGCATAATGCAGAATGGGTTGTGGGGAAGGACTTCTTCTGGATACCCCAAAAGACATCATCTGGAGCAGGGGTGTCCAGCGTGGGTCCGCAAGGGCCGGATCCCTTCCAGCTATTCAAAAAATGCACATAAGATCAGGTCACATACAATGACCTCATTTATATAGTCTGGTGTTCTGGAAAATCTGGAATATAGACCCATCTGCCCGACAGAGTGGAGTATGTGGTCTCACGAGAGTACAGTGGTCTTTAATGAGACCATATTTAATGTTGTCCATGTTAAATACCGCAGTGGGTGGTTGTTAGAGAATGGCGACTCTCATAATATACTGAAAAGAGGTTCTAGATTTCATGAAAGACACAGAGGCTAGCATTATGCCTTTAATCCTTTAATGTCACTCCAAGCAGCACATTTCAAAGAAAATATTACATCATAAAGAAACATTCCACAATAGAACACTATACTCCATAAATAGTGTTGGACCTGGCCCTTTTTGCAGGGTCATCACCAAACTTTTTGCCTTCCTCCTCCTGTTTTTTCAGACCTCTTTTTGTTGCCTCTAGGACTCTGAGCACTTTGTCACTTCTGATCAGAGCTAAAGTGCATGTGCTCTCGCTTCTAAACTTGGTATGATTGACTTACACCTGATTGGCACATTTAATTTACATGTAAGTCCCTTGCATAGTGGTATCCTTTACACCCAGGGCCTGTAAAGTAAATGCTACTAATCAGCCTACAGCGCAGCTTGCGCCACCCACAGAAGTAGCATTTCAAACCTGTCACAAGCCTGCCACTGCAGGGCCTTTGTGCCCAGTCTACTGCCACATAGGCTTGGCATCTAAATTTACTTACCAGGCCTAGAACTTTCCTTTAGGTCACCCCTAAGGTAGGCCCTAGGTAGCCTTAAGGGCAGGGTGCTGTGTAGGTAAGAGGTAGAACATGTGCCTTCATTGTGGGGCATGTCCTGGTAGTGACAAACAGCCTGTTTGGTTTCTCACTGCTGTAAATGCTGTGCTTCTCATAGGTTTGCATTAGGAATGCTGTTGCATATGTCTAAGTGGTATTTTCTGATCTATGAAGAGCAGCATGGGCATGTTTGGCATGTTTGGAATGGTAGTGAGAAATGCTGCTTATTGGTGTAGGTGGATTGTTTTCTTACCATTGTGGAAGTGCCACTTTTAGAAAGTGGCCATTTCTCTGTGCCTATGACTCTCGTGCTTTGCAATCTGACTTCAATCCATGTCTGGGGTAGGGTGACAGCTGGGCTTTGTGCATACTTTCCAGACAGCCATCACACAGTGAGGGTGTATAAGATTACATCTGCATACTGAATGGTCTTCCTGGGCTTGGGCGCACTTGCATTTGTATAAACTGTGTCCTGCCCTCACACAAAAGGCTTGTTTACTCTCTACTGATGTCTGGAGCCAGGGATAGGGTTAAAGGGGGCTGTTGGGCACTTCTGAAGTTCCTTTGAAGTGCCCACTGAGATCAAAGAGAAAACGAGTATAATTGCAGGGGTTGTTCCCCTTGTTTTTAGACACTGTGTGGGCTGGACACCAGATGCTGCTGGAAGGATTTGCTAGGAATCACCCTTGGGACTGCTCTATTGATGTGCTGACCTGTGGCCTGCTAGACACCCTGCTTTGGTGCCCCCAATGTTCTCCAGGGGCTGGGTGGTGTGTCACCTTCACCCCTGTTTTCTGCTCTATAGCACAAGGGAAGCGCTTGATCCTTTGTGTGGAAGCTCTGTTTTCTGCAGGGAGCGCGTGGTGAGCACCCCTGCAGTCACCGTGGCTGTGGGCCCCCCTGTTGCAGGCTTGTTCCCCTGTCTAAGAGGACCATGAGGAGTAGAAAAGCACATGGAGCCCCCGACAGTCCTTGATGTGCATGGACGGGGCACACGCTCTTTGGTGCCCCAGAGGCACAAGTAGGAGTCCTTTTCAGGGGCCAGCTCACCGACATGCCCGGGAGCACCTGTCACGGAAAGTCCTGCCACCCTAAAGAAGGAGAGGGTGAGAGTATCCGGAGGGAGAACCACCTTCTTGGATCTGAGCCGTGTTACTGCGGGGTTAAAGGAAGTGGCTCCGAGGAAATAAGCATAGCAGTCTGGGAGGCCTTGGAGGGCTTAGACCACACTAAGTAGGTTTGAGGCAGCTGAGAAGAGAAAGCTGCACAAGTGAGCAGCTGCAGCGATGCAGGTGGCTGCTGGATGAGTTGTACTATGCGGGAAGGACCCAGTGAGGTCTCCCTGCTGTGATGGGAACTGTTTGTGCGCCTCCATACGATAGAGGAGTAGTGTGTGTGGTCCCCATGTCTCGTGGGGCATACCACATTAGGAGGCATTGTCTGGCCAAACGCAGGACGAGACGGAGACCTCGAAGGAGGCCCCATTCCCACTAGGAGAAGAAAAACCATATCTGGAGCTAAAGGAGCTCCTGGCCCGTTGTTGTGGTGATTGCTTGAGGCTCTACATTGCCACTGTGTTCTTTACCTGATACCTTGCAGAGCGAGTGCAGATGTGCTGTAGCCCTTGGTAGAAGGTACTGTTGGAAATCCTGACAGATTATGTATTTTGTTACATTATTTTTGCCCTCACTGTTTCTGCAATGTGTTTCATAACCTGATTCATGCAATATTTTGTCTTTGCCATATTAGGGGGACATGCATATTTCAGGATTTGCATTGCAAGCATTGGGTGAGTATGTTTTGTTTATCACACATGCAATAGGAGAATATTTCTTTTATTTGCATACAGGAAGAAAAGGGTTTGACCACTGCTTGCTTAGCAGAGTATTACTAATTTATGTTGTTTTTGGTCTGAGGATTTATTCAATATAATGTGGTGTGTTTACTGTGGCACTGGGTTGTGTGTGTTGTGCAAACGCTTCACACATTGCCTCTGGGATAAGCCTGACGGCTCGTGCCAAGCTACCAGGGTGGTTAGCAGGGGTTATATTAGGTGTGTAGCTTACTCGCTCTGACTAGAGAGGTGGTACTGCCTGGTTTATGGGCCTAACCTAGCCAACTAGGAACCTTATTGATAACAAATTGTCTCCATCCTCTTTTAAATTGTCAATCATAAAGGAAAAATTCCATTAGATAATTCTAATCCAAACGATTATCTGCCAACCACAATCTTCTTATTGATTATTTTCTGAAAAGATATACAGATAAAAATCATTACAATGTAATCAGTACAAAAAATAATAATGCATTTCCTATTTATTTATTTATTTATTTGTTTATTTATTTATTTATTGTATTTATTTATTTTTAATGCAACCCCATTAGAAAAAACACCAATTAAAACAATCAATCATATACTTAATATATTTTTATAATTCCTAAAATCCATACTTTATTTGAACAAAATATAAACATTATGAGGTCCGGAGGGAGGGATAATGCTAGCCTCCATGTCTTTAATGAAAATCTAGATCCTCTTTTCATTACATTATGAGAATCACCATTTCATTACAAGACCAGGGGCTATCATCATGCATGTTGGTAGCTCTCCAGCACCACTCTAGACATATGTTCAATTGGTTTGCAATAATGATTAGCAAAAGTAGAAGCATTTGAGCAATCTGCTGCTATCAGGATACCTTCCAATCTACCACCACTCCAAAACGCTTTTCTGGCCATAACCCCTCTCAAAGAATGTGCTGTAAAATTATTCACATCAATGCTTGCCTCATGCATTATCCATTTAATCCATCTTGCAATAGTGGTTTTGGTAATCACTTTGTATGGTTTCACCAAATATATCAACAATTGATTTACTTCATGAGCTCTCACTTCCAGAGTTCTTGATTCATACTTCTTTATGCAACATACCACACACAGATCTTTGCATAGATCATATATTGAATAGAAAATAGTTTCTGACATAGGCTTAGTTTATTTCAAAATTTCAAATGTTACCCTAAAGGGGCTATAAATCATGCTACTTACCCCCAAAACCTTCACATCTGATACTTTAAGGCATGAGATCAAACATAACAAGGAAACCAAGTTCATAGACAGTCTCTTGATGTCCCAATATTTATTACATGACCAGGAAGTGAACACAGATAATACCTTATTCACGTCCCATAATTCTCTATGGGCCAGATGTATCAAGTCTTTGTGCATTCGCAAACGGTGCGAATGCCCGTTTGCGAATGCAAAAAGGCCTTTCAGAATGTATGAAAGGCATTCTGAACGCAATTTAAAGGGATCGCTAAAATAGCGATTCCTTAAAATTGCGAGCCCATTTAGAGAATCGCAATTAGC
Organism: Pleurodeles waltl; assembly: GCF_031143425.1. Taxonomy (NCBI): domain Eukaryota; kingdom Metazoa; phylum Chordata; class Amphibia; order Caudata; family Salamandridae; genus Pleurodeles; species Pleurodeles waltl. The sequence goes on along the minus strand of NC_090440.1, from coordinate 692,910,159 downwards.
GATTCTCTAAATAAGAAATCACAAATAAGGAATCCTTATTTGTGATTTCTTAAGCACATGTATGAAGCAGTTCCTTAATGTGAATTGGGCATGGATGAATCGCTATTACCACCAAGTTGAACTTGTCGGTAACAATGTGCAAATTTTAAAAAATACATAAAAAATGCATTTTTAAAATTGACATTTAACGCACACATGCCCTTTTGGCATGTGTGGACCTTACATGTCTTCCAAAATTGTTTTGGGGTGCAGCAGAGGGGGCCTTAGGTCCCCAGAACCCTGGAGTTTGCATTTCCAAAATTGCGAATTCCAGTCAGAATTCGCAATTTGGGAAATGCAAACAATTTGCAAATATGGGCAGCCCATAGGTGCGAATGGGGGCTGTATCGCAATTTGCGATTCGGTAATAGCATTTGTGATTTTTAAGAAATCGCTATTACTGAATCGCAAATATGATACATAGCATTTTGCGACTCTGAAATAGAGATTTCTTAAAAATCGCTATTTCTGAATCGCAAAAGGCTTTTTTGATACATCTGGCCCTATATCTTGACATTGGAGGTCTCTTCAATCTAATACTTTTCATTATCCTACATACTAAAACATTACTCCCTATGCTTCGTCCTTCTACTTGAGAATGACCTGCAGAAATTGCTGACCTATTACAATTAATTGTCCTATAAGATAAACCCTTCTCAAATGATTCCACCACAAAATTCACAACTTCCACTATAGGGGACTTCACAGAATCCAGACCCCTTTCCATGCACCAACATACCCATTTGTTCCAAAGTCCTTTATATCGACGACTGGTTCCCGGAGCCCATGACTCCTTCAATAACTCCTCAGCCTTACCCGAAAGGCCAGACACACATGAAGATTTCTTCATACTTTCCAAGCAAGAAGGTTCAAAACTCCTGACTGTACCATAGGATGATCCTCTCCTCCTACACTCAACAAAAGGCCTTCTCTTGCTGGCAAATAAAACAGAACTTTGCAAGCCATCTCCAACAGCATGAGAAACCACCCCTGAGATGTTCAGAATACCAATACCAGAACACATGTTTCTCTTCTCACCTTCTGCAAAACCCTGTGAATCATGGCAAATGGAAGAAAGGCATGACCTCATTCCCTTCCAACTGTGTTGGGATGCGTCTACTGCAAGAGCTCCTGGGTCTGGCAACTAACTTAAAAACTTCTGAAACTAAAAAGTCAATCTGCTTGCAAATAAATATATTTCCAAATGACCTCAAAGATGATCTAACTCCTGAAAACGCTCCGACAAAGCTTCCAATCTGTGTAATCCCTCAAATATCTTGAACTCCAATGCTCAGATACACTTTCCTTCCCAGGTAAATATTCTTGAATCATAATTATTTTGTGCTCTAGTCAAAACATCCAAATCTCCTTTGCCAACGCTGAAAGTCCACTGGATCGACCTTCCCTTAATTGATTTATATAGGCCACTGCAAAAACATTGTCCATCTTCAGAAGCACTGCGATGCCTTTCAAATAATCTTTGAAACTCATGAGCACATAAAGACTTGGGGGGTTATTCTAACTTTGGAGGAGTGTTAATCCGTCCCAAAAGTGACGTAAAAGTGACGGATATACCACCAGCCGTATTACGAGTTCCATAGGATATAATGGACTCGTAATACGGCTGGTGGTAAATCCGTCACTTTTCCGTCACTTTTGGGACGGATTAACACCTCCTCCAAAGTTAGAATAACCCCCTTGCTGTCATTTGTCAACAATTGACATGATAATTCCTCTCTTTGTCTCATGAAGCACCAGTATCCTGAGCACCCAAACGTGCACCCCAGCCTGACAGACTGGCATCCGTCTCCAATACCAATGCCTTCATTACAAATTTGGCGGTCTATTCCGAAGACCACCGCGGTGTTGGCCACCAAAAGACCGTAAAGTTGGTGGTAACCAGACTGTCGTATTATGAGTCACACACTGCACGCTGCCAAAAGACAGCCACAAATCTGATACCGCCTGGGCAACTGAGGGTGTGAAAGAGGCAGTCCTACCACCAGCACCACAATGCTGACCACATCCCGCCCTCCATATTACAACCCACAAATCAAGTCCCTTTCACGGGCAACCCAGCATCTGAGCCATCTACTTCTGCGGCATCCAGTGGACTAGAGGCCCTGCCAGGGGAACCACAGGCCACTGACACCCCTCCCTCTGTAGCTGAGGAACCCCCCGAAAACATGGTCGTCCATCCAGGCATTCTGCTGGAGCAGATACGAAGACCAAAACCACCGCTGGAAGTGAACCTTCCCTGAACATTCTCCCTTGTGTGCCACTGACACACCCTGTTGACTGTTCAATGCCATAACTCACCTTTTCCTATGACCCTTGGACACTGGACCTAGACTACCTATAGCTAGGCCATCTACTCGGAGGATTTCATCCACCATGACCCCACTCATCAACTGTTGAACCCAATATGCACAATAAACACTGTAGAACACAGACAAATGCATATGTGGCTTCAATGTATGATGTGTATATGGTATACTTAAATGACATGTCTCGTACCACCCATCAACCCACAGCAAGTGCAAATCACAGTAGAGGTATGCATCCTCTGCAGGGAACTTAGGACAACACAGGTGGTTTATTAGTGGTAATAAAGGAGGGTCAGTAGGCCAGCCACACACCAGAGTAGACCCAGTAATCCAATCTGTAAAAACGACAACAAAGGGACACAAATCAGGATGTGAGTCAAGGTGTCACCCTATGCACATATGCAGAAAATTGCTGTGATGGCCATTGTCATATGGCAAGGAAACAAGGCACATCAAATTGCACCTCCACATCTAAAAACACAAAAACTGCACAACCAAAAACCTGTAGCTGACACCTGGAATGGGCTTTAAACAATACCTCCAACTGTATGCAGACACAATTTGCCATCCATGCCTCAACCAGTAAGTAGGATATGTAATGATACTCTCCATACAGTCCATAGCCTGCCTCACTTCTGGACAGGAGATGACATGACACAATGCACATAACAGGATTGTTCTAAGTAGATGTAAACCTGCCAACCTATAGATGGTCACAATGGCAGTGTGTTGACCACTTACACTGCTCCAGACATACAATCAGTAGTTTTTCACCAGCCACATATAGGAAGGGTAAATGTGACATCCCCACTGATAAACCTGGCCAAGATGGACATTTCATTGTATCCAAGTGTTAAAATATAATTTGCAAAATCACACAGACAACATACCTACAGATTATTGATCAACTCCGTCCTGGACTAAGCTGCACCATCCTCACCTGCCTCCTCATCACTCTCCATGTGCCCCTCACCACCCACAGGTTCAGCAACCACCTCCTCATCTGCCAGTAATGGGATTTGATGTCTGAGGAGCATGCAGTAGGCAACAATCATCTGACACACCTTTTGAGGACTGTAGAGGAGGGCACCTCCTGAGATGTGGAGACATCTAAATCTTGCCTTGAGTAGGCCAAATGTCCTTCAAATCACACACCTTGTCCTACTGTGGGCCTCATTGTAATGTGTCTCTGCATCGGTGGCATGGTACATCACTGGTGTCAACAGCCATGGTAGGATAGGATATCCAGAGTCTCCTGTCTCAATAGAGGCAGGACATGTTAGAAACCATATATAGACATATGGAAGATAATATTGGCATGTGCAACAACAGAAACACACATCCACACAGATACCTACCAATTAGCCACGCCCTCTCTCATTTTAGACGTGCCATCATGTTTGGGATATTGCTGTTCCTCCTTATGTAGGCATCATGGACAGATCCCAGAAACCTTGCAGTCACCTGGGCGATACTGGTCCACGAAGCACACTACCTGCACGTTTATAGAGTGGAAGTTTTTCCTGTTCCGATAGACATGTTCGTAGAGACTTGGAGGAACCAAAGCAATATTGGTGCAATCAATAGCCCCTGTTATGTGAGGGATGTGTCCCAGCTCATAGAAGTCAACTTTTACAGTGGCCAAATCCTCAGGTTGTGGAAACCGGATGTAACAGTCCAGGTGTTTCTGGAAAGCTGACAGTATATCCCACAACACAATGCTGAACATGGGTGATGACATCCCTGCTGCCAAGCACACTGTTAACTGGAAGGACCCTGTAGCAAGGAAGTGCAGCACCGACAACACTTGGACCATGGGAGGGATGGGTACAGAGTTCCATGATGGTGACACGATTCAATCTGTAGGTCTGCACGATGGCACGATTCCTTCAAGGTGGCAAGGTCGACCTCCAGACTATACACAGGTTCATTCCTCTTTCTCCTCATTACATGGTATCTACGATGGACAGGGAAATATCGTTTCATGTGATGTGCAGGTCAAACATGTTATCATTCCAATACATTGTGATACGCATTAATCAATGCAGACATGACTGAACAGGTGACAGTTACTTCATACGGTATGTAGGAGTATCCTTAATGGCATGCATGCTGGCAATATCTGGTCCTGTACATGGTATGTGTCAACCAATACATGTGTGATGGTGCAGGTCGTGTGCACATATGTGTCCCGCATGGGACCTGCATGTACATATGACAGTGATATAGGTAGCAAAGCAGCCAACAGGCCAACATGTAGGGGCATATTCACTTCATATTACATATGTGTTGTATCCCCCATGCATGTGGCCATGTATGACGTACGGTTGTACGACGGAACACCGATTTCCTAAACAACTAGTGCCTTAACAACGAGGTCGGAACACCGACCTCGTTGCTACTACTAATGATTTTACCACGAATGCCTTAACAACAATTTTCGTTGTAAAGGCATTCCTGATAAAAGCATTACCCCCCCAACCCCACCCCAAAACCTAAAACCCCCTGACCCCCCACCCCCTCCCCAAAACCAAAAATGCCCCACCCCCCCAACCCCACCCCAAAACCTAAAACCCCCTAACCCCCACCCCCTCCCCAAAACCAAAAACGCCCCACCCCCCAACCCCACCCCAAAACCTAAAACCCCCTGACCCCCCACCCCTCCCCAAAACCAAAAACGCCACACACCCCCAACCCCACCCCAAAACCTAAAACCCCCTGAATCCCCACCCCCTCCCCAAAACCAAAAACACTCCAGCCCCCCAACCCCACCCCAAAACCTAAAACCCCCTGACCCCCCACCCCTCCCCAAAACCAAAAACGCCCCACGCCCCCAACCCCACCCCAAAACCTAAAACCCCCTAACCCCCACCCCCTCCCCAAAACCAAAAATGCCCCACCCCCCCAACCTCACCCCAAAACCTAAAAACCCCTAACCCCCCACCCCCTCCCCAAAACCAAAAACGTCCCACCCCCCAACCCAACCCCAAAACCTAAAACTCCCTGACCCCCCACCCCTTCCCAAAACCAAAAACGCCCCACCCCCCCAACCCCTCCCCAAAACCAAAAACACCCCACCCCCCCAACCCCACCCCAAAACCTAAAACCCCCCGCCCCCCACCCGCTCCCCAAAACCTAAACCCACCACTTACCTTAGTCGACCCCTTCTCACCTGCGTCGTCCTCCTTCGCCAACTCCCTTCTTTGTACCTTAACCACGCATGTTCGATGTTCAGAACATACGTAGTTAAGGCACAAAATAACGGAGTCGTGGTTAAAAAAAGTTTTTGCGCTTTCTTTAACCACGACTTTCGTAAAAACAAAGTCGTAAAAAATGATGTTTCCCATGACGTACATACATGGGCAGTAATCGGGACATTTCAGTGTCATGACGAACTTGCATTTCTCAGATAAACCCAGCACAGGACAGTTGGAAGTGATGCAGTTCTGCCAGCACATGCTGTCATGGTGGTCGTATTGAACGCATAACTTCTCATTGGTTGACGTTGCTCCCTATGGGGGGATGGGGGCAATGATGATCACCGCTGGCAGTGACGGTCCTGTACTCACCAGCCTTGACTGCCATTTTCTGCCAGCTATTTCACTTGACTCCTGACACTCCTGCAAGCAAGACATCCACTACGTGAGCAGGTGTGAACTGTCTCAGTGAGCCATAATGCCAAGTCATGCAGGTGATAGGGCCCCGGCCTTTACCCAGGAAGAACTGGAGAAACTGGTGCAAGGGGTCCTACCCCTGTATGGACAGCTGTATGGGGCACCAGTGGAACAGGTGAGCCCCATGCCATTGGCTTGTGTGATAGGGGTGTCACTGTGAGTGGTCGTGCCATACCGGCCACGGTGTGCATGCATGCTGGGGGCATAGATAAATGGAGTGTGATCCGTTTGGATAGATGTGGATGGCGATGTGTGTGTGGTGTATATAGGCCACTGCTGTTGATGTAGTGCCACTCCTAATCACATTCTCCTATCTGTGCCACCCATCCAGGTCAGCGCCCATCAGAAGAAAGGGGTTTGGAGGACCATCGCCAAGCAAGTGCTGACCCGGGGGGTCCATAGCCAGCAGAGCACCCACTGAAAGCGGTGGGTGGACCTGAGACACTGGGCTCGGAAGATCACCGAGGCCCAGTTGGGGTTGTCCTCCCAACGAGGGAGGGGTGCCCGTCTTACCCTGACCCCCCAATGGCCTGCATTTTGGTGGTGGCCTACCCTGAGGTGGATGAGCGCTTAAGGACAGCAGAGCAGCCACAAGGGGGCAAGTACTGACAGTTGACACTTGACAGGCTTTGAATGTGATTGGGTGGCTGCATACTGGTATACTGTGAATGTGTACACTGACAATGTGTTTCAGTGACCCTGGTAGGGTAATCAAGGGGTAAGTGTGACAAGGCAATGATGTAAGTGAAGTGCACTTCCAAACTTGCCATGGGTGGGACTGTTTTGACAACCTATTCATTGTGTCTAACCAGCTCCTGCCTATTCCATTATTGTATCAGAGCTGTCAATTCTATTCCATCTATGTAAGTCCCCTATTGCAACTGCATTTGCATTGGCATGGTATGGTATGGGAGCTGCCATTGACTCTATGTGGGTCTGGCTTTACATGTCCTCCATAAGAAGGGCCTCAATGGGGCTGGAGTATTGGCTTGATAGCTGACTATGCAATCATGCCTCACCGTCAGAGTTCAGGGATGTGTTGTGACACAACAATGGAATACTGATAATTGCTCTAAGATGAGGGCTGATGGTATAGCAAGTGCAGCTCATTTAGTCAGTGTGTGGACTAGGCCTTACTAAAATGGAGTGCTACTAGTTAAGATTTGACAACTTAAGGACTCCATGTGATTTGTCATATGTTCAAGGCAATTCCTAGTAGTACAGCAATTTCTCAGCCTCCACATGTCCATATTCCTAGCTGTGTGTACATATGATGTAAATTAAGACTTACAGCTTTGCACGTGCAATTGGTATTGACAGACATGGAGTGCATTTGCAATGACATTCCCTGACATGAGATGTAAAGAGTGATATGTACATGTTGATATATGTCATTGAGAGTTAGGTTTTGACCGTTTCCCTACCTCTCTTTTTCGCTCCCCCCCCTTGCTCTCCCTTTGTCTCCATCAGCATCATCTGGCAAAGGAGAAGGGGCATAGGTGAGTGGGGATGCGGCAGCCCACGGGACCTAAGAGGCTGGATCCAGTGAGGCTGAGGGACCCAGTGGGACAGAGAGCGAGGGAAGTGCCATGGGGGAGACCAGTTCTTCAACATCATCATTGGATTTTTCCTCCAGTGGACACTCCCTGGCTGTGGTGGACTCATTGGGAACCACCCTGCACCATCTGTGTCCGCCACCCCCCTTACTACCACTGCTCTCCCAGTACCTCCCCACCCAGTTGCCCGTGCCCGCTCACCCAAGAGGGTGGGCATCTCCTTCGCCTCAGGCACCTCTGCCAATGCCCAGTTAGACCTGCTGTCCTCAGTGAGGAGGCTATTGACCTCCGGAGGTCCATCTCTGTGGGTCAGACCACCATCATGAATGCCATCCAGGGACTGGCAGCTCAGGTGCAACAGAGCAATACTTTCCTGGGAGGCATTCATGGTTCTCTGGCTGGCCTGCAGAGAACCTTTCAGGCTCTGGCCTCCTCACTGATGGCAGCCAGTGTACCTATGTATACCATCCCCCCTCCACCTACCTCATCCCAATGCCAAACCCCTCTTCCCACACCCATCCAGAGCCCACCTTCTCACACACAGGCATCCACTCCAACAGACACGGTTGAACATGACAAACACAAGCACCACAAGACCGACCAGCAACATACACCCAGACAACACACATCGGCATACATGGCAACACCCACTCCCTACACGGACTCCCTCAATGCCCCATCCAGCACAGCCACTACACCACTCACACCTGCTGGCAGAACATCAACACTGATCCAGTCACTACTCCCATCTTACCCACAGACACCAGAGTAGCTGACCCACAGACATCCACCCCAGTCACCATATCCGCACTCACCACAACCACTGACACCCCCACATGCAGCACATCCACCATCCCTGCAGCAACCACTCCAACACACAGTCACCCATCCAGCATGGATATTCCCGCACCTCCTCCCTCCCTCCCTCCTCCTAAGACACCTAAACACCCACATTCACCAACCCAACATACATCCAGCACACACAAGCATTTCGTGCACGCACCTGCACCCAAACCGCACCCAATAAAACATCTGACAACCACTCCCACTCCCTACACCCCCAAATGCTTTTCCCATGACCGCCCTTGTGTACCTAAAAAACATTTCCTTTTTTAATTTACCCAGCCCCCTACCCCTCTCCCACCCTGTGACTCCCCAAATAGTCCCGGGTCCCTGCCCAAGTCCAGCCCTTCCATCTCTGCCTCCACTCATGGTCCCCCTGGTATTCCCCATGCTCCTCCTCCTCAAAAAAAGTATAACCCCACCCAAAAAACACCTCTTCCCAAGTTCAAGCCTAAAGCCCCCCAACCCAAACCCAAGCCATCCCCAAAGCCAAACCCAAGGACCCACTTCCCAAGCCCAAACCCCCCCCTCCAACACCACCCCTCACCCATGAGGTGCCTGCCTGTCTGCCCCATTGTTGCCCCTGCCATGTGGAAGTATATCTTGCAGTCATGAGTCAAGTTGGGGCAATAATACGTACCATATGTGCCTTGCGCACAGATTATCATGGACTGGCCAATGGCCTTATTGTTTGTATTTATTTACATTTTTATATCAATATTTTAATATATCTTGCCCAACATTACGTTGGAGTCGATGGTGACATATTTGTCCTGCCTTTCCTTCATCTTGCCTGTATGGTGTTTGTGTGAATAGGTTTGTGGGTGTTGGGTGTGTTGGTTGTGCGAGCTGTGGTGTCCGGCATGCATGTGTGTGTAGGACAAGAGCCCAGGTGCAATTAATGTGTTTTGTGTGTGTGTGTGATGATTGTGTGATTCTAGGCATGAGAGTGGCTTTTGTTGTGGATTGTACGTGGTGTGTTGTGGTGCTGTTGTGTGCCATTGTGTGCTTGTTGTGTGTCTGTCTGTGTGTGTGGTGTTGGTAAGGTTTTCTGCATATTGTGTTGTGTGGGCATGGTATGTAATTTGGGATGTTGTGTGGGTGTATGCTGGTGTTGTGTGGTTGTGGAATATATTTGTGTGTTGTTTGTATGTGTTGTCATGTGTAGGTGTACTGTGTCACTGTGTCATGGGTTGGCAATGCGTTTGTACAGTTGCGACTGTGATGGTCTGTGACACTGTGGTGTTGTCCTGTGGCGGGGTTGTGTGTGTGAGTGGTGGTGTGTTTCAGATATGTGTGTAATGTGCATGTTGTGTGTATGGTATGTGTGCGTGTTTGTGGTGTGGGTGCATATGTTTGTATTGGTGCGTGTTTGTTGGTGTGGGTGTGTGGGTGTGAGTGTGTTGGCTGTTAGATGTCCCGTCTGTGTGTGTCTGTTGTGTGTATGCGTGTACTAATCCAGTTGCCTTCAGTGTGTGCTTGGTGTATGTACTTATGGTTGTTGTCATCTTCTTCATCACCGTCACTGGTTCCGGAGACACAGGGCAATCAGGAGTAGTGGGAAGACTTTAAGTTCTGGTTCCATAGCGGCTCCGAACATATCTGTGTTCCTGGCGGTGAGTGTTCTCTTTTATATGCTTTGTTTTCTCCAGGGTTTTGGTGGCGGACCGACAGTGATGGAAATCCTTTTGGTGTGCAGCCTCGTAACATGGTCCCCAATGGACTGCAGACGCCTGCTGCCGGCCGCAGCGTTCCATCCGCAATGGCGGTACTGGCGGTGCATTGGCTGTGTCCCATTGGGAACACTGCCATTGTCATAATATGCCAGTCTTCTCTGCCAGGCCTGCGGTGGTGTGACCGCCATCTCCACTGAGGCGGTCCTTGGACCGCCAAACTCGTAATGAGGGTTCTAATCTGCAACACATCCAAAAATTGTACGGAGATTCCAGGCTCCCAAATTTTGCAACCAACAAGTCAACTCCAACTTTGCTTCTGAATCCAAATTTATGTTGTCTCCATACCAAAGACCAGAACAAAACGATTTTGCCTTTGGCCTTTCCAATGCTCAATGATGCAAAGGTCCCGGAAATACTGCCTAAATTGACGAGAATAGTAAACCTATCAACCTCGCTAATTCTCTCAACATCAAGCAATCGCTTCTCAATACATAATGGATTTTTTTCTTTATTTTGTTTACCCTTTTCTCTTGTAAACTCAACTCAACATCTAAATTGTCTGTTGTTAACCTCAGGAATTCCAACTCCTGAGAATTCAAAACTTACTTTTCTATGTTTATCAAAAAACCCAAACTCTCCAACAGATTCTTTGTCCTCTGCAGTTCTTTGAGAAGCTGATCTACACTTTGAGTCATTAAAAGAATGTCATCTAAATTGATGATCATTCTCACACTTCTCTCTCTTTAAAAAGATACCACTGCTGTCATCACCTTTGTGAACCAAACACCAAGGTGCTGAGGACAGACCAAAGAGAAGGCAACAAAATTGATAAATATGACCCAGCCAAACAAAGTGGAGGTCTGGTTGACTGTAACTCAACATTGGGATGGTAAAGTAAGCATCCTTTAGGTCTAAGTTCACCAGCCAGTCATTCCTTAACAGCATGTCCCCCAGAAGATGGATTCCTTCCATCTTGACATGTCTGAAACCTAAAAACCTGTTAAGTTTTCTGAAATGTATTACAGGTCTCCGCCCTTTGTCTTTCTTTTCCACTAAGAACAATGTACTTATGTAGACTTTGTCTTCTACACTCACTCTTACAATTGCATTATTCTCAAACATACTTGCTATTTTTTTTCTACAACTACATTCTGGTCCTTGTTCAGTATCATTTGTCTTGGTCTCTGTACTGACAAGGAATCTCTGTAAACTCTATTTTGTAACTGTGAATAGTATTCAGAACCCAAGGGTCCAGTGTAATTTATTCCCATTCTTTTATAAATACCTTAAGCATACTCCTACTTACCCTAGATAAAAAAACAGAAAGTATTCACTTTCCTCACTAGCGGATCCGTGACCTCAGGCTCTAGATCCCCTTCCTCATTGGGATCTTCCTTGTTGAGGATAGAAGAAGATTCTTGCACCTCTAGAATATCCTCTTGCTCCTCTTTGTAATCCTCGGCCAGCAGAAAGTCTCCTTCTGCCAGCCCTCCCAAAAACACCATTATTGAACATGTATCTCCTATTAAATTACGCTTTATCAAAAGCCATAAAAGTTTAAATGTATTCACTCAAATTCGTAATCATATTAATCATATTAAGGCATATCATCCTCCCCTGCAAAAATCACGCACAGGAGGGAGGAGGGGTCAAAAAATGGTGCAAAGCTTGCTATGCACCCTTTTTTAACGCCTGGACCAGGGCAGGCGTTAGGGGACCTCTGGGTTTATTTCCACGGTGGAACACCATGGAATAAGCCTACAGGTGCCTCCCCAGGGACACCCTCACCCACACCAGAGGGACAGCGGAGGATGGGGAACCCCATCCCAGGTAAGTATAGGTAAGTACAGGTAAATATTTTCTTTCTTTTTTTTATGGCACTTGGTGCAATGGCCAAGCCTAGGAGCCCCTGGTCCCCTGTGCTGGCCATTGGGGTGGTGGGCATGACTCCTGTCTTATGTAAGACAGGAGTCATGTGGTATCAATGGTTTTGCGTCAGAAAATGACTTTCGGCAGGTTAGAGTCATTTTTTTTTTTCACTCTAAGCTAACGTCACTTTTTGGCGCAAAACCCCCTTCTTCCATACCGCCAGCCCCACCCGACTAACGTCATTTTTTTTACACTACCCTACCCTTTGCACCAGCTTGCACCATTCCATAAATATGGTGCCCGGCTGGTGCTCATAAATGGTGCAAGCTGGTGCTAAACTTTTTGGTGCAAAACTGCGTTAGTGCAATTTTGCACCAAAAAGTATAAATCAGGGCCTTGGTGTGCTTCATTGAATTTAGGAGGCTGCCTACTTTGGAGGTGAACTGTATTGAGTCCCAAACCCTTTTGAAGAAAATAAGTGACACCAAGTATTTATTTGACCCAGTACTCCCTCCCCCACCTACTGAGACCCCTGCGTTATGTTTCAGTGGATCTCTCAAGTCATGCTGCCATAGATTTGTATAGGTGTTTCTCCTTTTAGCTACAGACAGGACAAATCTGATAGCAAACCCTTTGCTAAACTGCTGTGGAGAGCTGAGAAGGACAGCTTAGTTATGAAGTACAGATCACCTCCACCCTTTCATCCATTCAACAAATAGAAGGCAAAGCCCTGCTACAGTACTTCTAAAAGTTGTTTTCCTTGACCTCAAGATTGGCAACATGTTGCATACAATGGAGGCTGGAAATGTTGGCAGTAGGCCAGCGGGCTGGCAAGCAACAGGTGGATTAATTTGTAGTTCTGTTAACAAAGGGAGGCTGGAAGTGTTGGCACCAGGCCAGCAGCTGGGGACGATGGCATCAGGGTAGAAGGTCAGCGGTGATGCCACTTAAGAGCCAGAGTCTCCGGTGATTCCATGAAAGTAGGGCGCCTGCTCGGCTACTGGCCGTGACGGCACTGGACAAGCAGACCAACAGTAATGGATGAAGGTTGGTCCTGCTCGGCATGTCTGCCTGTGTATCACACAGAGTGCCAGTGTTTATTAAGAGTAAGAAATCAATGGAGAGGGCCGGTGGGAGTGACAGGCCCATCTGTCAGAGGCGCACGAGTCACACTCAGACTTATTATTCCTGAGGTCCGCTTATTAAAAATGAGGAAACTGTAAGTAGAGCATAACAGGCCATTAATCAGCCTCAGGAAGTCACACAGCATGCAGCGCCTGTGCTGGCATCTCTGGGCCGCCGTCCTGCAGCTCCTGCTCCCCTGCTTCAAGTAGGGTGGGCGCAAACTGCCAGGGGTCCTCCTCCGCCACTACCTCCTCCTCAGTAGCAGAAGCTAATTAGAAAAGGAAAGGACCCCCTGCAGGAGTAGCAGAGATGTATAGCCGGAGCCTCTTTCTGGGAGGGGTAGAAAGTGTAGAGTGAAGAGCAGACCTGAGTGATGGTAAGGGAGGAACAATGACCAGCCTGGCAGAAAGATGTTCTGTTTCTATCCTCTCAGGGAACAGCACTTTCTACATCTTTGGCTTTCCACGACAGTAACTTTCCTCTCATCCAACTCAGCACACTTTCTTCTTTAATTCCTACCCAGCTGAATGGTCTCTTCCACTTAAGTACACTTCTTCCTTCTACCGCTGTGACTTCGGTACCTTCAGCCAATGACAGAGGCGCTTGCATTCCACACACCATTTTTTCTCCACCTGGGCAAATGGCATAATTCCCTGCAACACAAACACTTGATTTCGCATACATGGTGCCCGGGAACAGCCATTTTGCATTTCCTTGGTCCCGTCATCTAAATTTCTGAGTTGAATGTAATCAGTCAGGTGACGTCTTCAGCAGGGCTGTCACTTTACCTTGACCTTCCAGCAGCAGCACTGCTTCCACAGCACAGGAACACCCTCCACTCTGTCGCAGGCAACTGCCCAAATGAGAAGCATGAATCCTCCGGCTCCAAAACATGACCTCTGTAGCATGACATGATCCACTAATGGAGGCAGCCTAACTCCAGTACAACACCGAACTCATAGGAATCAATTTTAAGAGCGACACAACGCCAACAGCAATAGACCCTGTCTATCACAGGCACAAGCGGAACCTCTCTGGCATAACATGGCCACTTCATTTTGTGACATCAGGGCACCATGATTCTATTCCTAATCTTTAATATAACAACTTCAAGTGTTCTGAGAGCTATAAGCAGTGGTTCCCAACCTTTTAATTTCTGTGGACCCTCACTTTATCATCACTGGAAGTCAGGGACCTCCACTGAATCATTATTGGGATCTGGGGACCCCCCACCGAGTCATTACTGAAAACTGGGGAACTAATTTGTTAATATTATTTAATTTTTCAAGCAATCGCGGACCCCCTGAGGAGGCATGCGGACCCCCAGGGGTCCCCGGACCACAAGTTGGGAACCACTGAGCTATAGTACTGTGCTTTAATTAAACAATTTAAACATAGCAACAATGATTTGCCACAAAAAAAATCTGAAGTGGAAACTTTGACTCCTTGACAATATGAATAAAAGTGCAAACGAAATGGGTCGAGTCCAAGGGACAGATCCAACATAGCACCTCTCAACCAAGTACATCCAATCCAGAGAGGTGGTGACAAAGCCCTCACGCTCTGGATGCTCCCTCTCCATACAGGTGCCGTTCCTTCAGCACTCTCCACCGTTGGCATGCACCATGTGGAAATGGACCTTTTTTTAAAGAGGCATTGCCTCTCTAGCACAGGCACCTTTAGCACCTGTAAAAAGGCGTCTCAGGAGCGCCTTCTCTGGCCTCAGCCAGCACGCAGAGTCCCTAGAGGCTTACACCCTTTCAGTACCTCCTTAGCACAGGCATCTCCTACCTAACTGCCCCGACCCCAGCTCAGGCACATCTGCTCACGCATAGAAAATGTTCACACACACAAAAACCCTTATGCACAAGCATCACCTACACCGCAAAGCCCCTACACACAGGCAGTGCTCCCCATAGAAAAAACTCCTCCAGGAAAAGCCCTTTTGGCACACACATAACACCTTCAATACAGGCATCATATACAACTGCCTCCATCCCCCATACTCAGCACAGAGCCTCTGTGCATAGAAACAACCCTTTGCCCTCCTCCCAATAAGCACAGAAAGTTCAACTTATGCCTCGCCAGCACATACCCTTTCAGCATACCCCTTTATCACAAGCATCTAGTAATATTCTGTCCCTTCCCCATAAGCACGGCGGTTTTGCACATAAACCATCTGCACAAGCAATTTTAGCACGTCATTTTACCACAGGTATCTAATACTGTCCAGTTCCTGTCCCTTCCCCATAAGTAAGGCTGGATGTAAATTGCATAATTCAGTGTAGTGTAATCACACCGAACTACCTAAAACTTCTGCTAGATTATGCTTAAATTACATTTAGGGCTGTTTTATTAGCACAAAAATGGCCCCTCGTGTCCTAAATTGACGCGAGGATGCATTTTGCACTGAGAACCAGTGCTATCTGCAACAGAAAACAACTGGGAAGCACGAGCAGTGGTTCCCGCTTGCAAAATGTGCTCCTGCGGTGGGACTTTCCCCCAATTTACTACAGCATTAAGCACAATTTACTTAGCACAAAATGCACTCTTGCATCCAAAATGAATGCAAGGATGCACTTAGCTCTTAGAAACATAGCTAAATGCAGCAGAACACAGATAGCGAGCACAAGCGGGTGCTTGCTAAATGTGCTCTTGCAGTATGATTGTTTTCCCCAGAATTACTCTTAATTACGCAAGGCGGGGTAATCGCACAATTATCGGTAATTCCGCATCAAAGCGTATTGCGGAATTACTGAAACTACTCCAATTACTCCGGCGTAATCGAAATTCTGCCCATGCATACCCATAAGCACAGCAATTTTTCACATAAGCCATCTGCACAAACCCCTTTAGCACACCCCTTTATCACAGGCATCTAATAATATCCAGCCCCTTCCCCGTGAGCACAGCAGATTCTGTATATAAAACATCAGCACAGGCGGTTTTGCACAACCCTTTAGGAGAGGCATTGCATGCCCAGCCCCGCCCAGCACAGACACATCCCCTCCAGTACAGGACATTTTCGCTCACACATAATAACCCAACATAGTCCACGCACCTCACTTCTTACGACGGCAAATACATCACTTGGCTTTTGGCAAAGCCCTATCAGCCAAAGTTCTATGCTTTATTCTATTTTTTAAAGGTTATAAAATGGCGCCGACCATTGTGACCCCAAAAGACCTCGCATTATACAGCTCAGGGACTCCTTTTATAGCTGTGGGATGACAGCCACTAAACCGAGGATGTGGACTGGCAGCAAAGCACGCAAAATATTAATAGCTCCCTGCTCTTTGTCTGTATTTAATGTCATTAGTAAAGAGGATTAAGAGATTTTTGTCTTTTGGAAGCTGCTCCAACCTGATTTCTTGTAGCATTACAGGCCATGGCAATTTTCCTTATTTAAAATTGACTGAATTATGAGGCTCAAAGTCAGAAAAGGCGAAAAAATGGAAATGGTTCCTTTCACGCATCAGTGATCGCTTGTGATAAGGTACAATGCAATTATCATGAAAATATGTTGATAAATTACCAAAAATCCTTTATACTTTAAATAATGGGTCTCTACAAAAGCTTTGCAGCAGTCGAACATGTGTGAGAAGCGATTTACAACGTTAGCTAATCGACTAAAGGCATTGTGCTACTTCGTTCCTTTATGTGTGTTCCTTGGATGCAACAAAAGGGTGACAAAAATCCAAAATCTACACCAAGGACATCTGTCTAGTGATTTCCGAAGCAGAAAGATACAAAGAGCCATCACATCTAATACAAAACCGCAAAGACAGATTAAAACCTACTTTAAGACGATTCTTGTGTGCTGCGTTGCAGTCGCCACGCGAGCCAAGGCTTAAATCTGCAGATCGGTGTTTTTTTATTTTTTATTTTGAGAGAGTTTTATAGAGCGCACCAAGCCCCGCAGGGCTTCCGGGCGCTTTACAATAAATTGCATGTCTTGGAGGTGGAGATGAAGAACATGTTTACACAATGAGCGCTTTACATTTAAAATTACATTCCTCCGGGGTGCAGTCTCGGGACATTAATACATGACATCGACAATTGTATTACATTTCCCAGATTTCCCGCGGGGGTGGGCAGCCTTCCGTCGGGGGCAGTAGGATGCTGGCTCGGCGTGCTGAGGTCTTCTGAGACTCTCGGTGACTCGAGGAAGGCTTGGGAGTGGTGAGTGGAAGGGCCCGTGGGCAGAGACGCTCTTCAGGTAGTGTGGTGTTTAATTTGAGAGGTGCATTTCTGAAGTAAGTCAATCTCCCGGCCTTCGCGGTAAACTGAGGGTCTCTCTGGGTTGTATTCAACGTTTTAAATGGAAAAATAAAAGTTCAGGTACTCACTAGTTAGGGTACCTCTTTGCTCCTGAGAAGTGCCAGTACTCTCCCACTAAACGTATTGCGCAAGTGCTGAGAAGTGCAGATACTCTATCTTTCAAATTAAAGAAGTGCAGGTACTCGGTACCGACAGTACCTTCCTTTTAAAGCACTGGCTGCATGTAATTTCTCTTGGAGGCGGGAATAACTGCCATGCTGGATTTCTTAGAGGTGCATTAGGTTCTCTTGATTGTGACGTAGCAGGGGACAGGGTTACCATGCACCCCAATAAAAGCAAGGAAAATGGGCCCTGCTGCGCTTCTCAGAGACGTTTCAAGGCATGGGCAATATGGACGAATGACGGCGCCCCCTCCTCTCCTGTGGCACCATGGCGAAATGAGAAGTAAAGCCATAAGTCCTTTGATGTAGAGTGCACTTCGGCCTGCTACGTTGCCCTGTGCACAGCTTCGAGCTGTGTCTAAGTGTCAACTTTTCCAGTCCATAATCATCTGAATATAAAAGAGCTTTAAAAAAAAAAAAAATTGCAACAGTTCGATATACAGACTACTATTGCCCCTTACTGTAAGTACAGTTGTATCCCTTGTGCTGGTTTACTAGTTGCCTCCACACAAAAATGTATAGGATTTTGAGCCTGATTTAAACCTTGGCAGTATGTATACTCCATTGAAATGGAGTATACGTACCGCCACGATAATGGCCCGCCCACCAAATGTATATGCGGGTGGACAATGGGTTTAATGACGGCAGAGACTGCTCCATCTCTGCCGTGATTAAGCCCCTCTGAATGCACGGTGGAGTTCAGAACCATCAGAGGCAGACCTGTAATTCTGCCCACCTAATATAGATGGGTGGAATTAGAGGTCAGTTTTTACTGCCGTTCACTGACAGGAAAATCCTGGTGGTAAGGGGCAATAAGAATTGCTAAATGATCCCCTCCCCATGCCCAGCTCAGCAGCTCGGCAGTTCTTTTATTAACATGAAGGGTGGTCCCTCCACCGCAATGAAGGAATAATGTAATTCGTCACCCTGGCGGAACAACAGGCCGCTCACCAAGACTTAATTCAGAGTCTAAAATCATAGCAACAATCTCATTGAGAGAACCTCCTGATGAAGTATCTTGCTGAAAATGTATTCCTGCCAAGACCAGGCCACACTTTTAATTTATGAATAACAATTCCCCTGCTTTTTGTGAAAAGACAAGTATATGCGGACAGTTAATTCTAATAGTTGAAAGGCTTCAGCTGAAGTGTAAGGCAGATAGTCTCCTGTGCTGTGAAACCGAGGGAGGGCAGAAAGCTAAACATGCCTTCTTGCCAGAATGTAAAGGGTGCTTGGGAGCTGCACTGGCTTTAAATGATGGAGTCACTGTAAGCTTCATGATGACAAATATTTATTATTTTTGAGTGGCATTGCAAGGGAGTTCCCAGCTGAGCTGTGAAGTGTGTCCTTTCAATGGACAGTTATATAAATTGCACTAAGTATAGTCTGGGAACTCCTAAAAACCTATAATTTGGAAGCACGATTTTATCCTAAACCTTTTTGCATATTTTGTAGCTCTCTATCTTCTACTGTGTGTAATGCAAGTTTCAAATAATGGCACATATTCACAGTGCTTTCTGTCACAGGTTGGGATTTCATAGCACTAAAATTACACAGCACTATTCTCCACTGCACCAACAAAGATTCAAATCTGTGGCTCTCTGGTTGCACACACAGACTTCTGCAGAGCATCAACTAATCGAGGTCTCACAATGTACTATATTTCATGTCTCACTGATAAACTGAACTTTTTAAATTTATTTTTTCATTGAATTTGCGTGTTATTTTGTATGGAGTTACCTGAAGGTGAAAAGCCAATTTTTTTTACAGAAATGTAGTTTTTTAAGCCAAACCTTTGACCAATACGCTCACTGACCTCCCACCCATTGCATGCAGCATCACACATCCCATACTTTTTCTAATGCACTTCGACCGCTGATGGTAGTCTTATAGCTGATGGTAGTCATATATGTAACTGTTGCAAAAGTAATTACATTATATTGTATCCTTCACAGAAGGTGAAATGTGATCATTTTGCTATACATATGGAAATAAAAACGTCACGATAAAATCCAATTTGATAGATTGTACGCAAGACTATTCATTCACAACGTGCTACGAAGTCTTGGAGCTCACAACTGTGCACTGGGTAACACCGCGCACAGGAGCGCACTGTGCATGGATGAATGGTTTACACACGAACTTTGAGTGGTGCATTTGTCCCTGTAGCACGCTGAAGGTATAGTACAAAGTAACCAAGAGCAACATCATTATAAACACGCCGGTAGCAAAACTATTAACAGGATGTGCTTAAAAGAGGAACCTCACATAGGTTCTCAGAATCAAAAGTCCAGCCATATTAATGGGCAGCATAAAAAGCTGATGCTTCACATAAACTTAATGTTTCCTAAGAAAATTACATTTATGGCAAATAAATTAAAAGAACATCTTTTTGTGACATGCCTTTCTCCTAACTTCACATTATCACTTCACCTCACCCCACACTACTTTATGTGTCTCTCTGAATTCTCTCTTTGCCTACATCATTATCTCCCTCTCTCTATTGCCTCTCTGTTCCTCAACTCTCCCCATACTCACGCCTCACTTTCTACATCAGTTCTCTGTTTTCCATCTCACTTTTATAACTCTCTCCCACATTTACTTCACCTCTCTCTACCCCACCTCTCTTTATGTCGCCTCTCTGTCTCTCTCCTCGTCTCTCTGTACCTTACCTTTCTATCGCTCTGTTAGCCATTTCTCCACTTCTACACTCTCTCCCCTACCTCTCTATCTCATTTTTCTCTCTACCACACATTTCTCTCACTATCTGATCTCTCTGTACCCCACAGGTCTCTTACTACCACCCAATTTGCTTGTCCATTCAATGCATGTCTTTCTTGTCTACCTCTTCTCTCTTGCTCTCAAACTCTCTTTGGGCCAGATGTATGAAAATCCTGAATTGCGACTCACAAATTGCGAGTCAGACTGACTCGCAATTTGCGAGTCGCAATTCAGGATGAAGGATGGTGTCCCTGACACCATTTGCGGGTCGCAAAGGCCCACCTCATTAATATTAATGAAGTGGGTCGCAATTTGCGACCTCCTTGCGACTCGCAGCACTCACAGGGATGGTGAACTGCTGGAGACAGCAGACCACCATGTCTGTGACTGCTTTTAAATAAAGCAGTTTTTTTTTTGTAATGCAGCCCGTTTTCCTTAAAGGAAAACGAGATGCATTACAAAATGAAAACATGAAACGTTTCAGTTTCATTTTTTCAGAGCAGGCAGTGGTCCATAGGACCACTGCCTGCTCTGATTTTTTTTTTTACAGGCCATTCACAAAGGGGAAGGGGTCTCATGGGGACCTCTTCCCTTTTGCGAATGGGTTACCACCAGGGTGACACTGGTGGTAACTGCGATTGCTTTGCGACCGCGGTCACAAAGCAATGCAGCATCGCGCTGCGACTCGCAACTAGGAAGGGGAACACACCTTCCTATTTGCGACTCGCAGTCCCGTTTTGAGAGTCGGTCACCAGGTTACCGACTCGCAAAACAGGAATTGGGCATCGCAATGTGGGTTTTGCACGTCGCAAACAGCAAAATGCGCTGTTTGCGACGTGAAAAACCTTTACTACATCTGGCCCTTTCTCCTTCTACCTCTGTTCCCTCCATCCCACCTCGCTCACTACATTGCTCCTTTCTCCCTTCCTCTTTTTCACTACCTCTCCTTTTTTCTGTATCTTCCTCCTATTTCTCACTACCTCTCCTCCTCGTTTATTCATTTCTGTACCCCATTTCTGTGATTGTTTTGCGACCACATTCACGGACTCAAAACAAACATACATGAGCCTGCCAGTCACAATTAGGAAGAGACACCCATAGAATGCCCTTTCCTAACTGCAAGTCGCAATCCCTATTTTGTGAGTTGGTAACAGGATACCAACTCTCAAAATAAGGATGGTACATTGTACAAGGCTGTTTTGCGGTCACAAACGGAGATTTTCACACTTTGAGACCACAAAATCACATCTTACATCTGGCCCTTAGTCCCTATCTCTGTCTCACAGTTCTCTCTCTGTCCCTCGCTCTCTCTGTCTATCTTTGTCTTTCCTTTTCTTTCTCTACTTTTCCCCTATTTATTTCTCAGCACTGCAAGTCTCCCTGCCTCTGTGCCTCTCCATCTATCTGCCTTTACTTCTCTTTAACTTGATCCTCTTTCCGCCTTACTCCTCTCTCTCTCGCCTTCATCCCTTGGTGAACCCCAACCCTCATACTTGCTTTACATTTCTTTCTCCCTCTCTCCAGCTCTTTCTACCTCTGTACCACACTCTAAAGTATTGAATATCTCTCTTACAGTGTTTTATTTACCTGCTTTCTCTATATCCCAGCATCTTATCTTTCTCTTCTAATTTTATATCTCTTCCTGCATAAAGTATCTCCTTAAGTAAGCTCTAGCTCTACCTCCATTCTACCTCCACTTCACCACTCTTGCGATCTTGTTCTCTTTATCTCACCATTCTTCTTCTATCTTATGCACACTCCAATTTCTCTTATTCAGCAGAGTCGGAGGTAAGTATCTAGACAAAGAAGCAGTGGTGGCCGGTAATTTTAGGAGGGAGGGGGGCAGGCGGGAAGCACTCACACTCATTTATTCACACACGCGCGCACATCCATTCACAACACTCATCAATATTCAGACATACACGCACGCACCAAACATTAATTTAGCGCACACACACACATACACACACACACACTTACCTTCATCTCTGAGGTCCCAGGAGGGTTGGGAGTGCTGCCTCCCCTCACTGGCTGAGCCTAGGTCAGCCAGTGAGGGAAGGCAGCAGTCCCAACTTCGTCACAGAGTGGGATGGGGTCAGTGAGACGGCTGACCCCACTCTGTGACAAGGTGTCACTGATTGACACTCACCCTGGGCGCTTCAGGGCTTAAACCTGGAGCTCCCAGGTTGGAGTCAATGGGTGACTCTTCCCCTCGTCACCGAGGGGGATGGCCTCGAGGCACCTTTGCTGAGCTGAGGAGGACATGCCCATAGGAGCTGTGACCTCTTCAGCTCAGCAAAGTTCAATTCAGGCAGCCAGGAGTCTGCGCAAATCACACTTCTCGCTCCTGGATGCCTGAGCTGAACATGAAGAGTGTCTGTCAGGCTGACCTTTGCTCAGCCTGACAGGCACTTTTCATGAGGGGCAAAAGGTGGGCGGGGTGTGGCCCCTCCGCTCTAAAGGACGGGCCGCGGCTTCAAAAAAGTGTGCACAACATTAATACAGTGCTTTGATTACCACTCTTGTAGCAAGAACACCAGTAGCGAATCATAGTTTATTTGTAAATATAAACATCCTGCAACTAAATCTACAGTTTCAAGTGCAATGTGCATTTTTCTTGTTTTAATATCATGCACAAGTTCACTAAGCATCCCCCAAGTCACTGCTACTGAGTGGTTTCTGCTATGGGAGGAACAGACGGTTTAAATACTGAATTCAACAATAAAACGTTGTTGCTGCCAGTCAAAAGAAGCATTGGCAAAGGCAACAGGCCTGGCGTTGGCTGTCAGCCTTTTAGCTTTATTAATGTTTGTTTTGTCACAGTTTTTGCACAACTTTATTGTTGGAGAAGCCAAAGGGCCCTTGTCAGTCTGAAACAAAACAAAACTGTGACGTAAAGCAAAAACGTTTTTGAACTCAAAAAGCAAAATTTGCCACAATCGTTCCTCACACTGAAGGTAAGTTCTCTACCGTCACTCACAGTAGTGTTAGCTAATGGGTAGAGGGCTGACCCTTTACCCCATTCTGTATACGTCAATGGGCAGAAATAACATGTGTACGACACAATGACAGACAGATGAAGAAAGCTGGCTGAAAGCCCTTATAAGCAGGGACAATTGAATTATGTGAATTTGCAGCTGCTGCGTTTTCTGGCTAAATAATGGACTTATTGCATGTGCAATATAATCCATCATCTGCTGCACAATCTGCAGATTTTAAAAAAAAAAGTTGTTTGTAGCTCAATCAGATCAAACGTTACTAAAAAAAGAAGCAGCATGGGTTGCCGCACAATGGAAGGCTCTTTCCAAAGGTTGACTGGTCACCCTTCTGTTGCGTGTTAAAATAGTACTACTAAGGTGGAACCTATGGTCATACTGTGTTACCAAGTGTAAAAAAGTAATAAAAATTATAAAAGTATTAAAAAAATGCTAAAAAGTAATGAAATACTACTATTACAAACTGTCTCACATTAGGCCACATTATTTGCCTTTTCTTATCACATAATTTAGTCAACTTTGCCACATAATTTGATACTCGCCCACCCCATAATTCCTGTGGCCCTGCCAGAAAAAAGTATATTATACATAACATTTTATTAAAATCAAAAGTTTTTAGCTAATGCTAGACCCAAAAATACTAGATCCAGCCACAAAAAGATCTAGCTAAATCTATGCTCATCCATGCTTCCTTTTGCTACTATTTGAGTGGTGGACAGCAGAGGCCGAATTACAGAATACGGCGCACTCTCCTTGTTTGCGCTGAGCGCACCTTTCAAAAGGTGTACCCGATGCAAACAAAGACAGTGTGCCGTATTATATATAAGTTGTGCTACCCTAGGGGCAGCTCATTTAAGAGAAATGCGGAGCAGCTGTTTAAAAGCTGCTCTGTGTTCCTCTGTGCAGGTGGCACCCCGCCTGCACATTTGAGGGGGATTACAGATCCTCTTGCAGGCAGGTGCAGTGAGTGACTGTACCCTCCTGGATAAGGATGTCTGAGAGGTCCATGGGACCCCTTTTCTCCACTAACATGGCTGCCTTTGAAAGGCGCACTTTAAGTATGCCACCTTTTTGTGGTGCACGTTCAGTACGCCTTCTAAAAGAATGTTTGCCTCTGCGCCACATCTGTGATACAGCAAGAGCACAGAAGAAAAGGGATTACCTCATTTGCAATTATGGGAACGCCCTCTGATGATAGCGCTGGCGCGATATGGACGCCAGAGGTCTTGGTATTACAGAAGGGGCCGCACAACTTCTACAACCCCTTCTGTAACACCAAAGTGCCCCAGGGGTGTGCAAAGCGGGTGTAAATGCCCACTGCTTTATGTAATGCAGCCCCAGGAGGTTTATGGCTTCTGACCCTCGTTTCTTAATGTTTAATCCAATAGTGTTTGGCATCACTGGGACTTGAATTAGCAAAAATGGCTATTAAATTCAAATATGTTACAACAGAGGCCCCAAAACTCCTTACGGTATCAATGCCCTCATGGGAATGAAAAAACAGCCATAACTGTAATGCAGCAGGCTCCTCACGCCCCTTCACCCTCTTGCCACTGTACCTGCTGCACTGATAGCAGTTTCTCTCTCCGGTATGCAGGGAGCTGCTGAGCTGCGGGCATTCTACATAGGACATGTTTAAGTCTGACAAAGATTTTTGGGTGACTCAGGGGCCACCTTGCTGGATCTCTTGGCCTAAGATGGCTTAGGTTCGGGTGGCCCAGAAGCCCCTAAGTCGTGGCTATAGGCATAGATAGAGTTTGTTTCAAAGGACCCATAGGCTGCCATGCTGAGACTCAAGGTGAGGAAACATTTACTTCTGGTGACTCGGAGGATGCCTGTCTGTCTCTAAGATGAGGTTGTTTTAGGTTCAACTGATCCAGAGGGTAGGTCTTAAAGAGAGACGGATGTTGCAAAGATGGACTCATGACTGAGGACATGTTTGCTCCTTACAACCCGAAGAGTGCCATCCTTGTGACCTCTTGTCATGGGCAGCATTTCAACCATGCTGGGACACTAGGAGTAGGCAGCGTTAGGTGATCTGGAAGATGGTCACTTTTGGTATAGGACCATTCTTCTCTCAGAGAACTTGAAGCCACCATGCTTTGACTTGTGGTAAAGGAAGTATTTGCTCCCTGAGAAGAAGTAAAAGTCACTCTCTGGAGACTATGCACAGGGAGTGCTTGCTCCCAATGAACATGAGGCTAGATGAGATGGCCAGCCTGCAAGCGAGGTAGGCTAGCTGTTTATGGAGAACTTACTCAGGAAAGGATGCTGGTTTCAAAAGACTATTGATGAAACTTTATAAGAGTAGAGCAATGTGGTTAAAAAACATGATGACTCCTGTGCTGACCTGAGCTGAGCATTGTATGTGGTTTTGAGACAAAAGTCTTAACCCGTGGAATAATCACACTTCTCTTGCACCTTTTTATTCACTTGCATACTGATGCACACAGTTTTCAACTTTTATCACACTGGATAACAATTTTGAATGTGTGCTACTGAAGCCTTAAGCGTCTACTGGCCAGGAGTACACCGAGTATCCTATTCTGGTGTTAGTAACCCACATACAACATGCTGTAATTTCTCTACCTGTTGAAGGAAGAATTGGGCACTTTTTTGGAGGGGGGTTAGATTTGTGTGCATGCAGTAGGTTGATGTCTAATGGCTACCAGCTTAAAATTTACTTAGAACCAAACGGTCAGAGTTCAAAGTGGTCAGCACAGGATGTGAAGGCCAGTTGGTGGGCGTTTCATTTTTAGGTCGAAGACTACCAGACTGCACCATGGCTGGTTTGCTAAAAACATCTTGTAGACTTTCAGAAAACTTCCCTGGGAATGTGTTCCTTCTGCTGTTTACCATTGGCTTTGTGGTTTGTAACTCATATTTTATGGCTTTACATTTTTTTTAGGCTGTCCAGGCTCACTTCATTCCTCCCAAGGAGCAAAGCCTTCTCACACTACGTCTCCTTGTATTCTTCCGTGAGTGCTCCTTTCTGGAAACAGGCCTGTAAATCCTGTTCTTCTCTTGTCACATTTCCTGTGCTTTCAAAGACAGAGGTCAAATGTCAGGCTATATCTTTTGAGGGAGCTTGGTGTTTACTTTTCTTTCTCTGACTTTAAAATGAGAGACTTTATGTGACATTCTTGCTCGATACTGGAGGTAGAGGAAAGGGTTATTTTCTAGCATACAACATTTAAATGAACAGTGCAAGTAATTTCAAATATAACAGAATTAGCAAAGCACAAATGAAGCATATTTCTGTTAATTCTGAAGTGTGTTGGAAACAAGTACTTTAATATGATACAAATAAATCAGTACACTAGGTGATGCCATTTCCACACATTATCATTTGTGTGCTGTACAGTATTATTAGTAAAACTGTATGCCTGTGTCAGTGTAAGGTTAATTTCAAGTGAAATTATGTTGGCTGTAATGGCAGTATGCTACCACCCATACTTCACACTTCAACAATCCACTGTACTCTCACCACTCTACTCTGCACCAGCCCACTTTATACCACGCCATTAAACTTCACACCACTGCACTCTAGTTCACTCTGCACCACTCTACTCTACCCCACTGCATTCTATGTAACTTTTCTCTACACCGCTATACTCTACTTTGCACAGCCCTACTCTATGCCAATGTACTCTACACCACTCTACTCCACAACACTACAGTCTAGGCTACTCCTCTCTACTCTGCACAGCTCCACTCTTCGCCACTCCACCCTATGCCACTCTGTATCACTGCACTCTACTTCACTGCACTCTATGCAATACATTCTACATCAGTAGTCTCCAACCTTTTCTGTGGTAAGAGCTACTTGTGTTCAATGAAAATCATCATGAGAATTACTACTATTAATTTTGTAATAGCGACAATATCAGACAGGATTACCTTAGTAGCTAAACAAGATTACCAGGAGTGATCACTCCATGCATCAGGAAGGTTGCTAACAGTAATGTAAAAAAAAAAACTTTGCCAATTGGGAATGCCTTTACACTGGTAATACATAACAGCCATAGCTTCAATGCCAGAGCATCAAGCTAAAACTGTTAGTAAAAAGTCTCCCGAGAGCCACATGATTTATCACTCAAATCTCTGCTTTAAATCTATATTGGACACCGAATGGTTTTTATCCAAATATCAGCTTATGAGTTCTGAAAATGCATACATTTTTGTCTCAAATACACACTTCTCAATTTTAGTTTCAATATATTCAACCAAGAAAAAGCTTCCAATTAAGTAGGTGAGGCTATACACAGGAGAGCTCCTTACAGGTAGCTGGAGAGCTACCAGTAGCTCATGAGCTACTTAGAGGAGAAGCTTTATGTAGAGTAATGGTGTGAAGTGGTGTAGAGTGAGGTGGCACAGAGTGCAGTGCTGCAGAATAGATTAGAGTGGCTTACAGGGGGTTGGAATAGAGCGCAGGGGAGTAGAGTGGAGTGGTACAGAGTAGAGTGCATTGGTGTAAAACAGACTTCTCCAACGAGTAGCTCATGAGCTACTGGTAGCTCTCCAGATACCTCTCAGAAGCTCTCCTTTCGGCACCCCAGCCTACCAAATTGAAACATTTTGCTTGGTTGAATTAACATATGTATGACAAAACTGTGCATTCAAGATGAAGATGTGTGTATTTTCATAACGCGCATGCTGATTTTTGGAAACAATTGAATTTCCCAAAAATATTTGAAGCAGATTTTTGAGTGATAAATCATGTGGGCAGAATAAGTACTAATATGATTTGTGTCAGGAGCACTGCAGCTATGACTGGCATGTATTAACTACTGATAAGTGTTCCAAATTGACAAAGCTTGAAGAGATCACTGCTGGCAATCTTGGATGTGGTGGCCACTAATGTATTCTTTTCTGATGTGGTCACTATTACGACTCTAATAATATTAGTAGCTCACAACGATTTTCATTGAATATAAGTAGCTCTTACTATACAAAAGGTGGGAGGCTCCTGCTCTACGCCACTCTACTCTACGCCACTGCACTCTACCCTGCACCACTCTACTCTACGCCACTTCACTCTACCCAGCATCTCTCCACTCTATGCCACTTCAGACTACTCTGAATCAACCTACTCTATGCCACTTGCACTTTACACTACTGCATTCTACGCCACTCCACTGTGTCACTGCACTCTATGCCACTCTACTCTAAACCACTGCACTCTGTGACACTATACTTTACATGATTACACTCTACGCCACTACATTCTATGCCACTGCACTCTACTCTGCACCACTGTAGTCTACACTACTGCCCTCTATGCCACTCTACTCTACGACACTGACCTCTACACCACTGTACACCATTGCACTCTATGACACTCTACTCTGTACTACTGTACTCTATGCCATAGCACTCTTTTGCATGCTACTCTATGCCACTGCACTCTATCCCACTCCACTCTATGCCACTATACTTTACTCTCCATGACTCAACACCACTGTACTCTATGCCACTCTATTCTGCAGGACTCTATGCCACTGCACTCTGTGCCACTCTATGCCACTGTACTCTACTGTGCGTCATCGCACTCTGCACCACTGTATTCTACACCACTACACTCTGTCACTCTATTCTGCAACACTTCACACTGTACCACTGCAGTCTACATAACTTCACTCTATATGCACTACTCTAATCTATGCAACTGCATCCTACGATTCTGCATTGTACGCTCCTGAATTCTATGCCCCTGCACTCTGCCACTGCACTCTATGCCACTATAGTCTGCAACACTCTACGCCAATGCACTCAACACTAGTCCACTCTACTCTATGCTACTTCACTCAACTCTACGGCACTGCACCCTACTCTGCAAGAGGCTACTCTATGCCACTGCACTCTAAGCTACTCTACTCTATGCCACTGCACTCTACTCTACTGCACTCTTCTCTGCACCACTGTACTCAACACCACTGCACTCTATGCCACTCTAATCTACTTCACTCGACGCTACACAACTGCACTCTATGCCAATCCATTCTCCACCACTGCAGTCCATGAAACACCACTTACAACACTACACTATGTCACTGAGCTCTGCCCTTCTCTACTCTGCACTACTGCATTCTATGCCACTACACTCTACACCACTTCATTCTATACCACTCTACTCTGCATCACTCCACTTTATGCCACTGCACTCTGCAGGACTCCACTCTACACCACTGCACTCTATGCCACTGCACTAAACAGCACTATTCTCTACTCTGCACCACTTTACGCCACTCTACTCTGAACCATTCTATGCCACTTTACTCTGCATGACTCCACAACACTGTACTCTAAGCCACTACATTACTCTACTATGCAACACTCTAATTTATGCCACTACACTCTACAACACTGAATTGTATTCAGCTGAATTCTATACCACTGTAGTTTATGGCACTGCACTCTATACCGCTGTTCTCTGTAACACTCTATGCCTATGCACTCTCCACTAGTTCAATTTATTCAACAGCACTCCACTGTATACTGCTGAACACAACTCTACTCTGTGCCACTCCCTTACATGACATGGTATTCCACTCCACTCTACTCTGCTCTTTGCCGTTCCACTTTAAAACACCCCATGCCACTCTCCTCTATGCCACAAACTTTTAGCCATGCTGAACAGCAGCTATGCTGGTGTACAACATGGCTAAAACACATTGGCTAAGCCAATAGCTCTTGCATAGGCAAGACCTATTGGCTTTCCTAATGCTTGTTATTGGTGTGAATAGCTTTAATTTGACAGTATCTTGGTCTCCACTAATTTATCCACTTGACTATTTGAGGAGCGATTCTCTATGGTTTATGCTTGCAGAGCTCCTGGGCTTAGGCAGGGCTTTGCAAAGGGGAATCGTCCTTCATGTCCATGCTCTTGTGTTTGCACAGGTACTCAAACCTGCCTTCTGTGCTCTGTTCAGTAGTCTTTCCTGGCTGGTTTGCAGCATGTTCTTCATGCTCGCACTCGTCCTCTAAGGTATGTTTTTGAGACCTAGCAGGTGCAATTTTGGGCTTGCAAGATGGCTGCAGATGGTCCATGTTTTCCAAGTCTCAAAGTTGCTCACCAGTATCTTCTGTTTATACTGTTACTTTCCTTCTATCTCCAGTGGCTTCGGCGTCAGCCCTTGCAGCTCCTGTGCTGCAAGATTCTGTTCTTTGTCTTCAGTTCAGCTCTTCCAATCCCGTAGGCCTGTGCTCACTTCCTTAATTCCCTGGTATTACTACAGTGCAATTAACCACCTGACAATCCAAGTCTGCATTTAACAAGTCTAGAGAGAAGAACTGATCCTGCTCGCAACCACCTTATGCTTTGAGGCTTCTTATCTCCTGCGTTCTTTAGCCCTACCATCAAACGGGTATCCACTTGTAATGTGTGACTGTCAAGATTTTGTTGACTACTGTCCAGCAGCAAAATATCCGGATCCAGACTGATACTTGACAGAATGATGCTGCTGCTTTTTTAACCACATCCATCTTAAAAGTCGAATCTCATCCTCTCATCAAATTTTGTGTGTTTCATGTATCGCACAAAGCAGCATGGGCCCAGACGTGGATCCTGTGTTCACTGTCCCACTTGAAACAAGTTGTACCCAGCTGATGAGCCCGTAACTATGGCGAATCCAGTCCGGGGTTGCTTGTGTTCTGGTTCAGAGGGAACCTAGATTGGCAGTTTGGGCTAGACTGTTTCCATGAGGAGCAAGGTCAAGACTGATTTGCAGACAGCTGGGTCCAAACTGAGGTGGCATGGTAAACAAAAGAACGATGGGTTGGGATGCTACCCCGAGCAATTGCCAATGGTTAGACACATTGAAAACAGTCCTCCCATCACCTTTGTGTGTTTCACATTAACCATATGCCCCAGAGATGACCTAAATTGCAGGGAAATGTATAACTCAGGGAATCCTTCCAGACAGTAGTTGCTGCCTCACTGGGGCCTTTAGGCCTTCAGATGCACCTCCTCAACTCCAGAAATCTGCATATACCATATATCAAGTAGCCTTTAGTGTACGTCTACAAACAGTTGGTCTGTGTACTGAGAGCCTGCATGTCTGCCTTTGTTAATGTATGTCCTTTTCCATGTATGTGTGATATATTTCTGCATGTATTTTGGGTATCTTGCAAAAGTCATATATATTGTTTTCGTCAATGCTTGTGCTTAATTTGTGAAATGCCTGTTTAATCTGTAAAATGCTGGGGGGGTGATTGGAGTCAGGAACTGCGGCCAGCGCTGCAGAAGATCGTGGCGCCGAATAACAAGGTTGTGTAGCGTTGAGTCTCCTACATTCCCATCACGGACACTCCCTGTTCAAATATGTTTTAAGGCATGGGCAAAGTGGAAAATTGCCTTGCAGGGCCCCCACCCTCCAAAGGGTCCCCTGGAAACTGAGCGTTCCCTTTTTTCACCTTTTCCCTAGATTAAAGTCTCTCCTGTTCTCTACCTAACTCTCCCTCTGATAGTGTCTCCAGTCGTGGCTCACTGGGTGGGTATGCGCACAGAGGGGAATAAACATTAAATTAATTTTAAAAACCCACTTACCTGCATGCTGCTGCGCCACTCCGCTCCTCCGTCTCCTCTGCTGCAGGCACAGGATCCAAGCCTGCCCTGCAGCCAGTCTTCTTGACACCGCTCAGAGAAGCGTCAGGATTGGCTGGGAGCACCCAGCCAGGACGTTCCCAAGCAGAATGGGAGCCTGTGCCTGCTATCTCCAGCCCAGAACGCAGTTGCTGGGCTGGAGAGAGCACATTGTGCATGTGTGTTTGGCTGGCCGGAGACGGCCGGCCAAACACATATGCTCTCTGAGGGGAAGTGCACTGCTTGTTACCCCCGTAGTTCCGCCCCTTTAGAAGAAAAGTAAAGGTTTTGCAGCTACCACTACTGGCAGGGGGGGCAATGCTCTCCTCGCGAAGGAGCCGCCTCTACGTTTCTCTCTAGCCAGTGACATTTTAAGGATATGCGGGGCTCTAGGAAAAACATATTTTAGCTGTTTTGGGTGCTCTTTTACTAAACATTTAGCATATAATTAAGCACTGTTTGCCATAATGTAGTAATGATTTAGGACACATAAAATTCATGATAGTTCTGGAAATGAGCCCCCAAAATATGTCTTGACCAGGGCCCCCAAATTCTTACGAATGTCCTTACTACTCTGTCTCACTCCTGCACGTTGTTTGTTGTCTCTACTTCCTCTCTTAGTCACTTTTTTTCGCCTTTCTCTTCCTCCATCTTTTATCCTTTCGTGTTTTGATCCCTTTTGTTCTGGGTCAAGTCTAATGAGCAAACATAGGTGCAGGTGTGCCCCACCTGCAAGCACCAGCTCAAATTAAGCACTGTATATGAGCCCTGATTTATTTGATAAACTTTAGAACAGCTAAGGCAAAAGCTTTCGTTCGTAGCATAATGGCTGCATATGGAATAAGCAAAAACGTGCTTTTACATTTCACTCTTACTGGCGAACAAAAAAGAGACATATATATCCGACATTTTTTCAGGTAAAAATATATATTTAAATGTAGCCTTGGTTGCTGCAAAATACGTGACCGCATTTCATGAGAGGAACCGTGGTGGGAATAAGAGGGGGAGAGGCCAGGCTTTGAATGAGCAGGCTTGGCAGGAAATGGTTACAAGCCCATCAGAAAAGAAGTGTTGCTCTTTTGGCGCCGGTTTGCACTTTCTGCCTTGAAAATGAAACACAGTTCTAAGTCAGTGTAGTCCTAATTGTACTATTAAAAAGACAAGCTGTTCAGATATGCAAATTCAGCGCCGTTACAGCCTCATTGTTCTATTAAAATCCTCGGCTAGTGCGCGCGCCGACAGCGTTTCCTCATGATTAGGATGTTCAAGCTGTATGTTTTCTCATTTTTTGTGTGATATATTTTTGTGCACCTTTTTTTGCGGTTTTTTTCCACGTACACAGACGTTTTAGCCATAGCCTTTCAATGTCTGGGACTTTGTGACAAAATCATTAACAGACCAGCAATGACTCAACACTGCTCATTATATTGTACCTAAACCCCCTCCTCCCCAGAGAGATGCAGTCTGTGGCGAGGGCAAGGATTGAATGTGCGCAGGCTAGGCTTGGTGGGACGTGGTATTTCAGGACTGGCTTAATACTGGATAAAATGTATTCTAGGAATGGGTTCAAGCGTAGCCAGTTTGAATGGTCTTCCTGGACTGGGAGAGGGCGAGGCGGGGCACACATGCATTTGTAAAGGCTGTGCCCTGGCCTCATACAAAGGGCTTGTTTCCCCTCCATTGATGTCTGGAGCCAGTGCTGGAGGAGAATGGGACACTCCTGGAACCAATTAGTATTGGTTAGAGCCCCTTTTGTGGAAGCTGTGCAAAATGAGTATAAATACAGGGGATCTTCCTCTACATTGTAGACACTAATGGACTACTGAACTGGACAATGGATGCTGCTGGAAGGACTTGCCAGGAACCGCCTTGGGACTACTGCTGTTGTGCTGACCTGTGACCTGCTAGGTCACTGAGAGGAACTGCCACTGCCTTATTAACGCTTGTGCTGGCCTGTTGCTGGGACCCTGAGGCCCTGTGCCCCATTGTTGTCTCCAGTGGCTGGGTGTTGTGCCCCTTTTCCCCCTGTATTTTGACTGCCTAAGCAGGGAGAGAGTGCTAAATTGGGGATTCATGCCAGGTGTCAGCGCACGGTGAGCGCTAGATGGGATGCTGCTAGCCCCTGGGGAGTGCATTATGTTTTGTGCTTGTTAAGCGCTCCCCCATCACTCGAGTGCGAGGAGCTTCTGCTGGTGGTTGGTGCACCTCAAGCGCTTTTTTAAAATTATTGCCCCGGGTGCCAGGAAGCACCCCATGTAGCCCTGTGTGTGCCCCCCACTTCCTGGTGTGGAGAGGCCACACAGAGCCACCAGAAGCACGGACAAAGGGCACTCTGGAAGGTGCCCCAGGGCATATTCAGTCACCAAATCATTACCACCAAGGTGCACAATGACAAGATCTAGAAATTAGAGTCCTGCATGACCTCCAATCTCCTCCAACAACTGTTGAAGCTCTGAAATCCAGAGATCTTAGACTCTGTACCACCTGGGAATGGAAAGGTTATGAATCAGCCTGAACTGCCCAGGTTTGTTTTGAGGCACTACACCCACCAGAGAACAATCGTCCTCCTTTGCTAGAATTTTTGTTACTTCTTCCTTGTGCAAGTTTCTACAGTGAGGAATGGGGGGATTATACCGGGGGGGGGGGGAGTCCTGAGCCAGTGGAAAGCCGAAGTACAACATGAATGCTGCCTCCTTGTTTTGATTCAAAGTATCTTGTGGGTAAGGGGTAGTTAGTTGTTGGGTTTAGTAGTATCCTTTACTTTCTCTTTAAACTTAACTTGGGGTGAGAGGAGTGACTGCAAATGTAACAAACATGCTTGAACTTCAATGGCCCAGCTGTGTGTGGGCACAACTTCCAGTTGAAAGTAAGTCCAGCATGATCTCTTTTTGTCCACAGAGGCATGTTGGGAGAGGTTAAGATTACTTCAGGAGAGTTTTATTATTAAGGTTTCCCAACCAGACATTGACTCTGTTCTGGTCTCACTCAATGTCAAGATCCTCCACCCTGGTCCACCTAAAGTCCACTAATAGTCTAGGCAAGCTGTACCTCCATAGGCATAATGAGCTTTATGCATTTTATTAGAATAAAATACCAGGTTGCAACTTCTGATTTCTATTCCAACATCACCGACGTACACATTGAAGCCAAGTAACCAATTGGTAATAAACTCTCAACCTTAGGTTTTCTTGCCTTCGCTGAGGGCTCTTTCCCATCTTTATCTTTTGACTCACAGTCCCTTCTCTCAGCCCAAGTAAGTGAAAAAACATAAATGAAATCCCCCTTCCAAACCTTTTCCTTCATTTTCAAAGGCATGCGTGATGCCAGCTAACCTGGCTTTGACAGCAAAGTATCCTGGCCCTTAATAGCCCTGGCAGATGAAGAGTAATCTTTGTTCACTCCCCCCACCCCACCATTTCAGTTTTTTTACCTGGTGCTGCAACTGTGATTTCCTTGGCCCCAAAGGAGACACTCATGTTGCCCCCCCATCTGCCCTTTTCCCATCCCATCACAAGCCATAGTGATGGCACCGTCATTTTATTTTTTAAATCCATGATAGCGGAAAGAACTGTACTGGATGGGGACCAAGGGGAAGTCAAGGAGGAGCCCTCTGGAGTCTTATCAGCAGAGCCAGCTAACTGGGAGAGCCACTGAACACCCCAGATGTAGCATCAGATGAATCTTTTGCAGACCCTTGAGTGGAGGAGCCTTACCCAGGAGAGGGAGGTGTCAATGTGGCTTGAACTGTGGCTGCCCAGGTGAGGCTATTCACTAGGGGTTGGCCCCAATGGATGCCCCTTTTAGTTCAAGGGAACAACTTTCAAGGTCTGCCTAATGTCCACCAAGGCAGCAAGGACCTCGCTGGGCTCAGGCGGGCTAGGAGAGACTGTCGGGTGCAAGACTGGTGGTCATAATACGTCAACAACATGTGATGAATGACTGTCAGTGGACACCTTAGGTAAGGGCAGTGGAACAACTAGAGGTGGGCCCAGTTGGTAGGTAACACTACGACACACCAACACCACCTGGTCTACCAGGGATACAACCCCTTGAACTGAAACCCTCAGCCAGACTAGTGCAGAGAGAAACATTGCACTGCCATGGGTGGTCAGGTACTGAGGCTCCTTGCCTAGGCTTGGAATCGGATGCTGAACTATCGGAGCCCCCTTCATTGCCCGGTTTGGCGAAGACCAGTTTCAATAAATAAGCCAACTTGGGGTCACACCCATTTCTCTTCCCCACCCGACCACCTTTGGCTGCCATCGTACTCTAATGGGGAGCCCACAGCTATAAACAAGTAAAGACCAACTATCAATGATGTTTAAAGAACATAGTTAGCAATCCCAACCCTGGAGCCCCTCACTCACCCCCAATATCCTGATAGGCTGCAGATCTTTTAGAACAAAGCACATATGCTGGCACTACTGCAAGAAGCTGTTCAGCAGGTCAGCCATTCTGGGCCAGGAAAGTGGAAGTGATAACCAAAGGCAGTGAGGGCAAAGCACTGGAGCCCACTAACCGCTCTCATGTGGTGGCTGGGTCTGGTCTGGTATGTATTAAGAAGAACAGGAAGGAAGGCAATGGCCCTTACGGGAATCAAACCCGCAACTTAGGAGTTATTAGCACCAGGCTCTAACCAACTAAGGCTCTAACCAACTGAGCTAAACAAATTTACAGCCTATTTAAAATACTTGGTAGGGCTAGGAGGAAATCCTTGGCACAGTAACCCCAACAAGGCCACATCAAAGCGGTGCCGTGGTTCACAAGACAATGAGACAATTATGTAAGGGGCCGGCGGGGCATGATAGGGCTACGCTAATTTAGCACCCACTCTAAAGCTGGGAAATCACTCCACCTGACCCAAGTAGGGTACCCACACTCAAAGGGTGAAATGTTAAAGCTGCTCCGCTGTGGCAATTCTTGACTGAGTGAGAGGAGTTGAACCATGCCACTGCAAATCTGTCAGGCCTGAGTGGTGTTGAGGATAGAGTAGTAGTCACGTTGCCTTCAGCGCACCAGAAGCCACCTCCGCTGCAGCAATGGTCTAAATGAAAAAGTAGAAGGCTGGGAGCATATAGACCTAAATACCCCCGGCCACTGCAGGGGCAGTCAGGCTATGCCCATCTGCTTTCTGTCACCCTTCCCACATCTTGTGAGATGAGTGACAGGAAGCCAAACCCAAAGGCCAGGTCTGTCCCCTCCATCTCAAGGCCAGAGCATTGTCAGAAGCCAAGGGGGCACAGTGCTCTGAGCCTAGTCCTTTAATTCTCAATCCACCACGGGTGTACATTGCTAAAGCCCCCCCAGGACTTCATGGAAGGCACTTAGAGATTCACAGGTTGACTGGCAAAGTCCAATCCAAGTCCAGTTGCCACTGAACAGCTAGGCAGTTGCAGTCCCAGGTGTGAGCTACATCTGCTGTGACACAGTGGGCTCCTTTGAAGTGCCCCATGGGTCTCATAACTCACCACATGGAAGCCATCAAGCTACCAGGTGACAGCTGAATCATTACAGAAAGGCCTCTAGAGGCTTTAGGCAATCTAAATGTTACTTTTCCAACCAACGTTTTCAGTAATAGTTAAACAACATTTGACTTTACAATTAAATTCAGGTTTGTTCAACAGTTAAAAGGAGCCCTTGAAATATTTCTCTAGCTGTTTCCCAGGTGGATATAACATTTAATACATTAAATGTTGCATTGAAATTCTTTCTTACGGAACAGCCAACCCCACTACAGTGAAAATAGCTTTGAGGTGTTAGTCAATGAAGAACATGTTTAATAACATTGACATTCACAAGTCCAACTTTTAAATTTCATGCATCCTGCATTATTGGGAAGTTCATTTCACTTAGGGGTGACTTATTAATATTTAAAAGGAGGGTTTTAGGCCTGCCAGAAGAGTTTATTCTGACAGGATGAATTAGCAGTTTAAACTTGCACAGCCAGGCTACTGGTGGCAGGGCTACAGTCGTGTTTGCATTGTCACTACAGTAAGTCATACAATGAGTGCTGCAGCCCACTGGTATCATTTAACTTACAGGTCCTGGGTACCCTCTGCTACAATATAATAGGGCCCTATAGGTAAGTTAAGTATGCCATCACGTACATGCTAATTTCATCATGTTGAAAAGAGGAGCACAAGCACTTTACCCTTGGTTAACCGGGGTAAAGTGAACAGAGTTCTGTAGCCAGTAAAAATCTGGAGGAATAACTCACTAAAGATGGTAATTTCCAGCACTGATTATTAATTGCTTTTGTTCTAATGAGGTGGGAAGATCAAAGAACTGTTGCTTTATATTATATTGGTGCGCGCTATGTGTGTTTTCTTTCTTCAACGTTTATCAAGTCTGCATGATATGATATGATCTTAGCTTCATTGTTTAAGGTCTTCTTTGGGGTACAGGCAGAAATGTTTTCCAGTGCTCCTCAAACTGTATGTTTATAAAGCTTCGTCCAGATATGTACTCCATGGATTCCTCACCATAGCAAGAGTTTTCCAAAGAATGATCTTCATTGTTAGAGCTGGGGCTGTTCTCATTCGTGTGTAGTATGGACAAATGGCACCCACAAGATGTACATTTGTATCCACAATTTGAACTACAGGCACACATGTACTTGCGGAGTATAATTTGGCAAAGAATTACAGATCTATGTGTTGTGCATTGTTCAAGATCCAACCACCCAGCAAAATTACCATGGACGTTTATCACACCATATTGTCAGAGTGAGGAGAAATGTACTTGCCAATAGCTTTAACGATGGCAAAGGGACTTGGTGTGTTATTGCAGAGGCCAACGAAAATACAATGTATTTCCTGGCAGTGAGTAAATATTGGATTTGTTAGCTTTTCGGGGTTTTATCTGACAGCTCATTTTCATCAGCATACTCTAGTATATCTGTGCTTTGTTGACCTCATTTATTAGTATAAGTCTCCACTGCACCAGGCATAACTCCACAATTTACTTTCTATGAGTCAAAAAGTAAAGGTATAGGTATAAACCCCTGTTTGAGGCTCTTATCAGTGTAGATTTTTCTATTTCCGAGGAAAGGCTTATTCTTAGCCATATTTGTGTGTTTAAGGAAAGGATATCATTCAATAAACGCACTGCTATCCCCCTGTTCAACAGCTTTCCACATAATCTCTCTTTGTCAACGCAGGAGACCGCGGTTGCCAAGTCAACGAACGCCACATAGATGAGATTACCTTTAGCAGTAACAGTTCTATGAATAAACAGCGAGAGCGCTACTAGATTATCTCCAAATCGACATCCTCTCTAGAATCCTGCTTAATAATTGAGGAACATTCCTTTACTAGAGGCTCAATACTATAATTCTTTGTAAAGGGGTTTGGCGAAACATTTGCCCTCAATATCTAACAAAGCAATTAAGCGATAACTGGTGGGAGATGGGTGGGAGATGGGTGGAAACCTTTTTTGTGAATAGGCGCTAATCAGGAAGCCCGTCAACTATGAGGCGCCTGATTGCTTTCCAAACAATTTCGCTAGAGGGTTGTGAAGAGCTACGCCCATTGGTGCGGACCTGCCTTGAAAATTGTTACAGGAAGACTGTTTGGGCCTGGGGCATTATCTCTGTTAAACTCACGCAGAGTCGCCTGGACCTTACTTGTTGTAAATAAGAAATCTGCTGCATTTGCATGAACAGTATGAAATTTTACATTTTCCACTATTTAATTGCTGGTAGATTAAAATGTCCTGATGTGAGTATTCAACAACAGGGCACGGTTAATTCCGAATCTATTTCTTGTAAGAGTGATTGCCCATCAGGCTCGTTATTTGTATACTGTTGATTTGAAATCACCCTTTCATGCAGTGGATAAGAATTTGCTGTGGGCCAGGGTTGCCACTGAGTGAGCTCGTGATTTTAGGAAATGTATGGGATGGGCACGGTGTTACTCTTTAGGGTTACCATTTAGTGTAGGCATGGGAGCCATTCACTTACAACTCAAATGTGCTCGTTCAACACAAGAGTGAGATTGCACATTCAATCACATTGCACATACTGCTTTGACAAGCAACAGAAATCAGTCTGGCAGTTACGTTTCTGAAAGATCTGTCTTTCAGTGAAAGAAATTACTTGAGGTGAAAACTATGCTGTGGAAATTAAATTTAGATATAATTGGAGGTGATGCAGTGTCTGTTTATAAGCTGACATTGAGACAGTTGGCTATTTAAAAATCAGTCCTGGTATGTAAGTATTTTATAGCTGCGAAAAACTCTATGACTTTTTAATAGGGTAAAATTAAAACGCGTAATGGCAGATTACTCATTAAAAGATCTTACAATGACAAATCAAATGCTACTTTTTGCTGTGCCAAACTTCACCAGCACTGCAATGTATATATTAGCTCCAATCTACCCTGCTGCCAAACGTCCACAATGTCTCCCACACAAGTTTGCTCGCATTAGCTGCATCTATGAACCTGTCATGCTTCTAATGGTCAAACCTGTCATTAAACAAGTTGTTATTCGATGAGCGCGTAGGGCACTTGGGTATTACTGGCTCTAGAATCACAGAAAGTTGTAGAAGCAGTACCCTAAGGCCCATATTTATACTTTTTTAGCGCCGCATTTGCGCCGCTTTATGACGCAAAAGCGGCGCAATCCTACAAAATACAATTATATATTTTGTAAGTTTGCGCCACTTTTGGGTCAAAAAGCGACACAAATTCGGCGTTAAAAAAGTATAAACACGGGCCTAAGTGTTGAATGTGCTATTAATTGTTTTACTATGAATTTTCATGTGTTATGTTTCATGTGTATTTTTTTATTGGATGTTAATTAAGTTTTATCTTTGTATAGATCGTCCATTATATACATATCTGTATATACATGCATATACACACACACACACCCTACAACGTAAACATCTTCGAAGAATACTTAATGCTGAGCTCCTTGCTATGGATGGAAGGTAAGATGCTTTGAGGGTCGGTGAGAAGGGGAGGGTCACTTCATTTTGAAAACAGTTACATGGAATGATGGAATGTCCCAACCCGTACATTAACAAAAAAAACATTAAAAGGAAAGGCAAACCGTCAAAACTAGCTCTCAAGCTTTCAAGTGCATTTATGCTTAAGCCACGGTTAAAATCAAGAGTCCAGAGATCAAGGTTTTCCCACTGGAAGGAATCCATAAGCCACTACTATGTAATTCACTGGCAAATAGTGGAAGAAATTGGGAGAAAGCACACAGAGTTACAATACTCAGTCATCGTTTGAGTCTGGCCATTCTGAAGCTTTATTAGGTACCTTCATATTTTTATAGCTATTGTCGTGATCAGGAGTGACTTTGTAGGGCTTTAAATAAAAGGTTTCACTGTATTAGATTGAAAGGTCTAGGGCATTACAGCCTAAACTATACCCTGAGATGACCAGGCTGTGTTACTCTGCCCCCTGCCCTGTATTGCAGAGTGAGTGCTCCCAGAACAAGTTAACCAAAAACAAAGGTCACCAAGAAGAGGATCGATTTCCACTTTTTGTATAGTGGGGTAAATGTTTGTAGGTAGTTTGCCTTGGAGCAGAAACATAATGTCTGTTATTAATCCACAACAGACACGGCCTACCTGTGGGAGATCTGTGACCAGAAGTCAGAAATCACAATTGTGCATGGCTGGATTTGGGAAATCCAAGTAGTACGGTGCAGAAGTGACAGTCCATCTCCAAAGAGCAAAAGAGCATCTCCAGTAACTCACTGCACTCTGTAGAGTGCCACCCGGCCTCTGCCTTAATTTGTAACAATTCCACAACCAGAGGGCCAGTGCGGCCCGAAAGTATAGGTAAATGCTGAGGGATCGCTAGTGGTCCTGCGGTACCACCCAGCATTCTATTATTGTGTGCATTGCAAGTACCTGACAAGGCGTGTACCCCCAGGGGCTGCCCACCATCACACTGGCAATGAGGTCGGTCCTCTCCCTGCGTGCAGGGAAAACATAGAGCGTGCTGTTTACGCGTTTTTAGCACCCGCAATGCACCATTCAGAAATAGTGTCTGCAGAAGTGAATGCCCGATGTGACGTTCGGCCAATGAAAAGTAGGACCCCGCATGTTTTGCATGTGGCCTGGGCCAAGAGACTTGCCTGCTGTGTGTTTCCTGATGTGCCCCCGAACTGATTGCCAGCTGCGACTGCACTGCCAGTGGAGCAAGAAGGCTTCTGCGGCGCCAAAACCATTTCACAGTTCCACTTGGTGAAAAGAAGATGTACCCCACCCTGCACATCCATATGGCTGCAAAAGCATGTGGCTCCTATTAGGCCCAGAGACCGCAAGTATTGGGCCCTTCAGACGACCCCGACCATGCTCTGCATACCAGCTGGCAGGAGGTAAGGCTGCTGACCTGTGCAACCTCACAAGAAATATAATAATAAGAAAAAAAATCAACTAAGTGTAAAGAAGGGACTATTAATTTGCAAGTACACAAAAGGAGAGCACTGGGAGTGTTGCTAGCCCACACCGCCTCCCTAAAGAAATCTATATAATCACTAAAGGTGTGGGGTAGTAGGAACTGAAGGTAGGACTAGGTCAGTCTTCATTCAGTGCCCAGTATTAGTTAGGTCTCTTTAGATCCTAAAGTGGGGAAATCATGGTTGGAAAATATCCATGCAAGGGGGTGCTGTGTTGTCCTACAGGGAGAGGGGGGATTTCCCTTACGGACTAGGTGGTCTCACACACATAATAGTGTCTTGCTTCATCATATGACCACCTAGCCCCACCCAAGTAAGATGGAACTACTTGGGCGGACTTAACTTCTTGGTTAAAAGAACCAGAGGGAGTGCTGAAATTAAACTGACTGGATAGTTACATAGATACAGAAGGGGTGAATAATAAAATTACCAAACATGTCACCAGTAGCTACTGCTAGTTTTAATGATGGTGCGTGCTGGTAAGACTAAAAACAAGGGGGAGAGGCTCGTTGGAGAATAATGTCTCTTGGAGTCTAAAAAGAAAAACGTATGACCAACATGTTTCTGCCCTCACTAGGTGCTGGTAGGTCAGGGGCATTCGTCAGGGTCGGAGCACACGCAGTAAGTGGGGTGCTCAAAGTGAATGATGTATGGCCTATCTGAACGAGTAGTTCACGGTGGGGTAGGTTCCGGGGTGGGGGGCGATTTGCCTCTGGTCTGGCTAGTGCCGGGGTGGGGTTTTCCCTTGTAGTCACACTCACTCCAAAGGGAATACCATAGAGGGTACCTACATGCCGGAGCCAGGCCGCTCTGGTGAAATTAATTTGCATCCTGCTGGCCACCCAGGAGTGCTGAGCCCAACTTATGAATAGTGCTGAGGTGTGCTGCAGAGGTGTGCTCCAAATTGTTAGAACCAAAGTCAAGCACACACGAGTAAACAGACACTCATTGTCAGGAAAACTACTGCCAGTGTTGTTAAGTTCTTCCCTCAGCAAAAACGATTCCCCTTTTCCTTGTACCCACGTTGGTTGCAGCGGCGTCCTCACTCCAGGTGGCTCTTGTGGAGGCTGTTCTCAGAATTAGCTTCTTCAGGTATAACTGCCACTCAAGATGGCTGCAAATCCTTGTGAGGTCAGCGCTCTTGTGTTTCTACTTTAGTCACGTGCTGAAGCTTCCCTCCAGCTGTTTCTCTCTGGGAGCCCTGCACTTCAACTGTCATCCTAAGGAGAATGAGCAGTGTTCTGAGGTGCTTTGTTTCATAGAGAATTCTTCCAGTCTTGAGTAATTAATTATTTTTCTTGTTACGGTGTGCACACCAGCTACTTTTTCACTTTTGAAGAAGTTGAATTGTTTTCCTTCTTCCAACAACTGGCTATTGGCTTTCTGAGGAGAATTAGTTTTGGCTCAACAGAACTTCAAGCAACTGCAGTAAGGAATCCTTTTGAATGATTTCCAGACTTGACAATGTATATATATATATATGTACATATATTCAAGAACTCTTTGCTTTACAGACTTGTCAGTCATAGAGCCAAACCTCCAGACTAATTCCTAGAGACTGTGATTGAGAAAACTGAACCTTGAGAAGGAGTTCTTGTTTCCTGTAAAATACATTAATAGTTTGTATATTTGTGAACTTTTGAACTGTTCTCCAGAGAACCTTGGAAACCTATGACTCTTGGCGAAAAGAAAATATTAAGTTAACATTGTTCTCTTAGAGAAAGGCTAGTCTCTCAAAAGATCCAG
The DNA here is from genome assembly GCF_031143425.1 of Pleurodeles waltl. Classification (NCBI taxonomy): domain Eukaryota; kingdom Metazoa; phylum Chordata; class Amphibia; order Caudata; family Salamandridae; genus Pleurodeles; species Pleurodeles waltl. The sequence goes on along the minus strand of NC_090440.1, from coordinate 692,866,142 downwards.
GTTAGGAGAACTATTGAATTGGGTGAATGTGAGTGGCTGAACAGTTGAATGCTCAGTAGGATTGTACTTATCTATGCTCTTATCACCCAACTGCAGGTCCTTACTTTAAAGAAGTCCCAATATGAAGAAAGGTGCAGGTTTTCAGAGACACGCACACTGAATAGCCTATCTTCAAGTGGGAAACACAGGCTGGAACTGGATCCGGAGGCGGTCTCTCTTTTTCTATTCTCATTCCCCATTTCCCCTAGTGGATGCAGGGTTCAGATAATCAGTTAAAGTCTGAGCATGCATCTGTTGGAGGGAGTTGGGTAAAAGGCATCTGCTCCTGTTTGATTTAATGGGTAATGTTCTGACAATCATTTGCGGATTGCCAGAAACAGAGATATTGGTGCAGGGACACGACACAGCTCAACCAGCCGCTCAACAAGACGCACAGGCGTCACTCAAAGCATTACCCCGATTTAGCCAGCTGGTTGATCCTGCTATGGCCTCCCCACACAGGCACCAGAGGTTAGGGCATCTCAACACTACTTTTACATCACAGGTGAAACAGATGAAGTGATGAAGAAGTCCATAATGCTCCAAGATGGAGGTGCAGAGCTATACAACCTATTTGAACACCTCCCAAACATGGGTGAAGATGACAACTTCGCTGCTGCTGCAATGGCCCTCACTTTGATCCACAACGCAACCCAGATCATGAGAGGCTCAAAATGCGCCAAACCCAACAAACCGAAGACTAGTCCATAGATGTCTTCTATGCTTGTCTCCACAAACTAGCAAGCACCTACAATAACATCAACCAGCCCGATGAAATCCGGGCCCAAGTAGTCCAAGACTGCTGGTCATCCACGCTATGGAAACCCATTCTTTGCCAACCAGGGATCTCTCTGGACAATATCCTTATCCTAGATCCCACAAGCTAGTCGACAACAAGGTTGATGATATGGAGCTGGTGCTAACAAGAAGTGCACCCCTCCCACCCAGGACCCAAACGGCCAAGATATAGAAGAAATGATCGCCGCCACTCAGAAATGTCCCACACACTGCCACTTGGCACTGGTCCCCCCAGAAAACCAGAAAAAAGGGGCAGGAACTGCACACCGCATGCCCAATGTGCTCCCAGGGCAAGGGGAACCATGCTTGAAGTGTGGCCGCATGACCGACTTTGCAAAGTGTGCCACAGTGGAGGACCGAACACAAGCATAGGGCATAGCTCTTACTGGGCGATAAAGAAGCAGGGCACTCGGCTTGGAGACCTGAATGCCTGGGCCACCCCAAGGACGACGAGATCAACATTTTCACAAGGTCCTTTGGTGGGAGAGAGAACCATTGCATGGGACCCCCACCAATGTGCACAGTGCAAGTTTGCAGAGCCCAGATCACTGTCTTCATTGACAGGGGTGCCAGCGTTAACGTCATGGACTCACTCCAATTCTGCAAACTCAAGATGCAACCAAAATTGGCATCCACCAAAGCCAGAATCTGTTTGGGGGACAGTCTCATTAACCCTCATTACTAGTTTTCTTCACCCGGCAGGTACATTATGCACATGTGATGAGCATTCTTGAAGACTTCCCACAACTATTCCAGGGCCAGGGGAGTCTAAAAGGCCTCAAAATAAAACTCCACATCAATGAGACCATCAGACCCAAAGCTCACAGATACAGAAGAGTGCCATTCCACCTATGGCCACTGGTAGAAAAAGAACTACTCCAACTTGTGCAGCTTGGGGTGATTGAAAAAGATAAAGGACCCACCCCATGGGTATCACCTCTCAAGATAGCCCAAGGCATAAGCATCCAGCAGCAATTAGACTGTGTGTGGTCATGCGGTTCCCAAACAAGACAATCTGTCGCAAACAACACATCACACTCACAATAGATGAAATAGTAGCAGAGCTCGTAGGAACTCACTGGTTCTCAAAGTTCAACCTCAATGCAGGTTACCACAAGATGGCGCTTGACAAGGAGAGCAGATATATAACAATATAACAACATTCTCCACTCACATGGGCCTCTACAAATACAAACACTTCAACTTTGGGATTTCATCTTCTGCAGAGGTCTTTCACGACGTCATAACGAGAGACTCTGTCAGGGTTAGTCAGCGTGCTGAACATAAGCATCAACATGTTGATCATCTCTGAAAGTCATGTTGAAAAGGCTAGCAGACACAGATTGACCCCCAGAGGCAAAAGTGCTTGTTTTACACCAACACTGTTGAATTCTTCAGTTACCGATTTTTGAGCAACGGACTGCAGTCGACCCAAAGGAGGTAGATGACATATGCAAGGGGGGGCCTTCCCACGAAATGTATTTGAAGTGAGGAACTTCCAATGGATGGCCAATTATTGTGGTTGATTCATCCCCAAACTGGCCACCCTGTCACCCTGAGGGCCCTGACCAAGCGCGACGGCATGAGACAGCAAGATGGACCGTACATTCTGGTTGGAGGTGGAGGCGCTCCTGGAGGATTCCAAGATAGCGTACTTCGACCCCAACACAAAAGGGAGCTGGTGGTTGATGTGAGCTTGGTGGGTCTTAGCTCCATCCTTTCGCAAGAGAGGGAAGAAGGATCATGGGTCCCCATCACCAGCAAAGCTCTACTTGACACAATACATGATACACCATAATAGAGTGCGAGGGGCTGGCGATTCAGTGAGCCTGCAAACATTTCTACCTGTATCTTTGTGGCCAGAAGTTCTGGGTAGTAATCAACCACAAGCCACTGATCCACGTCTTTTCAGGCACTGCCAGAAATGGACCACGCCACATCGAGTGATAGGATGTGCAGCTCCAACCATATTCCTTTGAGGTAATATACTGGCCAAGGGTCAACAACCCTGCTGACTATCCGTCCTGGCACCCAGCAACACCAATGGGTGACAGTGCCGTGGAAGAAGACGAAAGGGCCAAGGAATTTTTGAGACTAATAGTCAACAATGCCTACCCAAGAGCACTATCACTAGAAGAAATTCTAGAAGCCACTGAAGGAGATGTGAGCATATCCGAAGCACAGGGGACACTCCTCAGACATCAATAGGGAAACATTTTGGACGGCTCAAACGCCTTCATCGTCGTTAAACAAACAGTGCTAGGTAGATCGGCATAGGTGGTCGCGTTGGCACACCAAGGACACCAGGGTATGGCGTAGACTAAAGCCTACCTCAGAGACATAGGCCCTCATTCTGACCCTGGCGGTCTTTGACCGCCAGGGCGGAGGACCGCGGGAGCACCGCCGACAAGCCGGCGGTGCTTCAATGGGGATTCCGACCGCGGCGGTAAAGCCGCGGTCGGACCGGCACCACTGGCGGGGTCCCGCCAGTGTACCGCGGCCCCATTGAATCCTCCGCGGCGGCGCAGCTTGCTGCACCGCCGCGGGGATTCTGACCCCCCCTACCGCCATCCAGATCCCGGCGGTCGGACCGCCGAGATCCGGATGGCGGTAGGGGGGGGTCGCGGGGCCCCTGGGGGCCCCTGCAGTGCCCATGCCACTGGCATGGGCATTGCAGGGGCCCCCGTAAGAGGGCCCCTAAATGTATTTCACTGTCTGCTGCGCAGACAGTGAAATACGCGACGGGTGCAACTGCACCCGTCGCACAGCTTCCACTCCGCCGGCTCGATTCCGAGCCGGCTTCATCGTGGAAGCCTCTTTCCCGCTGGGCTGGCTGGCGGTCTGAAGGAGACCGCCCGCCAGCCCAGCGGGAAAGTCAGAATTACCGCCGCGGTCTTTCGACCGCGGAACGGTAACCTGACGGCGGGACTTTGGCGGGCGGCCTCCGCCGCCCGCCAAGGTCAGAATGAGGGCCATAGTGTGGTTCCCTGGCATGGACAAACTGGTCGATGAGAAAGTATAAAGCTGTCACTCCTGTGCCATCACAAGTGGAGACCTACCAACTGTACCAGTAATTATTGAAAAGGCCTGCTCAATGCCATGGTCATGTGTGAGCATGGACATTGGCAGTTTCCTGGACGGTGAACTCACTGCTGTTGTGGTAGACATCCATACCAAATTCCCTGTGGTAGAGCTAATGCACTCCCCAGCATTTGGCAACGTTCATCCAGCACTGGAGAAAATATTTGCACTGCTAGGAATCCCCAATAAAATTAAAATAGATAACAGACTCGTCCCCCATTTAAAGAATAAAAATTCCAGTGGTATCTCAATTGTCTGAACATCAAGCTTCAAAAGGTAACCCCACACTGGCCCCAATCAAAAGGAGAGGTTGAGCACTTTACATGCACCCTGAACAGGATGTCACATGTTGGAGTTGAGAGTGGAGAAGACGCTGAGTGCTGCCTGCATGGGTTCCTGAGGCTTACCGACATCATCCCAACTGGGCCCAGCTAGAGTAGGTAGTAATTACAATGTGTTTAAATGCATACCAGTTTATGTTTGTCATATATCTTTAATGTTTAGAACTTTGAGTTTTTTTAGTTCCATTGGAATGCTTGTACAGTGTAGATTCTCTTGGAGTCAGTTACCCTGGTGGCTGGAGAGAAGAGGATCACATTTCATCTAGCTGTGTATCAAATAAAGGTTTTATTTCCTTTCTATGTTGTGTAAACTCCTTCACAACATTATTAGGCGGTGAGCGCCAGCCACAAGTGAAAGGCACCTTCACAGGAACCAAAAATAATCCACATTGGATGATTTAATTGGACTCCCATCTCCACTTTCTGATGTCTGTATGGTGACTACACATGCCATTACAATAAGGTATTACAAGGTAAAGACACGGTTGATGAGCGTGTGAGTAAACACCTTCCCTGTTACTTATTTTATCCCAACAGCAATGGATCTCTCTAGCACTCGCCTCAAGGGAGCTCATTTGACTGTCTCTATTGTTAGAATGCTCCTGCTTGCGCTAGCTACACGTGCACAGCACATAACATAATTGTAAGCCCGATTCAGATGTAACACTGTGCAATGATAAACATTACAGACATTACCTGCATTAGTTCTCGCCATGCCGTTCAAGATCACTGGAGCTGCATAAAAACTTTAGCGAGGTCCTCTCCGGTTCAGTCTGTGAAACCAGTGCATCATTCCTCACTTAACTCGTTAGAGGAAAAACCCTTAGCAACCACAGTTTTGAAGTTTCCCTAACAAAACTAATACCTTCTCTACACATCATGGTTATGTCCTCTATAGTTATTCCTCCACCGTTTCTTGCATCTCCCGGGCAACCATCTATCCAATGGGATGAATGGATAGACTTTTTTCTTAAATAACCAAATAGCTTTAAATAGACAAAGGTTTTCAGGCAAAAGAAGAAAACAAGTGTTCTTATTAAGTACCAGAGGCACATCACATTTTCAAATACTTACCTTAGATGCTGGGAAGTGACAATCAACCTTTAGAGGATGTGTATAAGGAGGCCAGGCTGTGCTGACAGAAGAGATTTGCTAAAGAGGAGAACATAGTCATGTCTCATTATAAGTTTTTACACCAGACCACAGAGACAAGGGGAATCTTTAGAAGAGTTTATATCAAATGCAAGTTTGTGCAGATGACAGACAAACTGATCAGATATCAACTAATTGCAAAATGCAGGGGTGAAAAAACTTAAGAGTGTGTATGGGCTGCCAAAAACCCATCTCTGAAGGATGCTATTAGTTTTGCTGAAACTGTAGAAGAGTTGGAACAGTGCTTGAAGGAAATTAGTAAAAAAGAATCATTAAGCAACGAAGGAGACGTAGCCACTCTAGAAAGAAAAGCGGAGCCCTAGGATAACATAGGGGTGATTACCAAATCGAATAATAGGCCACAAAAAGGGGCCGAAACAAAATGGTGCTTGAGATGTGAAAACGTGTCACATGCGAGCGATTCAAAATGGTGTTTTGCCAATAACAAAGAATACAGGAAATGCAGATACAAAGGACATCATGCTCGCATGTGCAAAGACAATAGTAGGTCACGGGTGGCAGTTATGGATGGAACTGAATAAAAAGACAATAATGAAGACCGAGTGCTGATCGCAAACAATGAAGAGGATGAGAAAGGGAGGAAAATTCAACCAAAAGCATCTTTTGGTAATCTCATGCAAAAAAGTTTAATTGATGTTTGACTTAGGGTCCTTGTATACCATTGTACCAAAGAGCAGCTGGAAGATCAAGTGGCCACAGATGACTTTAATGCCCAGTGATATCAAGGGGAAATAAATAAATGTATTGGGATACTTTTTGTCATCTCTTGTATTCAAGACATCGAAAATAGAGCCAGAGTTCTGTGTGGCTGAAGATGGACTGCCCATTTTGGGTTGGGTTCATCAATTTTACCTACACAATGTAATTGATCCTCATGCACCGGACAATGTGTTAGCAATAGATTATTTAAGTATGGAGGAAGTGTTGGATGAAATGAAAGAAAAGTTTAAGGGAAACGTTGGGAGAATTGAGAGTTTATGTATACAAAATAGTTTTAAAAAGGAACTGTTTCCATCAAACACAAGTTGAGGAGGGTCACAGACGTAGTAAGGGCAGAAGTAAAGAAAATGCTTGAGGATATGATAAAAGAAGGGGTCATAGAACCATTTGAGGCCTCTGTGTGGATCTCCCCTATGTTTATGACCAATAAAGTGATGGCAAACTCAGGTTCTTTGTAGACTTATGTAGTTGTAATCAAAATGTTGTGACTGATGCAGTTCCACTTCCAAACATTAACAGATTGCTCCAGTTACTCAAGGGTGATAAGACCTTTTCGAAACTTGACTTGAAAAGTGCTTACCATCAGATCAAACTACATAAAGAGTCCAGATGTTTAACGGCATTCATCGCGATGGAGGGCACAGTCCAGTATCCGAGGATGCCATTTGGATTATCCTCGGCTGCGAGTTTGTTCTAGTGGATGATGTCAGAAATTTTCAAAGGAATAGAAAATGTGATATACTTTCAGGATGACATCTTGGTCTTTGTTAATTCAGTACAGAAACATAACAATGTTCAGAGATCCATCCTGCGTACGGTAAAGGAAGCATGACTAACACTAAGGAGATACACATGTACATTTATTTTCAAAGAAATTGAATATTTAAGTTACACAATCTCGGATACGGGAGTTAGACCTATTAAAGCAATCAGATCTGCACCTGTTCCTCATGATAAATGGGACTGATCGAGTACTATTCCAAATTTGTCAGTGACTTTGCAGAGAAAACTGAAAATTTAAAGGATGCTTTTATGCAAAGGGTGCACATTCAATTGGGGAGAAGCACAACAGAGAGCATGTGAAGATGGATATGTGTGAAGTTGGCATTCTAGTGCCTTTCGTTACCCAGTGAAAGACAATATTGACTGTGCATATGAGTGCTTGTGGTCAGGGGTCAGTCTTGTCCCAGCTGCATAGTACCAGGGAGAAGACAGAGTTGTTTGTCTCGGGCTCTTTAATAGAGAGCAAACATAACTATTGCGTGATAGAACACAAGGCTTTAGCTGCTGTAGGGTTGGTGGAACATTTGAAGACCTTTCTGTGGGATTTAAATGTTTGTATCCACAGAGATCACAGACCACTCATGAAGGTAATGAGCTCTGGGGAGCTGGTAAGGGGTTAGCTAAGCTGGCAAGATTAGCTTCTAGGCTTCAAGAGTATCAATTTGAGGTAGAACATATTCCCAGATGGAAGAATGCACAAGCAGACTGTCTTTCACATGTATCTCTTGACTGGAAGGATATACATGATCCCAACATCATAGCCAAAGAAAACGAAGGGTCAGTGGCTTGGTTATATGAGGTTGAAGAATGTCTGAAAGGTCCGCTCACAGATGAAGAGTGGAGTAAATGTATGGAGAAGAACATGATTCTAAAAGGTGTTGAGCAAATGGTGGCAAAGGGAGGATGCAGAGAGAGTTCTGTGGCTCTGTTTATGAGATCAGTTGTGAAAATTGTTGATAAACTGACATTGGCAGATAATGTGATCATCATGAGGAATTATACATTTGTACCACTGAAAAGACTGAAAGAAAGGATTATCAGTCTTGCCCATGAAGGCCATTTGGTTCAGACCATGAGAAAGTAAAAAGTGATTGAAATATTTGACGGCCGGGTCTGAATGATCAGATTATATCATTGGTAGAGAAGAGTGAGATGTGTAAAGAAAGTGAAAAAGACTCAAGACTGGGTTTCAAGAAACGGAAGGTCATATTGAGGATCCAGAAACACCGTGGAGCATGGTGTGTTTGCATTTTATTGGCCCGATGCAAGGTGTGAGAGGTAAAATCAAGAATAGTGATAACAGATGTACATTCAACACTTCTGGTCGTTAAATGTATGTATATGGTGACCATGAGTAGTACTATCAATGTGTTGAAGAAAGTGCTTTCAGACAATGGATTTCCTCACATATTAATTACAGACAATGGCACACAGCTTATGTTCTGGAAAATTGTGGAGTAAAACACCATCACACTTTGTTGTATAACTCTCAAACCAATTGAATGGTTGACAAGGCCAACCGTTTGGTGAAAGGAGACATACTGATGACCACTCAAAGTGGAGAAAATGTTGACTCACTGGTAAATTACATGGTTTGAGCTCACCAAACCACTACAAAAAACATAACCAATGGTTCTCCTTTTGAGAAAATGAGAGGGAGGAAAGTGAGCACAAATTTGACCCCCAGCATGGTTAAGTCAAAATGGTCGCGAGAGAAGTGCAGACAAGAGAAAAGATAATACTAAGAGTGCAGCAAAAAGTGGTGACTAAGGCCCTAATTATGATATTGGCGGTAAGTCCCACTTACTGCCACGCAGACTGCCGCCAACATATTGCCGTCACGACGGCTATCTGGTCACCATATTATGACACACACACACCAATCCGTCACTATTCAGCCACACACACAAATCCGCCACACCAAAAGTCAGTGACAAACTGACGGTATCAAAACCCCCAATGTTACACCAACAGAACAACGCCCACCACATTATGAGCCACAGATCACCACGGCAGACATTCAATGTTGATAAACTAATGGCGGAACATCCTGCCACGCTCAAAATACACACACAAACAAAACAACACCACATTGGACAATTCAAAAAATACACACCTGACACCTGTACATAACCACACTCTCACACCCACACCACTATAAAACACACACTCACATTACCCACAACACTTTACCATTACAAACCACTGGTACGAGACAGACACCACAACCACAGACAAAACCAGAGCCACACACTTCCTACACCTATACACCACCCACACACTCCACATCACACACCCCAACTCATCACCTTACACACCCTCACCTACACACCTCACACAACACCCATGGCACCACAAAGACACCCCAGATTCTCAGAGGAGGAGCTAAGGGTCATGGTGGAGGAAATCATCAGGGTAGAGCCACAGCTATTTGGAGCACAGGTGCAGCAGATGTCGATATCTATGAAGATGGAGCTCTGGTGGAGAATCATGGACAGGATCAACGCCGTGGGACAGCACCCCAGAACCAGTGATGACATCTGGAAGAGGTGGAAAGACCTACGAGGGAAGGTACATTCCATTGCAGCAAGACACCAACTTTCTGTACAGAGGACTGGCGGTGGACCCCCACAACTAACAACATGGGAGGAGCAAGTCTTGGCAATCATGCATCCTGAGAGCCTGGCCAGAGTAGGAGGAGGTCTGGACTCTGGTAAGTCAACTCTATACTACTACTACCCCTCTACCTGCATGCCAAAACATACCCCCACCCTCACCCTCACTCCCATCCCTCCACCACTCCCACACACTCCACATCACACACCCCAACTCATCACCTTACACACCCTCACCTACACACCTCACACAACACCCATGGCACCACCAAAACACCCCAGATTCTCAGAGGAGGACCTAAGGGTCATGGTGGAGGAAATCATCAGGGTAGAGCCACAGCTATTTGGAGCACAGGTGCAGCAGATGTCGATATCTATGAAGATGGAGCTCTGGTGGAGAATCGTGGACAGGATCAACGCCGTGGGACAGCACCCCAGAACCAGTGATGACATCTGGAAGAGGTGGAAAGACCTACAAGGGTAGGTACATTCCATTGCAGCAAGACACCAACTTTCTGTACAGAGGACTGGCGGTGGACCCCCACAACTAACAACATGGGAGGAGCAAGTCTTGGCAATCATGCATCCTGAGAGCCTGGCCAGAGTAGGAGGAGGACTGGACTCTGGTAAGTCAACTCTATACTACTACTACCCCTCTACCTGCATGCCAAAACATACCCCCACCCTCACCCTCACTCCCATCCCTCCACCACTCCCACACACCCCACCATCACATCTCACTCATCCCAATGCCAAGCCCTGCATGCTCTCCCAATGCATGGACACCACTCACAGACCTGCATGGACACCTATCACTAAAGCATGCACACTAGAGAGAATTAGCTAGCCCACCACATACCAACTTACACAAGTGAAAGCTGCCAGGGCAAATACAACCAAAGAGGGCAACCCACCAATGCACAATATGTCACACACAGAAACAATAACACAGCATTTACATTTCCACAGGTAGCCCAGCAAATGTCAGTGGAGAGGAGGTGCCAGCAATATCCAGTCCCCCAACTGAAGAGGTCCACAGTGATGACAGCAACTCTGGTCTCCTGGATCTGGATGACCAACCTGGCCCATCAGGGACCTCTGGACAGTCGGTTACCCAAGCCCAGTCAAAGACAACAACAGAGCCTCCCCCATCCGGAAACACCACCACAGCACCCACCCAGTGTACCCACACCTCTGTACCCAGGACACGTCAATCAGCAGTGTGTCCACCTCTAAAGGGACCCCAGGGCACACCTCATCAGACAATCAGGGACCTGGGGTCAGTGGCAGTGGGCACACGGTTCAGGGGACAGAGGCACAGACCAGTAGGGAAACTGGGAGGAGTGCTGTGTGCCATGGGGAGGACAGGCCCAGCGACCCGACTCTCCAGGAGGCACTTGCAGAGATCTTGGGAGGATACCAACATTCCTAGGACACGATAGGCCAGATCCTGGACAATGTGCAGGAGAACAGGTGGCTGCAGGAGGGACCGTACCAGGGGATCAGGGAGGACTTGCAGGCCATCAACACCACCCTGGTCTCCATAGCAGGGGTGCTGGCAGACATGGCCAATATTATGCGGGAGGCAGTCACACAACAGCGGGCTCCTGCCACTAGCCAGACATCTGAACTGCCTTCCACTTCCGCTGCCGCTAGTGGCCAGGAGGCCCCGCCACAGGACCAACACGCCACCAGCACACCTCCCCCAGCAGAAGGAGTACCACCCCGCAAACGTTCCCTGCGATCCAGGCAGAAGCCAAAGACTATTGGCAAGACCCCGCCAGGAAATTAGACTCTTCTGATTGTCACCCTTGTGTCCCACTCTGTCACCCTGTCCATCTTCAACTGCAATTGCTCCCCTTCCTATTTCCCCATGGACAATGCACCTGTGCTACAGACTGGAACTCTACCCTGGAATTTACTCCATCATCACCCCATCGCATTGTACTTGCCACTCAATATCTTAGCACTTAAATAAGCACCCTTGAACCAAATAGAAGTATGGAGTATGTCACATTATTTAAGTATGTGTACGTTTAACCATGTGCAAACATTGCAAATCAACTGTACAGTAAATGAGCACATATGAAAGACCTGTAGTTGGCTGCAGTGATCACACCAGGAGCTACTGTGAGGCACCAACATCTGTAAAATGAATTGCCAAAGGGTACGTTAAGTGGGCATAGAAGTGGGAAATAACAGCATGCCAGTGCCAAACAATTTCAAAATAATGACAATGAAATGTGAAGTAACACTGTCTTACCTGTGTGTCATTGGAAGTACTGTCTGATCACTGCTGTTCTGTTGTCCTCACCCTCTGCCTCCTCATCCTCACTGTCCACAGGGTCCACTGCTGCCACACGGGCATCTCCAGCCTCCTCCTCCTGCAGAAAAGGTACATGTCGTCTCAAGGCAAGGTTGTGCAACATGCAGCATTCCACTATTATCAGGCAGGACTTCTTGGGTGAGTAGCACAGGGATCCACCTGTCAGATGGAGGCACCAAAACCTGGCTTTCAGGAGACCAAAAGTTCTTTCTATGATCCTTCTGGTTCACACATGTGCCTCAGTATAACGTTCTTCTGCCCATGTCCTGGCATTCCTCAGAGGGGTCAGTAGCCATGATAGGTTGAAGTAACCAGAGTCACCTGCAAATATTGAGGGACAACATTTAGCCACACACTATCCCATATGGCCCACACCATACCTATACCCCAACATCTACTGGGTGGGAACCAGGGCTCACCTATTAGCCACACCCTGTGCCTCTGTAGTTGGGCCATCACATTTGGGATGCTGCTATTCCTCAGGACAAAGGCATCATGCACCGACCCAGGATACTTAGCATTGACATGGAAGATGTACTGGTCCGCCAAGCACACCATCTGTACATTCATAGAGTGGAAACTCTTCTGATTTCTGTACACCTGTTCATTTTGACAAGGGGGCAAATGCAATATGTGCTCCATCAATTGCACCAATTATGTTTGGGATATGTCCCATTGCATAGAAGTCAGTCTTCACTGTGGTCAAATCTTCCACCTGGGGAAATACAATGTAGCTGCACATGTGTTTTATCAGGGCAGACAACACTCTGGTCAGCACTATTGAGAACATTGGCTGTGGCATTCCTGCTGCCAAGCCCACTGTCACTTGGAAAGAACCAGTTGCTAGGAAATGGTGAACTGACAGAACTTGCACAAGAGGGGAGATCCCAGTGGGGTGACGGATAGCAGATATCAGGTCAGGCTCCAATTGGGCACACAGCTCTGTGATTGCTGTCCTGTCAAGTCTATAGGTGAGGATGATGTGCCTGTCCTCCATTATTGCCAAGTCCACTAGGGGTCTGTACACGGGGGTATGTCTCTATCTCCTATTCATCCGCAGTGGTAGCAATCTAATGGACAAAAGAGTGAGGAGCCGGTCACAAACTGAACAATGGGGCTACAACAGTACGATGCATGCTGTCAAATTGTAATGGAAAAACAACAGATGATGGGCGGAATGCAGAACAAATCAAACATTCACCCCCAGTCACAGATCTGGGTTTAATCCACCAGTTTTTTTGCTTGCCATGCCATTCCAGTTTAGACCCAGCCATATGCAAATCAGTCTTGACCCTGTTCCCCATGGGAACAGTCCATCCCGAACTGCCAGGCAGGTCTTCCCTGGTCCAGAAACAAGCATCCTGGAACCGGTTTCAGGGTATCACCCTTCATCAGCCAGGCTAGCTTGAACCTGGTGGCATAGCAAGCACAGGACCCACGTCTGGGCATACCCATCCAGAGGATGTGGGCAAGTCACCCTCTTGAGAGACTGTGGCCTATCACTCCCCAGGATCAAGCCCCAGGCATGTTGCCCTCTCCAGAGAATGTGAGCAAGTCACCCACTTAAGAGACTGTGGCCTTGCACTGCTCAGGATCAAGCACAGGCATGTTGCCCCCTCAAGAACCAGTGGTGTTGTTCCATCTCCCGGCTTAAGTGCTCCCCCATCCCCCGTCCCCCTGAGGTGCCTGCCTATTTACCTGCAGTGTTCTCTCAGTGTTGATGCAGGTAACAAGTGGGGCCTTGGACTTTGGCCTGTGGCCATGTGGCCCACGCAAACTGAGGACTGGACAGTGTCCCTTGAACTGTACAATTGTAAATATCTTTAAAATTGGCTACGTTATTGTTATACTGTGTTGATTTTTTTACCCTCACTTTAGTACATTCATTTTGTCCTTGCATTATTCAGCTGACTTAGGGAGAATAACCTGTTTACTTGTGCATCTGTTTGTGTATGGTGTTGGGTATGTGTGTGTGTGTGGTGTGCGTGTGTGTGTCACTCTCTTTTTCCTCCCCCCTCCCTTGTGTGCTAGGCGGCTGTGGGCCTGCAAACATTTCTACCTGCATCTTTGTGGCCAGAAGTTCTGGGTAGTAATCAACCACAAGCCACTGATCCACGTCTTTTCAGGCACTGCCAGAAATGGACCACGCCACATCGAGTGATAGGATGTGCAGCTCCAACCATATTCCTTTGAGGTAATATACTGGCCAAGGGTCAACAACCCTGCCGACTATCCGTCCTGGCACCCAGCAACACCAATGGGTGACAGCGCCGTGGAAGAAGACGAAAGGGCCAAGGAATTTTTGAGACTAATAGTCAACAATGCCTACCGAAGAGCACTATCACTAGAAGAAATTCTAGAAGCCACTGAAGGAGATGTGAGCATGTCCGAAGCACAGGGGACACTCCTCAGACATCAATAGGGAAACATTTTGGACGGCTCAAACGCCTTCATCGTCGTTGAACAAACAGTGCTAGGTGGATCGGCATAGCTGGTCACGTTGGCACACCAAAGACACCAGGGTATGGCCTAGACTAAAGCCTACCTCAGAGACATAGGGGCTCATTCCGACCCCGCCGGGGACCACGGAAGCACCGCCAACAGGCTGGCGGTGCTTCCAGGGCCATTCTTACCGCCGCGGTCAGAAAAGGGGAACCGGCGGTTTCCCGCCGGTTTTCCCCTGGCCCAGGGAATCCTCCATGGCGGCGCTACTTGCAGCGCCGCCATGGGGATTCCGACCCCCTTCCCGCCAGCCTGTTTCTGGCGGTTTCCACCGCCAGAACCAGGCTGGCGGGAACGGGCGTTGTGGGGCCCCTGGGGGCCCCTGCACTGCCCATGCTAGTGGCATGGGCAGTGCAGGGGCCCCCTAACAGGGCCCCAGAAAGATTTTCACTGTCTGCTTAGCAGACAGTGAAAATCGCGACGGGTGCCACTGCACCCCTGCAACTCCGCCGGCTCCATTCGGAGCCGGATTCCTCGTTGCAGGGGCTTTCCCGCTGGGCCGGCGGGCGCTCTTTTGGAGGGCGCCCGCCGGCCCAGCGGGAAAGTTGGAATGGCCGCCGCGGTCATTCGGCGGTTACCGCTTGGCGGGCGGCGCCCGCCGCCCGCCAAGGTCCGAATGAGGGCCATAGTGTGGTTCCCTGGCATGGACAAACTGGTCGATGAGAAAGTATAAAGGTGTCACTCCTGTGCCATCACAAGTGGAGACCTACCAACTGTACCAGTAATTATTGAAAAGGCCTGCTCAATGCCATGGTCATGTGTGAGCATGGACATTGGCAGTTTCCTGGACGGTGAACTCACTGCTGTTGTGGTAGACATCCATACCAAATTCCCTGTGATAGAGCTAATGCACTCCCCAGCATTTGGCAACGTTCATCCAGCACTGGAGAAAATATTTGCACTGCTAGGAATCCCCAATAAAATTAAAATAGATAACAGACTCGTCCCCCATTTAAAGAATAAAAATTCCAGTGGTATCTCAATTGTCTGAACATCAAGCTTCAAAAGGTAACCCCACACTGGCCCCAATCAAAAGGAGAGGTTGAGCACTTTACATGCACCGTGAACAGGATGTCACATGTTGGAGTTGAGAGTGGAGAAGACGCTGAGTGCTGCCTGCATGGGTTCCTGAGGCTTACCGACATCATCCCAACTGGGCCCAGCTAGAGTAGGTAGTAATTACAATGTGTTTAAATGCATACCAGTTTATGTTTGTCATATATCTTTAATGTTTAGAACTTTGAGTTGTTTTAGTTCCATTGGAATGCTTGTACAGTGTAGATTCTCTTGGAGTCAGTTACCCTGGTGGCTGGAGAGAAGAGGATCACATTTCATCTAGCTGTGTATCAAATAAAGGTTTTATTTCCTTTCTATGTTGTGTAAACTCCTTCACAACATTATTAGGCGGTGAGCGCCAGCCACAAGTGAAAGGCACCTTCACAGGAACCAAAAATAATCCACATTGGATGATTTAATTGGACTCCCATCTCCACTTTCTGATGTCTGTATGGTGACTACACATGCCATTACAATAAGGTATTACAAGGTAAAGACACGGTTGATGAGCGTGTGAGTAAACACCTTCCCTGTTACTTATTTTATCCCAACAGCAATGGATCTCTCTAGCACTCGCCTCAAGGGAGCTCATGTGACTGTCTCTAGTGTTGGAATGTTCCTGCTTGCGCTAGCTACACGTGCACAGCACATAACATAATTGTAAGCCCGATTCAGATGTAACACTGTGCAATGATAAACATTACAGACATTACCTGCATTAGTTCTCGCCATGCCGTTCAAGATCACAGGAGCTGCATAAAAACTTTAGCAAGGTCCTCTCCGGTTCAGTCTGTGAAACCAGTGCATCATTCCTCACTTAACTCGTTAGAGGAAAAACCCTTAGCAACCACAGTTTTGAAGTTTCCCTAACAAAACTAATACCTTCTCTACACATCATGGTTATGTCCTCTATAGTTATTCCTCCACCGTTTCTTGCATCTCCCGGGCAACCATCTATCCAATGGGATGAATGGATAGACTTTTTTTTTAAATAACCTAATAGCTTTAAATAGACAAAGGTTTTCAGGCAAAAGAAGAAATCAAGTGTTGTTATTAAGTACCAGAGGCACATCACATTTTCAAATACTTACCTTAGATGCTGGGAAGTGACAATCAACCTTTAGAGGATGTGTATAAGGAGGCCAGGCTGTGCTGACAGAAGAGATTTGCTAAAGAGGAGAACATAGTCATGTCTCGTTATAAGTTTTTACACCAGACCACAGAGACAAGGGAATCTTTAGAAGAGTTTATATCAAATGCAAGTTTGTGCAGATGACAGACAAACTGATCAGATATCAACTAATTGCGAAATGCAGGGGTGAAAAAACTTAGGAGTGTGTATGGGCTGCCAAAAACCCATCTCTGAAGGATGCTATTAGTATTGCTGAAACTGTAGAAGAGTTGGAACAGTGCTTGAAGGAAATGAGTAAAAAAGAATCATTAAGCAACAAAGGAGACGTATCCACTCTAGAAAGAAAAGCGGAGCCCTAGGATAACATAGGGGTGATTACCAAATCGAATAATAGGCCAGAAAAAGGGGCCGAAACGAAAAGGTGCTTGAGATGTGAAAACGTGTCACATGCGAGCGATTCAAAATGGTGTTTTGCCAATAACAAAGAATACAGGAAATGCAGATACAAAGGACATCATGCTCGCATGTGCAAAGACAATAGTAGGTCACGGGTGGCAGTTATGGATGGAACTGAATATAAAGACAATAATGAAGACCGAGTGCTGATCGCAAACAATTAAGAGGATGAGAAAGGGAGGAAAATTCAACCAAAAGCATCTTTTGGTAATCTCATGCAAAAAAGTTTAATTGATGTTTGACTTAGGGTCCTTGTATACCATTGTACCAAAGAGCAGCTGGAAGATCAAGTGGCCACAGATGACTTTAATGCCCAGTGATATCAAGGGGAAAGAAATAAATGTGTTGGGATACTTTTTGTCATCTCTTGTATTCAAGACATCGAAAATAGAGCCAGAGTTCTGAGTGGCTGAAGATGGACTGCCCATTTTGGGTTGGGTTCATCAATTTTACCTACACAATGTAATTGATCCTCATGCACCGGACAATGTGTTAGCAATAGATTATTTAAGTATGGAGGAAGTGTTGGATGAAATGAAAGAAAAGTTTAAGGGAAACGTTGGGAGAATTGAGAGTTTATGTATACAAAATAGTTTTAAAAAGGAACTGTTTCCATCAAACACAAGTTGAGGAGGGTCACAGACGTAGTAAGGGCAGAAGTAAAGAAAATGCTTGAGGATATGATAAAAGAAGGGGTCATAGAACCATTTGAGGCCTCTGTGTGGATCTCCCCTATGGTTATGACAAAAAAAGTGATGGCAAGCTCAGGTTCTTTGTAGACTTATGTAGTTGTAATCAAAATGTTGTGACTGATGCAGTTCCACTTCCAAACATTAACAGATTGCTCCAGTTACTCAAGGGTGATAAGACCTTTTCGAAACTTGACTTGAAAAGTGCTTACCATCAGATCAAACTACATAAAGAGTCCAGATGTTTAACGGCATTCATCGCGATGGAGGGCACAGTCCAGTATCCGAGGATGCCATTTGGATTATCCTCGGCTGTAAGTTTGTTCTAGTGGATGATGTCAGAAATTTTCAAAGGAATAGAAAATGTGATATACTTTCAGGATGACATCTTGGTCTTTGTTAATTCAGTACAGAAACATAACAATGTTCAGAGGTCCATCCTGCGTACGGTAAAGGAAGCATGACTAACACTAAGGAGATACAAATGTAAATTTATTTTCAAAGAAATTGAATATTTAAGTTACACAATCTCGGATACGAGAGTTAGACCTATTGAAGCAATCAGATCTGCACCTGTTCCTCATGATAAATGGGACTGATCGAGTACTATTCCAAATTTGTCAGTGACTTTGCAGAGAAAATTGAAAGGATGCTTTTATGCAAAGGGTTCACATTCAATTGGGGAGAAGCACAACAGAGAGCATGTGAAGATGGATGTGTGTGAAGTTGGCATTCTAGTGCCTTTCGATACCCAGTGAAAGACAATATTGACTGTGCATATGAGTGCTTGTGGTCAGGGGTCAGTCTGGTCCCAGCTGCATAGTACCAGGGAGAAGCAGAGGTGTTTGTCTCGGGCTCTTTAATAGAGAGCAAACATAACTATTGCGTGATAGAACGCAAGGCTTTAGCTGCTGTAGGGTTGGTGGAACATTTGAAGACCTTTCTGTGGGATTTAAATGTTTGTATCCACAGAGATCACAAACCACTCATGAAGGTATTGAGCTCTGGGGAGCTGGTAAGGGGTTAGCTAAGCTGGCAAGATTAGCTTCTAGGCTTCAAGAGTATCAATTTGAGGTAGAACATATTCCCGGATGGAAGAATGCACAAGCAGACTGTCTTTCACATGTATCTCTTGAAGGATATACATGATCCCAACATCATAGCCAAAGAAAAGGAAGGGTCAGTGGCTTGGTTATATGAGGTTGAAGAATGTGTGAAAGGTGCGCTCACAGATGAAGAGTGGAGTAAATGTATGGAGAAGAACATGATTCTAAAAGGTGTTGAGCAAATGGTGGGAAAGGGAGGATGCAGAGAGAGTTCTGTGGCTCTGTTTATGAGATCAGTTGTGAAAATTGTTGATAAACTGACATTGGCAGATAATGTGATCATCATGAGGAATTATACATTTGTACCACTGAAAAGACTGAAAGAAAGGATTATCAGTCTTGCCCATGAAGGCCATTTGTTTCAGACCATGAGAAAGTAAAAAGTGATTGAAATATTTGATGGGCGGGTCTGAATGATCAGATTATATCATGGGTAGAGAAGAGTGAGATGTGTAAAGAAAGTGAAAAAGACTCAAGACTGGGTTTCAAGAAACGGAAGATCATATTGAGGATCCAGAAACACCGTGGAGCATGGCGTGTTTGCATTTTATTGGCCCGATGCAAGGTGTGAGAGGTAAAATCAAGAATAGTGATGACAGATGTACATTCAACACTTCTGGTCGTTAAATGTATGTATATGGTGACCATGAGTAGTACTATTAATGTGTTGAAGAAAGTGCTTTCAGACAATGGATTTCCTCACATATTAATTACAGACAATGGCACACAGCTTATGTTCTGGAAAATTGTGGAGTAAAACACCATCACACTTTGTTGTATAACTCTCAAACCAATTGAATGGTTGACAAGGCCAACCGTTTGGTGAAAGGAGACATACTGATGACCACTCAAAGTGGAGGAAATGTTGACTCATTGGTAAATTACATGGTTTGAGCTCACCAAACCACTAGAAAAAACATAACCAATGCTTTTCCTTTTGAGAAAATGAGAGGGAGGAAAGTGAGCACAAAGTTGACCCCCAGCATGGTTAAGTCAAAATGGTCACAAGAGAAGTGCAGACAAGAGAAAAGATAGTACTAAGAGTGCAGCAAAAAGTGGTGACTAAGGCCCTCATTATGATATTCGCGGTAAATCCCACTTACTGCCACGCAGACTGCCGCCAACATATTGCTGTCACGACGGCTATCTGGTCACCATATTATGACACACACACACCAATCCGTCACTATTCAGCCACACACACAAATCCGCCACACCAAAAGTCAGTGACAAACTGACGGTATCAAAACCCCCAATGTTACACCAACAGAACAACGCCCACCACATTATGACCCACAGATCACCACGGCGGACATTCAATGTTGATAAACTAATGGTGGAACATCCTGCCACGCTCAAAATACACACACAAACAAAACAACACCACATTGGACAATTCAAACAATACACACCTGACACCTGTACATAACCACACTCTCACACCCACACCACTATAAAACACACACTCACATTACCCACAACCCTTTACCATTACAAACCACTGGCACGAGACAGACACCACAACCACAGACAAAACCAGAGCCACACACTTCCTACACCTATACACCACCCACACACTCCACATCACACACCCCAACTCATCACCTTACACACCCTCTCCTACACACCTCACACAACACCCATGGCACCACAAAGACACCCCAGATTCTCAGAGGAGGACCTAAGGGTCATGGTGGAGGAAATCATCAGGGTAGAGCCACAGCTATTTGGAGCACAGGTGCAGCAGATGTCGATATCTATGAAGATGGAGCTCTGGTGGAGAATTGTGGACAGGATCAACGCCGTGGGACAGCCCCCCAGAACCAGTGATGACATCTGGAAGAGGTGGAAAGACCTACGAGGGAAGGTACATTCCATTGCAGCAAGACACCAACTTTCTGTACAGAGGACTGGCGGTGGACCCCCACAACTAACAACATGGGAGGAGCAAGTCTTGGCAATCATGCATCCTGAGAGCCTGGCCAGAGTAGGAGGAGGACTGGACTCTGGTAAGTCAACTCTATACTACTACTACCCCTCTACCTGCATGCCAAAACATACCCCCACCCTCACCCTCACTCCCATCCCTCCACCACTCCCACACACCCCACCATCACATCTCACTCATCCCAATGCCAAGCCCTGCATGCTCTCCCAATGCATGGACACCACTCACAGACCTGCATGGACACCTATCACTAAAGCATGCACACTAGAGAGAATTAGCTAGCCCACCACATACCAACTTACACAAGTGAAAGCTGCCAGGGCAAATACAACCAAAGAGGGCAACCCACCAATGCACAATATGTCACACACAGAAACAATAACACAGCATTTACATTCCCACAGGTAGCCCAACAAATGTCAGTGGAGAGGAGGTGCCAGCAATATCCAGTCCCCCAACTGAAGAGGTCCACAGTGATGACAGCAACTCTGGTCTCCTGGATCTGGATGACCAACCTGGCCCATCAGGGACCTCTGGACAGTCGGTTACCCAAGCCCAGTCTCAGACAACCACAGAGCCTCCCCCATCCGGAAACACCACCACAGCACCCACCCAGTGTACCCACACCTCTGTACCCAGGACACGCCAATCAGCAGTGTGTCCACCTCTAAAGGGACCTCAGGCCACACCTCATCAGACAATCAGGGACCTGGGGTCAGTCACAGTGGGCACACGGTTCAGGGGACAGAGGCACAGACCAGTAGGGAAACTGGGAGGAGTGCTGTGTGCCATGGGGAGGACAGGCCCAGCGACCCAACTCTCCAGGAGGCACTTGCAGAGATCTTGGGAGGATACCAACATTCCTAGGACACGATGGGCCAGATCCTGGACAATGTGCAGGAGAACAGGTGGCTGCAGGAGGGACAGTACCAGGGGATCAGGGAGGACTTGCAGGCCATCAACACCACCCTGGTCTCCATAGCAGGGGTGCTGGCAGACATGGCCAATATTATGCGGGAGGCAGTCACACAACAGCGGGCTCCTGCCACTAGCCAGACATCTGAACTGCCTTCCCCTTCCGCTGCCGCTAGTGGCCAGGAGGCCCCACCACAGGACCAACACGCCACCAGCACACCTCCCCCAGCAGAAGGAGTACCACCCCGCAAACGTTCCCTGCGATCCAGGCAGAAGCCAGAGACTATTGCCAAGACCCCGCCAGGAAATTAGACTCTTCTGATTGTCACCCTTGTGTCCCACTCTGTCACCCTGTCCATCTTGAACTGCAATTGCTCCCCTTCCTATTTCCCCATGGACAATGCACCTGTGCTACAGACTGGAACTCTACCGTGGAATTTCCTCCATCATCACCCCATCCCATTGCACTTGCCACTCAATATCTTAGCACTTAAATAAGCACCCTTAAACCAAATAGAAGTATTGAGTATGTCACATTATTTAAGTATGTGTACGTTTAACCATGTGCAAACATTGCAAATCAACTGTACAGTAAATGAGCACATATGAAAGACAGACCTGTAGTTGGCTGCAGTGATCACACCAGGAGCTACTGTGAGGCACCAACATCTGTAAAATGAATTGCCAAAGGGTACGTTAAGTGGGCATAGAAGTGGGAAATAACAGCATGCCAGTGCCAAACAATTTCAAAATAATGACAATGAAATGTGAAGTAACACTGTCTTACCTGTGTGTCATTGGAAGTACTGTCTGATCACTGCTGTTCTGTTGTCCTCATCCTCATCCTCTGCCTCCTCATCCTCACTGTCCACAGGGTCCACTGCTGCCACACGGGCATCTCCAGCCTGCTCCTCCTGCAGAAAAGGTACATGTCGTCTCAAAGCAAGGTTGTGCAACATGCAGCATTCCACTATTATCAGGCAGGACTTCTTGGGTGAGTAGCACAGGGATCCACCTGTCAGATGGAGGCACCAAAACCTGGCTTTCAGGAGACCAAAAGTTCTTTCTATGTCCTTCTGGTTCACACATGTGCCTCAGTATAACGTTCTTCTGCCCATGTCCTGGCATTCCTCAGAGGGGTCAGTAGCCATGATAGGTTGAAGTAACCAGAGTCACCTGCAAATATTGAGGGACAACATTTAGCCACACACTATCCCATATGGCCCCCACCATACCTATACCCCAACATCTACTGGGTGGGAACCAGGGCTCACCTATTAGCCACACCCTGTGCCTCTGTAGTTGGGCCATCACATTTGGGATGCTGCTATTCCTCAGGACAAAGGCATCATGCACCGACCCAGGATACTGAGCATTGACATGGAAGATGTACTGGTCCGCCAAGCACACCATCTGTACATTCATAGAGTGGAAACTCTTCCGATTTCTGTACACCTGTTCATTTTGACAAGGGGGCAAATGCAATATGTGCTCCATCAATTGCACCAATTATGTTTGGGATATGTCCCATTGCATAGAAGTCAGTCTTCACTGTGGTCAAATCTTCCACCTGGGGAAATACAATGTAGCTGCACATGTGTTTTATCAGGGCAGACAACACTCTGGTCAGCACTATTGAGAACATTGGCTGTGGCATTCCTGCTGCTAAGCCCACTGTCACTTGGAAAGAACCAGTTGCTAGGAAATGGTGAACTGACAGAACTTGCACAAGAGGGGAGATCCCAGTGGGGTGACGGATAGCAGATATCAGGTCAGGCTCCAATTGGGAACACAGCTCTGTGATTGCGGTCCTGTCAAGTCTATAGGTGAGGATGATGTGCCTGTCCTCCATTATTGCCAAGTCCACTAGGGGTCTGTACACGGGGGTATGTCTTTATCTCCTATTCATCCGCAGTGGTAGCAATCTAAGGGACAAAAGAGTGAGGAGCTGGTCACAAACTGAGCAATGGGGCTACAACAGTACGATGCATGCTGTCAAATTGTAATGGAAAAACAACAGATGATGGGCGGAATGCAGAACAAATCAAACATTCACCCCCAGTCACAGATCTGGGTTTAATCCACCAGTTTTTTTGCTTGCCATGCCATTCCAGTTTAGACCCAGCCATATGCAAATCAGTCTTGACCCTGTTCCCCATGGGAACAGTCCATCCCGAACTGCCAGGCAGGTCTTCCCTGGTCCAGAAACAAGCATCCTGGAACCGGTTTCAGGGTATCACCCTTCATCAGCCAGGTTAGCTTGAACCTGGTGGCATAGCAAGCACAGGACCCACGTCTGGGCATACCCATCCAGAGCATGTGGGCAAGTCACCCTCTTGAGAGACTGTGGCCTATCACTCCCCAGGATCAAGCACAGGGCATGTTGCCCTCTCCAGAGAATGTGAGCAAGTCACCCAGCATGTTGCCCCTTCAAGAACCAGTGGTGTTGTTCCATCTCCCGGCTTAAGTGCTCCCCCATTCCCCGTCCCCCGTCCCCCTGAGGTGCCTGCCTATTTACCTGCAGTGTTCTCTCAGTGTTGATGCAGATGACAAGTGGGGCCTTGGACTTTGGCCTGTGGCCATATGGCCCACGCAAACTGAGGACTGGACAGTGTCCCTTGAACTGTACAATTGTAAATATCTGTAAAATTGGCTACGTTATTTTTATACTGTGTTGATTTTATTACCCTCACTTTAGTACATTCATTTTGTCCTTGCATTATTCAGCTGACTTAGGGAGAATAACCTGTTTACTTGTGCATCTGCTTGTGTGTATGGTGTTGGGTATGTGTGTGTGTGGTGTGCGTGTGTGTGTCACTCTCTTTTTCCTCCCTCCTCCCTTGTGTGCTAGGCGGCTGTACACACCATTGTTGTCTTCACCATTGTTTGCGTTCATGGTGGAGCAGCACGTAGAAGAGCATGGGGAAGACATGCAGCTCGGGCTCCATGCATGGCGGCGTGGTTGTTCCCTGTTTCTCCAATGGTGAGTCATTTCACTTCTGAGCTCTGTTTCCGCCAAGCTTTTGATGTCATTTGTACCACCCCGGAAAAGGTGGCGGCTTGGCAAGTGTTAATACGGTGGGCGGAACATTGACTTCCGCCTGGCTGTCGGAGGCTACCACCGTGGTGCCTGTTGTTTCCGCCCTGGGGGTCGGTGTGATAAAGTGGCTGTCTATCTGAGATCTTTCAGCCATGGTCATAATTTGGCAGTAATTACTGCAAACCTGTTGACGGTATTACTGCCATTTGTGGACCAACCGCCAGGGTTGTAATGAGGACCTAAGTAAAAATAAAGCATGGAAGGGTGAGTGGAGGACTATCCAAGTTTTGGGGTTCTGTTGAAAGTGAAGAAAGTATCAGATGGATATGTTAAACTGGAGAATGGCAACAAGTGGAATAAATGCAAGGTAGCACTATATCAAAGGGGATGGATAGTCAGTGAAAACAAGAGACATGCATGTGAAGAACTCAACAGTTACATGTTGATGGATGATGAAGAATTGGTGAGCAATGCGAGAGGGGGGTGAGGAGACCACGTTAGCATGGCGATGGGGATGTTCCAGAATAGGAGCATGACAATAATGCACACAATGAAAGTGCAAGAGAAGTACAGTCATAGGATCTGCAAGCCTCCTTGCTATATGGAGGATTATGTACAAATTTTTTAATATCTTAGCTTACCTTGTGGTATCATCAATAATTCACACTGTCTCTCTATTTTGTGCTCATTTGTTTGAGTATACAAAAAGTGGATGTGTAGTAATTACAATGTGTTTAAATGCAGACCATTTTATGTTTGTCATATATCTTTAATGTTTAGAACCCTTAGTTATTTTAGTTGTATTGGAATGCTTGTACAGTGTAGATTCTCTTGGAGTCAGTTACCTGCATTGCTGGCGAGAGGATGATCACGTTTCATCTGGCTGTGAATCAAATAAAGATTTTAGTGCCTTTCCATGTTGTGTACACTCCTTCACAACAGAGTCCCATGGTCATTGACATTCATGTCACACAGGAAAGGTGGCGAGCAACTAACGGCAAAGCCTGCAAGGAATGAAGGGCAGTGGTTTTTAATCTTGTCATTGGAGATTAGGTTACCATGAAAGATCAACACAATGGATGGAAGTTGGGCACCCCTTTTGAAATATAAGGTGTGAGAGCTCTCCAACATCCAGGCGACAATAGTAACAGTCCTACAAGACCTCTCCACAGTATCCAAAAATATATCCTGGTGATGCTATGTGTGATGCCTACAATCCAGAGACAGACATGCTTAACAACCACACGGAGGCCGGGTCAGCAAGACAGGAGCCAGTCGCGGCGACCTCACAAGAACCAAGCAGCCAGAGCTCATATCCGGGGAAGTGTGAGTGATGGACAAACAGTTAGTCAGGAGGCGAGTGGTCACAGCCAGAAGTGTTGACTACAACTCAATTCTGCTCCCAGCCATAGGCTAAAAGACCATGGGGCATATTTAAAAGCCCCTAGCGCAACCGGAGAGTCACTTTTTGTGATGCTGCGGTGCCGCTGTGCACTGTGCGATATTCATAAAGCGTGATAAGCTACTTTTTTTTATCTTAACACCCCCTTGTAAATATGGGCATCTCTGATGCAGTTTTCTGCCGGAGAAGGGCGTGCAATGGGTGTTACTGCAGGCAGGCATTGGCTATCTTCCTGCCCTATGGTCTGTTCTAACGCTACTCTCATGCTGCTGGCAGTATGAGAGCAGCATCAGGACTGGCCTCAGCACCCTGGCTTTGCGCTCCCAGGCAGACGGGGAACGTGTGCGTTCTATCTCCAACCCGGCATCACAGGTCTGGTTGGGGATAGCTCAGTGTGCATGTGTGTTTTGCCGTCCTGACATGGCCGGCCAAAAACACATGTGCACTGAGGGAAGTACACACCACTTCCCCTACCTTCCTGTCATCTCCCATGGCCCCGCTCCTATAAATATAAAACAATAATAAACATTGGTTAGTATTGTTTTGTTTTTAAGGTTTTGCAGCTGTAGCTGCTGGCAGTGGGTCAACGCTCCTCCGCCATAGTGGAGGAGCCGTCACTGGGTGCGTCATATTTTCGCAAATATGGTGCATCTCTGCGTTTCAGAACTGAGGCAGCGTGGTGCTGCAGTGCACCAATTCCTTGTAAATCAGGCTCCATGTGTGTCATATCACTGTTCAGTGAATGTTGTGGTGTTATTCAATGAAACATAAAAGTTGGAAGATATGTAGAGTGGCAGGCAGCCTCTAACTTACTTTGTAATACTTCCAGAACCGGTGGGCTGGCACAGCCCGAAGGTATAAATAAATGCTGCGTGATCAAGGTATAAATAAATGCTGAGTGATCACTAGAAGTCACTCGGCGTCACCCAGCAAAGAGTGTGTCTGTGTTATATTAATTATTGTGTTCATTGCCGGTACCTGACAAGGTACGACGCCCGGGGAACTGCCCTCCCTCACACACTACTCAGGACTCACTTGGACCAGGTGAACGGCAGGGGTAGCTGACCCAAAACCCAGTGGCACAGGTAGGCCTACATCCGCCTGTGAAGAAACACACAGGGCACTTACACTCCCTGGCCAGACAGCGGGCACACAAGATCATTAATAAACAAACTGCAAAGTAGGTCGAAGCCTGCTGAACTCAGGATAATGGCGAAACAAGTGTCTAGCCCAGGATTGTCTCGTCCTGGGTGCCAGGGGAGACGCTCTGACTTCTGACAAAAATGCAATTTAAACATTAAAATGTCTGAGATGGCGCTGGTGGGCAGATGCCTGTCTCCCACGCACTGGCGTGGTTGCAGCTGAAGAGCTCTCCCGCTGCCGTGGTTTCCGACTTGTTGCCAAGGCGGATGGAGGCCTTGGAAGGCAGTGAAATCTTCCTGGAGAGGAGCGCGCACTGTGGAGCACACGCTGAAAGCAAGTCTTTTCTCCCCTCGAAAGCGCCGCTGATTGCAGGTAATAGTCATTCCTTTGTGACCGGGGGCATTAATCGCTCTTTAAAGAGTAGCCACTTCATTTCCGATTAATTAAAACACATAGTATAAAAGGAGCAACTTTAAGCCTCCCCCAACCCCACCTACTGTAACAACATTTCTGAAACGGATTTAATTGCTTTCCAAGGCCATGGAGTCAGATCTCTACCGGAGAGTTTCAGAAAAAGAGATAGGTATTTTCTAAGTCAAGGCCTCTGAGACAGAGGGAAAATAAAGTCGTTATGCTGACAAAAGAATTTCCTAACGTGATCTCTGAGAGTTCCTCTTCTATAACATCGAGTGCTTCATACTACAGGTGTGGCCAAGAAGGGCCGTGTCGTATGGTAACAGGCTGTCAAAGCATGGCGGAAAAGTTAATCTTTTTGTAGCAGAATTACATGTGAAAATCAAAGGCAGTGACGTAGTGAAAAACAATGCCCCCTCCCCTGCAAAATGTGAAGAGGAATCATCAAGCCTCCTGATGGAGCCTGAGGCCCTTTCACTAATTCTGGGGTCAGTTCTGCAGGGTAAAAAGTAACAGTTATTACATTAATTAAACTTTTTCTGTTCAACCCAATTGTCACATAATAACACTCCCAGTCAATTCATAGTGTTAAAAGGATTTAATACAGACTCAAAGTCAATGTTACATAAATGAGTCTCAAAAACATACTGTAACCATATAAAATCACCAAAGGAGAAATAAAGTGTTGTACAATGTTGAACCTAATTAACATACACAGGACTAAAACGTCAATTGCAACAATGCAAAAGATCAGGAAAAGCATGTGGTTCTTGGTCACTAGAATCACATTCTCCTGCCTAACAATTTAAACTAAATCCTAGCAAATACTAAATGAATATATGAGAAAGGTCTGCAAACAGAAATTCAGTAGAATATTCTGCTAAGAGAGGTGTGATGGCATAAAGCCACATAAAAGTATGAGGTCTCTATCTCAGAAGGGTCCATCCAGCTCTAAGGACAGGGAAGGGTCTGAATCTTTCACTAACTAAACCCTTCTTAAATCACAATTTCCCAAGACGATGACATCACAGTCAAAGCTTCTCGATTGAAACCCTAATTCAATTTAATTGGAAGTTACAATTTCCAAACCCCTGATGCATCCCATCTTGATACTCTTTGGTAGCAAATTCAAAAGAGTTATGAATGCCAAACTTCCTGAAAACTCCTCTCTTTGTCCTTGCATAGTTTGCCTCGGGCTTTCTTATTGCTCATGCACAATAAGCTTCTGGTTGACCCCGTCTCCGCTTCTGACACCTGCATCTTGAAAGAAACATTCAAGAAAAACAACTCCACATTGAATGTTAACTAAAAAAAGAAAATTATATGTGTAGGCCTTCACTCCAGTCAAGTTAATAAACATGAATATATTTTCAAATAAATTAATTCTAAACAATGTACGAAATGATTATGCAAAATAGTACTTTTTTGAATGTTAGTCTCGAATAGATACTCATAAAACGTTGATTATATGTCATATGCAAAAATGCACTCCACTCATATGCTTTACAGTGCAGAAATTATATAAATCATATTAAATGTCATTTAAAATGTGACAACCAGATTGTGACCACCAGGAAAAAAATGACCACCTTTCACGTTCTTTTCTCAGAGACGTAGTGGTACAGCCAAACTAAGCTCTTTCACTCCCAGATAGTCATTGGCCTTGGGCTCATTGTGGGACACCTAAAGGGCTGAGGGTCCCGCCCCTGAAGGTTAGCCCCTCCCCTGTTTACTAATTTACCTAAGCTGCACAGGCCTTAGCTACCTCCTGCCAAGAGGGGTAGTCTGGTGGTGCCTTGCCAGTCAAACCAGAGGGTGTGAGAATGACAGAACACTCACGTTGGTGGCCTGCCTGCGGTGAATATTGGGGGAAGTGTACGTTTATTATAATGGTGGCTTATATGAGAAGCATGGGACATCATGCCTAAGAGCCGGAGGGGTGCGTGGCTTACATTGCTGGATGTCAATGATGCATGCAAATTGATACTCCTGTAGTTACTCAAATTTAGCATTAATTTAGCAATAATCTCCATCAAATATGTTGTTCTTGCTCATGCTAATATCGCCCCTGGACCTATGGTTGGCAACAGCCAGGTTTTTACAGCTTCTCCATCCTCCAGGTGGGTAGAATGGATTCTGATTATTTTTGGGAGCAAGTTCCAGGGCATGCTCATTTGTAACGCAATGAAGCTATACCAACAATACAGAAGTTGCTGTATTTGGGAATTGGTATAAGAGGGGCCAGTCTTGATTTGATGGATATTCGTGGGTGGTATAAGCAGACTTTGGGATGAAAGAAGATTTTCCCATCACTATGAATTACCCCATGGATAATGCAGTTTCTTGAAGGAAATAAGGGCCAGATTTATATGTTGGCTGTCTGTATACTCCGTGGCCATAGCGATGGAGTGATGGAGTATACATACAGCCAACATAAAGGTAAGACTGCCCTATATAGGGCAGACCTTAGGTTTGGATACGACAGTGGCTGCTCCATTACTGCATTAGCCAAACCTCTCCAATGACCAGATGGAGAAAGGGGTGCTGCTTTCTAAATGATTGTCTGCTTGGTGGTCATTTATACATTTTGCA
This sequence comes from Pleurodeles waltl, assembly GCF_031143425.1. Classification (NCBI taxonomy): domain Eukaryota; kingdom Metazoa; phylum Chordata; class Amphibia; order Caudata; family Salamandridae; genus Pleurodeles; species Pleurodeles waltl. Next base: position 692,835,871 of record NC_090440.1, on the reverse strand, counting down.
GGTGGTCCCTCTGTCACGTGGAGGAAGTAATGTAGTCCTTTCCCATGGCGGGACAGTGGTATGCCCACCAATGTATGAGCGTGGCCCTAAGCCTTGCTCCTGGGAACCACTGAAGAGTTTGAAGGGCAGGGGAGTTGCAATTACGGCTGCACAGGTGGAAAAATTGTCTAGCAGATGCCTTCGGAAAACTTCCATCTTCTCTATGGGGAAAACCAGTGAGTGAGAAAATGTGCCATCAGGCCTTCGTGGTGAAGAAAAAGAATATTAGGAACCTAATTTACCTAAGGAAGGATGGAGAGTCTGGAGACCACAAACACCCACAAGCTCCTCACTTCGTTGGAAATTGTTCGGTTATGTCCAGAAGGCCAAGGGCAAAAAGATGGCATGAGGACTATTTTCTGCTGAGGACGATTCCTTCTTTTTAATATTTGGGCTTTAGGTGGGTAAACAGCATCCACCGGTCCACTGCTAGGTTTTAGGAGCCTAGGGCACTTGAATCCATGTTGGACAAGTGTACAGAGGCAGTTTTATTTGTTGGTCAGTGTCTCTGCATGGATGATAGGGACATACATGTGTTTCAAGACCTATCTTTAATAATTCCAATTTCCAAAGAAAAAAGTGCCAGAGCATGTCCCATGTTGTGATTTTGAGTAAGGAGGACCCTGCGGTCCCATGCACATGTACTACATTCATTCCTTATTAGCCTTGATCCTGAAACAAGAAATGTAGTGGAATGCAGTTTTCTGTACTCAACTGTGGTAACTGGTCAAGCAATCTAGGCATCAACTCTAAAGCAGACGTATTGAGAGCTGAATGCCAGATACAGTATTAAAGGTTATCAGCTTTGTCAGTATGTTATGTTGTTATGTTAGAGAACTTCTAGAGTGCATCATATCACCTATGAGGGTATCCAGGCACTAAGCAGGTGATATCTGAGTCTGGCAGCTGCTGATGCAAGGACTAGAGTGCTGGTTGAAATGCCAGGTATTCAGCTTCTCTCAGAATTCCAGGAGGTCCTGATATGGAGGGGGAGGTCATTCTAGGTCCTTCTAATTCTTTTCCCACCTCTATTTGCTGTGAGGTGGGAGAAGAATCGTCCTCCAGCTGTGCTTCTGTTTATGTGAGGTTTATGGGTGAGAGAGAGAGGCAGAGAGAAGCTTTCTTGTGGTTTGATGGAAGTGGAAGTGGTGGTTGAGGTAGGATGGTCCAGTGCCTTGCAGTGCCATCAATACATTTGTGAGGACTTTGAACTGGCAAGGTTTCTGGACCGGTAGCCAGTGCAGCTGTCTCAGGTGGGGAGGTGATGTGGGTGTGTTGAGGTAGGTCAAGGATGAGTTTGCCAGTGGAGTTCTTGATGGTCTGAGGTCTCTCTAGGAGATGGGCTGGTATTCCTGCATAGACAACATTGTCATAATCCAATCTGCTTGTGATGAGGGCCAGGGTGATAGTGCGCCTTGAGTCCTGGGGAAACCATGTGATGATCTTACATTGCATGCAAAGGATGAAAAAGCATCAGGGTGTGACACTGTAGATTTGAGAGGCCATAGTAAGTTTGATCTCCAGGATAATTCTGAGGTTTCTGGTGTGCTCACTCAGGTTTGGTGTGGGGCCAAGTTCTAAAGACGACCAGGAGGAGTCCTAGGGGGAGTTCTAGCCTCCAAAGATTAGCACCCCCAGCGTGTCAGTGTTGAGCTTTAGGCAGTTCTCCTTCATCTAGTTAACGACACTCTTCATGCATTTGTAGGAGTTGTCCCTGGTGTTGGTGAGGTCTTCTGATAGGAGAAGATGTGATGTGTTGTCGGCGTAAGAGAAGAAGTTGATTCCATGGGATCTGACGATGTTGGCCAGTGGTGTCATGTAAGTGTTGAATACGGTGGGTGGGGCTTAGCGATGAACTTTGTGGGACTCTGAAGATGATTTCCTTTCATTTGGAGGTGACCAGTGGGAACCATAGTTGTTGAGTTCTTCTTGTGAGGAAGGAGGTGGTCCACTGGAGTACTGACTCCTGGATTCTAAGATGTTGGAGTCTAGTGATGAGCATGTGGTTTGAGACAGTATTGAGTGCCGCAGGGAGGTTGAGGAGGATGAGTGCTGCTGTCTCGCCTCAGTCAAGAGTGATGTCCTTGGCTGCGAAGAGGGTTTCTGTGCCGTGGGTGCTTCAATATCTGGTTAGTGAACTGTCCAGGAGTTAGAGGTGTCCCAGGCATTTGGCAAGTTGCTGGTTGATTGCTTTCTTCTTGACTTTGGCCGGGAAGGATAGTAGTGAGATAGGTCAGTAGTCTTTGAGTTTGCTGGGGTAGCCGAATGTTTCTTCAGGATGGCATTGACCTCTGCATGTTTCAAGTTTCCTGGGTAGGTTGCAGTGCTATTGAGGCATTGATGATGGTTGTGAGTTTGAGACTGATCCTGGGTCTGCCTAGGTTCAAAGGTTAAAAATGTGATGGGGGCATTGGTCGGAGGAGCCCCTATGTGTTCAGCCTTCATGATGGAATTAAAAACAAATAATGTAAGTAAAAGTAAGAAATAAAGGCACACAGAAGAAAAACTGGGCCGTATTATAGGAAGCTGGTTCTGGCTTTTTGCACACACCAAAAGCACATTAGCTATGCAGATTGTTAGGTTTTCCTTCACAATCTCAAGCCAGTGTTTCTAATTTGCACAGGGAGTGACTATCAAATGAAAGACATTGTCTTTGTGCCACTGTTTATTACAGAGGCTGGATCAAAGGCAAGTAGGCTGCCCGAAGATGCACCATATAGGGGTGGTGTACAGCCAGTGTACTTCAGAGGGCACCCCTTGGGAATATGGCACAGAGGTTCCAGAGATCCCCCAGTTATCCTACTGCAGGCGCATAAGTCACTCACTGCACCCACCTGCAGGAGGATCCCTCCCCCTGTTCGAAATGCAAACTGGGTTCGTGTCTCCTCAATAAAAGTGGCCTGCAACAGTTGGTCTGCCTTTTACCAATGTGCTCTTTCCAGTGTAGCCATGGATTAGTACTTATACTGGAAACAGTGCATTTGCTATAATACAGTACACTGTTCTGGTCTGCATCTGGCATTCTCCCTTTGGTTTTCCCTCCACCCCTACGTGTGTCTGACTGTTACTGTTGTGGAGTGCTCTAGTGAATAAAGAAAACAATGTTACTCTACTGTTATTGTTTTCCGACAGCAGATGGGTACTGTGAATAGTGTGAGGGGGATTAGACTGTGTAGTTTGAGAAGAATTATCAAGTGGGCCGGACAGCATACAGAGTCGTAAAAGTAATATGCAGGCCTAAAGGAATCACAGTGTGGTCCTTTGGCAAGGCTGGTTCGCAACTCACAGCTGAGCTTTAGTGTTAAGGTTATTTAAGATGGCTGAACATTTCAATAAGAGTAGGTATCCACCAGTAGTTCACTTACTTCATACAGTGAGATTGGTGCTTCACGTATCTGCCCTCGGTAGCGTAGGCTGGCTGAGCTCTCCTTTTCAGGGATGGCACTGAACTACAGTTATTTCAGAAGACAGAAGCAGACAAGGATTCCAACAGAGATAACAGGATCTCCTGCTACTTACAGGCCAAAGATGCAGTCAAGTGGGACAATAGGCTTCACCCACCCCTGCTGATTAATAACATCTAAAGACCCAGGATGCACATCTTTACTGTCAATAACTCTTGTGCTACAAGTAGTTGGGCCAGAAAAACTGAGGTCTCTTAGAAAAGACGCCACAAACCACTTAAATTGATAACCACTTCAAATTGATAACAGAAGCTTGCATCACATTTAAGGGCAGACATTTGATGCTTAATGCAGATAAAGAGCCAATATCGAAGGTAACTCTTTCTATTTCTAGTGCTCTGCTAGGAGCAATTGTTAGCAGCCAGGGCTAGATGAAATCGAAGAATTGGCCACTGAATCACAGCTTTGCTGTCCTTTGTAATTTGAGAACCAGCCTGTGGGGACTGCTCAATGTTTCAATGTTGCACCTTTGTCCTTCGATGGACAGGGTTTTGGGAGATATAACATATCCTATGCGGGTTGAATTCAAAGTTTTTATGGAAACCAAGCTAAAATCAGACTCTGCCTGTTGACATGCAGGAATATATTACAGAATGTTTTTTCTAGAAATAAATGCTTTGAAGGAAGGGTCTCATGGTAATATTTTGAGGAACTTCAAGATCATTTTGTTTTAATAGATATTGGTTTCAGCAGAATATAGAAAATAAAAACGTCAAACTCACCAATGTATTATTTTTACAAAGGGAAATAAAATAGGAGCATTCCTCTCTGGCTTTTAATGAAATAAGGACAAAGTTCAGAGGTATATCATCGAGTTCAATATCCATTCAAGCCTATCAGGATTACAACAAGATCTTTCAGTGCTGGATGCTACGTGCAACAATCCAACAGATCCATTTGTGGGGCTTCTGTTTGATTTCAAAAGTCGTGCTCAATAGACAGCACATTGCTACACCAGTCATTGTTGCACTCCCTAAATGATCTTAGAAGTATCTGTCCCATCAGGCATCCTTAACAGAGATGAGATTGCAAGAAGTATCAGAGGAGGTGCAAAGCAATGATACATAAAGGATCATCTAGGGCCCTGTTGGATGGTGTAGTGGTGATTACAAATCAACAGGCTGTGAGTGCGTGCTGCTAATGTGAAGAAAAAGGGATGGAGAGCTTCACCCATGACTTGCACATCTCTCAGATCAGTAATATATCTTTTGACCAGTTTGCTTGTGTGAGTTGATAGAGCCGAGCATATGAAATATAATGGCTATGTGTCATGTGCGTGAGCTGTTCTTTTTAACATCTTCTGTTGGGGGCTTTGGGTGATGTATTTTGATGGTAGGTATTGTTGAAAGCCCTGTGTATTTAGTCTATCTAAGCTGTTGTATTTGATTGTATCATTTATGTAGCACTCACTACCTCTCTGTGGAGCACTTACCCAAACAGGTACCACACTATTCCATGTGTGTTGTTTTTCTTTTGAACCTCTTCACAAGTCATTTTTATTTCATGTGTGAGTGACCAGAGAGGTGTTCTTATCTTGTGACGCTATGGTCACCGGTTTGATGGATGAAGACGTGCGAGAGACAGACGCATAGTTTATGACTAGTAGTGTCCTGGCAGCACTGTGATTAGCTTTGTAGGCACCTTTATTTTGTTAATCCTTTATTTTTGGGTCTTAATTTATGCATTGATGGTGTCAAAGGTTGTCCACTCAAAGTCCATGTGGATGTAGGGACAAGGGCTGTTGAATAAAGTGGGAAGTGAGATGCAGCAACCTGCCAGGATGGACTGAGTTGGAATCATCCCATTATAAGATTGTTAATATACATTCTCAAATATAGCTATCACGAAATGGTCAGTGAGATCTGCAGCAGATTACTTTAGACATGACATGCTTGTCTAATTGGTAATGAGTGGTTATCCTGGTTCGTGAGTAAGCTGGCCAAAGCCTCTTGCAGGTTGACCCCATCAAAGAGCCTCACAGAGATCCCAGGGATGGTGTAGAGCTCAGTACCAGAAGCAGAAAGGCCGCAAACCAGCTGAAATACAGCTACTTACAATTTAGTACTTTAGCATGTAGCAAGTTCTATCACTAGTATTGTAGTTGCCTTTATATGGTGCTTACTACCCCTGACGAGGCTTTGAAGTGCATTCTGGGGAGTGGCACACTACCACAGAATCCAAGCTTACTGGTTAGTTGTTGGGCCTTTGCTTACCACACACCCATTAGTCCATTAACTGAATTCCAAGACGTATTAACTGGCTTCTTTACACCATTTACATGAAATCGGCCCTGGGTGCGACACTGGTTCTTGTTTGGGTAGATTGTGGGATTGCTGGATTTTTTTTTAACTAGCAACACAGCCACAGAGTCTTGATCTTACTGAGTTGTCAAGGCTTGCATCAAGGGGCACTGAGCAACTTGGGAAGAGGGTAGGCATATATTCCACAATGGTTATTACTGACCACTTAGCACAGACTATCCCAAGACCCAGAAAAAAAGCATCACAGGCTGAATGAATCAATGATCAACAAGTCAAGCATAAAATCATACGTTTCAATTATTAATATCTGTACCTATTAAGTGCACAAGCGGAGAATTGAGAGTCCAAACAGCTTTGTTGCTGCGTACCTTCCATGCTTTACTTTAGACATCAGTAGGTTCTCCAGTAGAAGAATCCTGGTGCCATTGAGACTTATCCACAATTACAGTGAGCCAGGAGTGGGCATGAAAGATCCGGGGGCTCCCTGCATTCCTTAATGAGCAATCGAAGATCGCTCTTTCTACCCACAAATAAAGATACTAAAAGCAGTGTCATTGTGCGTGAGTCTTGATGTTGTTTTACTCATTTCTGCAAAATCTTGTCTAAAGCATTTAGGAGTGACCTCGGAGACTGATTACTGCGCAGGTGCCACGAGCTTGAAGGACATTTTGTCTGTCATCGGTGTAGTTTATTAAATATCAACTCAGCAGTTTCGAAAAGAGTTTCAGGTATACTGTGCAAAGGTCAATAAACTTGGCACAAGCGTGAAGTCCATATTTTGCTCTGAGTGCCAACCAAACTCAAAAAACCCAAAGCGCATCAGCACAAGAGGGTATTCCAGAAACAGAATTTGGCCTATTTCTACACCTTCACAAATTCGTAACCACTGCATTCAGCGAGCCCCCTGAAGTCAACGGGCCCCTGCTTGAGCCAAGGCCTTGATCTAACTATGAAAGTAGCCTTACTGAGCCCTACTGAGTCCTGTGGGTGAAACTATATTTTTGTTTGAGAAATATGCATAATTTTCAGAAGATGTACTCTAATATTTTATTTAAAAATGGATATTGTGGGCATATCTCATGTTCGAACGTCACGCCAGACACCGGCATGATGCTATCAGGTGCAGAAAATGTACTTTTCTGCTGAACCTTCCCACAGCACAAAAGGCAGCACTATGAGAAATGGAAATAATTTTTCACAATTTGGGTAATTCGAACTATGCAACTTTCATAAGATTTCCCCCACTTAATAAAAACGAATTCTCTCTGGTATACTCTCAGTCTTGGGAAGTATATGGCAGAGGGTGGGAATCACATGGATCCCTCAATTAGCGGCATATTTACAAGCCCCTTGCACCTCCTTGTGCCACATAAGCGTCATTTTGTATGCAAATGTGGTGTTAAGGAGGCATTTCCGTTGTGCCATATTTACAAAGCAGCACAATGCAAGTATTGAGCCACTTTGTAACCCCTTCCACCACATTATGCCTCTGCCAGACATAATGTATGCAAGGTGGGTGTTCCCTCATTAGGAGGCAAAGAAAAACGGCACAGAGAAATCTACAAGATTTTTAGACAAACGTTAAAGTGATGCTCCCATTGTAGTCAATGGGCCTCCTTTGATTTAGGTGGATTAGCGCCATAATTTTGGGTGCTAATCCACCAAAGCGCCACAATAGCATCAACAGTTTTGACGCTATTGACCTAACCTGTGCCATGGTGTGCCATATTTAAAATATGGCACACACATGTTGTCGTTAGGAGGGAGCAAGAAAAGTGGAGTATCATCTATGATGCACCACTTTCTTGTAAATATGCCCCTAAATGCAGAAATGTGAGCATCTATTACTGCTACATTCCTGCATGAAGCAAACCCAAGCCCCGTGAGATGCTGCACAAGATACAGGGGTGGTTCTTCCGCAATGGCGAAAGAGCGTTGCCACACTGGCTACGATCCAGCAACTGAAAAATAAAACAATATTTTATTATCGTTTTATTTTTCAGCTGCTGGCTCCAGCCAGGGTGTGCAGGGAGGGGCGGGGCAGAGCCATGGGAACGGGAGGAGAATTGGAGCTCAGTCACTGGAGTGCAATTAAAAGTGTGCATGTCATTTTGGCCTGCCGTCTTAGGCTGGACAAACAGACATGCGCACTTAAGTTTCTCAAACCCAGATGTGTTACACAGCTGGGTCGGAGAAACAGCATAGACTCAAGTGCACTCTGCAGACCAAGCCACTAAGTCCAATCCTGTTGCTGCTCTCATGCTCGCTATAGAATGAGAGCAGTGCCAGGATAGCATGGGGAGCCTGTGCTGATGTCCCAGGGACTGATGGGACACCAACACCATTGGGAGGGAAGAGGAGTGAGGTGGCAGGTGTCAGACAGTTAAGTTTTTTAAATGCATTCTTTATTTTATTGTTTCCCACATCCACCTTTCCATCCCACCCCTCCTTGGGATTTGTGGTGGCTGCAGCTGCCCAAGATAACAAAACATAACAAAATCAGAGTTCATGAAATCCCCCGTAAAGTATGTCAGTCGCATCAAACCACACATCCTGAAGGCCCTGTTAGGGCTGGTTCCTAATGGGGTATCTTTATTTCACTAAGGCTCCGTTGTCAACTAAAACCACCTCAGCATTTACCTGTCACAGGGGTCGCCTACCATGCTTTATATGGATGGTATTGGTCTCAGTTCACCGACCAGTTGTGTGATTTTGGGGTGTACAAATTTATTAGATGTCTCACTCCTTGTATATTTCTCACAATTTTTTTTATTAAAAACGCCTACATGTTGTGAAGTTCAAGCTAATAGGTTTTAGCGTGAAAAGTTGAGAGTTTTGAACGGCTTTATTTTACCATCACTCCCTTTTGCAGGGCCGTAGTTATTGCACACCCCCGGTTTTGACCATTTTATATCTCAGTGTAATTTTGTGTCCTCTTCCCTCTTCAGTGTTGACTCGCCGTTGCGGAAGAGCCTTGCGGGTTGTGCAGTCCTGTACAAAAAGCTGTTTTTCAAGCAACCATCTACATATTTTGAGAACCGGACATCAGCAAGAGAATGGAAATAAAAACTAATTTGTTATTTGGGCATGTTTTATTGCTCGTTTGAGTGCCTGGAAAAAATCGACTTTGGGTATTAGAGAAAGCGGGGTACCATCGAACTGAACTACGCAAACCCACGTTTGAAGAATGAAAACTTTGCCCACCCTTAGTAAGAGAATTACCCCTTGTGTGTGGCTGTTGGCAAGAGTGCCTTACCAAGCCCTGTGCTTTGGTCTCGAGGTATCAACCTCAGAGCCAGTGTTTCTTTGTCCTCTTTCAGTTTCTACCATCTGCATATTCATTTTTCTGCAAACCTCTGTCTGACAAACCATGCTCCGAGCAACACAACGAGGGTTGTTTTATAATGATGGAAATGCGCAGTTGATAATGCTAAATACTTTGATTGAAGGAAATGTAATTATGTTAAACAAATGTTTGCTCTTTAATAAAATACTAATCAAGCAATGCTGATAATGTTCTCTGTGTTAAACGTCTTATTTACAGCCTATTCTTGAAATGGAGCTGTGTGGAAAGGAATTTTCGGGAGAGTTCCACGACTCACACATTGTTTTGAGACATGAACCAAGAAATTTCCATCATCCCCAATAATCAACTTATTGTTAGGCTTGAATTGGGTATTTTAGTTGCCCCAATAGAAGAAATGGAAACTAGTTAGGGTAGGCCAGGACAGCCATAACTAGGGCTCAGTGGGGCCCTCTTGTCTATCGGCCTCGGTACTGTTGCACCTATTGCGCTGATAGTTCCGGCCCTGCTGCACATTCTTCTCTTTGGCCGGCTCCATTGCAATAACCTGCCAGTGTTACCATAATGGAACTCGGCTAGGAGCCATTATGTGTTTTATCCTCGGCCCCAGAGACTGACCCAGCCACAGTCTGCGGTTCATGACGCCATACACTGCTGCCACACGTCTTTGTGACTATTGGAGGCCAACATCCAGGGCATTTTATACTGTTCAAAGAACTCCGCGTTCCCTTTAGCTGGTGCCCCATTTACTGTACTCGGGGCACTACAATACGCTGTATTTTCATTAATCCTCGCTCCCATTACCCTGTGTTTTCCGATATTCGGCTGCAATGTCCTTCTCAGCGACCTCTCACAGACCGCAGACTTTGCATGGTATAAAGCTGATAACGGCACCCTTCCCTGCAAGGCAGTGAGTGCTCTGCGAGAGGACCGTGCCATTAAATACCTCCGGTCCAAAATAATTAGCCCCGAATCAATGCAAACTTCTACAGTTGCTGGAATTCAGATAGTATTTAATAAAGACTTCCTGCTAAAGCAGTGATGGTTCTATTAAAGGCGAGGGTGACCACCCGTCCGTAAATTTCACGGACTGTCCGTAATTTCGCCCTGCTGTCCGTTGTCCGTGATGAAAGCTTTAACGGACGGCATTTGTCCGTAATTTTAGCTTTCACTTAAAGGGCAACGGAGGCAGGGCGAAATTACGGGCAGAGGAGTTTCCCCAGCCAGACTGGAAGGCAGGGAGTCTCGTGTGCCCCTGAGTCTCCTGAGCTCCAAGGGAGGGGCAGACAGATAAAAATCAGACCTTCTTGCCAGGGGGTCTCCTTCCCTAAAGACATGCAAATGTGCCCAACTGGTAAATCTGCAAATACAAAGGGGCTTGAAAACCTGCATTGACTTTACTAAAAGGAGTCACTTGAAGTTTTCTGGTGGCAAAGATATTTTTTTCAGAGAGGTATTGTAATGGTGTTCCAAGGTGAGCTGTGGAGTGTGTGGTTTTAATGGAGTGTTATAATTTTTTTTATCACTAGGTATAAACTGTATATTATTCAAATCTGTATTTGAGAAGCACTTTTTATTTATTTAACCGAAATGTATTTGCGCATTTTGTAGCAGCTTTTATTAAGATGTAATTGTATTTTTCACAGTTCTTTCAGGTACCACAGTACCTCATAGTACTAACAAACATTGGCAAAGCCAATAGGTCTCATCTACGAAAGAGTTAATGGCTTTGCTAATGTGTTTTTGCCATTAGCCATGTTATACACCAGAGTAGCTGCTGTTCAGCACGGCTTAAAGCTAGTGGCATAGTGGTGTGGAGTGGAGTAGACTAGCATAGGAGCAGTGGCGTAGAGCCCAGTGGTGCAAAGTACAGTGCAGTGGGGTACAGTGCAGTTGTTTAGAGTGCATTATCGTAGAGTGCAGTGGTTTAGAGTGCAGTGGCATGGAGTGGCAATGGACAGAGTAGAGTGGCATAGAGTGCAGTGGAGTAGAGTGGCATACAATAGAGTAGCAGAGAGAGCAGTAGTGTAGAGTGGTGCAGTGGCATAGATTGCAGAGTAGACTCACTTTGCAGGGAGTGCAGTGGTGTAGTGTAGAGTGGTGCAGAGTAGGGCAAAGTGCTGTAGAGTGGAGTGATGCAGAGTAGAATGGCATAGAGTGCAGTGGCATAGAATGCAGTAGTACATAGTACATTGGTGTATAGTATGGTGGTGGAGAGTGCAACACTGCAGAGTAGTGTCAGTGCAGTGATGTAGAGTGGAGTAGAGTGGCACAGAGCAGTGGCGTAGAGTACAGTGGTACAGAGTAGAGGGCAGTGGCGTACAGTGCAGTTGTTTAGAGTGCATTGGCGCAGAGTGCAGTGGCATAGAGTGGCATGGGGTAGAGTTACATAGAGTGCAGTGGAGTAGAGTGGCATACAATAGAGAAGCAGAGAGCGCAGTAATGCAGAGTGGTGTCATAGAGTGCAGAGTAGACTCATGTGACATAGAGTGTAGTGGTGTAGAGTGGTGCAGAGTATAGTGGTGTAGAGTATAGTGCCTAGAGTGCAGTGGCATAGAGTAGAGTGGTGTAGAGTGCAGAGTTGCAGAGTAGAGTGTCAGTGCAGTGGTGTAGAGTGGTACAGAGAACAGTGGCATATAGTACAGTGGTGCAGAGTAAAGGGCAGTGCAGTTGTTTAGAGTGCACTGGTGTAGAGTGCAGTAGCATAGAGTGGCATTGGGCAGAGTAGAGTGGCATAGAATGCAGTGGACTAGAGTATATTGGTGCAAAATGCAGTAGTACAGGGCAGAGTGGTGTAGAGTATAGTGGCGACCAGAGCAGTGTTGCAGAGAGTCAGCTTGCAGTGGTGTAGAGTGCATTGAACTAGAGTGCAGTGGTCAGAGTGGTATAGAGTACAGTGGCGTAGAATAGATTGTTTCAGAGTAGAGTGCAGTTACATAGAGTGGAGAGGTGCCGGGTAGAGTGCAGTGGCATAGAATGCAGTGGCACAGAGTGCAGTGGCATAAAGTAGATTATTTCACAGTAGAGTGAGGTGGCTTAGAGTGGAGAAGTGCAGGTTAGAGTGGAGTTGCATAAAGTGGCATAGAGTGTGATGGCATAGAGTAAAGTAGTGTAGAGTGCCATGGCATAGATTGAAGAGTAGATTAGAATGATGTACAGTGTATTGATGTAGAGTGCAGGGGCACAGAGTTGAGTGTTACAGAGTAAAGTATATTAGCTTAGAGTGCAGTGGCGTACAGTGCAGCGTTGCAGAGTGGAGTTGTGCTGATTATATTGGTGTTGCCTAGACTGGAGTGGTATGGCGTGCAGACGAGCAGAGCACAGTGGTGTAGAGAGGCGCAAAGTGCGGTGGCTTAGAGTAGAGTAGTACAGAGTAGAGTAGAGAGGCATAGTGTAAAGTAGCATAGAGAGCAGTGACATAATGTAGAGTGGTTCCGAATGGAGAAGAGAACAGTGGCATGGAGTGGCATAAAGTGGAGTGATACAGAGTAGGGTGCAATTCTGATATATTCTGAAGTCTATTTAAATGTTGTCATGTGATAGAAAAAACTCTTTCCTAACCCCAGTATCTAGCAAGATTGTTGCATAAATCCTCTCACTTTGAAGTCAGAGAAAGGAAAGTAAACACTAAGGGGCATATTTATACTCTGTTTGCGCCGGAATTGCGTCGTTTTTTTTGACGCAATTCCGACGCAAAACGAACTCCATATTTATACTTTGGCGTTAGACGCGTCTAGCGCCAAAGTCCATGGAGTTTGCGTCATTTTTTAGCGTGGAAACCTACTTTGCGTTAATGATATGCAAGGTAGGCGTTCCCGTCTAAAAAAGTGACACCGAGGCATGTGCGCCGTATTTACACTCCCGGGCAAAAATGACGCCCGGGAGTGGGCGGGTAAAAAAAAATGACGTCCAGCCGCTTTAGCGTCGTTTTTTAGCGCCTGGTCAGGGCAGGCGTTAAGGGACCTGTGGGCTCGGAAGGAGCCCAGAGGTGCCCTCCCATGCCCCCAGGGACACCCCCTGTCACCCTTGCCCACCCCAGGAGGACGCCTAAGGATGGAGGGACCCATCCCAGGGAACATAAGGTAAGTTCAGGTAAGTATTTTTTTTTTTTTTGTTGTGGCATAGGGGGGCCTGATTTGTGCCCCCCTACATGCCACTATGCCCAATGACCATGCCCAGGGGACAGAAGTCCCCTGGGCATGGCCATTGGGCAAGGGGGCATGACTCCTGTCTTTGCTAAGACAGGAGTCATTTCAATGGGGGTTGGGAGTCGAAAAAAATGGCGCAAATCGGGTTGAGGCGAAAATTTTGCCTCAGCCTGACTTGCCCCATTTTTGGGCGCCCAAGCTCCATATTCCCCTACGCCGGCGCTGCCTGGTGTACGTCATTTTTTTTGACGCACACCAGGCAGCTCCGCCGGCTAACGCCGGCTAACGTCATTGAATAAATACGGCGCCCGCATGGTGCTTCAGAATGGCGTTAGCCGGCGTTTGATTTTTTGACGCACAACTGCGTTGGCGCAGTTGTGTGTCGAAAAGTATAAATATGGCCCTAAGTTCCCACCGAAGACAGAGCCTGACATTTGACTTTGTTCTTTGAATGCACAGCAAATATGATGAGATAAGAACAAGATTTACAGGCCTGTTTACAGAAAGGGAGCACTCGGCAGGATACTGTAAATAAGGTTTTGGCAAGGGAAGGGACAAATTCAAGCTGCATGGCCTAAAACAAATAAAGCCAGCAAATTGAAAGCAACAAATTGTGAGTTACAAACAACAAGGCCAATGGCAAGCAACGGGCAGAATGCATTCACAAGGAAGCACTATGAATTTACTTAAAGTGACAGCTGTGGGATACTTTGTGGGGAAAGTCCAGTATTTTAGACCATATCTTGCAGAGGTTTGGCTACATCAATCACACAGGTAGTATGACAAGAAGACCTGGAGTGGTTTCCATGTTGCAGGATAGGTCTGTACACCCATTCTATCAGTTTGCCACCATTTCCTATGGTACAGAGCTTCTGGCACACTTCTTGTAGGGTTAGTGCTAGGTGGCAGACATGAAATAGGGCATTTAATGATTATTTAAGGTGGTTGTCAGTAAGGAGTTGACCGGGGTGAAGATGGTAGTCTGCCACAAGGGTTTGGAAATTTAGTAGCTCACTGTTCAGAAACAAAGTCCCCAATTTTAAGACACCTGCAACATGCCACTGATAGAGTTGCTCTGAGCACAGCCATCCTGTGGGAGTGGGAAGGCTTAGCAAAGGTAGTGCAGGAGCATAGGGTTTCTTCGTGTCAGTGAGTTTACATGTTCTGGCAAGGCAAGAGAAAGCCATGCATGATAACCCCGGATGGTGATCCATAGAATGGTCAGTAGGAAACGATGAGCAGTGCATTAAGCCTTCCTTAAAAGTCTTTACTGGTAAACCCCATCTCATGCAGGGAGGTGGGCAGAAAGCCAGTGAGCCACCCATTGGACATCTGCAGCTGAATAAAAGCATTCTAAGTCCAGAAGATCTAATCCACCCGCAGTCACAGTTAGCTTTAGAGTGGAAAGAGCTCCCGATGGCGCCGCAGCGACCAAATCAGATGTGTGGCCTGTCTGAAGAAGGAATGAAGGACGAGCAGGGGAAGGTTTGCAAAATAATACTATCATTGGGGTAGCACACCATCTTCGCTAGTGCCACATGGCCTCTACAGAAAGCAGAAGAGAAGACCAAAAAGCAAACTGGGCTTGGAGGGACCGTTCGCTCTGCCGAGATTTTCATCCTGGAAATCAGTGTAAGAATGGTAGATATTAATCACTAGGTATCAAAAGGTAACTTGTTCCCAGTTCAATCTGAGATCTAATTGTGTATGAAGGCGAAAACAGTGCCATATGTTAATGAAACACTAATTAAAATTTAAAATTTGTAAATTTTGTTTGTGCAATTTACATCCCAAATATTTTGAAGATTGTATGTGTACTTGACACTTAGGGATAACCCAGATCTCTAGTTTGGCTTTTGCTCAATTTCAAAACCATATAAAGACATGGACTAAGCGAGCAATTGCCTTGCACAGCCTTGCAAGGGGTCTGGCCCCTGCTCACCCTTCACAAGCACTAACAGCGAACCATTGCACCAGAAGAGTTTGCCAAGGTGGATGGGTGTTGATTATTCAACCACTTGACAGTGCCCCTTCTGTTTCGCTCCTGTGTGCAGACAACTCCCCAGGTACCCAATACCTTCAAATAGTCTTGGTGGACCCATCTTGTCTGATTTTAGGAATTGTCCCACCTTGTTCTTCTCTTCTTTATTTATCCAGTTGTTAGCAACAACCCTTTGAATTACTTGCCGTGGATCTCCCATTTGCTCTCAATTTCATCCTACTCTTTTATTATCTTTGATTGGTAGTCCGGGCTCCCATTTCTGAGATAAATGTAGAGTCCCAAACATACACTCTAGTGCAGTGAGACTACAGACAAGTTATGGGTACATCACATCCTGACATTAGGTGTGAGACTGTCACCCACACCATCTGCCCTGGCTCTTTAAAAAAAATAGGTTGAAAGTCCATGGGCGGTTGGGGTAAGCCAGATGTTTTTGTTCAATTTGTTTAAACTAGCATAAGGTTAATTACCTTAATGTTTCCCAAACTGTTTGCCAGGGGTTTTGAAATGTTCAGAAACATAATCAAAATGTTGCTGTTACTTTCTCTTCAGGAAAGATCGGGTAGATTTGGGTAGGGGTGATGGCCTTGCCGTGAAGGGCATTAATTTACTACTGAACAAGGACGTAATGTGACACCTGAATGTAGCACACCAGGAGGCAATCACAAAAGGTCCACAGTGAATAAATAGTGCTATGTTGAAAAAGAGTACATAAATGCACTGACAACATAGTGAGGCATGGCCTCTCTGGCGTGTGTCTGTAAAACTGACGTTTGTTCTTGAATTTTTGTCCTGAATTTTGACCCTTTGTCCTGAATTTTTGTCCTGAATTTCGACCCTTTGTCCTGAATTTTTTACAGTCCTGTCCAGAATTTGCCTCAATGCCAGGTGGTCACCCTAGTCACAGCAACGCACGCGCTTATAATAAAACACAATTGCAGCGCAAGCAGTGGAACGCACATGCACGCTGCTGCCTTCCAACCAGTGCTTAGTTCGTATATAGAAACGTGCCGGTGCCCAAAGCTCTCCTCTGAAACACGCGGGTGCTGCATGTAAGTGTGCGAGCACAGAATACTGAGGCATCGTAATTCTGAAGCCATCTCGGGCCTCTTTAATCCATTTACAATCACTCTCTGCTCCTGCAGCTCACTCCTGCAGCTTTCTGCTTTCTCCATGTGTGACGCTTTTTCGTTTTTCTCTTCTCCCCTCTTTCCCATATGTGTCTTTTGCTAGCAGTAAATGTTTAAGGCACAAAAATAAAAGTTCTGGCCCTCAAGAATAAGTGCTGGTGCCCAGCACCGGAAACCACTGCCTCAATTTAAGCACTACCTCCAGCCCACTGTGCACATACACACTGCCACCACATATAGCACTGTGGGTATACACACGGCCCCCACATTAGGGCCAGCTTTCGTTCTGGCAGCATCCAGTGCACAATCTCTTTTGTTTCCACCACACATGTAGTTCTTCTCCACGAAATCTCTGACCTCCATGCTCTGCCTGTGCCCCTCATCTCTCCATAGCCCCTCTCTCACATGCATTTCATTTGTTTTATAGCACTAATCATACCAGTTTAGGGTGTCTGATCACTTTATATAAAACACACAGTATACAGAGCCTATGAATCATACACGTGTAAACCAGTCTGTAGGAAATGTTACACAAGACAATGAGGATTACAATGTGTAGGACTGACATGCCGCTGATACTAGTAGGTAATATAAATTAAGTGTGTCTGGTCTGGAGAAGCACAAACTGGGGATTTAAAATGTACAACAGTGGTAGACTGTACTAATAAGAATGTATTTCTACCCTAATAAACCCCTTTTAACAATATTGTGATAATGAAGGACTGAGAAAAAGCATAACCTTCTAACCTATACCTTGCGGTTTGCATGCAGTTCTTTGATGACAGTTCACAGCTTACTGTCCCATTTTAGGAGTGTAACTTATGAACTGCAAGTAGCAAAAGGATCTCTGTGACCAAAAAAGTAAATTACTAGCAGATCCACATAAAATACAGTTGGGTGATTTGCATGGTCCACGTTCTTAGGAGCAGACATCTTAACCCTCTGCGCTACTTTACCAGGAGTGCCAGCCATAATACTTAGCATGTATTGTGAAGCACAATTCCGGTATCCACAGCACTGCGTACACAGCCTCACTGCCACCACCCACGGTACTCAACACAGAGTAAGGCACAAACCCACTAGCTACAGATCTGTTCCCAATATTGAAATCTACAGTACTGTCCACATACTCGCACTGTAACCATCCACAGTACTGTGAGCATACAGTAAGGCACACTGCCACCACCTACAGTCCATAGTCCTGCCCACCCACAAAGTCACTGTCCACAGTAATGTGCACATCAAGCACACTGTAGCCATCCACAGAACCGTGCACATACACTGCTGTCATTTACAACACAGCAGACGGTTGTATGATTTAACAATGCATGCTTTCACAACGCATGTCTTTACCAAGCATCCATTACCACACAATGCCTTTACCATGCATTGCCCTTACAATGCATGCCTTTATGACGAAATCTATACACCTAAAAACATGCTTACCACCCAATACCCCAACCTATCTCTAAATCCTGAAACACCGTTACCAGCCCATTACCTTACCCATCCCAAATCCCTAAAAACACCCTTACCACCCAATACTCTTACCCACCCCTAAACCCTAAAAACACCCTTGCCGCCAAATACCCCTACCCACCTCTAAACCCTAAAAGCACTCTTACCACCCTATAACCCTACTCACCCCTAAACTCTAAAAACACCCTTACGCCATTACAGTGTTTAATTTGTGCTTGTTGTTTCCAGTGCTGAGCACCAGCACTTATTTTTGAGGGCCGGGTTTATTCTTCTGCCTCAAGCATTTGCTGCGAGCCAAAGACACATATTGGAAAGACAGATGAGCAGAAAAACGCAAAAGCGTCACAAAGGGAGAAAGTAGAAAGCTGCAACAGTGAGCTGAAGGGGCAGGGAGTGGCTTTGTATGGATTTAAGAGACCCGAGATGGCTTCAGGTTTACGCCGCCTCAGTATTCCGTGTTCACACATTTAATTGCAGCAGCCGTGTGTTTAAGAGGAGGTCTTTGAACACCGCCACCTTTTTATGTACAAATTAAGCACTCCCCCATTACCTTACCCTCCATTAATCCCTACATCTAACCTAAACACCCATTACCTTTACCTACCCCATATCCCTAAAAAACACACTTACCACTCAATCTTCTTCCCAGCCCTTAACCCTAAAACACCCATACCACCTAATACTCTTACCCACCCAAACCCTAAAACACCTTTACCACACTACCCACCCCTAAACCCTAAAAACACCCTTACAATAATGAGATGACTACCAGGAAGAGTAGTGTGCGCTGAGCCAGGGAAGTGAGGAGGCTATGGAGAGAAGGTTATCAGAAAATGTACAGATATGAGTGTGCGAATGAAAAGTATTAGGGGGGTGATATGTGAGATAGATAAAAGGATAAGGACAATTAAGAAAAAGAATGGGGGAGAATGATAAAAAAAATGTTCACGAGAGTAGCTGTGAGAAGAGAGAACAGCATGAGACACCAGAGAGCAGGGCAATTTTGGAGTAAGAGGCAAAGGGGATTACTAGCCTGCCACTAGCAGAGAGGGGGGCATATTTCTAGGGAAAGCAGCAAATTTGGCAACACTGCTAGGGCAGGTGGTACAGAAAAAAGTACTTTGAACTTGAGATGAAAAATCCTTCTGATGGCCATTGGTTCTACAGTCAGAGACATAAGTAGTAGAGACATGTAAGAAAGAGAAGAGGTATGTAAGAGATAAAGGGAGTGAGAGATAAAAAAAGAGAGAAGTCTTAATGATGTATGTATGATATATTTATGTGGAACAGAAGAGGGTGAGAGAGGCAGATGTGAATGAAGTTTGAGGATAAGGGAAAATGATGCAAAGACAAATGAAGGTGAACCAAGAAAATGAGAAAAGACCAGGAGAAATAAATGTAAGCAAAAGAGATGCACATGAGAGTGAGAGAAAGAGAATAAGAAAGAGGGAAAAGGTAGAAAGAAGAGAATGGATAGAAGTAGTAGCTGGGTAGAGTGAGCATAAGAGAGAGAAAGGAATATTTAATAGAGAGAAAGGGATTATGGAGTCAGAAAGGGCAATGATGGAGGAGAGAACAATATACCAACATAGAGGCTTTTTGTTTTTGTTTTTGCCATTTTGTCCTTAAATAGGCCATACAATGCACGTCACTCCTTCCATCCGCTTTCACAAAATAAGTGTGGAAGGTGTCTGTATTGGTATAGCTAGGGACCTCCATTGAGTTTCAGGTTCATTCACAAATGTGCATGTGGATGGCACCAGTTGGATCTCCACAAATTGACATCAGCAAGTTGGTAGAATATGACATCAAGAGTTACAGCAATGACAGCAGGCCTCTGAGTGATAGAAGCAGGATGATGTTGAACTTGAGAATGATGTCAGAATTTGCTTATTCACTCACTCATCCACATACACAGTCCTCTCAGTGAGTTAAACACCCTCTCCCGAGATCTGTTTGTATCTTACATGTCCCTTATGATTTAACTAAGCAGGTCCCCTCACTAAAGGGGGTTAGACAGGGTTGTGTGCTGGCCCCCTTGCTTTTTCTTCTTTATATAAATCGGCTAGAGAGATCTCTCTGTGAACTGGGGAAGGATCTGCCAATTATTAATAATTCCCCAATTCCAGTATTATTGTATGCGGATGACGCTGTACTCATTTCAAAGACAGCAAATGGTCTCCAGACTTTACTGAACGTTTTTAATACATTCATGGGAAACCTTGGTCTTAAAACCAATAGATCTAAGTCATTTGTGATGAAGACTGGTCCAAAGCTAGCAAAAACAAAAAAAATTGTCTTGGATGGGGAAGAAATACTTAAGGTCCCACATTTCACGTACCTGGGGGTTCCCATTGATGTAGATTTTAATTGGAAATTTTTAGTAAATATACGTTCAATACAATTTCAGAAAGCCATAGAAGCAATTTTTAGATTTGCTAAAAGATTGCGACACAAACCTGTAAAAGAGATGATGATTGTCTTTTCCAGCAAATGTCTCTCTATTGCGTCATTTGGAGCTGGGGTTTGGGGATATGCTGAATGCTCGAGCCTCCAGATTGTAGAAAATACGTTTTTAAGAAGGCTATTAGCAGTCCTGCAATCAACCTCAGTAACGTTCTGCCACAAAGAAGTAGGTCTGAGATGCATATCCAGTTATATAAAGCTCCAACCCATATTACTATGGATAAAAATTTGGTCAAAACTGGAATCTTTCTTATGTAGAAGGGTGATATAGGATTGCCTTCTATTATTACGACCACTGGACATACCTTGGCTCAGATATGTCCACTCCTCTCTTCTTTCTTTAGGACTAGGGGAGTTCTTATGTAAAAAAGACCTTCTGACAAAGCAGGATAGCAAAAAGGTAAAGGAAATATATTGGCAGAAAATGTATGATTTGGAGCCCATTGTGGCTACCGATAGAATCCAGGCGAGGAACCAGATACAGCATTTGAACCCAATGTTATATTTGACTACTATCAGCCTTGAGCGACATAGGTTCTTACTTACTAGGCTACGCCTGAATACATTACATTACTTGGTAGCATTTCCTACACGTGGGACTTGGTTTAAGAATCTTCCACCACGCTGCTGCGATGGAAAGACATCCCAAAGCACTTTGCACTTTATACTCTTTTGCAGTTTTTATGATATCCCAAGAAAAAGGTTTTTACGTCCGTTATTTTTATCTAAAAGTATTAGAACTACCCAGCTTGCTTATTTTTATTCACATAACTTGGGAAATGTAGACATAATACAGGCTGTGTTAAATTTTATATATGCTGCTTTTGGAATTTGAAATATGTATCAATAATGTTTTTATTAATTTAATGATTATGAATTTTGTATGTTTGTATTTATTGGATGTCTTTTATGGTCTATTTTGTACTGAATAAAGCAAATTGATGATGATGATGATGAACTAAGCATGTTCTGTGAGAGATGAAAGCTTGTATTAGCCAGTCCTACTGAATCTGTTGTATAGGGAATAGACTATTGTACTTACGACATTTGTGGAAAAAGGAAGTTAACTTGCTACTACCATACTGTACCTGTATTATGGGGAAACAAAGCCTGCATTGCTGCTGTTGCTTGATTTGTACATATCCTGTCATGGTGAAAGCTTGCTCTTTGGCTGCAATAGCTGGATCTGTCCTCTAAAGGGCCTGAGGTTTACACTGATTCCACCCAAGATATGTTTGTCCTGTGAATAAGGGTTGCTTCTCTTTCTGTTTACATCTTATGAATACATAAAGGATATATTGAATGCACTTGCATAAAACAGGAAATCAAACAGGGACTTTTCACAATATTTTGTGTGAGATACTAAGACCGTGGTCTTAACGAACACACCTGACCTCATAATGGCAATATCTGATCAATGAAACATGGCTTTTGAAAGAGAAGCAGCTCAACTCTCATGATTTTAATCTAGTACTAGGGAGACACTAGTAAAAACATCTTAGCTGATCCACACACAATTTTATAATTTTAATTTAGTTCTGACTATTACAAAGGGAGAACATAAGTATCGACTTGAAGGACATAACCTCACTCAAACCAGGGAACCCATATCCAGGAAACTGTACAACTGGTTAACAGTAGCCCTCTTGGGTGCTTCCCAGTGCTGGATGTAGAATCCATCGATGAAGCATACCACACTAGGTAGGCGAGGGTTCATCTTCCTCTGTGAGTACGTGGGTGGATGGTAATTCCATGAGATTGACTGTTTCTTCCTAGACTGTTGTACTTTCTGTGTGTTTATTTATGAAGAGCATGCAACAGTCATTTAAGTCCTCTCACTCCCTTCTTTAGTGTGGTAGCCACCTGTATTGTGCCTATTCTGTAAGTGTGAGAGAACCATCTAATGTCCCTCCTGCCTCTGCAACCTGTCTTTTACTTCTGTGTGTTAGAAAAAGCTTTGCGTCTGCTGCCCATGTGGTATATTTTTTGTGTTGTTTAGCTCCGACTTAAGCACTCCCCAACAAAAAAAATAAAAAGATTTGCTTGCAGTGTTTGTTATAATCTGTGATGTGAATGAAAGAGCAAACCCTCATAAAATATGTGAGCTGAATTTACTTCTAGTTTTAGGGGTGAAACAAGTGTGTTTTTTTAAAAATAGACTAAATGACTTGGTAAATGTTTAAACCATACCTGACAAGTAGCTTAGTATCATACTTAAAACCTTAAGACGATCTCGCATTGTGTCTCACAGACCTTTGCATTCTGGGTTTTGAACCCATATTGGCAGCATTAAAAACAAATCTACAAGCCCACAATGTAACATGTTGTTTGATGAAAAGCCAGGAATGTTGGGTGTTAGACTTGGCATCATTGGCATGTTCTCCCCTAACCTTTTGTCTCTACTTCCCAGGTTGCTTCTGTGCTGGACTCTGTTTTTGCTGTTTTGTTTGCTCTGGACACTTTACCGCTGCTGACCAGTGCTAAAGTGTAAGTGTTCCCTGTATAAATTGTATGTGTACATTGGCTTATCCATGATTGGCATATTTGATTTACTAGTAAATCCCTAGTAAAGTGCAGTAGAGGTGTCCAGGGCCTGTAACTCAAATGCTACTAGTGGGCCTGCAGCACTGGTTGTGCCACCCACAATAGTAGCCCTGTAAACATGGCTCAAACCTGCCACTGCAGTGTTTGTGTGTGCAGTTTTAAACTGCCAATTCGACTTGGCAAGTGTACCCACTTGCCAGGCCTAAAACATCAGTTTTATACACGTAAGGCACCCCTAAGTAGGCCCCAGGTAGCCCTATGGGCAGGATGCAGTGTATGTTAAAGGTGGGACAGGTACTTATGAATTGTACATGGCCTAACAGTGAAATACTGCCAAATTAGGTTTTCACTGCTGCAAGTCCTATCTCTCTCATAGGCTAACATGGTGGCTGCCTTTAAACATTATTAAAGTGCAGATTCCCTTTGGGAGCAGATAGACATGTGGAGTTTTGGGCCTCTGAACTCACAATTCAAAAAAACATATTTTAGTGAAGTTGGTTTTTAGATTGTGTGTTTGAAAATGCCACTTTTAAAAAGTGGGCATTTTCAGGCTTGAACCATTCTGTGACTCTGCTTGTTTGTGGATTCCCTGTCTGGATCTGTTTGCACCTCTCCTCTAGACAGTGACACAAAGGAGCCTGGGGTGTAGCCTGCATAACCTGATGGGCCATCTGGGCTGAGGGGAGGGGAGGATTGGTCACTTACACCTGAAAGGGCTGTGACTGCCCTCACACAATGCAGTCTCCAACCCCATTGTGTGTGTCTTGGGCATTGCATGGGCAAGGCAGGTTCTTGAAAACAGCAGACACTTCTCTTTGAAGTAGCCCTACTTCAAAGGCAGAAAGGGGTATAAGAAGAGCACCCAAAACCCGTGAAAATCAGATTACTTCTGGAACCAAGAAAGGGCTCTTGAAAGGTGCAGCTGGTTGAAAAGGACAGAAATCCAAGCAAAGACCACCGTGCGGGGAAACTTTAGGTGCAACACCCGCCTCGCGGCTGCTAAACTATGCGCCGCCAGCCTTGCAGCTAAAATTGACGCTCCACCTGCACCGCGGCCTGGAGATCGACGTAATATGGCTGTTAAATAACCTGTAAC
Organism: Pleurodeles waltl; assembly: GCF_031143425.1. Classification (NCBI taxonomy): domain Eukaryota; kingdom Metazoa; phylum Chordata; class Amphibia; order Caudata; family Salamandridae; genus Pleurodeles; species Pleurodeles waltl. The sequence continues at coordinate 692,811,938 of NC_090440.1, read as the reverse complement.
ACCTGCAGCGGCTGCTGTAATGACGCAAGCCCCCGCGCAGCGCGATTTCTGAACACCGTGCAAACGGATTTCAATGCAACATCGCTGGGCACGGAAAATCAATGCAAAGCCTGCCCAGATCTGAGGTGCCTGTCTGGGATTGACGCATCGCTCTCTTGCGGGAGAGAAGAAACTACGCACACGGACCTGACCAGAGGAGGAACAATGCACAGTCTTGCTTGTGAGTGAGAAATCGATGCATCGCTGGCCTTTTTCGATGCACACTCGCCCATGTGGCTTTATTTAGATGCTACCCGGTACTTTTGTGCAATAACAGCCTTCTCACTGTTTTTTAAGGATTAAGGGCCAGATGTACAAAGCTTTTTGCAATGCACAAACCTTGTTTTGCGATTCGCTTAAACTGGTTACCGAATCGCAAAACGGGTTTGCGAGTCACAATCAGGAAGGGGTGTTCCCTTCCTAATTGCGAGTCGCAGTGCAATGCAGGATTGCTTTGTGACCGCGAACGCAGTCGCCAACCAATCGCAGTTTGCACCCTTTCGAAATGGAAAACGTTTCATTCTTCGTTTTTGTAATGTATCTCGTTTTCCTTTAAGGAAAAGGGGCTGCATTACAAAAAAAAAAAAAAAAAAACGGCTTCATTAAAAAGCACTCACAGACATGGTGGTCTGCTGTCCGCAGCAGGCCACCATCCCTGTGAGGGCTGCCATTCACAAGGGGGTATATTCATGAGGTGGGCCTTTGCGACCCCCTTGAGAATCGCAGATGGTGTCAGGGACACCATCCAACATTCTGAATTGCGACTCGCTAATTGCGAGTCGCTCTGACTCGCAATTTGCGGGTCGCAATTCAGAATGTTCCTACATCTGGCCCTAAGACTCTTATTCTTTTTAAAATTCATAACTTGACTTGTGTATGTCGGATTTTTATTGTTTTGGTCTTGTTTTGTTTAGATAAATATTACCTATTTCCCTAAACCTGTGAAATGTAATTTTGGAGTGTTTTCACTGGGTTTCTGTGTGTGTGTTGATACAAATACTTTACACATTGTTTCTGAAGCTAAGCCTGCCTGCTCGTGCAAAGCTAACAAGGGGATGAGCGGGGGTTAACTGAGGGTGATTCTCCTTTACCCTGGCTGGAGTGAGGGTCCTTGTTTGGACAGGGGGTCACCTAACTGCCAACCAAAGACCCCATTTCTAACACTGGGTATATTATATTCATGTGCCCTGCAACTATGCAGTATTGTTTGGCAAGCTTGTGGTAGGTAGAAAAGAAAACTGATGTGGGATGATGGATACAATTTGTAGCAGTAGTATTACTTTATTTTGTCATTTTAGCCATCATAAAAAGTGTTTGGGTAGAACTGCATTAATACCATTTTAACACCCAAATACTGGTATCAACAACTGAAAAGTGACTGGTTAGGTTTCAGCTGGACAGTGCACGCGCTGTCTTGAAGAGACATATAGTTTTCAATCTCTGGGCTTTAGCCCCCCCCCACAGACTTACTATTTGCTCACTCTCTTGTATCCTTTGTGCCCATTTGTCCATGGCATGCATGTTCATGTCTCTTCTTATGTTTAGCCCTTCCCCAGAGATCGGCCCAAGTACTTGGGTCCTTCCACCCCTCCCATCTTTGGAGCTACTTTGTTCTTTGTGTTTGGGCACGCAACACAAGTGCTTCTGTTTTTTCAAGGTACATACCACCCACCCCAACCCTGTTGCTTCTTTTCCTTCACCGATTGGTTTTATTATTCACCTCCTCATGCAATTTCTTTTCCATTCTGTAACTTGCTTATTGTGTTTCATTATTTAAAAAAAAAAAAAATAGATACCAACATTCCGCTTGACGATTTTGACTTCGTTGCAGAGCTCTCTCCCTGAAGCTTTCAGACAGTCTACCTGTTGCATCCTCCCTGCCCATACGCCTCTCCTTCCTTTTTATGAGCGAGCGCAAAGAGCTCCGTCCCATGCTGTAATCTCTCTTTGGGCTTCTAACCACGCCCATGTCACATCAGTCACTTTCATTGGTTCGTGGGCTTGCCTTTTAAAAGCTGCTTGCTTTCATTTGTGAAAGGCATGCATACGTCATGCCTTTTCCGGTGTTTAGCTCACCTACACACCACTGGTAAACTACTGAAACCATTCGAGGCTCAATGTTTTCAGTATGGTTTCTGGACTACTTCATCTTTTTATTTTCCATGCAGTGCGATCGCGCTGGATTTTACATGGCGCGATCGTGCTGTGGTTTGTTTCTTGTAATTTGTGTGGCAAGAAAAGTCCGGTTAGGAGTCTACAGTGCTAATAGCTCTAACTCGAGCAAATGTGAGACCCGTTGCATTGCAAATGCTTGTTTCTCTCCCATTAGCTTGTTATATGATCCTATGAGAGTGTCCCTGCTCCAGGTCTCTGCCAGTCTGTCCTCTTGTTTATTCTTTTTACCACATTTCACATAAATCATGCTCTCATCTACATTTTACAAGTTGGGAGGACATTAGCATTTACCACAAAGGTTACAGTAAGCTCTGTGCTCCTCAGCAGATCTTTATAGCAATTTTGTGAAACTTGTGACAGAGACAGACGTGGAAAGGTCTAAAGCATGGGTACTCACAAACTTTTTCTCAGGGGCCAAAATTGCAGTATGGTTTGCGGCCGAGGGCCGCACTGAAGTGACAGCGGGGGGGGGGCGGGGCTTAGAGGGGGCGGGGCTTAGAGGGGGAACAACCACCCCACCCCCTTTTTCAAAACATTGTAACACACACAGCGCCATCTGCACACAGCGCCATCTGCTCCCACCCCTACCCCAGTAACACACACAGCGCCATCTGCACACAGCGCCATCAGCACTCACCCCTACCCCAGTAACACACACAGCGCCATCTGCACACAGCGCCATCTGCTCTCACCCCTACCCCAGTAACACACACAGTGCCATCTGCACACAGCGCCATCTGCTCCCACCCCTACCCCAGTAACACACACAGCACCATCTGCACACAGCGCCATCAGCACTCACCACTACCCCAGTAACACACACAGCGCCATCTGCACACAGCGCCATCTGCTCTCACCCCTACCCCAGTAACACACACTGCGCCATCTGCACACAGCGCCATCTGCTCTCACCCCTACCCCAGTAACACACACAGCGCCATCTGCACACAGCGCCATCTGCTCCCACCCCTACCCCAGTAACACACACAGCGCCATCTGCACACAGCGCCATCTGCTCTCACCCCTACCCCAGTAACACACACTGCGCCATCTGCACACAGCGCCATCTGCTCTCACCCCTACCCCAGTAACACACACAGCGCCATCTACACACAGCGCCATCTGCTCCCACCCCTACCCCAGTAACACACACAGCGCCATCAGCACTCACCCCTACCCCAGTAACACACACAGCGCCATCTGCACACAGCGGCATCTGCTCTCACCCCTACCCCAGTAACACACACAGCGCCATCTGCTCTCACCCCTACCCCAGTAACACACACACACAGCGCAATCTGCTCTCACCCCTACCCCAGTAACACACACTACATTAAAAACAAATAAATAAATAACCAAAGAGCCTTACCTGACTCAAAGCACTGTAAAGATGCCACAAATGTAGAACGGCAGGCAGGCAGGCGGGCAGCAGACGTGGAGCCGGTGACAGGAAGCAGACGACAAAGCCCCGTAAAAGTTAGCTGCAAGCGCTGACTTTTATGGGGCTTTGTCTTCCAGGATCGTCACAGTAACGCCATAAACAATGGCTGCCGTACGTAAACATAGAGGAGGGCCGCGGGAGCATGCGCAAAGAAGCCACTGTTGCGCATGCTCCCGCGGCCCTCTTCTATGTTTACATACTGCGGCCATTATCATATGGCGTTTGTTGTGCGTCTCGCGGGCGGCCAAGGTAGGTCCGTGGGGCCGCTGACGGCCCGCGGGCCGTACTTTGAGTAACGTCGGTCTAAAGAGCCCCCAGTGATGACAACCACCACCCTCCCGCCCACAGCCCTCATCGACCCCCTCCCTGGCCTGAAGAGGCACCAACCCAGCAGGAAACTCATTCCTTTTCAAGTGATCCCATTTTGAAGGCCCTCGGGGACCAGGCCCCCGTAGACCTTCCACCTTCTAAACCTTGCACTCCATTGGTTTGGCACAGCTATGTTTTAATTTCTGAGTGCAGCATCGTCCCCTTTGTGCGTGTATATATGTATATTTGTTTGTATGTGTGTGTGAGTGAAGATTAGTATCTCAGTGCCAAAAGTATTGCTGAAGCGGCAAGTGTGCTGTGAAGGGCTGTAGGTGAAATAAATTAAAACTGGGGGTCTCTAAAAGGGAGTGTGTGCTAATTACTTCCAAGAAAAATGTTCCATGTAGTTAATAGTGCGCCTTCTACATATAAAGTAAGATTTCTGTTATTGCGTTCACATATATAACAGAATAACTGACATAAACCTAAAACAAGCGAGGACTATTGGCTTTGTCAAAGGTTGTTAGCTGTTTAAGTAAAATGAATACTATTTATGATTTATTTTAAATAATATTGGAAATGTTTCAATTCTAACAGTACTAGACTGTAGTTTAAACATTACTAAGGTCTGCGGATGGGGTAGTGGTCTTCCAAGTGTCTCACAGCCCGGTTCTTCCCTTCACACCACTTTCCTCTGCAGTCAATGCTACACACTTACACATTCTTTCTCCCCACATCTTTCTGAAATTTTCCTTCTGCATATCTCATCTTTTTCCTGTTCAGCACCCACTGTCCACTCTCGCCTGCCTGAACTTCCTTTAAGCTCGTTCACTTCACCCCTCACCACAAACACATAACACTCACTGCCCCGCATTTTCTTTTATTTTCGTGTTCTCAATATTTTGCTAACTGTGTACCTCCACACACATTTGTGTACAATCAGAATTACGTATGACTATTGCTCTGCGCACTGCAGAAAGGTCAAGAATTGGGGCCCGTATTTATACTTTTTGACGCAAAACTGCGCTAACGCAGTTTTGCGTCAAAAAAATTAGCGCCGGCTAACGCCATTCTGAAGCACCATGCGGGCGCCGTATTTATTGAATGACGTTAGCCGGCGTTAGCCGCCGGCGCTGTCTGGTGTGCGTTGAAAAAAACGACGTACACCAGGCAGCGCCGGCGTAGGGGGATATGGAGCTTGGGCGTGAAAAAATGGGGCAAGTCAGGTTGAGGCAAATTTTGCGCCTCAACCCGATTTGCGCCATTTTTTTCCACTCCCAACCCCCATAGAAATGACTCCTGTCTTAGCAAAGACAGGAGTCATGCCCCCTTGCCCAATGGCCATGCCCAGGGGACTTCTGTCCCCTGGGCATGGTCATTGGGCATAGTGGCATGTAGGGGGGCACAAATCAGGCCCCCCTATGCCACCAAAAAAAAAAAAATAAATACTTACCTGAACTTACCTTAATGTCCCTGGGATGGGTCCCTCCAGCCTTGGGTGTCCTCCTGGGGTGGGCAAGGGTGACAGGGGGGGTCCCTGGGGGCATGGGAGGGTACCTCTGGGCTCCTTCAGAGCCCACAGGTCCCTTAACGCCTGCCTTTTGCAGGCGCTAAAAACGGCACAAAAGCGGCCGAACGTCATTTTTTTTTACCCGCCCACTCCCGGGCGTGAATTTTGCCCGGGAGTGTAAATACGGCGCACATGCCGCGGAGTCACTTTTTTAGACGTGAACGCCTACCTTGCATATCATTAACGCAAAGTAGGTGTCCACGCTAAAAAATGACGCTAACTCCATGGACTTTGGCGCTAGACGCGTCTAACGCCAAAGTATAAATATGGAGTTAGTTTTGCGTCGGAATTGCGTAAAAAAAAACGACGCAATTCCGGCGCAAACGGAGTATAAATATGCCCCTGGATGTCCGTGAGTTGTGAACACCTTCTTTACCCACAGGCAGGCACTGTCAGATGCTCACCCTGCCTTTATTGTCAGTCCCAGAGCTGGTGGCCTGCAATAAATACCCAGAAACAAATCAGTTCAAAGTAGGCACTATACAAGAGTAAAAGCCTGCACAAAAAAAACCATAAACACAACATTCGGGAAAAAGAAAACACTGTTTGGGAATGCAAGTTCATGTTAATCATGTTAAATATAAACTGGAACCACATCACCGACACGGATTAATTTAGCATTTTTTACATTAATTCTTCAGAATTCGATTAGTATAATTTTGCCTGTAAAATTAATGACATGAATATAGGGCTGGAGGGACCCGTTCCATTGTCTGTTTTTAATTATTGCTTGGTTTAAGGCTCGGAGAGACCTGGCCCACTTAATGCCCTGATGCCATGTACATATACAGCAGTATAAAGTCACTTAAAGAGGTGACCACTGCCAAATACTTAGGCCCATATTTATACTTTTTGACGCAAAACTGCGCTAACGCAGTTTTGCGTCAAAAAAATTAGCGCCGGCTAACGCCATTCTGAAGCACCATGCGGGCGCCGTATTTATTGAATGACGTTAGCCGGCGTTAGCCGCTGGTGCCGTCTGGTGTGCGTTGAAAAAAACAACGTACACCAGGCAGCGCCGGCGTAGGGGGATATGGGGCTTGGGCGTCAAGAAATGGGGCAAGTCAGGTTGAGGCAATTTTTTCGCCTCAACCCGATTTGCGCCATTTTTTTCCCACTCCCAAGCCCCATAGAAATGACTCCTGTCTTAGCAAAGACAGGAGTCATGCCCCCTTGCCCAATGGCCATGCCCAGGGGACTTCTGTCCCCTGGGCATGGTCATTGGGCATAGTGGCATGTAGGGGGGCACAAATCAGGCCCCCCTATGCCACAATTTTTTTTTTTTTAAATCACTTACCTGAACTTACCTTAATGTCCCTGGGATGGGTCCCTCCAGCCTTGGGTGTCCTCCTGGGGTGGGCAAGGGTGACAGGGGGTGTCCCTGGGGGCATGGGAGGGCACCTCTGGGCTCCTTCAGAGCCCACAGGTCCCTTAACGCCTGCCTTTTGCAGGCGCTAAAAAACGGCGCAAAAGCGGCCGTACGTCATTTTTTTTGACCCGCCCACTCCCGGGTGTGAATTTTGCCCGGGAGTATAAATCCGACGCACATGCCTCGGAGTCGATTTTTTAGACGGGAACGCCTACCTTGCATATAATTAACGCAAAGTAGGTGTCCACGCTAAAAAATTACGCTAACTCCATGGACTTTGGCGCTAGACGCGTCTAACGCCAATGTATAAATATGGAGTTAGTTTTGTGTCGGAATTGCGTCAAAAAAAACGACGCAATTCCGGCGCAAACGGAGTATAAATATGCCCCTTAGTTCCTGTTCCGTTTTAAGATTCTGAAGCTCCCAGGACTGGCACCTAAACCACTATATGTCACATTTCTGTGTGTGCCTGGTAATCATGGAGCCCCCACTTGGTCTGCTTACACCTCCCTCTTGCTGGACCTAGCTTGCCCTCCTGTCACTTTTTGGCTGTATCTTTACCTCTGACCCTGTAAGCACTCTTTTGTCTTTATGTGAGGTCAGCAAACATCCCTTAGATACAGACATACATATATACATACACATACATACACACACACATACATGCATACATACACACACGCATGCATACAAACATACATAGACACACACACACATTCACCCACGCACGCATAAATTCATGCATGCACACATAGCTTTTGCTGATACTACAAGCTCTTTTATTTTAAAACAATCACTGCCAAATCCAAGAGTTGTACCTTTAATGCACTATATTATTTTAATATTGGTATGCACACATGCTCGTTGCATGCATTGCATGCATAAATACTATTTAGTTCATTAAATATAGGCCTATGTCTTTGTCACTGCTGAAGAAAAAAAAGAAAAAAATGCATTCTCTATATCCGTACATGAGATTAGAAACAGAATGTGGCGAACAGTGTAATGATTGAGAGTATTTTTCAGATGTAAAGTAGTCCCTCGTGGAAGATGGAATAATACATCAAATAGCCAATAGGTCTCAGCAATCAGAGAGCTATGAGCATTGGCAATGTTAATGCATTTGTGTACGGCTCTTGGGCTATTTCTTTTATTGATGTACACAAATGCATTAACATTGCCAAAGCCTATAGCTCTCAAATTGTCTAGACCTATTGGTTTTGCCAATGCTTGTTTAACTTTGTAAAGGCTCTGCCACTGCCAAGAATTACATATACTTCTTTTTTCATAACCTTTGATCTATTTGAGCTAGAAATACAATTTATTTTTGGGTGAAATATTCAAATTCAGATGGTGCCTTAAGTGGCAAGAGAGGAAAATCCATGATTATGTTGAAAAAGCTGGGGCAGCAGAAACACTTTTTATGATTATATACCACTCTGCCAATTGGCAGACATGTGAAATGCAACTTAACATTTAGTTCTTGATTTTCTGTCTGCTTTTTCTTTCAGGCAATCAGGAGTTAAACAGCCCAGTGGGTGAGAGGATAGAGAAAGCCTTTCAAACACTCCTTGGATAAAGAAAGGGGTATGCTAAATTATTTATCAGAACAGTGCCAGCAGCAGCAGCTAGTGTCTTAAGAGGCATGCAGAGCAGAAAAACAATGTGCCTGCATCCCTCTTCTCGAGCCCATCATCGGGTTGGAAATTAATGTGTATTAGGTTGAGCGCCAGAAAGTGGCCCTGCCTCGAACAAGCGCAGCACGTGCTGCAAGAGCTGCCCTATGAGGGTCGCCAATATACTACACTCATACAATACAAAGAAACACAAAGAAAAACACCCACATCCTTCTAGTCACTCTTGATTCAAAGATTAGTTTGGAAATGTCCCTCCTTCGCTTTCCGTGTGTCACATAAGGTTTTCGAAATACACTAATCCCATATCTATTGGGTTTGCCACAAGATTATTATACAGTAAAACCCCCTGGCTACTTACTGCCTTTGGCTCAGGGTTACCATAACGCCCAAACTCTTTCATAAGCACTTCTACTGATCTTGAATCAGCGGGAGGTAAAAGTGAAGGATTTTTATGGCAACACACTCACAAGCTTTGAAAACTTACTAAAGCCTCCGCTTCGTTGAAGTTCTCAGTTCTACACACCAGCAGTTCTCTCACAGTGGGTGGAGGGAGTTGGAGGCAGGGGTGGCATGCAGAAGAGGGGAGCAGCCGCTGCCAAGGGCATGGAGGGTCCATGATGGTGCACACCTGTAAAAACTAGAAAACCATTATATCGTGTGAGTGGAGCAGGGTGGGGTCTTGTAGGACGGTGAGTCCTCAAGCCTTTTACTGCCTAACCAGTCAGCTCTAAAGGTGGGTGAGATGCAATAAGGACAGGTGCCCCTTTGTGCTGATGACAGTGTAATATCACTCCTACTATCAAACACCTCACAAACAACTTCTGAGGCTGCATCTGATGTACTTGAATGGTTGCAAAACCCCCAATGGACATCAGCTGTGTGGATGCTCTTCACATGAGCTGGAAACCCGCTCTGTGCAGGAGGGATTTCTATCTCACTTTGTCTGCCACTGTGCGATATCAGCTCTCCAAATGCTTGAAGAATATCCATGTTGTAGGGCTCTGTCTAACCGAGCCTCAATGAGTAACCAAATAATACAAGTTTCTGCTGGGAGGGAAGACCACAGTGTTCTGAAGTCCATGTGTGGAGAGGCTCTGGGTACACAGTGGAGGTCAGGGACACTTGAGATCCTTGCAGAGCTGATCCTTCCCCAGGGCCACGGGCAGTGTTTATGGTGAATGGCTATTTGCCCTTCCTGCAAGCTCCTTATTGGCAGTTGGGTTTCTATCTCCTCTTTTAGACCTTTTCCTTTAATATGGACACTTCCATTAACCTTTTTCCAGCAAGTGATGCTTTTCCTTAGAGGCAACACTCTAGGATTCAGGATCAAGGTCTAATTCACAAATTATTAAGGGGAGCTGACAATCATAGATTTCAGTACTAGAGATCAGTAGTTCTCTCAACCCCACGTGGGACTGTGGTTTGCAGCACCAGCCAATGACATTCCTGCCACACTGAACAATGCAGCTGTCCAGTAATAAGAGCAAGCCTGGGGACATTTTTCTACAAGGGCTCTCCCGAAGGCTGCTTCAGCCACTTTGTGCATTTTTAAGACCGGAGTTAGCCAAGACCATTTGATTTTACTAAAATAATATGTACAATATACTTGCTTAAAGGGACTTTCAGCTACCTCTCTTCACTCATTGGTTCTAGTTCATTGATATTTACTTCAACCCACTACAGCATGGGGCAATGGGTCAGCCTTCTTAACCCTCTAGTTAGTGTCAGTTTGAATGACTGCATTTTGCTCTTTCACAAGGTGCACATCCGCACACAGGGAGTCCCCTTTAGTGCCAGTGTTGGGCGCATTTGAAGTGAGCGCAGGACAAATTCCAGCTTTATCAGTTCCTTTCTCCTTCCAGTGCGGTTCTAAATGCCTTTTGAATTGTACTGTTGTTATTTCACAGCACACCATATTGGGTTCCGGGACTCAGTTTCACCAATGATTGTTTGATAAACTTTGCGCAGGAAGAAAACCAGACTTTATGGTGTTTAATTTGCATCACAATAGTAACAGTTTTATTTAAACATAGCTGGGGTGTTATTTAGGTTTTAGGATCCAATATTTTATACTGTGAACCCTTTTTCCTTCCTTCATTCAATCTTTGTTTCTTTCTTTGCTTCTTTGTTTCTTTCCTTTTTTATTTCTTGCCCTATTTTCTTCTCTCTCTCCCTCTCCTTCTTACTTTTCCCCTTCCTTCATTCCCTTTTCCATGCCTTACTTCCTTTTTTCCTTCTTCCTTGTTTTTGCCTTCATTACTTCTTTCTCCTATTTACCCTTCTTCCCTTTTTGCCTCCATCCCTTCCTTCCTTTATCCCTTCCTCGCTTCCTTTCTGACCTTTTTCCTCACTTTTTTGTCTACCTTCTTTCATTTTTTGTCTGCCTTCCTTCATGTTTTCATTCCCTCCCCCTTCTTTCCTTACTTCCCTTCATTCTTGTCTTCTTTCTCAAAGGCAAAGCTAGAAGCAAATGCCACACTGATGGCTTTTTTAGGTCTGTGTTACCCAATACCTTTCTATGTTACTATTAGTTTGTATAATATAGTTATTTATATGGATTTTCAGACAGACTTCATCCATTGGGCTGTGATTGTGATTGTGTCTTTCACATTTTTCCACTCACTCCCGAATGCATGAAGGGTCAATTTTAGCCCACTTCAGCCATACGGTATGTTGCCCTTTCACAAGGGGCACATTCACACACAATGTAGTTTCTTTCAGTGAAGGGTGTACAAAGGTAATGTGTACTTTGTGAGGCCATAAAAACACTTTTGTTTCCAGCCACTGTTTTTCTTAATTTATTGAGGGCCCAGCAGCTTCCCACAGAATAAAGTTTTGCAAATACCATGTCAAGGCAAACAAGAGTTGCCAAAAGGCAGGTGACCAACACCAGACTTATTGGCTTTGCCAATGCTTATTTGATTATTCTGGCCACAGGTAGCCCAGCCACACCCTTTGTTAAGATGTTGCAGCAGGAGAGCAGTTTGGATCTAGAAGTCCCCGGCAGGTTTCAGCAGGTTGCACAAGTCAAAACTACAAATGAGAGGCTAAAGCGCACCCTGCACATCACACACTAAAGACCAAATACAGTGAAAATTATGGGGGAAAGAAAGAATGTTCTGGAGTCTGCCTGAATGTCATTAAAGACCTGAGAAGACTCATTACTGTGTTCTCATCTTGAATTGCCATTCATGCAAAGGAATCCTAAAATGGATTTCTTTATATTTCAATCAAACACACACTTATAGGCTCCACAGTTGTCTTGCTTGCACATGGAAATTTATGCTTGATCCATGTCTCTCAAAGATGGAGCAAAGTGAGATTAGCAGAACATTTTAATAGGAGAGGCCAATGGGCATTTCTCCCTCCTGAAGTCAACTTGTAAAATGGCATGTCCTTTCCATCGTAAATCAATGCCTCAGCCACTGCTAGTCTCTATCAGCCCAGTGAGAGGGGGGAGTAGAATACAGGGATACCTTTACTCATCAAACTCAAAAGTGACAGGTACCCCATCCCAGAAGTGACATCCTCAATTACTGAGAGTCTTCCCCAGAACTGATGTAGGTGTAGGTGGGTCACGTAGGCTGTAACACCATCTGAACACATGCTAGTCACGTGCCAGGGTCCTTGCCATAGTGTCTAGGGCTAACGGTTATGTAAAATTGTAGCCCTACCAGTGTGAGCAGTGTTTCTCAGGGCATGCTCAGACAGGTGACAAGGCCTCATGTCTGTCTCCTCACAGGGGGGAGCAGTGGAAATATTAAGCCAACCTCCCCATTGCTGCCTAACCCAAAGTGGCTGTTCAAATGTGACATTTTAGAAAAAAAAATTCTTCATGAAGCACATGTACAGGCTGGATCAATGAGGGTGTGTCATGCCTTAGAGCAAGACAGCTAAAAACCACAAGTCATAGATGCCTTCACAAGGGAAACTGTGTGTAAAGGGCAGATGAGTGAGGCCTGCACACCCATGGGGGTTTCATGCAGATACGCATTTTTTAGAGGAGTTGCTACTCCCACCCCTACTATTTTATCTGTTCTGCTTGTTACTATTTACTTCAAAAAATGAACTTTCAACCTATGTTTTTTTCTGCTTTTCACAGGGCTCAAAAGTGATTAGCCGATGTCAAAGTATAAAGTGACCACAAAGACGTACACTATCAATGGTTGACGCATCCCAATGGTATGAAATGAAACCCCAAAACACAAACACATATTTCTGCATCCACCCCTCCTCCACAAAGTGAGGTCTGTGCATAATTAGCATGCAGTAAGAAGTATAAAAGCCCCCCTCAGGGATCATACACACAACCACGTTCATAAGCCAATTTCAACTACTTATTTGACGTTTGCGAACAGCAGGGCTACCCCCAGGACATCAAGGAGAAAAAGTCTGAAGGGTACATTCAAGTGTTGATGCAAGCATCTTCTACTTGAGGTAAATAACCATTCCATGTTTTATATTTACAATGTGATTTTGATAGGTTTTTAAAACAGGGTTGGTTGGTATTTATTGTGACTAATCATGCACTATATTGCTGGAGGTTTTGGGTGGCACTCCTGCTTGTAACTTAAGGCTTTTACAGCTCTTTGAAGCTGTTTTTCAGGATGCGTGACGCTCTAGGGTCAGAGTAACCGCAATATACTAAACAATTTACAAATAAAAAACATTGCTTTCATGTACTCACTTAAAGGCATAATTATGTGTAGGGTGGCTGCCTGCACCCTCAAGGGTAGTCTCTGGTTGTAGGTGTTGCAGTAGGGAGGCATCTGTTGAGGGTTGTACCTATTTTTTAAAGGGTTCGGCTCCATGCTCTGTTCCCCTTATGAGCCTTTTGTTTTTTTTTTGGAATTGTGTTAGTCAGCCAGATAAACTATTGTTTATTTGCATTACAAGTCCATAGTTGTAAGTGTTCCGTTTCAACATCAAACCATATTTCAGGGAGATTGTTGAAATGTTAGCCACCTGAGTCAGATGTGTGTGAATATATCTATATATATATATATATATATATATATAAATATATATATATATATACATATATATATATGTAGTTCAGTAAGTGGTTTGAGAGCATGTTGTACACAGCTGACATTGAACTGTCACGCATAAGACACCTAAATGTCACATATAATGATACAGGACTACACAGGAGTCCTCACACCTGCAGAGGAATGGCTGCTCTGCTCTGCGGTCCGGTCAGTTCAGTGTCACACCCACTGACAGGTGGACCGGCCTGGAACCCAGCTCGGTGGGAAAGCAGACAAGAGTTGTCTGGACTGAGTGCTGAAGCCCCGGCTGAGGACAGCCTCACAGACAGCACCATGGCACATACCTCACGCTGCCCGCCCTCCACTGATGACCGTCCCTCTTGGTGAACCTGTGCCTGGGCCCAAGGTGGCTGGAGGATCCCAGTGATCGCACCGCTTTTTTGCTGTGCAGATTCACTGACAACAGCTACACTGCTTGTACACTGCATCACAAGAATGACACTTCTTGTGCGCCTCTCTCTGACTTCCGCCGAAAACAGAGCTTGTGTTGTTGTATGTCAGTGACGAGCATGTTTGGTTTCTGGGCTGAGCCCTCCCTGTGGCTCCAGAGAGTAACTATCTTTGGTGTCCCCAGCCTCCAGCCAACCAACACACACATGCCAGTAGACCCGAATGAGGCGGGAGACTCCCTATTTTTAAAAAGCAAAAATAGGTTTATTTTGGCTGTTTCCTGTTTGAAATTGCCTGTTTCGGTAGAAATCAATAGGGAAAATCCATTCCTGATTTATTTTTTTAGAATCCCACACTTTCCTAATTTAAAATAATGGCATGTATGCAGGCATGTACATATTTACCTCTCCATTTTCTGAATATGGCAGTCTTCATAAAACACTTTCCCCAAATATTTGAGGACTAGAGTTAGACTGGTAAAGTATCTTGTCCTTGAATACTTGGGGGTATTTCTATGTTACTCCTCTAAATTTCAGGGGTGGCATCACCCTCAGCCTAATGAGTGTGAATATTGTAGTGTGTTAAGTAGTCCTGGATACTGTCCCCATCTGTCATGTCCGAATGAGGGGAGAGATCTCTATCGGCACTTGCTACATTATGGCATTCTGCTGAAACAATAATATGAATGATAAAGATAATAAAAACAGAGAAAGTATGTGAATTCTAGGCAAAAACACACTAATAATAACCATATAGTCCCCACTGGAATTGATTGAGGATTGGGAGCTCTTGCGTAAAAACATAAGGATATACTATAGGAAGCTTGTTAGTCTTTTGGAATATACCCATTATAGCTATTACAACTTTGTGCTTTTAGGCAAATAGAATATACAAAGGTAGGATGATGACAACTGACCTTGTATTTATTAATTTTTAGAGGCCTCCCGGTACTCTCCTTTTAATTGGGTTTCTTTCACTAGTTACGCATTCTTAGGCGGGCTGAAGATGCCTGACATATTTTAAGTGGATAGACAGGAATCACAAAAGATATTGTCGAACATTAGTTAGTTAGAACATTTTTCTAAGTCAAGGTGAGACACAATTGATGCATCTATTATTTGACATCCTGACTTTATTATATCAGGTTGAGTTTATATAATATTATGCCTTTTTTAGTTATAAAGATATACATGTGCCCGACCTCTACCTCTTCCAGCCCCAGGAAGACCATTCATTATGCAGATGTGCTCTTGTTCCACCTCCACCCTCACTGTGTTCAGGCTGTCTGAGAAGTATGCACAAAGCAAAAAATGAGTTTCAGCGTCCAAAATCCCTCTCTGAAACACGCAACGGCTGTAATTAAAATGTCCTTGCACAGAACCCTGAGACCTTGTAATCCTAAAGTGTCTCGGCTCTTTCTTTATTACAATTTACGCCCAATCCCAGCCGCCACTTCAGATACCACTTGTAACTTTCTGCTTGTGCACCTGTGTAACAGTTTTACCATCTTTTTTGATATTTTCATAGCCTTTTTAATATGTGTGTTGTGCATGCAGCAAATCTCTTAAACAGAAAAGTAACTGTGGGGCAAGGTCTAGTCAGGATCTTAATTTAAAACAACCATTGAAAGAGACTTCTTGAGGGTCTTGTGTTCATATGCTTGACATTTCATGCAAAATACACAGTTGTAGGTCTGAACAAATATTGCAAATACGTCTTTGTAATCAGTGCCCTTTATGTTTATATTTCATGTGTTTTTCTTAACCACTCAGTCTCCTGGGTGTGGGTGATTTTCCAGGTTGTTGTGGGTTTTAGCAGTTATCTTACTATTAATTAGTACATAATTCAAAATCAGTCGTTGCCAGGTGTTTATAAAATGTGGCGCAAAATAGGTTATGATCTAATGCTGCCTGTAATTGTTAGAGTTGTTTTTTTAAAGCCAAATATGCCTCTTCTGCACCCAGAAATAATGTGGGCCCACGAGGTAACAGCTGGCTTTCAGCAAGGTACAGCTATTTAGAGCTGTATAGTTCAGAGACCTGTGTCATCCTACCAGTCTCAACAACACTGTCTTATTATTTTTTTTTATTTTTTTTTTTAAACAAACATGTTTTCTTGTGTATGTGTGTTTTTTACAGGTTATGACGCCAAAGTACATCTCGCGGTCTATGTGCTACAGCAAATCTTAGAAGCTCAAGATGCAGTTCCCATAGTGCAGCAGGATACAGCTCTTCAAGGTAAATAAAATGGGCCCTGATGTAAACGCTATGTAAGCATCAACACTGACAGTCCAAAAACCCAGTAGAGGCCCTAGAGATGGGGCCCTCAGAGAGCATGCCAAGTCTGTGTTTTATCCAGCGTGAGTGGGGATGTGCAATGTTTGCTGTGGGGGTTATTAGTGTTGTCTTTTTCCTCCCTCCCTCTTTTCCTCTTTTCTTTGCAGCTGTTGCTTTCTGTCTAGCGGCTGGGGATGCCGTGCGAATTGGGGGATGGTTGAGATGGCACCTACAAGCGTGACTGCAGTTCGGTGCCTCACCTGGAACGTCAGGGAGCTGAATGATGGACGCAAGATGCGATTGTTGTCGGCATATGTGCAGCGTTATGCCATTGATATATGTATGCTGCAGGGGACTCACTGGGTTGAGGGTACGAGAGCAAGGGTGAAGGCTGGCTGGATTGGAAAGTGTCATATGGCAGTGTATTCGGGCTATGCGTGGGGTGGCGATTTTGATCAGGAAGGGATGGCTTGTGGATCCGCGAGGTCACTATGTCAGGATGAAGGGTACCTTGTACGATAGCCCATTCCGCCTGATGTCCATCTATGGTCCCAATGTTGACATCCCTGAGTTTTTGGGGGAAGTCTGGCAATTGGTTGGTTCATTGGGCCCTGGCTCTCTACTATGGGGTGGTGACTTTAATATGGTCCTGGACCCCCAGCATGTGGCGGCCGCAAGGGCACTGTCACACAACATGGCTGAAGGCCCTCTGGTGGACCTGTGGAGGGCAAGACATGGAGGGGATAGACAGGGCAAGTGTGTCAATTACACACATGGCAGCTGGTCCAGAATAGATAGGTGGCTGGGCACCAGGGATGTGAAACTCTGGACGCAGTCAGTTGAACATATCCCTCGTACTCTATCGTACCATTCGCCGGTTTTGCTGGAGCTGCATGTGCCTGGAGGCCCAGGATGTGCATTTTCGTGGCGGTTGCCCTGTGGAGCGCTGAGAGATTGTGTCTTCCCGGAGGAGATCCGCACTGCTATCATGGACTACTTCGATGTTAATCAAGGCTCAGTGACTTCGGCGGGCACTTTGTGGGAAGCCTTTAAGGCTGTAATTTGAGGCATCTGTCTTGCTAAACAGCACAGCGTTTTGAGGGCACTCAGACGGGAGCTGACGGATCTGGAGGCGCGCCTTGCTGACTTGGAAAGGCATCTGGCGTATGACTGGTCTGTCGGCATTTTAGCTGAATTCAGGGAGACGTTGACCCGATATGAGGAGGCAGCGCTTTGCAAGGTGTGCTTCCTAGGTAAGGAGGCGAAAGGGAGGAGATATGGTGAATGCGAGAGGGCTGGACGGACACTACCTGCTATGCTTCATAAGCCGTGGGCTGGGAATTATATAGTGGAAATGACTGACTCGGCTGTTGCGCTCCGGATGGGTACGGAGGAGGTTAAGCGTGTCATGTCTGACTTTTACTCGGATCTGTATGCTGAGTGGCCGGGAATGCATGCTTTAGACGCTGCTGATTATTTTGAGGGGATCAGCCTACTCTGGCTTGAAAACTCCCACAGACAATATCTTGACGCCCCTTTCTCAGTGGAGGATGTGGTTCAGGCTATACGCAGACTGCCTAGTGATAAGGCCTCAGGATTGGATGGCTTGACGCCTGCCTTTTATAAGGAATATGCTGATATCCTAGCTCCTCGCGTCCTTGAGGTTTATGCTGAAGTGCTGGAGAATAATACTCTCCCAGCCTCGCTGCGGAAGGCTCTTATAGTGACGATTTTAAAGCCTGGGAAGGACCCCAGGAGCTGTGATTTGTTATCAGCCGCTTTCACTAATAAATATAGATAATAAGATTTTGATGAAGCTCAGTGCAGTCCGCCTGCAGCCCCTGCTTCCATCCTTCGTACTGCCGGACCAGTCTGGTTTTGTGCCGGGACGTTCGGCACTGTATATTCTTCGTACCTTTTTTGCGATCGCTCATACGATCGGACCAGAGGACCGCATGACGGCTGTCTTTCTAGATGCCACAATGGCGTTCGACTTGCTGGTTTGGACGTACATGTTCGCCTTATTGGCTAGGGTTGGGATTAGCCCAGGGTTCATTCAATTAACCCGTCTGCTGTATTAGAAACCGACTGCCAGACTGAGGGTCAATTGGATGCTGTGGGATTCTTTTCCGATTGCTAGGGGTACTCGTCAGAGGTGCCACCTTTCGCCACTGCTTTTTGCGGTAGCAATGGAACCCCTTGCAGCACGACTGCGACAGCACCATAATCATTGTGGGCTGGCGTTCTGGCAGCGCCCCATTCTCATTTCTATATACGCGGATGATGTCGCACTATATGTTTGTGATCCGCAGCTACATCTCAACACTTTGCTGGATGAGGTGGTCTGCTTTGGCCAGATCTCCGGGATCACGATTAGTTGGTCAATGTCAGTGGTGCTGCCTTTGTCTGATGCTACCTTGCAGTGTGCCACTGGTTATCCCCTCTGTTGGGTGGGCCGGCCGGTTCGTTATCTGGGTATCTGGCTCAGTCGGAAGATGAAGGAGCTGTGGTCGGCTAATTATGGTGCAGCAGTTGCGTGGCTGCAGGATAAGGTGGCGGTCTGGCGCTCACTGCCGCTATCACTGACAGGATGCATCGCAATAGCGAAGATAGTTCTGCCTAAATTCTTGTATCTCTTTGTTAACTTACCTCTTGTTCTCACAATGGGTTTCTTGAAACAGCTTACATCTTCGCTCGTGACTCCTGCATGGGCAGGAGGACTGCCCAGAATTTCATGGGAGACTCTAACTCTTCGGTTCGAGTAGCGCGGGCTAGTGGCCCCGGATCTCGAGCTGTACTACTACTGTGCACAGGCCCACTTTGCCCATTTTTGTTCCATCCCATACGTTATTTGCAGCATATGGCTCCTGAGCATGATTCAATATGGGTTGATAGATTGGCTGGGGTGATTGGTGGACTGCCAAGGCCCTCTGGTGGACCTGTGGAGGGCAAGACATGGAGGGGATAGACAGGGCATGTGTGTCAATTACACACATGGCAGCTGGTCCAGAATAGATAGATGGCTGGGCACCAGGGATGTGAAACTCTGGACGCAGTCAGTTGAACATATCCCTCGCACTCTATCGTACCATTCGCCGGTTTTGCTGGAGCTGCACGTGCCTGGAGGCCCCGGATGTGCATTTTCGTGGCAGTTGCCCTGTGGAGTGCTGAGAGATTGTGTCTTCCTGGAGGAGATCCGCACTGCTATCATGGACTACTTCTATGTTAATCAAGGCTCTGTGACTTCGGGGGGCACTTTGTGGGAAGCCTTTAAGGCTGTAATTTGAGGCATTTGTCTTGCTAAACAGCACAGGGTTTTGAGGGCACTCAGACGGGAGCTGACGGATCTGGAGGCGCGCCTTGCTGAGTTGGAAAGGCATCTGGCGTATGACTGGTCTGTCAGCATTTTAGCTGAATTCAGGGAGACGTTGACCCGATATGAGGAGGCAGCGCTTTGCGAGGTGTGCTTCTTAGGTAAGGAGGCGAAAGGGAGGAGATATGGTGAAGGCGAGAGGGCTGGACGGACACTAGCTGCTATGCTTCATAAGCCGTGGGCTGGGAATTATATAGTGGAACTGACTGACTCGGCTGGGGCGCTCCGGACGGGTACGGAGGAGGTTAAGCGTGTCATGTCTGACTTTTACTCGGATCTGTATGCTGAGTGGCCAGGAATGCATGCTTTAGACGCTGCTGATTATTTTGAGGGGATCAGCCTGCTCTGGCTTGAAAATTCCCACAGACAATATCTTGGCGCCCCTTTCTCAGTGGAGGATGTGGTTCAGGCTATAAGCAGACTACCTAGTGATAAGGCCTCAGGATTGGACGGCTTGACGCCTGCCTTCTATAAGGAATATGCTGATATCCTAGCTCCTCGCCTCCTTGAGGTTTATGCTGAAGCGCTGGAGAATGATACTCTTCCGGCCTCACTGCGGGAGGCTCTTATAGTGATGATTTTAAAGCCTGGGAAGGACCCAGGAGCTGTGATTTGTTATCGGCCACTTTCACTAATAAATAAAGATAATAAGATTTTGATGAATCTCAGTGCAGTCTGCCTGCAGCCCCTGCTTCCATCCTTCGTACTGCCAGACCAGTCTGGTTTTGTGCCGGGACGTTCGGCACTGTATAATCTTCTTACCTTTTTTGCGATCACTCAAACGATCGGACCAGGGGACCGAGCGACGGCGGTCTTTTTAGATGCCACAATGGCGTTCGACTTGCTGGTTTGGACGTACATGTTCGCCTTATAGGCTAGAGTTGGGATTAGCCCAGGGTTCATTCAATTAACCCGTCTGCTGTATTAGAAACCGACTGCCAGACTGAGAATCAATGGGATGCTGTCGGATTCTTTTCCGATTGCTAAGGGTACTCGTCAGGGGTGCCCCCTTTCGACACTGCTTTTTGTGGTAGCAATGGAACTCCTTGCGGCACGACCGCGACAGCACCATAATCATTGTGGGCTGGCGTTCTGGCAGTGCCCCATTCTCATTTCTATGTACGCGGATGATGTCGTACTATATGTTTGTGATCCGCAGCTACATCTCAACACTTTGCTGGATGAGGTGGTCTGCTTTGGCCAGATCTCCGTGATCACGATCAGTTGGTCAATGTCAGAGGTGCTGCCTTTGTCTGATGCTACCTTGCAGTGTGCCACTGGCTATCCCCTCTGTTGGGTGGATGGGCGATTCGTTATCTGGGTATCTGGCTGAGTCGGAAGGTGGAAGAGCTGTGGTCGGCTAATTATGGTGCAGCAGTTGCGTGGCTGGAGGATAAGGTGGCGGTCTGGTGCTCGCTGCCGCTCTCACTGACAGGACGCATCGCAATAGCGAAGATGGTAGTTCTGCCTAAATTCTTGTATCTCTTTGTTAATTTACCTCTTGTTCTCACAATGGGTTTCTTGAAACAGCTTACATCTTCGCTCGTGACTCTTGCGTGGGCAGGAGGACTGCCCAGAATTTCATGGGAGACTCTAACTCTTCCGTTCGAGTAGGGCGGACTCGTGGCCCCGGATCTCGAGCTGAACTACTACTGTGCGCAGGCCCACTTTGCCCATTTTTGGTTCCATCCCATATGTTATTTGCTGCATATGGCTCCTGAGCATGATTCAATATGGGCTGATAGATTGGCTGGGGTGATTGGTGGACTGCCCAGGCCCGTGGCCGAGGTGTGCACACGGTGGCGTGCTCGGCGCGGGCTTGGGCGTACTTGCTGAGGTGGGCTGGGATACGTGAGGTGTTTACGCCTTTTATGCCGGTGCGGGCCGTGGCGGGAAATTTCTTCATCAGAGGATGGGTAGCTATCTGAGCACCTCTGGGAGTTGAATATGACCACTTTGGGGTCTTGGTTCCAGGCGGGGACATTTGTCTCCCTAGAGAAGGATGTGGGAGCACTTTGTGACACAGTGATCTACTGATTATTTGTTTTCAGGATCCGGGCCTTGCTGCGGGTGCAGTACTCCTGCTTTCCCGGCGGAGCCCCTACTGTGCCAGGCGGTGGAGGTGGTGTTCACGGCTCCATCCGCCCTACGCCTCATTATGAGATTGTGTGTTTGTATGCAGAATACAGAGCCTTTTGCTGAGTCTAAGGCTAAGGTTCACTGGGTGGCGGTTCTGGGCTCTATTGCTGCGCACAGATGCAGGAATTCTCTCCTAATTATAGGTTACGCCTTATACACTTTAATTTCCTACATCATTTGTATTACACGCCCAGTAGATTGAAGAGAAAGGGCCTTAGGGTGGATGTTAGATGTGAACATTGTTCTGGCCTGGAGGCAGATTTTCTGCATTTGGCGTGGGACTGTGTGGCGCTGCGTGGTTACTGGTCAGAGATACTGCATGCGCTTGAAGAGATGACTAAGCTTGAGCTGCCGTGCACCCCTGAGATTGCAAAGCGTAGGGTGGCGATGTGTTGGGGAGGGACACAGATGCCCACATGTGATGACTGGTTGAAAGATGCTCCATATTGCCAGGAACAGGCAATTTACTGGGAGCTGATGCCAGAGGGTTCTCGCCCGCGGGACATCTGGGCCCCTCTGACGGCCTTCCATTGCTGCCCGAGCACAGAGAAATGGCTAGTTCTGCATGCATCCCCTTGAGTATTCAGCTGTCACGGTCTTCCTCTTTGAGGTAGCCAGGTATGGGCCCCTCTTAGATGGGAGCTATGATGGCAGCGCTGCTTTCCTTTCCTTCCCCCTTTCCTCTTTTTCTCTCCTCTCTCCCTCTCCTCGGTTCCGTTTCTTCCATTCACGCATGCCTCGTATTGTGGCACCAATTTATATTAGTACTCTATCCTATTGTTTGCCTCGAAACAGGGCTGATGTTATGATGCATATAAGGCCTCCTCGCAGATTACGTTTACTGTATGTGAACAGCACTTTTCTTTGCTTGCTGGTTCTTGTTTAATAAATGCAAAAATAAATAAATACATAAAAAGTCTGTGTATTATACTGTAAATGTGATATTTATTCCTTTTTTCTTTATAGATCCCCTGGAGGCATACAAGGACAGCATACAGCCGCAAAAGGTAGAACCGAGAGCAAAAAAGGTGGTCCAAAAGGGGAAATACCTGAAGACGGCCCTCCTATAAAGAAAGGGACACCACAAAGGCACATATCAGGTGAGTTTTTACAAAATGCAGAGTCAAAGAATCCTAATGCCTTTCTCTGTCAAACAAGATGGTATAAAAAAAGGTAATAATACGCAATATGTTCTTTTATGTTTACATCGTAGAGCCATCACAAAAGATCTCCGGAGGAGTCCCCCTTAAGGCTAAGTGAACATCAACGCCTCTAAAGGACATCACCCAGGCCCATCAAAATGCCCAGAAGTCAACAACCGGTGAGAGCGGCACTGTGCGCCAGGACAAACCATGCGCTGGCTCTGCAAATAACTGTCATAGACCCATTGCTGACTTTAACCCATACACGACTTTACGAGTGCCTAGGATTGCAGACCCCAAAGGTTACACACTTCCAGCGGCAGACACACAACAGCAGGGGCTCTGTAAAACCATTGATGGGGATCTCAAGCTATGCAAAAAAATTATTTAAAAAACGAATCGCCTTTCCTTAAAGAATCAGAATAAGAAACCGGTGGTCTTGGAGCTACAAACAGTTCTTTTAGATCTATCCTTAAAAATACTGTTACTCCTTTGGCAGGTCCCCATAATTCTCAGGCCTCGAAATTTTCAATGTCTCAGGTGCCTAATGTAGATGTGCTCCCCAGAGGACCATCCCCAATACCGTCTATAACTATCCCACATAGGCTTTGGAACTCATGATCACCCCATAGAGAACCCTTATTCTGCATGTATAGGGCTTCTCAAGGCACTGACAGAGGTGATGGAGAGTTCTAAAACACCAGCAGCCTCCATGCACAGTGGTCCTTCTAGTGTAAACTCCCAAGGGCCACAATCAGCTGTTCCGCAATCACCTGTTCTCAGTCCCTGCGCTTCCTACTCCCCTGCGGCCCTGAGCAACTAAGACTAACATTAAAATTCCCTGTATCCAGTGTCACCTATTACACCCCCGGGAGCATACGATCCCACCAGCCCCCCATCAAGTGTAAATCTACCATACCCCACCTCAACATACCCTGAAAGTAGTACAGGAAGGAGCGGGTTTCAAAATCAGAGTTTTGAAATAGCGTCTATTGGGGAACTGTCCTCCGGAGCACCAGGGTGTTTGCATTGGGACCCTTTTTTTTACCCACCCCAGTCCTGACATTCAGAATGGGGCTATTGATGGTAACCAGAGAATTGTACTAGGTGCGCTTCATAGTAATAAACACTCCACCCCAACTGTTGCAGGTAATGCCCAAGAATATGATTTTTGGACCAAAAAACTGTAGTAGGGACAGATATCAAATATATACAACAGGCTGTCAGAAAGCTAAAAGCCAAGCTGAACTCTAAGATGTTAAAACTGGGGAAGGCGAGAAGCAAGAACAGTCCCTTGAGGGATGCCCAGTAGGAGATAATTCAGAGGGTGAGACGGTGTAGAAGAGAGGTGTTACAAGCTTGTGAATCAGCCGCTGCAGACATAGGTGTTATACCAGCATGACTAAACCTACAGCGCTCCCTAAAAAGTGGCGGTTCCACATTTATTATAGGGGTGAGCGGCAAGCTCCACTTCAAGTGGACCTAACAGAGTTTTGTCACCCTGCACTCTGCTTGGAGTGCAGAGTTCACCTAAAAACTCTGCTGGCCCCACCAGTGGAGCAGAGCTCACCACGTTTGCACAACAAGCCCAGTTATGGGCCACACAGCTCAAGTGCAGACAGTCTGCACTTGTGCTGTGTAGCCCATAACTGGGCTGCAGTGCCCACTCTCACCCCAGGGATGTTGTGGCAGCATGGAGCTGCTGCCGACACCAGCTCCGGACCGGATCCAGCAGTGGGCAGAGAAAGGCAGAGCGTGGCTGACAATGAGGAGCCAGTTGAGTCCTCATTTTGATTTTATTTTATTCACTGTGCACATTTGTGCACAAGAGGCCTGAAACAGAAGCTTTCACTGCCTATGACCCTAGACTAAATTCAGACCAGGTCCATAGGCAGCAAAAGCCGCATTTTCAGGCCTTTTGTGCATCGACGTGCCCAGGCCTCTTGTGCACAGGCCTGCCCGTGTGCAGTGAATTCAGGCCAGGGCTGTAGGCAGTGAAAGAAAGGTGCAGTTTCAGGCCTCTTGTGCACCGTTTTGCCCCATGTGCAATGCATACGGGTCAGGCCGGTGCACAAGAGGCCTGAAACTGCACCTTTTACTGCCTTCGGCCCTTCTGAATGTGCTCGATCTCGGAAGCACTAAGCATTCATGACTCCGTGGCTCAGGAACTCCGCCTCCATGGAATTCCGCAGAATTTTTAGTCAACTCCATAGATATCTGCTGAGTGGAACTCTCTGAACTCCGCCCAGGCCTAATTTATTAATAAAGCTGTCCAGAGGTCAAAATATAAAAACTTACTATAGCCCTTCAGTTCTCACGAGTCCTCAAGAACAAAAATAACCTAGAACCCATCAACCAAGGTCTAAAGGTTTCAAACACATTGACAGAGTCATATAACTCAGCCCCTGTTAGGCCTCAAAACATAAATGTGGGAGAGCACATCACATGCTCCAGATGTTTCAGGCACTCATGGTGTAAAGTTGAGATACTTGAATACCCTGAACACCCAGAAGGTTCCGTTGTTCGGTCTCTAGTAGGAGAAGCTGCGAGGACACTGCTTGCAAATACAACTGTTACTGTTCAAATAGGCTGTGGGAGATTGTCTAAAAATGGGTGGGTCTGTAAGAAACAAAAGTGGACTAATAGTGCTAAGCAGCACAGGCTTTTAATCAGTAAACTGAAGAAAGCCAAAATATGTGCTACATGGAGGCTTAAAAATACACCTGCTCAAAACCAAATTCTACAATTCCAAAATGATTCACCTGAGAGTTCACCATCCAACATCAATCCCCAATCTGATGATTCAGAGCCTGTGTTTTTAAAGAGCTTTAGAAGACACAGCCGTACTATAGACAGATTCAACGCTACAGAGCATTACGAAGAATTCAGATTTGTTAACCTAGACCGTATAAACTCCTCTGATCAAGGGGTTTTAGCTATCCAGCGGGCTGTACAAATGCTCATAGAGTGGATGTTACACGCTGTGGGGGCATACTGATTTCTTCCAACTACTCTTCCAGGGGCAGGGCCTTGACAGTCCCTTGCTTACCAGATGAAGACCCCGAGATGTGTTTGACACTGTGGAATTTCTAGAAAATCTAATCTTTTACAGAGTAAGGCAGAAATAGTAACATATGGGACCTTCAAAGTCATCACCCTCGTCATTCGGGGCATTGAGGGTGGTGTTTCCAGACCTTTAAAGAGTATCTTGTATAGTAAAATCTTTGGAAAAAATCAGTGTTGGTTGCTCAGCTTTAACAATGGAACGTCCAACATGTCTCTGGTGTCTTGCATCACCGGGTTACTGCTGGATTGTAGCACCACCAATGCAGATATTGGGGGTCATTCTGACTTTGGCGGGCGGCGGAGGCCGCCCGCCAAAGTTCGCCGGCAGAATACCGCTGCGCGGTCAAAAGACCGCCGCGGTTATTCTGGGTTTCCTGCTGGGCTGGCGGGCAACCGCCAGAAGGCCGCCCGCCAGCCCAGCGGGAAACACCCTTCCATGAGGATGCCGGCTCCGAATGGAGCCGGCGGAGTGGAAGGGGTGCGACGGGTGCAGTAGCACCCGTCGCGATTTTCAGTGTCTGCATGGCAGACACTGAAAATCTTGGTGGTGCCCTGTTACAGGGGCCCCACGACACCCCATACCTCCATCCTCTGCCTGGCGGCCAAAACCGCCAGGAACAGGATGGCGGTATGGGGGTCGGAATCCCCATGGCGGCGCAGCTTGCTGCGCCGCCATGGAGAATTCCCCAGGGCAGCGGAGAACCGGCGGTACACCGCCGGTTTTCCGTTTCTGACCGCGGCTGTACCGCCGCGGTCAGAATGCCCACGGGAGCACCGCCAGCCTGTTGGCGGTGCTCCCGCGTCGTTGGCCCTGGCGGATTTTACCGCCAGGGTCAGAATGACCCCCATTATGCCTAGAGCGTCTGAAGGCCATGCAGCACTTGAAATACCGCATGACAGACTGGTTGGGTTTGGGGACTATTTTGCCATTCTGGTGAACGTTCCTTATCACAATGGATCTTGGAACCACTTCATAACTGGGGAGCGTATGAAAAATAAGACTCTTTATGTTCTCCATCATGAAAATCACTTTTATGGCATCTTGAACCTGAAGGGTTTTCTAGGATGCAAGTACAAGGTGAGATGTCGCACATGTAATCTGTTTTGTTGCTCGCAAAACTGCTTGAGCATACACAACAGGTTTGTTCGGTGCATCCCTAAAACAGACTGTAGGGGGTGAGGGCGCTACGTAGCCAAAGATCACAAATGCAAAGACATGAAATGTCCCAGGTGTAAGGCGTTTTTTCAGGCGGGAACAGAACACATGTGTTACATGGTTAAAGGGCGGCCCCAGACCAAAACTGAAGACTACATCGAGTTCGATGTAGAGTGTACACAAGAGACAGGTGTACATCAACCTAACTATAATTACGGTCATCATCTAACTTCCGATGACAACTGGGAGTTTGAAGGCCATTCATGCGTTAATGATTTCCTCAGCAATTTCATTCAGCCAAAATTCAAAGGGTATAACCTGATGGCTTAAAACTCAAAAGGGTATGACTCATTCTTTACTTTCCAAAACATGATTTGTGAAAAGTTGTCCATAGAACTTATCACCCAGGGCTCCAAACTGATGTTGTTATCGGCTGTGCCTTTACAAATAAAGTCTATTGATACCCTGAATTTCTGCCCATGAAATTGAGTAAGTTGCCAAAAGCCTTTGGTTTTCCAGGGTGTAAAGGTTATTTCCCACTGCTTTTTTCACACCTGGGCAAATCAGAATTATGAGGGTACCATGCCTCCGCCTGACAGCTATGGTATCATGTATATGATGCCTGCGGAAAAAGAGAACTTTTTACAATGGTATGGTGAAAACCGTGAAAATAAGTTTCATTTTCATAATTTCATTTTCAAACAGAGTTGAAAGCCTATTGTCAGGTGGATGTAATGAGTTTGCGAAAAGCATGCAGTCTCTTCAGAGACGTTGTGGAGAGATGACTAGAAAGGAAAAGGTTTTGAAATCTAACACACCCAAGATGACAAAATCCATAGAATACATAGATCCTTTTCAACACATTACGCTGGCTTCTATGTGCATATCTACAGGTACATGTTTTTAAAACCTGAAAGCATAGTTCTAGAACTGGCTAACCTACATAACAGTAAACAGAAGTGTTAATCAACCCCCTCTATCCAATGGTGCATGTACATCACTGACAAGGAAAACATCTTCATTCAGCATGCCTTACAGGGTGGTGAATACCGTTAGGGGCCTTATTCCCTAGGTGGGTATGCTGTAATTAATGGTGTGCCTCCAGCCTTTAAATACATTGGGTGCTTTTACCACAGTTGTCCTCATTGTTACAAACCCCATGAGTTTAACAGGCTGTTGGCTACCAAGTTTGAACACTAACACCGCCATACGTGAATGCGCAATATGTTGAAAACTGTGGCTTTGTCATGAGATCCCTTTGGAAGCATGAGTGGACACATATGCTAACATCAGATGTGGAACTCGGCTCTTTCATCAAGAGTCGTGAGTTACCCCAACTTATGGAGCCCTGCAAACACCTTATTTGGGGGTCGTACAAACAATATGCAGCTGTACAGGGCCGTGGGCGAGAAAATACATTAGTACGATTCCATGAGTCTGTATCCGTTTGTGAACAAACTGAAGTTATACCCCTTAGGCTATTCCGCCATCATATATAGGGACTTTAAAACCATAGGCAAATATTTTGGGCTAGTTAAATACCACATTTATTCACCCCGGAGGCTTTACTTCCCAGTGCTACCATACAGAGTTGATGGTAAGCTAATGTTTCCACTATGTCGAACACGCTCTGAAAGTAAAGAAACTAACAAGTGCAGACACAATGATGAACAAAGGATGCTGGCGGGACCTGGTGTAGCATTAAGGCATAAGCAGCCCTAGAGAAAGGATACCGACTTGGTAAAATACTGGAAAAATGGCACTTTGAAAGGACTACAACCCAGCTCTTTTCTGACTATATCAACTTATGTCTCAGAGATAAGCACAAGGCATGAGTGTTTCCAGAATGGTGTATTATTGAGACCTTTAAGCAAAACTACATCAATGATTAGTATGGTCACAAGGGTATAAGCTTGAGACCCGAGTTCATTGAGGTCAACCCAGCCAGGTGTCAGTTAGCCAAGTTCTGCCTCAACTCCATATGGAGAAAATTCGCACTCTGTACAAACTTGTCATACATGACCATAATAACAGATCCTGACTAACTGTTTAAGTACCTTTTTTCGCTATGTTACTAGGTGTCCAGCTGTGAGTTTTTCGATGATGAGACCACAGCTCTGTGTTGGAAATACACAAAAGTGTACCCCACAACATGTAACAATATAAACACCTTCATAGCCTGTTTCACAACCGCTCATGCTCATTTATAGCTTTACTGGGTGTTGGATAAGCTTCAGGACATGTGTTTGTATCACAATATCGACTCTGTTATTTTTGTGAGCAAAGAAGGGGATGAAGACCCTCCACTAGGTGATTATCTAGGAGATTTGACCGGTGAGCTAGAAAAGGACAAGTACATAGTTGAGTTCTCCTCATCTGGACCCAAGACCTATTCTTACAAACCATCTAACAATGTAGTGTGCGTGAAAGTCAAAGGCATCACCTTAATTGTTAACAATACTGTCAAAATCAATTTTGGCAGTCTAACGGATCTGGTGAATGAATACGCTATATGGAGCAACTGTGAAAGTAATAAAACAATTGTTGTAAACAGCCTAGCATAGTCCGGTCCAAAAAACAGTGGGAAATTACAACCCAACTGTTGCATAAAACCTTATGCGTAGTGTTTGATAGAAGGCTCCTGACTGAAGACTACAAAACACTACCATATATTTATTAAAGGTACATTAGCGTCTCAAATCCCCCGACTATGGACACCAGATTGCAACATCCATTTTCCTGTGTTTTAGCAGGTCGCTCAAATTGCTGTAAAAGTTATTTTATAAAGAAGCTATTAGAAAATGCTCCTGGGGTTTTATCCTAAACCCCTAACACTATTGTAAGGCTTTCATCATGCTGGCATGATGTTTATATGGAACTATCGGTAAGGTTCCCCCACATCAGATTTAGAGAAGGCATACCTAGTAATCTCAACGACGATGCAATGTTACCTACAGGCCTTGTAAACATGGTGATTGTAGACGATCTTATGCGTGAAGGTGGGGTTACCCTGAGAAAGAAAAAGCTTTTACTCAATATTCACACCATCGCAACTTAAGCATATGCTACATCGTGCCAGGGTAAGAGCAGCCCTCTATAGCTCTTAATGCCTCATACTTTGTTTTATAAAAAAAAAAACCTGTGACAAATGGCAGATATCTATCATAGCAAAACAGATTTACCCCTGAAACACACAGTTTTTCTTGGAAGCCTTTAATGATGCAACCACGAAACGCCACGGCTTCTTACTGGTAGACTTAAAACCCAATACTCTAGAAGCCTACAGACTACATGCTGGTATTTTTCCACCCGATCTCCCTGTCACTTACACACCTAAAACCAGACCTAGAACCTATAGAAAAATTGTTAAAAAGACTTTTATGACATTTACACTTTAAGCCTTATAATATAAGGAGTTGACCATGTCTGCACGTCTATGCTGTAATTTAGCCCTCCTAAAACTGCTAGTTACAGCTAGCCCCCAGCAAAGAAAGGCCATTGTGTGAGCGGCATCGGACGACTTAGTGGCTGCCATTTCAGAAATTGCCCTAAACACCCTAAAATGCTATTTCCCTACATCAGAGAGCCAGTTTTGTATTTAAAAGAAGAGTCACCTTATCAAGAAGCTAAGTAATAAAAAAGCTACCCTAATTTCTAAGAAGAAACTGGTAAAGCAGTCAGGTGGTTTATAGGTTCTTTGTTGATCATAGCTTTACCATTAATTACAAGCCTCCTAGCAGGGAACTGATGGATTACACCCAAAAGATGTACTTGATGCCATGCCAGCAACTGTAACAGTAGTACATCTACGGGCGACACTTGGGATATATGGAAACATGAAACACTACATCTAGGTGCTGAGATTAAAGACATTTTGAACCATACTGATTTAAAACCACAATATTACAAGCAATAGAATACTGAAAAAAACAAACTGACTCTATATACCCCTGACTCCAGAATGCCTCCACCAACCCCTGCAATGTCTCAAGATCAACAGCTGCCACCGCCGTCACCACCATCAGATGTCTTGTTGAAGAACTTTTAAAAAATATAATTCAAAGTTACAGAGGAACAGCACAAATGTTGCTAAGTAAAATGTCAGCTTCTAAAGAACTGACCTTGTGGAATGAGCGGGGCGAACTTCTCTACAAATTTCAACCGGTTGTTGGGTCACACATGTACAACCTAATCAAAGGTCTTATGCATTCCAAAACACTATTGCTCCAGAAAGTACCTAGAGTTTGGGAGCAGTTTCTATGAGCCACTGCAGAACTCAACATTTCTTCTATGATCGTCGGTAATGCCGAACACAGGTAACTGCTTGAAAGTTTGAAAGATCCTACTTACAGTCCCCCACATACTCCAACACCTTTTGTTTTTAACCCCCACCCTGAGATGCCAGCAACCCCTTTTTCGCCCCGGCCACCCCCCTCGTGGAACACAGCGGCTCTGCCTTTGGAACTTAAAAAAAAAGACATCGTCCAGAATAAACACATGGTTAAATGTTTGATTTTTCTTTTGACTTTTGAATTCCAGTGTTTGTGTGTATGGTTTTGCAATGGCTAACATATTGAAGGATTTTTCTTCTTTTATTTCTTTAGTAAGTTTATCAGCGTAATGTTTGTACTAAAAGCTCACTGTAATTAACACTTTTAACTTTTCAACACGCTTCTGTCATCTTTTAAAAGCCTGTTAAAAACGTGTGTCCTGGTGTCAGAATAAAGATGTATAGTCTGAATTCAAGTTTAAATTATTTTATTGTAGACATTCATCGTTACACATACAGGTGCTACATGACCTAACACTTTTGACAAACACTGTATTCTGTTTTAACAGAGCTTGATGTAGACATGGCATTTTCTTTTACATATTTCACAACAATACTGTTATTGTTTACTAGATCGCTCGAATAGAGATTAAAACATTTTCTAAGCGTCATACCGTTAGATATTTTAGTAATAGAAATACATGCAGTGTTCCCCACATGTGACGGCTAGAGAATCCTGTACCTGCATCTTGTTATACTTTACTGTAGCAGAAACTAAAGGTATCCCTGTATTATACTGGGCAGTAGTCAGCCTCCCCATGATGTGTGCTTAGCTGTACCTCGGAGCTATAAACTTACTCCATGTAACATGGAGGCCATCAGTGAACATGTGTGATGGTTATATTCACTAAGGCAAAAGAATAAAAAGACTATCAAAATGCCAGTGTCTTAGCCATCATATCAACAGAAATCCAAGAGAGAGTCATCAGAATGCTTTCCAGTACCATCGTGTGCACACTTCCTTCCTAACAATGTATCTAAATTAAATTTACCTATTTGAAAGGTGCAATGACTACCAGGAGAAGACTGGCATGTGTAGCCTGTGTTGACCCATCCAGGCGTCTGCACGTGGGGTCCCATGTGTGTTCCCATACTAGCCACATGCAAACAGCGAGACCCTCAGATGCATGGGGTTGCAGGTTATGTGTTTATCATCTTTGTTGGAGAAGTATTGGTCACATTAGAGCATCTGTTAGTGAACACACAAAGACCCTCATTACAAGCATGTCAGTTGGTGTTAAAGCAGAGTTAATACCGCCAACAGGCCGGCGGTAAAAAAAATGGGATCAAGACCACGGCGGAAACCGCCATCACAGACAGCCACTTTAACACTCAAATCGCCACGGCGGTAACAACAAACACCGCGGCGGTCACCGTCAACAGACAGGCGGAAGACATTGTACCACCCACCACATTACAACCCGCCTATCCGCCAGCTTTTCCGGGGCGGTACCAACGCCATCAAAAGCACGGCTGAAACAGTGTTTGGAAGGGAAACCACTCACTGCTCGACACTCAACGAAGAACCAAGACGCCATGGAGCCCGAGCTGCAGGTCCTGCCAATGCTGGTCTACCTCCTCATCTACCAGGAACACCAAAGATGGCAGCAATGACGATGGTGAGTACTGCACCTAGTACACAGGGGAGGGGTGAGGGGGGAGGAAAAAGAGGGTGACACACACACGCAACACGCAACACGCAAAACCCCCACCCCCGCCCTTACCCACAACACCATACACACAAACAGATCCAACAACATTACAGAACGCAAGGACAAAAGGAATTGAGTAAAACCAGTGATATTTTAGAAATAGGCAGATATACTATAGAATTTGAAAAACAGTATTTACACAAATATACAACATGTACAGAAATCCGTACATTGTCCTTCCCAAATGTTTGTGGGCCACTGGGCCAAAAATCATGGGCCAAGCCCACACTTGACTCCTGCCTCAATACGGAGAGAACACTGCAAGGGTTTCAGGTCAAAAACACACAGGCACCTCAGGGTGACGGGGAAGGGGGGGCACCTCAGCCGGAAGATGGAAGAACAAAGTAGTACAAAGCCACAGTCTCTCAAGTGGGTGGTTTGCCCACTGCTTGATCCTGGGGAGTGCAAAGCCACAGTCTCTCAAGTGGGTGGTTTGCCTACTGCTTGGTCCTGGGGAGTGCAAAGCCACAGTCTCTCAAGTGCGTGGTTTGCCCACTGCTTGGTCCTGGGGAGTGCAAAGCCACAGTCTCTCAAGTCTCTCAAGTCTCTCAAGTGGGCGATTTCCCCACTGCTT
The DNA here is from genome assembly GCF_031143425.1 of Pleurodeles waltl. Taxonomy (NCBI): domain Eukaryota; kingdom Metazoa; phylum Chordata; class Amphibia; order Caudata; family Salamandridae; genus Pleurodeles; species Pleurodeles waltl. The sequence continues at coordinate 692,778,189 of NC_090440.1, read as the reverse complement.
GGTCCTGGGGAGTGCAAAGCCACAGTCTCTCAAGTCTCTCAAGTGGGTGGTTTGCCCACTGCTTGGTCCTGGGGAGTGCAAAGCCACAGTCTCTCAAGTCTCTCAAGTGGGTGGTTTGCCCACTGCTTGGTCCTGCGGAGTGTAAGGATACAGTCTCTCAAGTGGATGGCTTCTTCACTGGTTCTAGAGGGGACTTTGTGCCCAGTGTGCCTCATCCTGCAAAGGAGGGGGTGAGTGGATGCATATCTCCTTTGGTTCTGGAGGGTGGTCGGTGCCCAGTGTGCTTCATCCTGGGAAGGGTAGGTTGAGTGGATGCATATCTCCACTGGTTCTGGAGGGGGCTTTGTGCCCAGTGTGCCTCATCCTGCCAAGGAGGGGGTGAGTGGATGCATATCTCCACTGGTTCTGGAGGGGGCTTGGTGCCCAGTGTGCTTCATCCTGCCAAGGAGGGGGTGAGTGGATGCACATATCCACTGGTTCTGGAGGGGGCTTGGTGCCCAGTGTGCCTCATCCCGACAAGGAGGGGGTGAGTAGATGCATTTCTCCACTGGTTCTGGAGGGGGCTTGGTGCTCAGTGATGCAGTACTTGGGGTGTGCCAGTACACATTCACTTACCTGGGTGTCTGAGGCACGGGATTTGCAGGGAACAGGTAGCATGACAGTTCATGGAGGCAGGGCTCGACTCCATCCTGCGGCGGCTGAGGCTGCTAAGTAGTGGTAGTGCTGGTGCTGGTGGGGGTGCTGCCAGAGGTGGTGGTAGGCTCCAGTTCATCTCCTGCACATGCGGATGGCCGCCCACTGGGGCTGCTGGTGCTGGTAGTGGTCCTACCGTCAGCGGTTCAGGTGGCGGTGTTTGCGGCGGTGCTTGTGACGGAGATGCTGGCGGTGCTGGCTGTGGTGCAGGTGCCGGTGCTGCCAGTGGTGGAGGGAGGCTCCAGCCCTTCTCCTGCAGCCTCGGACGGCTGCCCACTGGGGACGCTGCTGCTGACAGTAGTGGTGGCAGCGGCGGTGCAGGTGGCGGTGCAGGTGACGGTGCAGGTGGCGGTGCAGGTGGCGGTGCTTGCGGCGGGGCTGCTGGCAGTGCTGCATGCGGTGCAGGTGGTGGGGCTGGCGGTTCTGCTGGTGGGCACCAGGCCTTCACCTGCATCCTCCATCGGCTGAAGTGCCTTGCCTTTGATTTTCTTCCCCTTCCTCACCTTGGCAGATGCTGTTGTGCCCTTGGCTCTGTCAGCTGGAGGTTTGGATCAGGCCTTGCTGGGTGGGTCGTGCTCCTTGCCCTTGCTGCATGCTGGCCCCTTCTTTACCTTGGCAGGTGGCGGAATGGTTTGATCCTTTGCAGGGGTTGGCTTTCGTGACGGATGCCCCCTTTGAGCCTCTGGGAGTTGCAGGTTCCACATTGGGTGGCGATTTGGTGGCTGAGGTGCTGGGCTGGGTTCTGGACACCCTGGCCCAAGGGGAATGACGGTGGGGGAGGAAGGGGAGGGAACAGGTCAAAGTTTGCCAGGAAAAGGTTTTTAGACACACTGGGGCGGGAAGATGGAGGGGGTTTGGGAGTGGAGGAAGAGGGCGTGGTTGTAGGAGGTGTCTTTCTGCGGAGTTTGGGTGAAGGTACATGGGCTGGATGCTGTTGTGAGGTGGATGGCTGTTGGGTGGGTGGGTGCTTGCGTTTGTGTAGTTTGGGAGGAGGGGGCACAGACACACTGGGAGAGGACACAGGGGACGTGTGCATGGTTGTGGGGGTAGTGACTGCCAGTGAGGGGTGTGTTGTGATGGGCGTGCTGGTGATAGAGGTAGTGGATGAGGATGTAGTGCATGCAGGTGTGAGTGTAGACGATACGAGGAGGGAGGTGGATGAAGAGGAGGAGGGGAACACAGTGGAGGCAGTGGATGTTGGTGTGTCTGCATGGGTATGGTGCTTGTGTGAGTGCCTGTGAGATGAAGTGTGGTGCTTATGTTGGCCTGAACCACCTTTGTGTGTTGATTTGGGTGAATGCTGGTCTGAAGGTGTGCTGTGATAGGCTGTGCTTGAGGGGATTGGGTCTGGGTAGAGGAAGTTGGAGGGGGGAGGCTAGACACAGGAACAAGGGCTGCCATCAGTGCTGAGGCCAGAGCCTAAAATGCTCTCTGTTGGGCCGCCACACCAGAGTGAGTGCCCTGCAGGTATGCATTTGTTTGTTGCAAATGCCTCTCGACACCCTGGATGGCATTCAGAACGGTTGACTGCCCAACAGTGAGGGATCTCAGGAGGTCAATAGCCTCCTCACTGAGGGCAGCAGGGCTGACTGGGGCAGGGCCTGAGGTGCCTGGGGCGAAGGAGATGCCCACCCTCCTGGGTGAGCGGGCACAGGAAACACGCTGAGGGGCTGCTGGGAGGGCAGTGCTGGTAGGGGGGGTGGTGGCTGTACCTGTTGTTGGGGTGGGCACAGAGGTGTCTGTCACCACCAGGGAGCTTCCATCGGAGGAGGAGTCACTGTCTGTGGTCTCCCCTCCAGTCCCCGTCATGGTACTGCCCTCACCCTCTGTCCCACTGGTGCCCTCACCGTCGGTGGATTCGGCCTCCAGGCCCATGTGGGATGCAGCTCCCTCCATCGCCGGTGCCTCTGCTCCTCCGCCAGATGATGCTAATGCACACAAGGATAGGGTGACAAAACAAAAAGGGGGGGAGAGACAGAGGATACACTTGGTCAATGCCAGCAACAACACTACCGTTGGCATACACAACACACAGGGAGCAGCCCTATGCACTAGGCCACGCCCAACCATTTCCCAACACAGTCACCAGCCCATGGGGTTCAATGCCTAACGCCATAATCTGCACATCTGAAACCCACAGGACCCTGCCCAGGAGCAGATGGCCGCTAAATCGATTGGGGTAGGAGTGATTCTGACCCTGCCCAACAAGGGACCTACCCTGTCATGTTCGCCCTGGCCTAGGGGCATCCACAGCCCACATCCCCCACCCAGGTACCTCCTAACGCGCGCAAAGTCAGGTTTCACATTCTGTACTCACCCCCTCGTGGCTGCTGTGATGCCTCCAAGCGCCCATCCAACTCTGGATAGGCCATCGTCAGGATGTGGAACATCGGGGGGTCATGGTGCGACGGGCACCCCTTCCTCGTTGGGAGGCCAGTCCCAGCTGGCCCTCCATTGTCTTCTTTGCCCAGTGGCACAGGTCCTCCCACCTCTTGCGGCAGTGGGTGCTCCGCCTTTGAAAGACCCCCAGGGTCCGCACCTCCTTGGCGATGGCACGCCAAATAACCTTTTTCTGGTGGGCGCTGACCTTCAGGGAAAAGACAGCAGAAAAGGGAATTATTTACCCGTCCAGACCGTCATACTCATTGCCTACCAGATCCCACACATCCCCTGACGCACATACATTGACCACCTTACATGCTGCACTCTGGCCAGGATGCCTCAGCCTCCCCTACATGTGGCTTACACACACAGCAATCCATACATTCATGGCCCATGCATCATGCTCACAGTGTACTCACCTGTTTGTCTGGAGGACCGTAGAGTAACGTGCACTGGGGTAGGACCCCATCCACCAGTTTCTCCAACTCCTCCGCAGTGAGGGCAGGGGCCCTTTCCCCAGACACGTGAGCCATTGTCGCTTCCAGACACAGGTCACAGCAGCACTTGCAGTGTAGGGCCTCTCCTGTTGAAGGTCAGGTAGCAAGTGACTGATTAAATAGAAAATGGCGGTGACGTCCGCGGCAGTGCGTACCGTCACCGCCGGCGTACATCGCCATTGGCTCCTGGAACCCATAGGGCCCAATGATAACCAATAAAAATGTGCGCGGCAGACATTGACTGCCTACCGCGACAGCGCACAATGCCAGCGCAATTACCTCATTTCAACTTGTCCCTCCTCACAGGTCAGGCAGCCGCCATTTCAGAGGGGCACAGGGCATGGCACCTAACTGCATCACAGCAGACATTGGCACATCAAAGGACTCTCGACTTCACATACTGTTTCTGTGAAGTCAACAATTCATCATTAGTGCAATATAACTGTGAATATCACCCTCTGCTCACCGTTCTCTTCCATAGGCTTCAACCGCTGAGGCAGAATATGAGATGGCGGCATCCTCCGGTAAACAGACCCCTCGTGGACCTAGCGACAGTGGAGGACAGACACATTATCATTACCTACAGACTTGATCATGCCACAATCCAAGAACTGTGTGCCCAATTGAAGCCAGACCTGATGTCTGCTATCCGCCAACCCACAGGTATCCCCCCTCTAGTGCAGGTCCTGTCAGTTCTCCATTTCCTGGCAAGTGGTTCCTTTTAACAACAGTGGCCATGGCATCAGGGATGTCTCAGCCAATGTTCTCCAACATGTTGACCAGAGTGTTGTGTGCCCTGCTTAAACACATGCGCAGCTACATCGTGTTCCCCCAGGTGGAGGGTATGGCCACAGTGAAAGCTGACTTTTATACCCTGGGACATATCCCCAACATCATTGGTGCCATTAATGGTACACATGCAACATTTGTCGTCGTCCCCAGCCACCCACCCCCCCAGAGAAATGAACAAGTTTACAGGAATAGAAAAACGCCTATATCTTGAGGAATATTAGCATCCCATATGTGATGGGCCAACTCCAGAAGCACCGGGTGTGGCTAATAAGTGAGCCAAAGGTCCCCACACAGTATGAGTAGGTGTCTGGGTATGGGGTTGTCCCTAAGGGTTAAAGTGTGTCTAACAGTTGTCCCTCAATATTTGCAGGTGACTCTGGTTACACCAACCTGTCATGGCTACTGACCCAGTGAGGAATGCCAGGACAAGGGCAGAGGAACGTTAAAATGAGGCACATGGGCGTACAAGAAGGATTATAGAAAGAACCTTCGGCCTCCTGAAGGCCAGGTTACGGTACCTCCATTTGACAGGTGGATCCCTGTACTACTCACCCAAGAAGGTGTGTCAGATCATCGTTGCATGTTGCATGTTGCACAACCTGGCCTTGAGACGCCAGGTGCCTTTACTGCAGGAGGATGTGGCTGGAGATGGTCTTGTGGCAGCGGGGGAGCCTGTGGACAGTGAGGAAGAGGAAGAAGATGTTGACAGCAGAACCAATATTATTCGGCAGTACTTCCAGTGACACACAGGTAAGACACTGTAACTTCACTTGACATTTCAGTTATCTGTTGGACATTTTACAAAGCACCTGTTTCCCTATGTTTATGGCCACTGACTGTACCCTTTGCCATCTCCATTTTCAGCTCTCTGTGCCCCACTCTGGCTCCTGCTATGTGTACTGCTGCCCACCAGAGGTCATGCTAAAGTATAATTCACTGTACTTTTGAGTTGCAATGCTTTGATAATGTTGTACTACTACATATTTGAATCATTTGACAGACTTTAGATTGGTATTTGTTCCAAGGGTGTTTCTTTAAGTGCTCATAAGTAGAGGTGGATGTGCAATGGGCTGGGGTGATAGTGGAGGAAAGTCCAAGGTTAAGTCCAGTCACTTGGCATCACAGGTGCATTGTCCAATGGGGCATAGGAAGGGGATTAATGGCAGTTCAAGGTGGACAGGGTGACAGTGTGGGACACAAGGGTGACAATCGGTAGAGTCTTATTTCCTGGCAGGGGTCTTGGCAATGTTCTCTGGCTTCTGCCTGGATCACAGGGACCGTTTGCGGGGTGGTTCTCCTTCTGCAGGGGGTGGGGTGCTGGTGGCCTGTTGGTCCTGTGGCGGGCCTCCTGTCCACTAGCGCCAGCGGAGGTGGAAGGCTGTTCCTCTGTTTGGCTAGTGTCAGGCGCCCGTTGTTGTACCACTGCCTCCTTCATGGTCTTGCCCATATCTGCCAGCACCCCTGCAATGGTGACCAGGATGGTGTATATTTTTGTTAGGTCCTCCCTGATCCACTGGTACTGTCCCTCCTGCAGCCGCTGGGTCTCCTGCAGCTTGGCCAGTATCAGGCCCATCGTCTCCTGGGAATGGTGGTATGCTCCCAGGATGTTGGAGAGTGCCTCGTGGAGAGTGGGTTCCCTGGGCCTGTCCTCCCCCTGTCGCAGAGCAGTCCTCCCAGCTTTCCTGTTGTCCTGTGCCTCTGTCCCCTGAACCGTGTGCCCACTGCCACTGACCCCAGATCCCTGATCCTCTTGTGTTTGTGGGGTGGCCTAGGGTCCCTGTAGTGGTGGACACATCTGTCCTGGGGACAGTGGCATGGGCCTGCTGGGTGGGTGCTGTGCTGGTCTTTCCTGAGGGGGGAGTCTCTGTGGTGGGTTGGGACTGTGGCAGGGGAACTGACTGTCCAGAGGTCCCGGATGGGCCAGGTTGGTCATTGAGATTCAGGCGTGCAGAGCTGCTGTTGTCACTGTGGGCCTCTTCTGTGGGGGGACTGGATGTAGCTGGCACCTCCTCTGCGGTGACATTGAGTATGGGTATGGGGATGCAAATGCAGTGTTATTGTATCTGCGTGGGCCATATTGTGCATGGGTGTGTTTCCCTCTATGATTGTGATTTCCCTGTCAGCTTGGCCTTGTGTGAGTGGTGATTTACTGGGCATGCTGTGGTGATGGGTGTCCATGCAAGTCTGTGATGGGGATCCATGCATTGGTATTGCATGCAAGGCTTGGTATTGGGATGGGTGGGTTGTGATGGTGGGGTATATGTGAGGTGGTGGGGTGATGGGGGTGAGGGTAAGGGTTGTTGTTTGTGATGGCATGCAGGTAGGGTGGGGTATAAAGCAGTAAGGATTTGACTTACTAGAGTCCAGCCCTCCTTCTACTCCTGCCAGGCCCTCAGGATGCATGATCACCAAGACTTGCTCCTCCCATGTTGTTAGTTGTGGGGGTCGACCGCCAGTCCTCTGTACGGCTACCTGGTGTCTTGCTACCACAGAATGCACTTTCCCCCGAAGGTCGTTCCACCTCTTCCTGATGTCATCCCTTGTTCTGGGGTGCTGTCCCACAGCGTTGACCCTGTCCACTATTCTCCGCCATAGCTCCATCTTCCTAGCTAAGGACGTCTGCTGCACCTGTGATCCGAAAAGCTGTGGCTCTACCCGGATGATTTCCTCCACCATGACCCTTAGCTCCTCCTCAGAAAACCTGGGGTGTCTTTGGGGTGCCATGGATTTGGTGTAAGTGATATGTGTGAGGATGTGTGGGGTGATGTGTTGTGGTGTATGCTGTTATGTGCGTGTATGGGTGATGGTGTTCTGTGCCTCTGATTGAGTGGGTGCTCCTGCCTTGTCTCTCTCTGTGTGCTATTGTTTTTTTTCACTGTAAGAGGTTGTGGGTAATGTGGGTGTGTGTTTTATAGTGGTGTGTGGGAGTGGTGTGTGTATATGTGTCAGGTGTGTGTAATTTGAATTGTCTAATGTGGTGGTGTTTTGCAAATGTGTGTGTATTTTGAGCGCAGCAGTGTGTACCGCCAATGGTTTACCGCGCTTGAAAGACCGCCGCAGTGATTCGTGGGTCGTGATTCTGTGGGCGTATTCCTGTTGGCGTGACGGTGTGGGTTTTGCTATCGCCAGTTTATCACTGACTTTTGGTCTGGCGGACTTGTGTGGGTGTTTGTATAGTGGCGGATTTCTCAGTGTGGGTCATAATACCCGTAGTGGAATACTTGCTGCGGTCACGGTATCTTGGCGGCCGTCAGCACGGCGGTATGCGGCATTTACTGCCACGGTTGTAATGAGGGCCAAAGAGTGCTATTGTGCAAAGCTGATCTCACATTGAAGACAGGGCTACCCCACTGATGAACTGGAATACATTAACAGCAGAAAGAAAACCCCACTCACCTTGAGATTTAACTCCCCACTCATTTATGGGTATGTGATTCATTGAATTAATGCCTATTGAAACCATCTACAGATATATAAAAATTACCAGTTGCAATGCGAGCAAGGCAAACTCAGCCATCCATCTTTCCGAATAGGCCAATTGAGTGCCTGAAATCCACTCGAAAACCACGTGCACCAACACCAACCTCAGGTCTTCACAACCACATGTACCCACAACTCAATGCGTCCACAACTGCACACATCTGCAACCAGATTGTCCGTAAATAGACAGGAGCAGCTTCATTCACGCAAACACAGCTGCTTGTATGCGCAGACCACATACTTTCACAACAGCATGCACCCACAACTCTAACCACCCACAACCACATACACCCACATCATATCTATTGGCACAACAGTGTGCACCCACAACTCTAGCCACCCATAACCACACACACCCACATCAAATATATCCCTACAACAGAGTGCACCCACAACTCTAGCCACCCACAACCACATACACCCACATCATATCTATCCGCACAACAGAGTGCACCCACAACTCTAGCCACACATAACCACATACACCCCCATCAAATGTATTACCACAACAGAGTGCACCCACAACTCTAGCCACCCACAACCACATACACCCACATCAAATGTATCCCCACAACAGAGCGCACCCACAACTCTAGCCACCCATAACTCAAACACCCACATCAAATGTATTCGTACAACAGCATCCGCACGATTCCCCTGCAGACACCTATAACCACAATCGCATGGACTAAAATACATCAGAGTAGTCCTGGGCTGAGAGCTGAGTGACAGCAATTGGAGATTTATGTGCAGCTCAATTGAAACTGCCGTTTGCTCTTGGGTCAGCGGGGAATGTTTTCAGAGTAAAACAAATATTAAACATAGGAAAGTTCTCCTCTGTAAAAATGATATAGTGTCTGTCTGCTAATATTGTGAAATCAAGCAGCAAAGCCGAGTGGGATGTACAAGTGACGGTTATCCAGCCTGGACTGTGCCACTGTGGTATTGTTTCATGTCCAGAGATACAGCTGCACCGAGTACATTTATTTATGTTCAGAAATCTATGCCTGGAGTCTACTATTTAGATATCCAGTTTATGTCCTTCAGTGCTCCCAGTCAATTGCCAGGGGAAACGTTCTGTCTGCTCATCTTTTTATGGCGAGTATACATTACCTTTCACAGGACAACCTCACAGCCATGTTCTGTTTAAAATGATGCAATGTATAATAGGACTATGTATTATTCTGGGCCCTCGGGAGTATCACATTTCAGGCAATTGAACAAAGGTCCTGAGTCAGAAACTAATATTTGCAAACTACTTATATTGGACACATACCTGCCCCATCTTCATTTTTCGTGGTCTTCGGCCAGGAAGCAATTCTCACTGTCCGAGGCAGACACTGCTGCTCAATGTTATGTTATCAGAGATTTGCAAAGCATGTGAAATGCGAATCTTGCAAAGGTGTTTTTTTCTTAATAGGCAGTGTTAGAAGTCCTTAGCTGCAGCAAGAAACTGTCTGACTGTTGCCTCTCAGCCTCTCAGCCTCTCCCCAACAACCCACCCCTGAAAGTCCTGAATCATGCATCATGCTCCGTGCGCTGAATCCTGACTCCTAGAGCTCCCTACTTCACTTCCTCATTTTGTCACTTTCATCAGCAACCACATCCCCCTTACCTAGATACCGGCTACTCCGACCCCCGCCGCACAATGTCCCACCCACAGGATATACCATGAGAGAAAATCCTCACTTGCAGGGGGCTAGGTGGGTTTCACTTTAGTTTGGGTGAAGTCAGGTAGAGCTGTAACTATACCCACCTTCACAAATGGCAACGTTTGCCTACTTAGAAGTGCTTCATCGGTAAAAATAACATTTTGCCTACTCGAACCAACTACTTTGTTTGTAGTTTTGTAGGAGCTCTTAGTTAGGCGAACACTGTTTCTTTAACACAGTCTCATCTACTTACTAGTAGTGCAGTACAGAGGCAGAAGGCAGATTCAGAGAATATGTGTTAAGGGTTAACAATTACCAGCACGGCACTTGTATAACAAAAACACTCAGAGAAGCTCCCAAACCAAATTAGTTAAATAAAAAAATATTTTAGGATTACAATAAGGTCAAAATGACAAAACCTCGAACAGTCAATGACAGTTCCTGCACAGCACTCGCAAGTGGCCACTGAAGACGTCTCCTTCCAGCCACATGACCAGTGCTTAATTTGTGCTTGTTGTTTCTGGTGCTGAGCACCGGCATTTATTTTTGAGGGCCGGCGCTTAGTCTTCTGCCTCAAGCATTTGCGGGGAGCAAAAGTCACGTTTGGGAAAGACGGAGGAAGAGAAAAACGAAAAAGCGTCACAATGAGAGAAACCAGAAAGCTGCAGGTATGAGCTGAAGGGGCAGCGAGTGGCTTTACATGGATTGAAGAGGTCCGAGATGGCTTCAGGATTACGCTGCCTCAGTATTCCGTGTTTGCACATTTAATTGCAGCAGCCGCGTGTTTATGAGAACGGCTTTGGGCACCGGCGCCTTTTTATCGGGACATAGACTCCGACACCCTTAGTTAGTGTAAAAGGCTATTTATTAGGACAGGCTTGCTTAAATGTTCATAACAGACAAATATAAACAGAACTTATAACAACCTTTATTTTAACCTTGTAACTCCCTTTCATCCATTCACATTTCAAATCTCCACTTATCCTTCGCATCTCCCCACTTCACTTTTATTTCATACATCCCTCTTTTTCTTCTATCCCTTGCCTGACTCTGACATCCCCCCGTATGTCATCCTTCACCTGCCTCTTTCTCCCCTGGAAGGGTGGACAAGCCAGCATCTGACTCTCCACCCTCCCCCATCCACAGCCCATGCTGAGCAACCTGCCCTAAAACTGGCAATGAACAGTACCCCCCTCATGCCCCCCCATCCATGCCACTCATTCTAACTCCCCCTGTCAATTCCACTCACACCTGTAGGGCAGGCGGGTGGCCAACCTCTGCTCAGCGTGACTTGCTGGCACCGAAGAGACCAATCCCTCCAACCCCACCCCCTTTTGTACTTTCTTAATGTCCTTCCCCTGCCCAATGAAGCAACCTATCCTCTACCCGGCCGTCTGCTTCCGGCCCCAGAGCTCCCGTGGAAAGACTGGACTGCGTCCAGCTCTCCACGGGGCCCTATCGGGACATAGACTCCGACACCCTTAGTTAGTGTAAAAGGCCGTTTATTAGGACAGGCTTGCTCAAATGGTCATAACACGTAAAATATAAAAAGAAATTATAACAACCTTTATTTAAAACTTGTAACTCCCTTTCACATTTCAAACCTCCACTTATCCTTCGCATCTCCCCACTCCACTTTTATTTCCATACATCCCTCTTTTTCTTCTATCCCTTGCCTGACTCCGACCTCCCCCCGTATGTCATCCTTCACCTGCTTCTTTTTTCTCCCCCTGGAAGGGTGGACAAGCTCGCATCTGACTCTCCGCCCTCCCCCGTCCACAGCCATTCAGCAAAACCCGTTTGGCATTTTGCTGCCCCATCAGCGAAACCCACTGCAACTCATGCCTCCCCATTCATGCTCCCCCTCCAAAAACTCTCACCCCACAGACTTGTTAGCAAAAAACGCAACTCCATCAGACAGTGGGCATTCCCCATGTCCGAGAGATGTACACCGTCACCCCTGAAGAGCACTTGCTCTTCCTCTTTCAGACCCTCATGCGTCAACACCTTAATGTCATGGGCCCTGCAAAAAAGCCACATAGCCCTGTTTATTTTTCTCCTGGCCCTCTCGATTGACCCATGTTTTTGTGCCCCACGCCACTTCCTTCTTGGCACAAATTCTGTCCACACCAGGCAAGTCCCATGCATGTTGCTCTTCATCAGGACCAGATCTTGCTGCATGTGTTGCAGTAGGGTGAGCCCTGAAAGACGGACCAAGTCATTTTCCCCCAGGTGTATTACCAGCACATCCGGAAATCCCCAAGTCGGCAAAATTGAAGTGATAAACGGAAGCAAATTTTCCCACCTCATGCCGCTCTTTCCCCACCACAGCACTTCATGCCGGCTACTCGGTAGTCCCAAAGATCGTCCGTAGACCTGTTTCTCCACATACTTGGCCGCCAAATGCATGAAGGAATGTCCAACCAGCCACATGACTGACTTAGCCTTTTCCGGGCCACTTACACAACCTGAAACGAAAAACAAAATCAGCACCTCATGCCACAAAAAACCTAGTCCCCCCTTTCATCGCCCGAACCTCAAAGCCTTGTGTCTACCCTTCAACCGAAGTTAGGTTCTCACATATCTTTCACAGCACTTTGAGCGCCATCGTCCAATGCGCCTGATCCTATCCCAGTCCCACCCCAACCTGGTTGGCTCAGTTTCTGCCCATATTCGAGAAGAGTGTGCACCAAAATTACACGCCTACCTTCCCAGTCGCCTCAGGGCCATCCTCAAAACAGACAACAACTGGAAAGCTGTAACCTTGGTGCCATTCTTCTGCTGAAAAACCCATTCACCCGGACACACTGCATGCTGTAAATGCATCCCATTCACGCACCAGGCATGCTTTCACCACTCCCCCTGACTCCAACCAAACCCACTTACCCTTACCCAACTGGTCCGTTTTTGAGTGCTTCAGCCATATCCCCAGTCTGCCACCGTGTCTCTGCACCTCACACCTCTTCACACCACGTGCTGTGTTGACCCCCAACAATTTGGACACTCGAAAAGCCCCAAAAAACATCCATATCATGCATAGCCGGAATAACGCAACCTCATTCACATTGAAACAACACACTGGCAAAACGTGCAAGATTTCCAACAACAACTCAAACGTAATGGCTTCCCGAACAAAATCTGAACTAGCGCGAACCCTCACCCAACCCTTCAGCAATTTTCCCAAAATGTCATTCTTTGCTGGGTCCCATCCAAAAAACAACATCCCATAAAAAGACAGCCCCGCTAACTTGCCCCTAATCGTGGCAGGCGATAAACCTTTCCGAATTAAAAACAGAACAAAACGCATTACTTGCGCCTCCAGTAATGCCCACTCCTGACTCCAAAACTGCCCCTGAACGCTTCAACGTCCCGAAACTCCAACCATGCCAGGGGATAACTCCTAAGGGTGGATTCTGCTTGCGACCTCTCCACCAGTCTCATGACCATCATGCCCCCCACTCCCAAATGTCCGCCGGGACCGCAGTCTTGAATTCGTCCGCGCTGGGTGGCAACTGTCGGAAACGCTGCCACTGAAAACGAGATAGGGAATCTGCAATGGAGTTGCTTACCCCGGGAATGTGTGCAGCCTTAAATATTATGTTCAAAGTAAAACAACACAACATAAAACTCCTGAGTAACTTCAAAACTCTCACATCTCTTGCTTTCTGTTTGACAACCAACTCCACCACTGTCAAATTATCTACATGAAAAATCACTGTCCTGTTTGCCAATTCCTTTCCCCATACCACCAGTGCCACCAAAAGAGGGAGAAATTCCAGGAAAGCAATGCTCCTCCCTTGACTCAGCCATTGCACAGGCCATCTCTCTGCACACCAATGCCCATCCCTGAACAAACCAAAGCCAGCTGCGCCAGCCGCATCGGAAAACATTTGTACTTGCCACACGGTGTCCTCCTCTCGAAAAGCCATTGAGACCCCATTAAACTGCATCAAGAAAAGATCCCATATCCTTATGTCTTCCTGCAAACCTACCGTCAACCTGATCCTGTGATGTGGAAGCGATGCCCCCGACATTGCTAGTCCTATGCGCCTACAAAAAGTCCTACCCCCGAACCACCCGACATTGAAAATTTAGAAAACCCAGTAGTTGTTGAGACACCTGTAATTCAATTTTGTGCCTCTCCCTGACCTCCCTCAGAAAAGCCAAAATCTCCCCCACTTTCTCTGCCAGTAATCGAGCCATGAAAACCCTTGTGTCCAGTTCAATCCCCAAAAAGGTTAGAACACAACTGGGGCCTTCTGGTTTCTCCGGAGCCAGAGGCACTCCGAAATCCCGAGCCATCTGCTCAAAAAGCCAAAGCGCCCTCCCACACGAGCCTGACTGTGCTGTCCCTACAAGGAGAAAATCATCCAGGTAGTGTGACACCGTCTGATGTCCACCTAACTGCACAAAAACCCACTGTAAGAATGTACTAAAAGCTTCAAACAAAGCGCATGAGATCACGCACCCTATGGGCAGGACTCTATTCACATATATCGCCCCCCCAGCTGCATTCCTAGCAAAGAGAAATCTTCTGGGTGAATCGGGAGCAGCCGAAAGGCTGCCTTAATGTCGCATTTTGCCATCTCCGCGTGCCTCCCGCACCCCCGAATGATCAGTATGGCATCATCCACTGTGGCATATACCACCCTGGTGTCCTCTGGTGCGATGAAATCATTCACTGACGCCCCTTCAGGCCAAGATAAATGGTGTATCAGCCTAAAATCCCCTCTGCTTTTTTTGGTACCACCCACAATGGTGATATCATCAAATCTTCCAGTGGCTACCCGTAAAAGGGGCCAACAATCCTGCTTTCCACTACTTCCTTATGCAGTTTCTCTCACACTACCTCCGGCATAGTTTTTGCTGACTGCAAGTTTTCCGCCCATCTCCTCTTCCTCAGACCTTGATAACCCACATGAAAACCTTCTGTGAATCCCCACTCCATTTTGAGCGCTGTGTCCATGTCAGGGTACACGCGCAACCAATGCACTAATGCCTCCAATCTAATTGGAGAAGGTGCCCTTTGGCGCAGGAGTGCCCTGATCCCCTGTACCCCTACCTGCTCTCCACTGTTCGGCAGGACTGTTGAGCGAGAAACACTGCCTAACCGTGTGCCTGCCCCCACATTTGGAACACTCGTGTCGAAACTTACAAGGGTGCCTAAAGCAGAACCCCTTATTGAAATTCCAACAGGCCCCTGATGTGGGACGTTGCTGAAAAGGCTTATACACTACCGGGAGACCACTAGCCGTATGGGTAGCTGCAGCAGAATGCGACAATGCCATCCACTGCATCCATAAGTCCACATCTCCCCACGGCTTCTCTGAGTTGATGCCAACTCTGGCCCGAAACTCTTTATCATAATTCAGCAAAGCAAAACCACCAAAATGCAGTTGAGCCTTCCTAATTATGTCCATGTACTTGAACATGGCAATGGCCCGATCAATGTATCTCTCACAATATATGCTGGCAAAAATGAGGAAAGCCAAAGTCCAATTGTCAATGGTTATTGGAACTCGCTGCTGTTGCAGCAACTCCTATTCCTCCTCCTTGGAGCCCTCCTTGGCCTGTATATCCCTATGCAGGAGTTTGAAAACATCCACATATTCATGCTTCCAAATCCTCGCCTTCGTTTTCTCCGCCACATGCGACCCTAAAGACATTGCAAGACCCATATACTGTAGTCTCTTCCTGTGCCCAGCCACCCCTTTCTCTTAGTCCTCTTTTTTGCCATCGTTCCCTTGATCCTCATTTCCCTTCTTTGTCCCTGTGTCCTTGTCAGTCTTCTTGTCCGCCCCACTTGTGGCCCCATCTCCTGACTCCAACTAAAAGTGCACGGAATCCTCCCCCACTCCTACAGATTTATATTGAGCCGTGCACCCTATTCCCTTCTTGAGCTCCCATGGTGCCCACCATTCTCCTTTACCTTGCAGACCCCGAGCCATCACTCCAACGTCCGTCACTGCCTTGCGCCTGCCGCCTTCCTTGCGGGAGACCGTGCGTCCTTGCACCGTTGCAGGCACCTGTAACACAGCAGCAAAAGAGGGGGTTGCTCCGCTCCTGCGCCCCTGCCCCTTCCCTTGCACCCTGATCACCTCTTTTTCCCGAATATCACCTTCTTACCACTCATCCAGCTCATCATCATAGTCCAGCTCAAGCACCGCTTCTTCATCCATTCCCATTTCCTTATGTAAGACAATAGCATCCCCCATGCCATATTCATCTCCCACTCTAGAACCCCCTCGGTGCAAACCAGTCGTAGTCTTCCTGCGCTCCCAGGGTGTAGAGAAGGCTGCAGAGGAACCCTCTAATGCTTCCGACCAATGTCCAGGGGCCATAGTGCGCCCCTTTGGCTTTGCCACCTTTCTGCCCGCCTCAGATGCCGGCATTAACTCTCCTCGCCGCAACTGGCCGTGTGCGCCAGGCGCTGCCGTCACGCTGCCAGACCTGCCAGCCGCACAATCCTTCTGCATTGCCCCTTGCTCCTCGTGTGGTATCCATACCCAACTGCCCTTCTCTGGCCTGTACCCCTCATCTGGGCACTCCCCGGTCCTCACTGCCTTCCTCTTTGCCTTCCTAGACTTGCCCTCTGCTTCGCCACTTTCCCTACACAACTTATCTCACCTGCGTTCTGTCTCTTCCACCAGTTGCCTTTGTTCCTGAATTCGTGCCTGAATGTCCACAGCCGCCCAGTCAGTAGACGTGTGACGGCTGGCCCCCTAGTGTCATGCTCCATCCCACTATCAATGTGCATGTCCTCCTCCCCAGGTCGTCTGCCTTGCCCCCAGCGTAAGAAACAGCACCCTCCAAGTTTGCCACCGCAATGCCGCGCCTTATCCTGCCCTGCAGTGCTCCCACATTTATCTACGGAGCCCACCCTAGTGCCCCTAGTTGTGGCCCAAACCATAGTGAGATCAAGGGGCTGCACTGCCCCCACTGACAACACAGCAACCTTCTCTGCCTGCTGTGCAAGCACTTGTACGTTGTCCCCCAGCCCAGAAGGGCCTGGCATAGCCCCCTGTGGCCCCTGCTTTGCCATTTTCATCCTCACTTGTCCTGTCCCGAATCGTGGCTCACTTTGCTGCCCTTGATCCATCAAAACAGAAAGGGGGGCGCCTGCACCGCCCCCCCCTTTCTTCACTTTCTTCTTAAACCCCTTAGCCAGGCAAAGACAAGCGGCAGTAGCCGCTGCCACGCCCCGCACCGCTGCAGGTGGCGAGCGCATCATTCCGACCCAGACCTCATCAAAGATGTCCGGCCGCAAAAGATCACTGCGTCCCGCTTCCCCGAGTACGCGCAAAGCGGCCCTCACTGCCGCAATGTCATGATCGCCGGCCTTACCGCGCTTCCAACACTCAGGCGACGGGCATGCTAAATATACAGCGCGCCTGTCCAACTAAACTAGGTAAATGGGAAAAATTGCCAACCTCAACACGATACAAAAAACCCCGACTCTTCCCTTGTCTTGTAAATAACGAACCCCTTTACCACGCACCTTGTATAAACGTCTACCTCCACCTAAAACTAGATTGGCCAACCTCTGCGCAGCATGCCTTGCTGGCGCCAAAGAGGCCGATCCCCCCAACCCCACCCCCTTTTGTACTTTTAATGTCCCTCCCCTGCCCAATGAAGCAACCTATCACTTTCAGGAACACAGAGTCGGGGTAGGTCCTTGACGACCATTGACAGCGCCACATTCTGCGCTTTTGACGAGAATTCCGTGTACTCCTAGGGCGCCACAATCCCTATTTGGGATGGGCGACTTTTATTTGAGATAGACTGACCAAGACGTGCAGTAGACAAGTAAGTCACCGGATTATATATACTTACCTGTAACTTACTTAGGTTCTTGAGGAGAAGTGATAGGACTTTTTGGTCCTGATGAAGCATCGCTGGATCCCTTTGTGACCAAAAGGACGCAAAACATGTTGACCCTTGAACAGAGGGGTTAGGATAGTGTCCTCTAGCCACAACCACATTCTTGTGAGAGTGCATAGGAGCATAATCTTTTTATGCACTCCAGTTATTTTTAATCTGAGCCTAAACCCGTTTCTGACACATTACATTATGATGGTTTGGGTTTAAAGCTATTTTTATTCTTCACCTTCTTTTCTCTCCTCACCTCAGTCACCATTTGGTTTCACCTTCAGCACCTCTTCTAATCTGAAGTACTCCGGTTAAGAGCACCCTTTCTTTTGAAGGGGCGCCCGTCAGGCATTGCAGCGCCGGCCTGATGAGGAGTGAGCCCAGTGATGATGCTCTACATCCTCATGGGTGTGTGAGGGCTCTCTTTGCTCCTGAATAAGCTCCCCTGCATTTGTATTTTCACTTTGTGTCGTTTTGGGAACAGTGTACTTTACAATTTATAGCAACCTATCCTCTACCCGGCCGTCTGCTTCCGGCTCAAGAGCTCCTGTGGAAAAACTGGACTGCGTCCAGCTCTCCACGAGGCCCTATTTATAAATTAAGCACTGCACATGACACAGCTTCCAGCTCCAAGCTTTCCCTAACCTTCAGTCAGGCTGAAGAGGCTGGATGACAGTCACCTGGTGTAGGCAAGAACAGTTCACAGCATACAAACTTTACAGAGTTCCTTATGTAGTGTCTTCAGCTCGCATTGCCATAGACAGATTGATCTGCTTCACAAGAAGAGTCTTTGGGTGCTCTTGGGTGGTCCAGGTGAGCCAACCATTGACATTTTTATAGAAAACAGCACTCCAGTCTTGGTTGGTCTTGCACAAGCAAGTTTGTGGGTCTGGTTTTCTGCTCTTCTGAGCCATGCATCTGTGTTCTAGCCTGGGCTCCATGGCTATCAGGTCCCACACAGGGTCTGGGTTTTCAAGCAAATGGCATGCAGAATTATGCCTATCTCCAGTCAAATCCAGCACGTCAATGTTAAACACCATTCGAGATATAGCACCTCGCAGAGGTGGATGGCATGCCCTTTTGTAATTCCCCATATCCACAAAATACAACAGTCTCTCCTCTACCCTGCTGAAAGAGTTGTCAGTTCAAGATTTTTAAAAGGTTATACTAGTGACATTCGAAAACGGGACAGGTATTGATTAGCACATTTACACTGATTCTCTACCACGGGTTACCAAGGCTGGTCTCCCCCCTCTTCACTGGGTTGGGAATCTTTGATCTTAGGCTCCAGTGGAGGACAGGCTGAAAGTATATATCTATCCCCTCTGGTGTCTCAGGCTTGCCAGTTCTTTTGAACATTCCTTTAATCTCCTCTTGGGCCTCCTAGAAAGGTGGCTAAACTCCCCATTTTCTCTTCCCGCAAAAGGCTGCAAGCCCTGTGAGGTCACACAAAAGGAAACCACCCTATCCACAGCTCTCTTGCAGTGGCATTACAAAACTTGAGCCCCGCCCCCTGAAAAGTCAATGGATCCCCCTCTCCGGACTCGCCCAGGAGCTCTCAAGCCAGGGGGCTGTGCAGAGGGGGCCTCCTGGAGCTTGACCCCGCCTGCATCGTGGGGGCTGCTGGAGCCTTTGTTACCCCACTGCTCTCTTGTGCAAGGAAACATGCCGATTGTGTTTCCAGGAGCTGCAAAACCGAATACAGCACCTTTACATGCATTAACAAGCACTCAGATAGTGAGTTTTACAATTTCTTTTTAGGTTTTAAATGTAACATGTGAAATGAGAAATAAGTTAGTGGTTTCTCAGTGCGCAGAGTCAAAATATTAGCGGTGTTCATTAGGTAACGAGCATTGGCAAAGCCAATAGGTCATGCCCATTTAAGAGCTATTGGCTTTGCCAATGTGTTTTAGCCATGTTATACACCAGCGTGGCTAAAAGTTAGCGGTGAAGAGGTGAGTGACTTGGAGTGTCGTAGAATGGAATGGTGAACAGTTGAGTAGAATGTTGTAGAATGGAGTGGCAGAGATTGTAGTGTATCGGAGTGGCATAGTGCATAGTGTGGAGTCATGTAGAGTGGCATACACTGGAGTGGCATACAGTAGAGTGGACTGGTGTGGAGTGCATTGGTGTAGAGGGTTGCAAAGTTTAGTGGCGTAGAGTGCAGTGGCATTGAGTGCAGTAGCATTGAATTCAGGGGCATACAATGCAGCATCGTAGAATGAAGTGGCATAGATTAAAGTGGTGCTTAGTAGAGTGCAATGGTGCAGAGTTTGGCAGTGCAGGATGTGGTGGCACAGAGTGGAATGGAGCAGAGGAGAGTGGTGCAGAGTAGAGTGGCACAGAGTACAGTAGAGTAGAGTGGCATCAATTGCAGTGGCATAGAGTGCAGTGGTGTAGAGTAGAGTGGGATAGAGTGGAGTGGCATAGAGTTGAGAGATGCAGAGGGCGGTCGCACAGAGTAGAGTCTAGATGCATAGAGTGCAGTGGCGTAGAGTGGTGCAAAGTAGGGCTGCATAGAGTGATGCACAATAGAGTATAGTGCCAGAGAGAGCAGTGGCATTGAGTGCAGTGGCACGTGGAGTAGCGTAGAGTGGAGTAGTGCAGAGTAAAGTGGTGTAGAGTTCAGTGGCAGAGAGTGCAATGTTTCAGAGTAGGGTGTCAGAGTGCAGTGGGGTAGAGAGGAGTTGAGTAGCATAGAGGGCAGAGGTGTAGAGTACAGTGATGCAGAGTAAAGTGCAGTGATGTTGGGTGCAATGACATAAAGTTCAGGTGTGTAGAGTGCATTGCTGTAAAGTGTAGTGCTTTAGAGTGCAATGACATAGAGTGCAGTGGCATAGAGTGGAGTGGCGCAGAGCAGAGTAGAGTGGCATAGAGTTCGGTGGCATAGAAGAGATTGTTTTAGAGTAGAGTGAAGTGGTGAAGAGTGGACTGGTACAGGGTAAACTGCAGTTGCATAGAGTGTAATGGCATAGAATAAAGTTGTGTAGGATTCAGTGGCATAGAGTGCAGTGGTGCAGAGTAGATTAGAGTGGCATACAGTGGATTGGCGTAGAGTGCAGGGGCATAGCGTTGAGTGTTACTGAGTACAGTGCATTCGTGTGGAGTATGTTGACATTGAGTGCAGTGGCATAGAGTACAGTGGTATAGAGTGGAGTTGTGCAGAGTAGATTGGTGTGGCCTAGACTGGGGTGGTGAAGAATGCAGTGGCAAAGAGTGCAGTGGTGTAGAGTAGAGTGGAGAAGAGTGCATTGACATAGATCGAGTGGTACAGGGAAGAGCAGAGAGGCATAGCCTGAAGAGACGTAGGGCCAGATATATCAAAAAAACGATTTGGGTTTCCTAAATAGCGAATTTTAAGAAATCGCTATTTAAGAAATGCAAAATGGTATGTATGATTTTTGCGATTCGGTAACAGCGATTTCTTAAAATTTGCAAATGCTATTACCGCATCGCAAATAGAGAATCCAACCCCATTCGCACCTATGTGCCTGCTGCAAATGTTTTTGCATTTCCCAAATTGCGAATTCCAGATAGGAGTTTGCAAATTAGGAAATGCAAATCCCAGGGTGCTGGGGGCCTAAGGCCCCCTCTGCTGCACCCCAAAAATATTTTTACGGACATGTGAAGCACACACATTTTTAAAATTGACGTGTAGCGCACACATGCCCCTAAGGCATGTGTGTGCTACACGTCAATTTTAAAAATGCATTTATAATGCATTTTTTAATTTGCACATGGTTACCACCAAACTTTAATTTGTGGTAATCGCATTTCCTAAATGCCCAATTCGCATTTAGGAAATGCTTGATACGTGTGCTTTTAAAATCGCAAATAGGAATTCTCTATTTGTGATTTCCAATTTAGAGAATCGCAATTTGCGATTATCTAAATGGGGTCGTAATTTTAAGGAATTGCTATTTTAGCGATTCCTTAAAATTGCGCTGCGAATGCCTTTCATACATTGTGAAAGGCATTTTTGCATTCGCAAACTGCCGAATTTTGCAATTTGCACCGTTTGCGAATGCAAAAAATCTTGATACATCTGGCCCACAGAGTGCTGTGGCATAGAGTGGAGTAGTTCAGAGTGCAGACTGCAATGGCATGTAGAGGTGTAAATTGGAGTGGTGCAGAGTATGGTGCAGTGGTGTGGAGTAGTTCAGAGTAGAGTCGGGTGATATAGAGTGGAATATTTATGGTGTGGTAGGACACTGTCATTGCAGGCAACACATTTTCAATTGAAATGGCTGTTATATTTGCACAGATATACAGTTTTACTAATATAACTATACAGTACACAGAAGGTAATGTGTGGAACTTGCACACCTAGTGTAATGATTTGTTTTGATCATATGAAAGATTTTGTTTCCAAAGCACTTCAGAAATAACAAAAAATGTGCTTCATTTCTGTTCCAAATTCTGAGATATTCTGAAATACTTACACAGTTTATCTAAATCCTGTTGTGTGCTAGAAAAAAAACTCTTTCCTATCCCCAGTATCCAGCAAGTTTGTCACGTAAATCCTCTCACTTTGAAGTCAGAGAAAGAAAATTAAACAAGCACCATCGGAAGGTAGAGCCTGACATTTGACCTTGGCCTTTGAATTCACAGCAAATGTGACAAGATAAGAGCAAGATTTACAGGGCTGTTTACAGAATGGGAGCATTGGGAAGGATATTTTAAATGAGGTTTGGGCAAGGGAAGGTACAACCTCAAACTGGACAGCCTAAATCAAATAAAGTCAGCAAATAGAAAGCAAGAAAATGTGAGTTACAAACCAGAAAACCAATGGCAAGCAACAGGCAGAATGCATTCCTAGGTCAGTTTTCTGAATGTTCAAAAGATGTCTGTAGCAAACCCGACATCTGTGTTGTCTGCAACTTAACAGCTGCACTGTCTGGTTGGCTGCGACCTAAAAAGGACGAGAACTATAAAAAAAAAGTGGATTTTACACTGACCAAAGGTAGCAATTTGAACAGTCAAGGCACAGATTGTATTGCACATTAAAAACTGAAAGTCTACTCATACCTGTTACTTTTTTAAAGAATAGGATGTCCTTTATATATAGAAAATGCATTTTTATTAAAAGTAGTCACGGCAAAGAAAATGATCAAATTATAGCATCTTTTGGAGCCAAGAAAATGAACACAGAAAGTTTTCTATCACTTTGAAATGTTAATGGTGAATGCTAGATTAGTATTCTGTAATTGGGTGACCTCAACGGCTATCACCAGATGTACTAGTTTTGCTAAGACAATGGACTTCTACAATGCACGTCCCTACTTTTCAGAAATGCCAGTGGGAAATTTCTCCGTCGAAGTGCGAGAAGCTTGCCAAGATGGGGACCTCATTACTGGCTTCTATAAAAATACCAATCAATGTTTTGGTCAGTGACTCATTTGTAATTGTCATCTCCTGATTGCACTCTGGATCGCTGTGTGACATTTCTCAAGTCTTGTGCCTGTCATCCATGAAACTCAGTGAGGCTTTTGGCACACCCTCTCACACCAGCTTATCATTACATCTTTTACGTAACAACACATTAATATCAAGCCTATAATTTAATCTGCTATCATGAATCAACTTCCTTTGGTCATTAAGACAGACCTGAATGATTGGGAATAAGGATGTAACTCGAGCTCGCTTTTGGTCTTTAGATTACTTTTTCTGTCTTCTGGCTAAGAACCATGAAAGCTACAGTTGTATGTCAGAATATTAAGCATAAAAAAGTTGTGCCTCAAAAATATGCCAGCCAGGTAATTGACTAACAAACTTTGTAAAACTAAGTAAATGTACGTAGGTATACCCGTACACTTGGTAACCCTACATCCAACTACTTTGAAGACATATATACCACGAGAAACATACATTGAGAGTTAAGTAAACTAAATTTCTACATACACGCAATATTTTTGTAACTGACATTCTGGCCTCAATATGTTTGTCACATACTATTTAAAACGTGATATTCCGATAGTATACCAGACCTGCAGACCCCTCCCCCCTCATCAATTATGTTGAAGGTGTCAAAGGAAAATTGACTCCTGCTTTGGATTACAGATTTCTGATCCCTAGTAGTAACTATTAAATTCTATCCTCTCATCCAGTCACATATGCTTTGAGTCTAAACACCGATCATGCCTGATGAATGTCCTCAATCTCAGCCCTAGGACTCAGGTGTGCTTCAGATATCACTACATGGTTTATGGGTCTCAGTTTCTTTCAACGGCATAGAGAGTCTTGATATAATGTGGTGGCAACATGAACATGCATATGTAAGAGTAAAGCGAGTTGACGAAAACAAGTGTTTCAGTTAAATAAGAATTATTTCATTAGTTTCAGTTCATTAAATCAACCCCAGCGCAGTCCGGCTTCCTTATGACAAAAAGGGGGTCAAGTCCTTCCTAGGATTGTGTGAGTTCTAATCAGGGTTTGTTCACAATTGTGCAACTTTGGCCCGACCTATTTCAAATTTATTGAAGAACAAACGTCATTTTTGGTGGGACCCTGATTGTGCCATTGTGTTTGCGGGATCAAGAAACAATTATCCCAGGGTAGTGTCTTGAAATCATATGATGCTAATCCATTGTGCTTGCACGTGTGGGTTCGGATCCCATCCTCGTCGCCACATAAAGCGAGTTGACGAAGACGAGCATTCCAGTTAAATAAGATTTATTTCTTTAGTTTCAGTTCATTAAATCAACCCCAGCGCAGTTCGGCCTCTAATCGTCTCCCTACTTTCCAACGCTTCATGCGCTCAGCGCGTTCCAAATGCGAGCCATGCTTCCTCGCGCTTACCACCCCGCGCTCCCCGTTCTACAGTCACTACAAAGAGCTTGTATTTCCCTCACCTTTTTCTGGACACCAGAGCACTTAGAAGCAGCATATGTGTGCACAACTCAAAGCATGCCTTGAGTAGTGCCTCACATGAAACACCAAAAATATTTCATTGATAATACCTCCCCCAATCATCTGTGCAATTTCCTTCTTACACAAAATTGTGGCTTAAGCGTGCAGCAAAACCACACTAGTAGCAGATACACAGTATGCAAATATTACTTAATAATAACAATAGGTCTGGGGCTTGCTTGGTTAACATATCTTATTATTGGATGCTCACAGCTGGAGGTTTTTTTGTGGTAGAACCTAGGCTCCAACATAAACTGGGAGAAAGCAAAGGTTAAGATTTACCAGAACATGCAACAATGCTGCTCCCATTGCAGCACAATGGATTTAAATGATTACAGAATGAGGATGAACAGTATGAACCTAGGGAATACACCTCTAGACACTAGTCCGTAAGCTTCTCCAAGGATTCTGAAAGTACATTTACTACCACAAAGTCAGGCAGTACAGGTGCAAACAAATGAACTCAATTGATAGTCTCATTTCTTCATTTACCACCAAGGGATGCAGCTGTCATCCACTTTGGGTACATAGAACTGGGCAGAAGATGTTTGTGGAGCAGAGAGGACACTTTTCTTCAAGTTGTCCTCCATGCTGGTCCTCAAGCAATTTCCCAATCAGGTTTCAGTCAGACTGCTCCTGTGTTTATCTCCCAGGTCAGGCTTCAACTTCTCCTTCCATGCAGTCGAGCACCTCATCTACTCACTATCCAGGCAGTGCACAGCACCAGAGCCGTTTTAGTGAACTAGATTTTGTAGTAGCCAGAAATTGAAAAAAAGAGTAAGAAAAAGTCTACTCCTGCTCACTTGTCTTTTGCAGCCAGTGCAGCAACGTTTTCTGAGAAGTCTGGACCAACGAAAATAATGAGACTGGAAGCCATCCATTTTATACAGTTCTGGGACCATTGTGGAAACGTGAATATCATATTTCTAGCCAAACAACACTGGACACAGACAGTTCTGCACAGGGGGAAATGGTGGAAGCACCAAAGAGTCAATCACATGTATATTGTAGAGTCAGTGCAGACAAAATGAGTGAGATCTGACCTGTTATTGAACAGTTTGAAGCATCAGAACGATGGAGGCACAGATGGCCACAATAATCTACTTCAAGGTATACAACAACCAAATATCATTACTTGGGTAATCTCTCACTGGGCAAATCTTTTAACATTCCTGTCTAGCCATCCAAATCAGTTATGACAAATCCTTGTGTAGCAGCAGATCTCCATGCCAACAGGGTGTAAATGTGAATTCGCCTGACCCTTCCAGATGGGCTACAGGACCTTAATGCGTTACATTACATAGAGGTTGTCAAGTCCACCACACCAAAGGCAATCTGAACTTAAGCCTTTGCCATCAGCAACATCATAAACACAGACCCCCACGCTGTAACAGACACACTGTATACCTCCCACACATCACAACCCACAACATACACTAATGGGAAACCGAGGGCGCTTATGTAAGTAAATCAAGCTGAAACGGATTGCATCTCTAAAACTTATTTAGAGCACCCACAAAAAGACACGGATCTGATCAAGTAGTTTTGAGTCCTTTCTATTTGTCAACTTGAGAGAAGAAGTGAATAGAGTGGAAAATCTTAAATAGTTCATAGCAATCACAACTGTGTATCTAAGCTGATTGGTTACCCAGTCTTCACCATTAACATACCCGTAACCAAGTCATGGTCAGATAAACAGGTGTGCTCCATCCAGAATTTACCATCTTAAGTGTGCAGCAATGCCCACAACCCTGTAACTGCATCCTGTGAACATATGGTAACAGTGAAAGTATAGACAAAGCTGTTTGGTCCCAACAGCACTCGTCATGGATGTTTGTTTTAATGGCATTACTGATTTCAAAATTCTTCAGAATTTTACTATCGATAAAGTCATTGAAAATAACTATGACTTCCAGTAGGTTTATTATTGTTTATGTATGATGAAAATGTTAAATCCTCTTTTATAAAATCTGGCTCTAGTAAATAGACTTCATTTGTTTGAAAGTTAATTGGTGATATTTTCCAGTCAACATTGTGTCCATTAAAAGATGCCACTATAAAAAATACCCTGTTAATTGTTTCGGCGCGCAATATTCTCGAACTCTTTTTGACCTTTATATTTGGATCTGTAAAATGAATTCTTGGTTCGTTGACTTGTTTGTATGAGATTCAGATTATATTATTTTTGGAAACAGTTTCACCGATGTTTTAATGTGTATGCTGCTTTGAGGTGATGATATGTGTCTCCTGCAGTAAGGCCATGGCTGGTTTGATTCGTGTTAACAATTTGTCACACCTACATATATTTCAGTTTTTTTTTAAATAGCTCTATAATAATCTGTGAAAATAAAACCATACCAAGGTGGCAACAAAAATTCTGATGTGTGCTAAGATTTTTTTTTTAAATGAAGCGATAATTTCATCCCTACAAGTACCCGATCCCTTGACATTATTCTACTTTACTAGCCTTACAGTAAGTTGAGTGGCAAAAGTTTAATTTGATTATCTTAAATGAATTCACATTTCTATTCTCAAAAGTCTGATTTATAAAAGATTGTGTCAGTGGACCTGTGTTTAGAAAGTATATTTCATTTTCCATCGTGGGCATTTAAGACAAATTTAGAAGATAATCTAAGGTCACTGCTAGGAAAGACAATACATTTGCCAGACAGTTCAGTCCTTGCATGCATTAGCTGTGATGCATCAGGCATGCCATTTTGAAATAAATTCCTCTGAGGACCGGTAGCAAATGAAGCTTGAAGTTTATTGGAAACATCGAATTTCTTCCATCCAAAATATTTTCCTGTCTGTCATGTTTTTTTCCCCCAGTGGTTCTCTATTGAGTTATAAAGCGCACAAAAGAATGTAGTGGAACAAGCATGAACAGTGCAGCAATACAAATGTACATAATTGCATGTTGTGCAAAACATCACCAGTGAGCATGTCCAGGGACATATTAGGGAGTTTGGGAGTTTGGGGGCCCTGGGCCAAACGTATTTTGGGGTCCCCTGTTCAGCTGAATTTATGGTCCGTTTCACCTCTTTCATGCCCTCTTTGGCCAGGTGACTGACAGCGTGCAGACACATCTAAATTCTAAATGTGTTTACATGTAATAGTCAGGGAAAGTGACATGTTCATTTAATATTTTAGCACAGTATTAGCGAGATCATTGCTAACAATAATACGTGATGCCCTCCAATTTCTCATATGTGAGGTCCCCTGTTTTGAACTAAAAAAAAAAACTTTTTTATGGATGTTGCATGAAAAATCAACACAACATCTCTTTGTAAAATGTTTGTATTAGACTCTCATATGTCACTCGCATTAAAAATAAATTCAAGAAAAACTACTTTTAGCTGTGCTGTTTATGAATTATTCAAGTTCATCATAGCAAAAGAGTCTGCAGAACAGAGCTGGCCCTATCAGGGACCCCTCAAAGTTGGGGGTCCTGGGCCAGAGCCCACTTGCCCATGCTTTAACATGTCTCTGAGCTTGTCCTTTATGGAGACCAGCTCGAGGCTCCTGACATTTGCAGCTATAACCAACAGTACAGCATTGATTATTGCCTTAATCTCAAACCCGGGGGAGAAGAAAGTGTTAATGTGTCTGCACAGAGTAATAGGAATTTACTGTATCAGGTGATGGGACTCTTCTGCATAGACTAGAAGCTCCCAGTACTAGGGGATTATGTTGTGCCTGCTTAAAAGTGTTGGCAGAGGTGGATAGTGCTATGTCTGTGTAATGCATGATGTTGCAGTCCCTACTTAAAAAGGAACAGTGATGTCTCTTGGGATGAAAATATGTCTGCATTGAACCGAGGTTTGATGTAGTCTGGGACAGTGCAGTGTCTGGATGGTGAGCCACCAAAATATGTTTTTTTTATTGTTAATATGAACAAAAATATTGTGGGCAAAATATCACCAGGAGTCATAATATAATCTGTATAATAAATATATGGGATGCTGCAACCCCTGTATAAATATCTGTCTCTAATATTTTTATATTTGAAGACTTGTGACTCACCCATTTGCCAACTATAAAGAAATGATGTCAGAACTCAGCTGGAATAATCTATTCCAGTTGAACTCTCACATCACAGTACCTGCTGCCACAGCCAGCAGCCAAGGGAAAGGCAGATCAGATCATGGAGCAGAATTAAAGCAGCAGTTTAACGAAGGAAAACAAAACAAAGATTTTCGTTCTTCTTCTCTGTTTTTCTAACTGTACATTGACAAACAGAAAGGAATATTTATGGCAACATGTTTATTTTTGTACTCCTTCGGTAATCATAGAAAAGTTAGAATCTTTCTGCATGTTTCTACACATCACAAGCTTCTGCCCCCCCCTTTTTTTTTTTAAAGAATCTGACTTGTATTAAACATATTGTAATATCTTCTTGCAACTAGTATCTCACAGCTTTTTTATTGTTTCATTTTGCACTAGAGATACGATTTTTATTTTATTATGTTTGCAAACATGCTTTCTCTTTTATATCAAAGAGCTATGTGCCAACGGTGTATGTGGTTTGTGGTAAAGGTAATGGTGTGACCATGTATTATAAGGGATAGGGTACCCCCTGCTGTACATGATAAGGATATATATGCTTATAAAGAAGCTCAACCTTTGGCCTTGTTCTGCTATATGGTGATGGAAGTCCTTAGAAGCTTGCACTATTCTTATAATGTAAGGAAGGTGTTACTTTATCCCATATAATAGGCAACACACCCAGTCACCTGCTCAACTGCAATACCTAATTTCAGTTGGGTTCTGACATCTACTGCCTCCTATCCAACATCTGAGGGGAAAGGCATGTCAAGACATGGAGCATAATTAAAGCAGCTCTTTATAGAACAAAAACAAAATGTTGCTTTTCTTTCTTTGGCTCTATTTTTGTAGATGTGTAGTGACAAGCAAAGCAGAAAATAGAAGTATATGGCAAGGTGTTTCTTTTTTACATTCCTTAGGTAATTTTAGAAAAGTTCGAATCTTTCTGCATGTTTCTAAGCATTCTGTGCTTCTGCTCCTTTTATTAAAAAAAACAAAAAAAACTTGTTTTAAACTGATTCTAATATATGTTTGCAGCAAATATCTATCAGCTTCTGTGATGTGTTAATTCTGCACTTTAAATTCAATTTTTATTCTTTGTGTTTGGAAACATGATCTCTCTTTTGTATGAAAGAGCTGCACACCAGGTATTTAAGAGGTTTGTGGGAAAGGTGATGGTGTCACCATATAGTAAAAGAAATAAGGTTCTACTTGTCATACATCAAAATGATCTTGCAAATCACCATGGAGTTCAGTAACATTAAAAGGAACTCCTTGGTTACTTGCAATATCCTTATAATGTGCAGCAGGGGGTACTTTATCCTACATATTATTTTTAGGCCGTAAGGCAAGTATTAACAAAGGGCTATGGTTAGAGTTGGGTTTGTAGCTAGGATTAGGTTTAGGATTAGGTTTAGATTTTCCGTTAGGATTAAGACTAGGTGTCAGCTAAATTAGGTTTTGGATTGAGATTTAGATTTGAAGTTATGGTTAAACTTAGTGTTAGTCTAGGTTTGTCATTTTACTGTGATTATGCACCAGCAGCAGTTCCTCCATAGGAGCGGAGGAGCATCGCACCCCCAACACTGCTGTGCAGAAAGCATGAAAAATAAAAATGCTAATATTACCATTTTATTTTTACTTTCTGAAGAAAATGGAGTGTGAGGGCAGGGCCAGTGCATCACTGCTGGTGACTGGCAGCAGTGAGAAGTGTCCACTTCAGTTTGAGGAGTGCATGTTGGTTTGGCCTGCTACCTTGCTACAGCCAGACTGGCATGCGCAATTCAAACTACTCCAACCCAGCTGTCTTTGACAGCTGGTTCGAAGAGCAGGTTCAGGCCTCCAGTGCTTTTCAGAACGCTGAGGCAACACACTCCAACCATTCCAGGCACTTCACTCATGCTGCTTAACAGCATGAGAGCAGCGTCTTGATTGGAGAAAGTAGTTGGCTGAGCAACAGTGGACCTCGTGCTCGGACGGGAGTCTGAAGCCAGCTACATTAAGGAAGTGCTTCAGAACATCAGGTGTGAAAGGTAAGTGAAGCATTTTTTCTTTTATAAATAAAATGTTTGTCTTGCATCCCTCCTTTTTAATATCCCACCAACAGCCACTGTTATGCATTATCCCCTTGTATTGCCTACACTCATCTGGCATGTATAGGCTAAAGACAATACTTTGACATACAATATGTATAGATGATAGTATGGTAAAACACACAGGATATACTGAAAGTGCAATATTTTTGTGGGTGATATTTTGCCTGCGATAAAGTGTACCTCAATACTCTGATAAAGGATATTGTGCACAACCTTTTGGGTAGAATGGAAGGAGGGTGCTTTGCCTACTTAGAATGGATGCTGTTGAGTCCTGGGGTGGTGCTGCTTCTGCATAAACTAGAAGTATCCTGTACCCTTGAATGGTGCCATGTGTGCATAGATGGAATGCTTGCCTTAGCCTAAGGTAGTGCTGCGCCTGCACAGACTAGAACTCAAGTTAGCCAAATGAGAATGTAATGACTTGAGCTTGACAGAAAGTTTTACAACCAACTTGAGATCCAAATTACTGAAATCATTGAGAAGGAAACAGCTGAGAGCAGCATCCTGAGAGATCTAGTCTTATCAACAACCATGCTTCCGAAAGCAGTGAGAACAACCTATTGAATATAGCTTTATGTGGGAGTTTAATAGAGGCAAAGTCCGATAGCAGAAGGTTTCTCTGTTTGTTTAAGTATGACAATTCAAGAAGCCCCATCCAGTCAGCAGATAGAGTCCGATCCCCACGCAGCTCTCAAGATCAACTGCCACTTGCGTATTCCATGCACTATGTGATGATGTATTCTACATTCCATGAATAGCTCATCACATAGTTACTAAGTTCCCATGGACATAGAATACCTAGTGCCAGCACGTTACCACACTGTACTTAGGCATATCCTATGGCTGAGAATCTATGGGGAGTTGGGAAATATCTGTCAGTATCTAAATGAGCTGCGAAATGAGAAAGATGCTGGCAACTTTGTGCTTTTTGCAGCATCAGAACTCTAAAGATTAGTGACGGGTTTCAGTTGGCACCACTGTCTATGTGCTTCGTTCTCTTGTTGAGTACTTCTAGGCATGTTTTGGTTTGACATGAAGTCGCCTTGTCATTCGTTGAATGGTCAGACTCAGAGCCATATTTATACTTTTTGACGCAAAACTGTGCGACGCAGTTTTGCGTCAAAAATGTTACCGCCGGCTAACGCCATTTCTGTGCGCTGCTTGGGCGTCAAATTTATACTTTGACGCACGGCGGCACAAACTACTGGTGTGAATCATTTTTTTTACTCAAACCACTGCGTCATGTCGTAAAGAAAAACGAAAATGACTGTGAGCCGGTTTACGACGTCGTAAACTGGATACACGCCATTTTTGCGGCGCAAACAGAGCAAGATGTGCTAAGGAGAGCCAAAATGGATCGCAGATGCTTGTACAGACCTCAGGAAGATAACAACAGACCAGGAACCAGCCAGGAGGACCCACAGAAGACCCAGGACAGGGAGAAGAAGAAAAGAAAGAGTTGCTTCAGTGCAGAGGAGCAGGAAATTCTGGTGAAAGAGGTGACGGAACACCAGCACCAACTGTTTGTCACCTCAAAGTTGCCAATCAGTAGGAGGGAGGCAATATGGCAACAAATTGTTGACAAGATAAACAGTGTGGCAGAAGTACGGAGAACAGTCATCGAGTGCAAGAAACACTGGCATGACTGTAAGTGCAGGACCAAGGAAAAGATGGCCAGGAACAGGAAGGCAGCACTGCAGACTGGAGTTGGGAGCCCAGCACCGCAGGAGGCCCTGGACCACATGGAGGAGATGGTGGCAGCCATCATCCCTGAGGCGATCGTCACAGGGATTCAAGGACAGGAGAGTGCAGACTACCAGGAGACAACACAGATGCAGGGTAAGTCGCATGGGGAATTAAAATGCACAAATGTTCACTGCAAGCGGGGGGACATACCTACTACACAATGCATGAAAGTCATGATATTCAGGGAGTGGCATGGGTAAAGGGGCACGGCACGGGGGCATGGCCCGTTCAGAGGAAACCTGGGGCACAGTACTACACTACAATCTTTGCATGGGGGTATGCTGCCATGCCAAAGATGTTGGAAAGGGAAAGCCAGTCCAGGATGGGGGGTACAACGTAAAACTGGCCTGCTGTCATACATCAGCTGGTATTCTCCCTACATGAACTAGGGCTCAATTAACAGTCTCAGGCCATGTCTGCAAGTGGAATTTAACATTGACAACAGTTGCCACTACCATCTCTGCTGTGTGTGCAGGACAAGTAGCTAATGGCAGTAACGTACCCATGGATCAAACACACCGAAAATAGAAGGTTTGGGATGACAATGTTATCAATCCCTTGTAATCAACAAAAATGTGCTAAACCAGTCAAATGTGAATGTCCATAGTTGCTACAAACATCAGCCATTGTCATAAACATTATGAGGTACACAGCACTAACGTCATACCCATGCTGCATATGTCAGGGTCCAAAATGTGCCTGGGTCACAATAGCTCCAATGACACCATGCAACATCCCAAATGTCATACTGCTCAGACAACAGCATTGAGGGGAAGGACATATGTCCCCGGCTAGTGAAATTCACCCTCACAGTCAGAAGAGGAAATGGAACACTGCTAGGACCATCAGTGCAATCCAATGTATTACACATTCCCCAACATCAACATTACACACTACCAATGCTGACATTTGTAGTGTGCCATGACAGTGCTATACACAGTTATGCTAGGTCTCAGCAACATATAGCTGGATGTGAAATATCTGAGACCGGGTCAGTTCCAGATTGTGAAGTGTGGTGGTAGTGCCATCAGAACAACCACAGCCAGTGCAAGGCCTCACCATGAGAATGGAAGTAGGCGGAGGGTTGAGTAGAACAAGAAGGTGGCAATTCACAATTTGGCCAGAACCAACACCTAGAGGATGTGATGCGGACAAGTCCCAAAACTGACCACAATACATGTGACATGCAGGTGGGGCATAGGCCATGGGAGAATGCTAATATGAAACACAGGAGTAATGAACCGGAACCATGATCACAATGTGCAACAAATAGGAAGGCAGGCACGTCATATTACAAAACCCACAACACAGACACACTAATTGTACCATATCTCATTGCAGAGGACGATGGCTCTCCTGGGGATATGCCTGTCTTGGACTTCCCTGATGACATGGATGACGAGCTGACACACATCAGCCAGCAGACCCTCCAAGATGTCCTTGGGACCCTCCAAACCCCACCTTCCGATGCAAAGGAGGAACACAGATACTGCAGCCATCACAGAGGAACCACCCACCACCCCAATTGTGCAACCTGCCAGCTCCAACCCAGCTGAGGACTCTGACGACACTGCCACCAGCTTTGAGAGGACTGTAGTTGGAGTACAGTGGGAGCTGGCCAAGGAGGTGCGGGTGGGGATAGAAAATATGGCAGCCAGCCTAGAGGAGGTGCGTTTGTGCATGATGTCAACTGCAGAACAGGCTGCAGCCATGCAAAGGCGAACATCAATCTTTCATGAACTTGAAAAAAGTATAAAGGAAATCAGCACAGCTGTAAGAGAGTTGACACAACACCTCCAACAACAATCCTGTCAATGCGTGCATGAAAGAAATATTGACCCCCTCAGGGCCGACCTGGCTGCCTACCACAGTGATGTGGCTGCTATACTTAAGAACCAGCAGCTCCTCCTTGCTGCAGTACTGCCCTTAATAGCCCCACAGTTGGCAGCTACTGGGATGTCTGACTCCATGTCTTCAAACACTGAGGTGTGTGTTGCCCCTTCACAACCAACACCACCAAGGGCAGACGAGACAACACTCACATCAGAAGATGAAGACATGGAACAGATCACCTTCACTCATAAGAGTACCTGGTAGCACTAGTCCCTGCCACATGGCCACCTATAACCAAGGTCCTGTGCTTGGTAGCATTCTTGCAACAGCTGCTCACAAGCACTGTTCCCCAGCCCACTGTTTATCTTGTCACCCTGCCCTGTGATTGTCTCTCACTAACTCATTTGCAAATCCTGTCCCTCTGCACTGTCTGACACTTCACCCCAGCATGTCCAATGACATGTCCTTTTGCACTTGTGTAGGATCACAAAGGAAGGTGTGACACTAATGGACTCACAATCATGGACAATGTACATATAGCACTACAGCACTTTAAAATAAATAGCACTTACACAACAACGTTGTCTCTGTGTAATGTGACAAATCAACCGTGATGGAGATCAGTGATGTTTACCTCAGGTCAATGATTACAGAATGTCAAAACAACTGACCTGAAAGAATGTTGGCTGATATTTATGCACTGTGGTCTGGATTGTACCATTATCTGCCCTTCCTGAGGGTTAATTATGAGGGAAATAGAAACTATACAGTATAATGCTGTGTTGGACAGAATAACGCTTCCTCAAGGGATGTCTAAGCCAAAAATTAATGCCTTCAACTTTTTCTTCAAGCCAATATTTACGTATGTGACATTTGACACAAATGTTTCCTAACACACACCATACAGCATGAATGGATGTGTCTGAGTGTACAAATATGTACCCTGGCTGAACAATGTAACAAATGATAGGGGTGAGTTATGTATACCATACTACATGAGATCATACTACCACTCACCTTAGAAGGCTTCACTTGAACATCAGGCTGCAGGCAGACTTAACACAGTGTCCTCAATACCAAATCTGGTCGCAAAGTATGTGAGATTGAAAACATACATCAAAAATTAATAACACTTTGGGATCCATAGTAACCTTGAGTGGTGGGTGCAATGGATGGCAGATTCTTAGCAAAGTAGCTCTGACGTAGCTGCCAATGTAACAACTCAATTGGGATTTGGTTGCAGGATGGGACACAAATGCAAATACTAAAGAGACACTGTTCACCAATGCCAAGGCCCTGATCCCCAAGCATGTGACAAATACTGTACAGGATTACCTAAATATTGATTTAACAGTAAAATAGGAAGCTAAAACCTGGGGAAACACCTTACCTAACCTAACCTATCCTAACTACACGTTACCCACAACTGGCCCTAACTATAACCTAAGCTAAACTTACTTATCACATTTAATGAAACAACCTAAACATCAACCCCCCTTATAAGACGTGACACTTGGAGAACAGCATATACTAACCTAAACTCATACTATCTTATACTAAACAAATATATATTTTTGGGGATTTCTTTTTTTATATATTTTTTTGTATTTTTTTTTTAACACCAAAACCCCAACATCATCCCCCACCCACCGACACACATAATAAAAAACAGATATTAAAAGTATCAAACCCCCACCCCCCACCCACTACTACTAACTAAACTAACAGCCTATTCTAACCTAACACTAAGCCCCCTAAACCCACTAATGAAAAGAACCAGGAAAGAGGAGGGATGGGAGGGAATCATGGCTGAGGGTAAAATGTTTACAAGTTCGCCCTCCGCAGGGTCTTCTTTATGACACGCACCCTCCTATTCACTTGTGCCACCTCCTGCTGCAGCCTGTTCATTTTCCACAACATACGGTCAATGTCACATTGCATCCACTGAAAATCTGCTGGGTCAATGACTGCAGCAGGGGTGGTCTGGGTGCCAGTTGAAGATGTATGTCCCCTTGTTGGTGCCTTGCGTGTAGGAGGAGGTGCAGGTGGTGCTATGATAGGTCCTGGAACAGTGGAGGTTGACGGTCCAGCAAAGGTGCCTGCTATGGTTGGTGCCCCCAGGGCGGTAGTGGTGATGCTGGTGGTGGTGGCTGTGGTGGACACGGAAGGGCCCCCTTGGCCAAAGGCCCTCCACACTCCGGAGGCTCTTTCATGGCGATAACGCCTTGCCATGTTGCAGAACCCAGACTCCACATCCAGAATGTGGCGGTAACGCATCGCCCGGTGCTGAAACTCCCGAATGTGGATGGGATTCATATTGGCAGCTGTTAAAAAAAATATAAAAACAAACATTAGGTACTTCATTGTGTGATATGGCTCCAGAAGTAAATCAGACACTACATTTAATGTACCAGAAACAGGCCATATCATCATACAGATCACTGATTGTCCCTGAGGAAGTACATGCCAACGCAGCCTACACATGTCCTGTCAAACAGCGCAGCAATGCTCTAAAAGATGTGTAACAACTTAAATGACAAATGCATCATTGTTCAGACATTTGTCACGTACAAAATGCTTCAAGTCCTCCACATGTGACAGGCCAACTAATGACTATCTTCTGGATGACAATCAAGGGCCAAAAGATCTGTGAGTTGTAAATGGAATTGACAGGATAGAATGCAGTTGCTAATCATGAGTGGGTATTCTAGTTTTGGACAAGTGATTTACAGATTTACATGTCTGTGTACTAAACTTGGATCATCAGTCCTTGGTACACATTTCATAACCCTCTGCCTGTGTGTGTGTGTGGGGGGATGGACAAGCAACAAATACTTACAAACATCTAGGACTCCCCAGAAACTTTGGACAGCTGTACATGGGTTTGGGCAGTACACCACAGGTAACGAGGATGTACAACTAGGATACACCCAAACCTTGGACAATCCCATCCACATTTATGTTTAGAAATACAGACAATTTCAACATAATTTCATACCAGTAACACATGACTTACAACAAGCAGATAGATGCAAGCACACATCTGGCCATGAGCTGCATGCACACCTTTGACATTGTACTCAAGTACCACATACATGTAGCGCAACATGTGGAGGTACATGCTGCTAGGAAGTCAAATATACAGTCAAACATGTTCATTAGAGAACAGGGAGGCTCAGGTCTGTGGGTATGACTTTGGAATCCCTAATCTGTGAGATTCAGGGTCTGACTTGCTGACTAAATCATAAATATGGTCCTCTGCTAAATTTTCTTAATAAAAGTTTTATCCACAAAAGTCACCCTATTCAAATGGCCGCTCCTATAGGGCTGCACTACAATCCCAAAATATGACTCTACACTAATGATTGACCAACTCAAAGATAGAAAAAAAATGATACTCCACTCAAGGAACATATCCGATCATTTACCAGCGCATCATACCTTGCTATGTGTCCAACACAGGAGTCAATCACATAACAGCAGCAAACACAACACAGAACAGAAATATCAACACTTACTGGAGATGTCTGG
The DNA here is from genome assembly GCF_031143425.1 of Pleurodeles waltl. Taxonomy (NCBI): domain Eukaryota; kingdom Metazoa; phylum Chordata; class Amphibia; order Caudata; family Salamandridae; genus Pleurodeles; species Pleurodeles waltl. Next base: position 692,740,665 of record NC_090440.1, on the reverse strand, counting down.
GTCCGCAAATTGAGCCACCTCTCAGATAGTGTAGGGGGCAGGTCCACCTGTAAAGCATGGATGGGAGAAATGTGCTCAATGTCTGTGCATTGTACAACACTTCCAAATACAATTACTGTGTGTAAGTTTAAATCAGAAAGCCTCTCAGGCATGATGATACTGCAACCGACATACCACTGCAAACATGTACAGACCCGGGCACTCCAGTGAGTGATACACACATATGTACACACATGCAGTGGCCCTAACTATCATGTGGTGGCAAGCATGCTCCATCATTTGTTTGCAGACTCATTTATGGAGTGTACTCCTCTCATCATGTGTATCAATGAGAGACATGCAAAGCCACTTTCCTGGAGAACTGCAATACCAGTCACTCGAGTATTGTGGCTTGGGCAGCAAAGGACAATCCTTTACTGTGTGACACACCTGTGGGTTGAATTAAGGGCATGATTTATCATGCTTTCCATGGTCCCTTTCATGTAGGGCCTGTGTTGTGTCTAGGTTACATATGCTACATAAAAAGGGTACCCTGAGCCACATATGCCCCCTATGACACCATAATGGAAGGGATCCTGTGCATTATTTGGTGACAGTTTGAGGCTAGCCATGGATTGACCAGTTTTCATATTTGGATACAACAAAGAGATGTATGTTGACAGTGCATATTGTATTCATCCATGACAGACTGCATGGCCACAGGTGTAGCCATTGCACCTAAAATGTGTCTCTCATTGCCCTGTTTACCCAATATGGGTTTCGTAAATCACAGATGAGACACATTCATAATCTTACATTTGCCAATTTGGTTGATCTGTGGATATATAGCAAACTGACACCGTGATATTAATAATACATGGTTCAGCAAATGTGCCAGTGTGTCAATCATGCTTATGTAGTTTTCAATTTATATGTACCTTCGGTATGAGAGAAGTCATAGGAATGCTGGTCTACTGATCTTTGCATACACCCATGTCAGTGATAGCCTCTATATAGAGAGGTTAGCTATTAAACATATGCTGCACTTGATCAGCATGGGTGTGCCAAACTAAACTAGCTAAGTATTAGTCAACTTTATATGTATGATGGAATTGGTCACTGGTCCCTTGCATGTCTTCATGCACTTCATCCATTGTGATCATGCATTCCCCAATGTCACGTATCCTATGATGATCCCATAACTTATGAGAAGTACATGGCAATAGATTAACACAGATGGCAAATGCATTAGCTCGGGCCAGCTATTGTGAATAGGACCAATGCACAGAGGGCCATGGATAGTTGTTACCCTCAATTTGTATAATTTGCTTCATTTTATGTGCCACAGCTATGGTAAGTTGCACCAAACATTTTGATATGAACCCGTGTGCATTACTTTTGGCATCCATCCCTAATTTAATTGCGGCACAAGCAAGTCCAACTATCAGCCTAAGATGTTACCTGAGGTCAGATATAACTTGTTATGTATGTGTCAGTATCCAGTTCAGACATGTATCAGAAATAATTGAGGGACACATTGGCCCTCATTACAACCCTGGCGGTAAATCCCGCTTACCGCCGTGCAGAAGACCGCCAACATACCGCTGCGGCCGTGGAATTCCGCTACAGGTATTACGACCTACAGCTCGGAATCCGCCACAATACAGACACCCACACAAGTCCGCCACACCAAATGTCAGTGATAAACTGGCGATAACAAAACCCACACCGTCACGCCAACAAGAATACGCCCACACTATCACGACCCACGAATCAACGCGGCGGTCTTTCAACTGCGGTAATCCATTGGCAGTACACACCGCCGTGCTCAAAATACACACACATATACAAAACACCACCACATTGGACAAATCGAAATGCACACACCTGATACACATACACACACCACTCCCACACACCCACAACACTATAAAACACACACCCACATTACCCACAAACCTTTACAACCAGAAATTTAAAGCAGGCCAAAGAGATACACTACCTTAAACAACAGCAGCATCCACAGACACACAACACCATCCCTTACACAACATCCACACACCTCATACAACACACACCAACACATCCCCTCACACATCACATCACACACCACCTCACACATCACCCACACCACATCATGGCACCTCAACGACAACCCAGGTTCTCTGAGGAGGAGCTCAGGGTCATGGTGGAGGAAAATCGTCCGGGGAGAGCCACAGCTATTCGGATCACAGGTGCAGTACACCTCCATTGCAAGGAAGATGGAACTATGGCGGAGAATTGTCGACAGGGTCAACGCAGTGGGACAGCATCCAAGAACACGGGATGACATCAGAAAGAGGTGGAACGACTTACGGGGGAAGGTGCGTTCCGTGGTCTCCAGACACCAGATTGCAGTACAGAGGACTGGCTGTGGACCCCCACCTCCTCCCCCACAACTAACAACATGGGAGGAGCAAGTCTTGGCAATACTGCATCCTGGGGGCCTCGCAGGAGTAGCAGGAGGACTGGACTCTGGTAAGTCAAATCTTTACTACTTTATACCCCACCCTACCTGCATGCCATCACATACCCCACCCTTACCCTCACACCCATCACCCCAACAACCCACAGATACCCCACCAACATAACCCACACATCCCAAAAACAAGCCCTGCATGTAACACCAATGCATGGACACCCATCACCAAAGCATGTCCAGTACAGATACCCACACAGACCCCAAACCAACTATCACACAAGTACCAAGCCAAGAATGCAAGCACTGGAGTAGAGGGTCACTCACACATTGCACATGATGGCACACACAGATGCAATAATTATGCTTTTACACCCCTACAGGACCCCTACCCAACATTACCTGACAGGAGGTGCCAGACATATCCAGTCCCCCCACAGAAGAGACCCACAGTGATGACAGCAGCTCTGCATGCCTGGATCAAGATGACCAGCCCAGCCCATCAGGGACCTCAGGACAGTAGGTTCCCCTGACACAGTCACAAGCCACCACCGAGCCTCCCCCCTCAGGAAACACCACCACAGCACCCACCCAGCGGGCCCATCCCTCTGTCTCCAGGATACGTCAATCAACAGTGTGTCCACCACTACAGGGAACCCAGGCAACCTCACTAACACAGGATGATCAGGGACCTGGGGGCAGTGGGCACACGGTTCAGGGGACAGAGGCACAGAACAACAGGGAAGCTGGGAGGACTGCTGTGCGACAGGGGGAGGACAGGCCCAGGGAACCCACTCTCCACGAGGCCCTCTCCAACATCATGGGAGCTTACCATCATTCCCAGGAGACAATGGCAACGGTAGTGGCCAAGTTTCAGGAGACCCAGCGGCTGCAGGAGGAACACTACCTTGGGATCAGGGAGGATTTGAAGTCCATTAACAACATTGCAGGGGTGCTGCAAGACTTTGACAACACCAGGAGGGACAGAGTGGCACAACAAGGGGCCCCTGACACTAGCCTGGATGATGAACAGCCCTCCACCTCTGCCAGCGCTAGTGGACAGGAGGCACTGCCACAGGAACACGACACCAGAACCCCACCCCCTGCAGATGGAGAACCACCCCGCAAACAGTCCCTGAGATCCAGGAACAAGACATAGAACATTGCTAAGACCCCCGCCAAGAAATGAGACCCCCCCTGAATGTCACCTTTCTGTCCCACGTTGTCACCCTGTTTATCCTTAAACTGCCATTGCACCACTTCCTCGGCCCCTTTGGACAATGCACCTGTGAAACAAATAGACTGGACTCTGCCATGGACATTCCTCCACCAGCCGCCCAGCCCATTTTACAACCCCCTCCACTTATTAGCACAGAAATAAAGACACTTCAATCACAAAACAATCTTGAGTCAGTCTGTGCTTTCACAAATGCGTAATTGCAATAACCATGGAATATAGCAATGTCAATTTACTTGTGCACATACCAATGTAACACAGCTGTAGGCCAGGAGGGAACATAGCAGAGGGCACAAAGTGGGACCCACATCTGTGAAATGGAAAGGCAAAGTGAGAAGTCAGGGTCCATACACTGAGTGAAAATGACAGACTTATGCTAGCTCCAACAATAGTATGAGATGTGGGAGGCAGTGACATCTTCTTACCTGTGTCTCACTGGAAGTATTGCATGATTATGTTGTTTCGGTTGTCGATATCCTCTTCTTCTGCCTCCTCTTCTTCACTGTCCACAGGCTCCACAGCTGCCACAAGACCACCATCTGGCCCATCCTCCTGCAGAAAAGGCACCTGCCGTCGCAAAGCCAGGTTGTGCAGCATACAGCAGGCCACGATGATCTGGCACACCTTCTTTGGTGAGTAGTATAGGGAACCACCTGTCATATGGAGGCACCGGAATCTGGCCTTCAGGAGGCCGAAGGGTTGTTCGATCACCCTCCTAGTTTGCCCATGTGCCTCATTGTAGCGTTCCTCTACCCTTATCCTGGGATTCCTCACTGGGGTCAGTAGTCATGACAGGTTGGGGTAACCAGAGTCACCTGCAAATATCGATGGACAACTGTTAGACACACACTAACCCTTAGGGACAACCCCAGACACCTATTCACACTTTATTGGATCCTCGGCCTCACCTGAAGTTGCCCCATCACATAAGGGATGCTGCTATTCCTCTAAATGTAAGCGTCCTGCACTGAGCCAGGAAACTTGGCATTCACATGGGAGATGTACTGGTCCGCCAAACACACCATCTGCACATTCATCGAATGGTAGCTCTTCCGGGTTCTGTACACCTGTTCAATCCTGCATGGGGGTACTAATGACACATGTGTCCCATCAATGGCACCAATGATGTTGTGGATATGTTCCTGGGCAAGTCACCTTTCACTGTGGGCAAATCCTCCACCTGAGGGAGCACGATGTAGCTGCGCATGTGTTTCAGCAGGGCAGACAACACTCTGGACAACACGTCGTTAGAGAACATTGGCTGGGACATCCCTGATGCAATGGCCACTGTTGTTTGAAAGGAACCACTTGCCAGGAAATGGAGTACTGACCGGACCTGCACTAGAGGGAGTATCCCTGTTGGATGGCGGAAAGCTGACATCAGGTCTGGCTCCAACTGGGCACACAGTTCCAGGATTGTTGCACGATCAAGTCTGTAAGTGATAATGATGTGTCCCTCTTCCATTGTTGACAGGTCCACCAGGGGTCTGTACACCGGAGGATGCCGCCATCTCATCACCTGCCCCAGCAGACGTGCCCTATGGAGGAGAACAGCGATCAGAGAGTCAGCCAACTCTGAGGTATTACAAAATGTTATTTGCTGAAAATGTATCAATCCGCAATGTCCCTGTAACAGTGTGTATTCCAGGCCTAGATAGGTGTGACGCAGTTATTATTAATGCCATGTGGCCCCCTGAAATGGCGGCTGCCTGACCTGTAAGGTGGGACAATGGGATATGAGGTAACTGCGCTGGTGTTGTACACCGTCGCGGTGGGCGGTCGAAGACCGTGGCACAATTCAGCATTGGTTAACATTGGGTCCTATGGGTCAGAGGAGCCAATGACGATGTATGCCGGCAGTACGCAACGCCGCAGACGTGACCGCCATTTTCTGCCTCTTCACTCACTTGATACCTGACCTTCAACAGGAGAGGACCTACACTGCAAGTGCTACTGTGATCTGTGTCTGGAAGCGACGATGGCTACAGTGTCTGGGGAAAAGGCCCCTGCCTTCACTTCGGAGGAGTTGGAGAAACTAGTGGATGGGGTCCTCCCCCAGTACATGCAACTGTTCAGTCCTCCAGACAAACAGGTGAGTACACTGTGAGCATGCTGAATGGGCAATGCCTGCTTTGAGTCGTGTGGCTGGAAGAAACATGGGGGGGCTGAGGCCTACATGTGCGGATGGTGAGTGTATGTGCGTCATGGCATGGGTGGGAACTGGTGGGCAATGAGTATGACGGTCCGGCCGGGTGAGTAATGTCCTTTCCCCCTGCACCATTCCTCTAGTTCAGCACCCACCAGAAGAAGGCTATTTGGCGTGCCATCACCAAGGACGTCCGGACCCTGGGGGTCTACCAGAGATGGAGCACCCACTGCCGTAAAAGATGGGAGGACCTGCGCCGCTGGAGCAAGAAGATGGCGGATGCCCAGCTGGGGGTGGCCTCCCAACGTGGAAGGGGTGCCCGTCGCACCATGACCCCCCTGATGTTCCGGATCCTGGCGGTAGCCTATCCGGAGTTGGATGGGCGCTTGAGGGCATCACAGCAGCCACAAGTGGGTGAGTACACTCTCATTCAGCTGACTCTGCGCGCATTACGAGGTGTCTGGGTGGGGGAGGTAGGCAGTGGGTTCCCCTAGGCCAGGGCGATCTTGTTAGGCAAGGTCCCTTGTGAGGCAGGATATGTGGCACCCCAACCCCACTAGTGGTAAGAGCCATCTACACCTTGTCGAGCTCGTGCCACTTCCAGGTGTGTAGAAATTGGGCTTAGGCCTCGTACCCCATGGGCATGTGAAAAATCTAGGAACTATAAGTGCATGGTGTAGTGCAGAGGGCTGCTCACTGTCTGTTGTGTCCGCCAACGGTAGTGGTGTTGCATGCACTGAACATGTCTTTCTTCTGTCTTTCCCCACCCTTTTTGTCCTGTGGCCGCTCACCCAGGAGGGTGGGCATCTCCTTCGCCCCAGGCACCTCAGGCCCTGCCCCAGTCAGCCCTGCTGCCCTCAGTGAGGAGGCTATTGACCTCCTGAGATCCCTCACTATTGGGCAGTCTACCATTGTGAATTCCATGGCAAGAAAGATAAACGCTCTATGGCATCCCCTTATTTCCTCGGCGACCCCCAAGACCATAATCTCAGGGGTAAGACCCAGATCATATCCCAATACACATTTTAGCACAAGTTGAATGCCGTCTCTCAGTGCCATCAGTTCCCCACAAGTGGCAAACATATGTACAATATCTGTTCCGTGAACCCCACATCTCGGGCAGTTTATCCCTAATGAGCCCCCCACTTGACGAGGTGTGCTGGTGTATGATACAAGTCAAACACGGTCTTATAATGTTGTGCTTGCAACGAGGAAGAGAGTAACATAGTATATCCCAGTTCTAATGATTTAGAAGTTAGTACTCCTATCAGCCAGTTTGTCCTTCCACCTCTCACTGTACTTCTCCAGATCATCAGGTTGTTCTGCCATCAATGATGAGTAGATTAACTTAATTGTTATGTTAGAGTTCCCCAAGATCTCCTTAAGCAACACATTACTTCTGAATCACTGTGCCCCCCGTTTCTTACCCAAAAAGTCTTGTATCTGTAGATATTTGAAAACATCCCTTCGCTCTAAACCGTACTGTTCTTGAAGACTCTTAAACACCTTAACCCTGAGATCATCAAAAAAGTCTCCAAGCCTTTCTATACCTAAAGAAGCCCATTTGACCATATAATTATCCTTAAATATTTCGGGGAGCGATGGGTTGTTCTTTATTAAAGTATAATGATTAAATCTTCCAAGCCTGTTCTTTTTCTGCCATGACCGCCAACATTTTATAGGCCGCCTCTAGTACCTTAAAACGAGTTTTCTTGTATTATCCAGGTTCGTGAAATGTTAACAAGCATCCATTAGCTGCTGCTCCTACAAGCAGCTCATAAATATTAGGACAGTCCTCTACCTCAGTCTCTCCTGTCTTTCCCCCCCATAATGGGTGCATATACTGAAAAGCTGCTGCATTTGATATAATTTCATATTTGGTAGGGACCACCCCCCCTTTTCCCGAGGTAAAGATATGAATTTACCCGCTCTTCTGCACTTGCCATATGCCCAAATAAATCTCATGACTAACCGGTCCATCTCCTCAAACCGAGAGTTTGTAAAACTCAGTGGTATAGCGTGAAAAATATACAATAGTTTTGGGAGGAGAATCATTTTAACCATATTACACCTCCCCATTATAGTCATATGTAAATGATTCCATCTACACATATCATTTTTAGCTTTCGCAAGTATTGGGTCCAGATTCAGATTGATAATCTCTCCTACTCTTGGTGTAATATCGAGACCCAGATAAACTACATGATCGACCCTCCGATTATCCTGAGTGTTTGTGTATTGATTAATCAGTAATTGCGTTTTTGTTCTATTTAGCAAACATCCAGAAAACATTCAAAATTTGCTTGTCACCTCTTCAACTTCTTTCAGTGCTAGATCTGGGTTAGAAGTTATAATGGCTATGTCTTCCACGTATGCTAAGACTTTTGTATCCCGTCCATGCCTACACACCGGTGGGAACCTGCTATTCCCTTCTAACCGTCTGAGCAGGGGATCTATATATAGAGCAAACAACAGCGGGGAGCATGGGCATCCCTGCCTAGTACCTCTCCCTACCTGGATACACTCGGATTGCCCTCCCATTAGCTGTATTCTCACTCCCGGTGACCTATATATAGCCCTTATTGCTAGAATGAATTTCTTCCCAAGACCATAATGCTCCATAACCTGCCACAGATATTTCCAATTTACCCGATCAAATGCCTTCTCTGCATCTAATAATGCGACTGCCATGGGCTCCTCCGTTACTTCTGTAGCGTCGAAGAGCGTGATGACTCTTCGAATATGTTCAGTAGTATCTCTACCCGGGACAAACCCATGTTGTCTAGGTGTTACCAGTTTTTTAATCACCGAGGATAAGAGAGCGGCAAGTATTTTTGAGTAGATTTTAACTTCGCTATTGATTAATGTAATCGGCCGATAAGAAGCCGGGCTCTGTGGGGCCTTCCCTTTCTTCAGAAAAACTACTATGTTGGCCATTCCCCATGATGGCGGGATTTCCCCACCATTCTGCACCTGAATAAATAGCTCTATCATCAAAGGGAGCAACAGTGCTTTAAATTTTTTATAAAACTCTAAAGGGATCGCATCAGGGCCAGAAGCTTTCCGAGTACCAAGTTCACTCAGTGCCTTGTCTAGTTCTAGGCTGTCCATCTGACCTTCCAGATGCAGATGATCCTCCTCTGATAATGTATTAATCTCGATAGAATTCAGGAATTCTAGCATCTCTGTATCCGAAGATACAGATGTGTCATTACATCACTCCGTATAATATCTCTGGAACACCTTCCTAATTCCATCCGCATCTGATACTATTTGTCCTTGCTGATCACTAATCTCTCTAATGACCCCAGCTGCTGTTTTATGACTTGCCCTTATCGCCAACAGGTGCCCAGATCTTTCTCCGAACTCATACCCTTCAGAGCGTTGCGCCAGATATTTTTCCGCTATTCTTTGTGCGGTAACCTTGTTTATTGCTGCTTTTGCTATAGCGATCTGCTCCTGGAATTTGTTTATATCCTCCCCCATTTCTATGGCTATAATCAACTGTCTTTCTACATCTCTAAGCTTCATATGCAAGTCCCTTATTCTGCTTTGAGCGTTTTTTTGTTTCTTAAGGCTAGAATTCAAGGTTTCCCCCCGTACTCCTGCTTTCAATGTATCCCAGACTATCTCTACTGGGACGGACCCCTGATTAATTCCCAAGAATTCTACTATCCAGTTTCTCATATAGTCACAGTATTCAGGATCCTTAAGGAGCCCTCTTTCGAAGGTCCACCTCCTGGCTTTATACTCAAGACCACCTAACTCCAAGTGAAATACTAATGGGTTGTGATCTGAAATAATCTGTGGAAATAATTCCATGCTTCCATGCATTAATAATTCAGGGGATGTCAAGAAAAAATCTAGTCGGGCCAACTTCACATGAGGGTCCGAAAAGTAAGTGTATCCAGGATCTGGATCGCAGAGCTTTACCCAAGCGTCCACCAATCCTAGCTCCTTCTGAATGCCGACCATTGCCTTGGCTTGTGTCCCTGATATTTCTTAACTGTGGGTGCTAATAGATCCTGCAGTCCATCCCAAGAGAGATTAAAGTTGAGATCACCACAGAGAATATACAGGGGAGACCAACTTGCTAGTTCTATAGCGAGGGTATCCATTACTGCTGGATCGTCAGTAACTACCCCATATACAGAGCATAGAGTAAAACTTCCTTTTCCGTAGCAACATTCTACAATTGCCCATCTCCCATTCCTGTCAGCCTTCTGTCTAGCGAATTTTAGTTTATTGCTCCGGTCCAATATTGCCACCCCTTAGGTTTAAAATCTTGTTCTGAGCAAACTATCATTCTCATACCGAGTGACCCTAAAATTCTGCAATTTTTATATTCCACATGTGTCTCTTGTAGGCAGTAAACATCGGCCATAAGAATTTTTAAATCTTCTGCAACTTTTCTTCTTTTTCGGGGGTCATTTAATCCACAAATGATAATTGAGGCTATTCGAAGTCTAGTCATTTTCTATTTTTTTTGTTCCTCACTCCAGTTGCTTTTCAATTGCTTTCCTACTTGGCTGAGTGAAATCTTGAGTATCCTAGATATTTTTCCCTTCTCTGTTTCCTCCCCTGTCCTTATACTTCTCTTGCTTCTCTTGCTTCTCTTTATCCCTTCCTTTCCCATTTTTTCCTTTCCCCCTTTCCCCATGCACCCTTCTCCCCAATCCCTCTTCCATCCCCTTCCCCTCCCCATACCACTCCCATTCATCCCCCTCCCACCCCACTAGGACTGGTTGGGATCTCCCTCTCCCAGCCAGCCCCCCCCATCCTGTTGAGCAATCTGACCACCGTTGGCCTGAATGTTGGTGTCGTATAGATGTGGGCCGCCCGCCCACCACCGAATTTACTTAGTATCTTAGTATCTTTGACCCCTATCACTTGAGCCCCACGTAAGAGCTTAATCATGTAGGCCCGAATGTCACTCCCTTCCAGCCCTTCGTCTATGCACAGAAAACGCAAATTATTTCTTCTCTGTCGATTCTCAAAATCTTCCAGCTTCCACATTACATCAGTCAATTGGCCATCCCGAGTGGCACTCTGTTGTTTAAGGGCGTCGGCGTCCTCTTCGACTGCTGCTATCCTTTCGTCCATCAGCTTAGCTTCAATTTCGGTACATGACTTTGCAACTTTGCAGACTGTTCCTTGCAAGCACTTTGTAGCAACCCTTGCGCTGCGATTTTCAATCCTAGTCTCTGTTTGAAGTTCTTTAATTGAGTTGTATATCGATTGCAGCATTCCGGAATTAGCGTCAACCATACATGCGCTACTTGTCGGACCTCCTGTACATTCTTCCATGTTGTTGTTAAGCAACTGCTGACCACTCGTGGTAGTTGTATCTGTTAGTCTAAAGCCAGAGTAGTCCCACTTTAAAGTCTTGCTACCAATTGATGTAGAGAATTCAGTGCCCTCCTGGGGGCCAGACCGTATTTTTGTGCACTTCCGCTGCCGCCGCAGCTGCCGTACTGTGGGTTCGTTGCTTGATGATATATTTCCAGTCTCGGAGGATACACTACTACCAGATTCGCTGCAGCTATGCTCTCTGCTGCTGAGATCGGATTCCTCTGTCAGAGAATAAAATTTATCGCCACTGTCCTTAGCCCAATCCGAGGGTTTCAGCTCTTTTTCAATTTCCTTGTCCAATCCCTTCGGTTTTAACAGCATATTTGGCAAATCTTTGGTGCCCGATGTGGCCATGGTATCACTTGTGGCTTCTACCCCGGTTAGGTTCTCAGATCGCTACGCTTGAGGCCACTCTTTTCTGCCAGGGGAGTCCCTCTCCTTCCTTCTTGTCGCTGCCCTGTTGTCCAAGGCCCCTGGCAAACCATCACTGCCTTGTTCAGCTTTTATAAGGGGTTCCTTAATTTCAATAACAGTCTTCTCACTGCAGGTACCCAAGGGGATAGTTTCTGTTACAAACGGACTGTTTCAGGAGGGGGGATTGTGTGTGCAGTACCGCTTTATTGCGCTCCCCCTGCGAGAAAAGACGTAATAGTAGATTGACTTTTGCCTTTCCCCCTAGCCTCCCTGGGCAGCTTCCATGAAGCATCGCTGTCATCACTGTTGGCACCTGCAGGAGGAATGCAAAGCCGCAGCATTGTGGGGTATGTCGCTGCCTCCATGGCGTATCATGCTACCTGTACCTCGCCAATGTTGTGCCATGCACACCCAGGTGAGTGAATTGTACCGGCCACACTGCACGTGGAGCACTCTGGGCACCATGCCCCCTCCAGAACCAGTGGAGAGATACATCCACTTCCCCCTGAGGTGCCTGTTTAATTTCGATCTGATGTCCCAGAAGTGTTTTCCCCGTTTCGTATCAGGCATCTTGTGTGGGCTTCGCCCATGCATTTTGGGACCACTGCTCCACGGACAATGATTGGTACACCATCCGGACTTGTGTAGTTGGTGTATATATTTGTATATACTGATTTTTGAACTTTCATTATCTGATTTTTCATGATTACAATCGTTACAATCATTTCCTTTTGTCCTTGCGTTCTTCCAGGGGGTGAGGGGATGTATTTATAATGTTGCTGCATGTATTTGTGTGTATGGTGTTGTGGGTGAGGGTGGGGGTATTACGTGTTGCGTGTTGTGTGTGTGTGTCACTCTCTTTTCCCTCCCCACCTCCCCTGTGTTGTAGGTGCAGTACTCACCATGGTCATCGACGGCGTCTGTCCTGCTCCTGATACAGCAGGAGGAAGATCAGCATGGGCAGGACGTGTAACTCGGGCTCCATGGCGTCCTGGTTCCTCATTGGGTATCAAGAGGTGAGTGGTTTCCCTTCTGTGTACTGTTTCCGCTGTGCTTTTGATAGCGTTGGTTCCGCCCCGGAAAAGGTGGCAGATAGGCGTGTTGAAATACAGTGGGCGGTACTTTGTCCTCCGCCTGTCTGTTAGCGGTGACCGCCGCGGTGTTTGTTTCTACCGCCGTGGCGGTCGGAGTGTTGAAGTGGCTGTCTATCTTGGCGGTTTCGGCCATGGTCGTGATTCCATTTTTTTTTCTGCTGACCTGTTGCCAGTATTACCGCTGCTTTTACACCGTCCGCAAGGGTTGTAATGAGGGCAAAATGTTGATCCATCTGTTTTGACCAACTATTGTCTGGTTTCTTTACTTCCTCTCCAAGCGGAAATTCTACAGAAATGTATCAACCATCAACCATTGTCCTGTTCTGAAATTTATAATCTTCTTGACTCTTCTCAATCGTGCTTTTGGCCTCTTCATGGAGCAGAATCTACCATGGTCACGGTGGTGGACGAACTTAGAATGCTGCTAGACAAAGAACACTCAACTGCCCCAGTGCTTAATTTGTAAAATAATTAGTACCGGGGCCCAAAGTTCTTCTCAGCAACCAACAGCCGTGCAACTAAATGTCAGCGTGCCGAATACCAAGGATGAGCTGCCTTAAATCCACCATATGCCTCTTTAATCATGTCAGACACTTCTTACCTGTTTATATCTCGCTTGCATGTTCCTGCGTTTTCTCTTTTTGAAGGTTCCTCAGTGTTTCTCTTCCTCCATCTTTCACTTCGTTTGTTTCTCACTGTCTTTGTCACAGGAAGTATTTAATGAGAAAAAAAAAGTGCTAGTTTCACAAAGGAGTGCCGGAGGCCCCCCACCGGCAGCCACCGGCTCAAACTAAGCACTGAGCTGTCCTAATCCTTCCTGATCTGTCAGCAGCATTCAAAACCATCTCTTGTTCTCTTAATTCAAAGGCCTGATCAGGTAGGTGTCGGTAAGGATGCTCTCAGATACTTTGGATGTTTTCATATAAACAGAACCATGCCCCTTAATAAATCCCCTGGCTCGACCCCTCACTTGCGGGCTATCACAGGACGCTACCTTGAGCCCTAATCTATTTAGTCTAGTCATTTCCCCTCTTGAATTCCGGATTAATTCTTTTAGTTTTGATCTGGTGTCATATGCGGATGACAGAGAGATCATTGTGTCTATCTCTGACACAACACATGTCAAGTTTAGAGACTGCCAGAGCACTGCCACTCACTAAATAAGTGACAGTGGTTTCAAACTCAACAGTGATAAGTCAGAGAGTCTTCTTTTTGCCAAACAAATATACATCTGCCCTTTGTACAGTGGCCTGTGGAATTAGCTGTTCCTTCAAGTCCTCCTTCCCAGGTTAAGATTTTGGGGTTCATCCTTTCCTTCTCCAAACAATCACCGAGTCTCAGGTACATGTTTTAATTTTCTATGCATGTACAAGAAAGAAAATCATTTGCTACAGCTATGTTATCAAAACTATAGCCCATGCCCTGAATACATCTCGCCTGGATATCCATCTACTTGAGCTCTCCATATTTTCTCATACATTGTCTGCAAATCGTGCAGAACTCTGCAGATAAAGCTTGTCGTTAATCTTCCCTCACGTGCTTCTATGTCTCCACATCTGAGAGCCCTGCATTTGGTTTTGCTGGCCACATGCTGCCAGTTTAAGGCCCTCTATTTTTGTTCTTCGAGCATTATACAATTCTAGGCCCTATTAACTCAAGGCTAAATTCAAAACGTTCTCCTGCTCGCCCCCTCAGATCTTCTGTAGACTCTCAAGTCAAAGTCCCTGTGGCTAAAAATAAAAACATGGTGGGTTTTTGGCTTCTCTTGGTGGTCAAACTCTGGAACTATCTGCCTGCTTCTCTTATAAATATCCCTGAAAGGCACTTCTTTAAGGAAGAACCTAAAGACATGGCTCTTTTCCGTGCCTCTATTAGATTGTGTAATTTTTACCTCTTCTGTTCAGCGCCATAACAACCTTTTGTATATTTGTGTGCATTACTACTTAAATAATAAGAGAAATCTGAAATACTTCACTGTGCAAGTTATCTGAAAATTGGGGTTTACGCTTTATTTATAAATGAATGGACCTGGAATGGAGAAATAAGATTTATTGTGACTTATCTGGTTTCTTGCACATTTTCGTTAACTTTGCAGATTTCTCTGAGGAAGCCCTTAATAAGATGTGTGCTTTGACAAGCCTGGATGAAAGAGTTAATTGCTCTGCTGCACCAGCTGGCAGATCAAAGACACCTGACCACAACAGTATATCTCTTCTCAACAGTGAATCTCTTTGAAGTTGTTGGGAGGCAGACCAGAGTGTTCACAGTTAGGCACAGAGCGAGATGGTCCACCGTTTTGGTGAGATCTGTTGCCTCTGAACCTACCCAGCATGCAGCATTGGTGTGGCTAGAGACTGGTCAAAGTTAGTCACACTGAGGGATAGAGGGAAGATGTGGCATAGCTGGAATGACTGATTGACACACCAATCGAAAAAAGAAAATTCACCTCCCTTTTTAAGTCCCTGCACAGTCTCATATAGCTGAGCTAAAGGTTACAAAACCAGAGGAAAGACCAGCCTGGGCTTATGCCCGCCTGTCAAGAGTCTGGAATTCCCTGGTGTGCCCTCTGGATTTTCTGGACTCTCTCCAGGGTTGTGTGCACCAGCTCCTTGACTTTCTCTCAGGCCTAGTACAGGTTTGTCTTGCTGAGTATATTTAAAAAGGGTTGTCCCCCAGAATTAATTAAATTAGCTCTGTTGCAGGTGCCCCATGAGTGGGCACTACAGATATTTGCTGGACACACAGTCACAATGTAAGGCACAGAAGTTCAAGTTGGCTGAGGAGAGCAGACAAAGAGAGTTATCAGTCTTGGAGGACCTTGTGGCTGGTACCTGTCAGTCGCGGCTGGTGACTAGTAAAAGTGGCGGGCTGGGGAAATAAAACAAAAAAAAACATAATAATAAAACAAAAACATACTTGAACCTCACTGCTGCTCTCCGCCGCACTCCAGGCTCCCAGCCTGCCCTGCAGCCAATCATGACGCTGCTCAAAGCAGCGTTATGATTGGCTGGGGCACCCTGGCTGGGCGCTCAAAAGCAGACTGGGAGCGTTGGCCAGCTCTCTCCAATTCAGCAACACAATGCCGGGTTGGAGACAGCCTTGTGCTCATGTGTGTTTGGCCAGCCAGAGACAGTGGCCAAACATACATGTGCACTGAGGAGAGTGCTCTGTCCATTCCCCTCACTGCTCGGCATGCCCATGCCCCCAGCTTCAAAATAAAACGATAATAAACATTGTTTATTATTGTTTTATTTTTAAGTAATTGCAGCTCCTGCTGCTGTCAGGGGGGTTGCTCCTCTGCCTTAGCGGAGGGGCCGCCCCTGGTACCTGCGGGACCCCAGGTAAGGAGACAAAATGGAATGGTTAGGAGGGCAGGTCCAGGCCTCCACACACTGCTACTCTTACAGAAAAGGAAGCAGCAATGCAAGAGACCAGAAAATGCAGCAGGAGAGCTGTAAAGGCAATTCTGGGGTTAGGTGACAATTTTTTACTGGACTTAACTTGGTAGGGAAGAAAGACGCTCAGTCAGTAGTTTGCCAGAGTCTTCTGGCCTGAGAAGGGATAGTATGCTGCTATGCATGCATTGAATAGAAGCTTGCTGTACCGTGGAATGATGCTGTGTGCAAGCTTCATGTTCCTGCATTGTCTGCAGGAACATGAAGCTTGCAGTCATGCAATCATGCAGTCATAGTTCCTGCGTAGGAATGGTGCTGTACATGCACAGAATCGAAGATTGCTGTATCTTAGAATGAAGCGGTGCACGCAAGCATTGTGTCTATTGTTGTACCAGAGTATGGTGCTGTGTTTTCATTGGGTGAGAGTTGTCTGCATGGAATGGAAACTTGCTGCATCAGGATATGGTGATGTGTATTCATAAGGGGAAGCTTGCTGTACCATGGTGTAGTAGGGGGCCTGCACAGAATGGAAGCTAGTTGTATGAGAGTATGATGCTGTGTCTTCATAGAGTGAAAACATGTGTTTCCCCTTGCATGGTGCTGCGCCCACATAGAAAGGCAACTTGCTTTACCAGATTGTGGCAGTGTGTCTTCATAGGGTGGGAGCTTGCTGTAACACAGTGTAGTGCTGTACATGCATTGAAAGGAAGCACGCTCTGTCTCTCCATGCTCCATGTACCCCTGCTTTTGAATAATCAAGAAGTTCAGGAATGCGCGCCTCTGTCTTCTGATGTCCATGGGCTTTCAGTGGCTCATGTCAGACATTCACCTCTGATTGCACTCCCACTTCCAGAACTGTGTCTTAGTCAGTGTAGCGCTGATCTTAAGAGCCGAAGGGGCATTGTGAATGTGCCAGAGGCACCAGCACTAGCTGTGCCTTAATACTTGACTGCACTGCCAAGGAGTGCTGTAGCTAGCAGACCTTGGACTATTAAAGGGACAGTGTAGTGATGGTCTAGAGCCCTTGCCTGCCGCTCACAGAATTGGAGTCATGCCTGGATGTGGGGAACAGCCGGCCTGCTGTTGTCTGATTTGGGCTTCGGACAGTTGGTCATGTAAAGTCGAGCAGGATGAGTGCTGCAGAGTCTCCTCAGTCCATGATGAGGCGAATGTTGTCATTGGTGGCAATGAGGGCAGTCTGTGGTTGGGCCTGAGACTGAATCCAGAGGGGTCAAGGAGTTGGGCATATATTGATGAGTTTTTTCAAGATTTCAACTGAGTAGGGAAGCAGTTGCTAGTTTTCCAGAATGTTCAGATCTGGTGTGGGGTTATTTAGAAGGGGCAGTTGGTGCTGTGTGTGCATTGAATGAAAGCTTGCAGAATCTAGGGATGATGCTATGTGTGCAAGCATTGCGTCCCTGCAAAGTCTGATGTTTTCCCAGGATGGTACTCTGCATGGATAGATTCGAAGCTTACTGTATTCTAGGGTGAAGCTGTGCGAGCAAGCTTTGTGTCCCTTACTCTATCAGTGTGGTGCTGTGTCTTTCTGTACCAAAGGTACCCAATGAAAACTCTGACTAACTAAACAAAGGTGCTCAGGGTGTTATATAACTATGTATTAAACATAGTCTCCAACGCCGACGGCACCCTACTGATCCTCTCCCTGTCCGAGAACTCTACAAAGGCCAAGAGAGATTTCCACTACAGGATGAGAGCACTCGCTGCCTGGATGGAGGCCAGCTGCCTCACACTCAACATGGACAAGACAGAAATCCTTGTAATCTGCTCCACCCCTTCTGCCTGAAACGATTCCTAGTGACCCACCACTCTGGGAAATGCCCCACCCCCACAGACCACGCACATAACCTGGGCATCATCCTGGACTCCTCTCTCTCCATGACCCGCTAAGTCAAGGCCGTCTCTTCGTCATGCTTTCACACCCTCTGACTCCTGCGGAAGATCTTCAAGTGGATCCCCTCCAACACGAGAAAGACAGCCATACTCGTCACCAGCAAACTGGACTACGGCAATGCACTATATGCCGGCATCACCATGAAACTACAATCAAGACTACAAAGAATCCAGAATGCAGCAGCCAGACTCATCCTGGACATCCCCAGACAAAGCTGCATCTCCTCCCACCTCAGAGACCTACACTGGCTCCCAGTTAACAAGCGCATCACATACAAACTCCTGATCCACACCTACAAGGCACTGCACAACATAGGACCCGAATACCTTAACCACTGCCTCACCTTCTACGTACACAACAGACATCTCCTCTCCTCCCAGCTCACACTCGCAGCTGTACCCAAGATCTGGAAAAGCACATCAGGAGGAAGATCCTTCTCCTACCTGGCAGCCTGGACATGGAACACGCTACCTCTCAAGCTCAGGCAGATCGCATCACTGAAAGAGTTCAGGAAGGACCTCAAGACTTGGCAGCACACCCACAACAGCGCTTTGAGACCCTATGGGTGATTAGCCGCGGTTTACAAATATTTGATTGATTGATGGATGGATACCCTCACCCACCATAAGATGGCATGCTTCATCATAGGGTACCTCCTCACACCAATGACATTTTTCACCAGTGTGGGCTACAAATCTTCCAAGCAGGGGGCGCTTCTCAATGTGTCCTGTGGAAATCTACTTACGGTAACAAAGTTTGGTGAGGGTAGTCTAACAACAAAGGTTTGTGTGTGATGCTATCTTGAATACAGAGATCAACTAGCTGTTAAAAATACCTCACATGAGACTAAAGTGACTATTAGTGTCCCAGTGTGGTAAGATTAAAACTTAAAGGGAACTACAAAAACTATTTTCCTAGGTCAACAAGTTTCATCCCTTGGAACGTCTCAGCTTGAGGAGGTGCCTTCATAAGGTGGAAGCTTATAATGGTGGAATGGTGAGGTGCATGCATAGAATGGAAACTTGCTATACCAAAGTGCAGTGCTGTGTCTTCATGGGGCGGAAGCTTGCTCTATCCTGGTGTAGTGCTGTGTCTGCATAGAATGGAAGCTTGCTGTACCAGAGTGCAATGCTGTGCCTTCATCCTGCCCAACCTTGGAATGGCAGTGTGCCAACGCTGAATGGAAGCTTGCTGCACCAGGGTATTGTGCTGTGCGTTCATAGAGTGGAAGCTTGCTTTTCCATGGCCTAGTGTTGTGATGGCATAGACTGGAACCTTGCTGTAACAGAGTGCAGCGCAGTGCCTTCATAAGGTGGAAGATTTCTCTACCCTGGGATGGTGCTGTACGTGCATAAAATGGAATCTTGCTTGCTATACCAGGGGGGGGGGATGGTAATTTCATGAGTCGGAAGCTTGCTCTACTGATAGTGTAGAGCAGTCTTTGCACAGAACAGAAGCTTGATGTACCAGAGTGTGATGCTGTGCTTTCCTGGGTTGGAAGCTTTCTCTACAATGGTGTAATGCTGTTTTTAGTTAGAATGGAAACTTGATGTACCAGTGTGCAGTGCTGTGCCTTCATAAGGTGGGAGCTTGCTCTATGATGGTATAGTTCTGTGTCTGCACAGAACATAAGCTTGCTGTACCAGAATGCAGTATTGTGCTTTCATGGGTTGGAAGCCTGCCCTACCCTGTAATTGCATTGTGCCAACATAGAATGAGAGTTTACTTTACCCTGGGATGATGCTGTGTCTGCATAGAATGGAAGCTTGCTGTATGAGAGCACAGTGCTGTGCTTTCATGGGTCGGAAGCTTGGTCTGCAATGGTGTGGTGATGTATCTGCACAGAACAGAACAAAGCTTGCTGTACCAGAGCGCGGACCTGTGCTTTCATGGGTTGGAAGCTTGCTCTAGCATGGTGTAGTGTTGTGCCTGCACAGAACAGAAGCAATAACTGTTCTCCCTGTTGTGTTGTGCCTTGGCAGTAAGGTACAACCTGCGTCAGCTGGAATGATGACTCGGACACCTTTTGTTTTTCATACTGAGCTGGCGAGTGCGCACACACGTTGTTAATTCCGAGCGTCCCCACTCACCAGTCCTGCTAGCCCATCTTTATTTTATAAATGCACCCCATGTAACCTTGGGGCATACTTCAGCTCACACCTTCTACAAGGGGAGACCACCTGATTCCCCTCTGTCATGATTTATTCACAAAGGTAGTGCCTGCGACCTGTTATGTCACTGGCGCGACACTACGTTCCTCCCAAAATGTAATAGCTTTAAAAACAAAATAAACTGGATATCATAGGGAAACAGTGGACACAAGTACATAGTCTTACATGAGATGATCTCGTAGCATCTGTGAAGGAGCTGGGTTACCTCGCAATGCATACTTCGTGCGAGTAGACCTCTGTGAAGCATCTTCTACCGGTTGTCTGCTGGGAACCACCGAACAGCCTGGGTTCGCTACACTAGATCTGGATTTACGGCACAGGAGCGGAAGGTGAGGCGGGTAACTCATTGGTGGTGTCAGGCAATGAGTCTTCGTCATTGTCAGAAAACTGACTATTGGGCTGAACAGTCTCCATGTGAGAGCAATGGTAGAACCGTTTGAACATGGAAATGTTTCTCGTAATTGTAGATGCTCCTTTTCTGGCATCAATCTCGGTTCCACATCGACATACAATTGTCCATGGGCCTCGTTCAAATGGTAGGTGAAACTTGCTTTCTGGGGATTGGTCTTTGAGCAACACAAGGCCTCCGACTTGCAGACGGCCACTGGCTTTCCGATTTCCTTCCAGTAACTTCTGGTGCACTTGGTGGTCATCTATGGGTGCAGGTCTTCATTGGCGATGATGGGGAATGGAGTCTGCCACCACCTGCCCCATAGAGTTGTGACCAGGGGCTTGCCCAGGAATGGAGTGGGGTGTCTAGCTGTAGCTTTGCAGGAAGGAGTAGATGGCATATTCAGGAGTCTGCCCACAGGTGAAAGTCATCTGAATAACCTTTTTCAGGGTCCGCATAAACCGCTCTACCTCTCCATTCACTTGGAGCCACCAGGGTGTGATCTTCTTATGTTGGATACCTGTTGATTCGAAGTAAGAGGCAAGATCATGGCTTTGGAGTGGAGGACCATTGTCAGTCTTCAACTCTGACACCAGACCATGGGTGGCTAGGATCTTCTCTAGCAATCACAGCATCCACCATTAGGATGGTGATGATTTCCACTCCAGGATATTTAGAGTAATCGTCTATTACGGCCATGGTATGCCTTCCATCAGGGAGGCTCCCAAAATCTAAGCTGGCTGAAATCCAAGGTTGGCACGGGCCAACTTCGGTCTCTACTAGAGCAGGCCTGCTGGGTTTTCCCGAAGCTTGGCACCACTCGCAAGAGCTCACCAACTCTTCTACCTTTTCGTCTATTAAGGGGAACCACACTGTTGTTCGTAGTCTGTTTTTTTGTTTTCACCATTCCCTGGTGTCCACTGTGTGCCAACTAGACTACAAGGTCCTTGAGGGATGAGAGAATGACCAGCTGATGGCCTCTCAGTAAACACTCTTCTGGATCCACCAACAGTTCTTGTCTTACATGTATCATACTATCCACTATCTCCATTATGCACTTGGATTCGTGAGTAAGCATGAACAGCTGCTTCTTCACAGCAGGCCACTGGTTTGACTGACTGTGTGGCCTGCAAGGCCTTTTGGATACAATCGCCTTGTCCAGTTGCATGAATTATGTCTTCTGTCAAAAGAGGTAGTTGCCTGGATCTGTCAGACACATACCTCACATACTACTCTTCTTCATGCACTTAATCCACCTCCTGTTTGGTGGCTGTTCGTGGGTGACGAGACGAGTGGTTGGCTGGATTGGTAGATTCTGATCTGTACTCTAGGCAATATTTATATCCTTGTGACTGGAGTAGCCACTTCTCTATCCGGGGGAGAGGGGCAGTTTTGAAGCTGGCCCATTGAAGAGTGGAATGAGTGGTTTGTGGTCAGTCGCTACTGTAAAAGGGTGTCAATATACGTAAAGATGGAAGTACCTGCAACCCCAGTGTACCGCAATGGCCTCTTTCTCGATTTGCAAGTACCTTTGTTCCGTGTTAGTCAATTACCTACTTACAAAGGCTGTTGGTGACCACTTGTGGTTATTTTGTTTTTGGAGTAGTACTGCCCCCAATCCTTTTGGACTGGCATCACCAGAAATGGTTGTCTCTTTCTGGGGGTCAGAATTTTGGAGGATGGCGTCTGTTGAGAGAGCATCCACGGTGGCCTCGAAGGCTGCTTGGTGGGTAGGCCCCCAGGACCAGGTTCTGAGGCTTTCATTAGATCCATCAGGGGTTGTGTCAATGACGAGAGATTCTTAATGAAGTGTCCACAGTAGTTCACCATCCCTCGAAAGCTACGGACTTCGGTGACAGTTATGGGGGAAGCTCTTCTTTTATGTCCTGCACTTTTTCTGGATCGGGTGCTACTCCTTCTGAGGAGAACACATATCCGACGAATTGGAGTTTCTGTGTGAGGAATTCACACTTGCTGCAGTGAAGTGTTAGGCCAGACTCCTTGATCCACCGAAGCACCCTGCTGAGTCTGGTGCGATGTTCAGTATAGTTGCGGCATATACCAATATGCCGTCACTAACGTTGATGATTCCTGGGAGATCAGATAAGCGTACTAGGATGATATTCTGAAATACTTTGGCTGTGCTGGAGACCCCAAAGTTTAGTCGCTTGTAGCGCTGCAGTCCCACGTGTGTGGAAAATGAAGTGAGGTATCGTGACTCTTCCACGAGAACGAGCTGATGATACCCTGACTGTAAGTCAAGCTTCGAAAACTAACATGCCCCACTCAGCTCAAGTCATCAGTCGTGGGTGTTATATTTCTCTCTCTCTTGATTGTGACATTTGGAAGGTGCATATCAACGCATATCCGCACTTCCCCTAGTTTCTTAGGCTTTCTTGCGACGACGATCGGAGACACCCGAGGTGTGGGTCAGGAGACCTTCTCAATGGTATCTGCCACCTCCAGTTTTTCCAGTTCCTTTTCTACTTGTGGCCTGAGGTGGAAGGCAATGCGTCGATGCTGGAGCGCCACTAGTTGCACAGACTGATCTGTGTGCTGCCGTACCTCCTTGTCTCGCAAACAGCCAATGCCGTTAAACACCTCCTGTAACTGTTTGAGGATGTCAGCCACTGACTCTTGGTGCACCCCAAATATGAACGTGACAATCACAACAGCTTCCGCTGTTTGACATCCCATGGTCTTTTTCTGCAACATATACTTTTGTGTCTACAGATCGTAGCCCGTAGGTAAAGGAGTCTTGAACCAGTCCTTTACGGCGAGCAGTGCGTCTTGTCAATAGGCATAGACCTTTATTTTGGCTGCTCTAAGCTCTGGGTTGGGAGTCATCTGGTGATATATATCAGATGCCAAGATGTTAACGGAAGCTCCTGTGTCCACAACAGCAAGTGTCGGGTGGTCACCTACTTGTATGTGGCATTGAGGTAACTGTTTTGATGAATGAACGACCGCTCTCACTGTGAAGAGGGAGTGAATCATGTGCTCTCCATCGTCATCATCATCCATGTCAGTGCCCTCTTCTAGCACGTTGAGGGTTGCATTTGTGGTGGTGGTTTGAGGGACCTGAACACCTTCAGAAAATGTTTGACTTTACCACAACTCGTGCAGCTTTTTCCTCATGCTGGGAAGTCAGCGGGTCAGTGCTGCGGTCCCCCACAGTATCTACAGGTCCTAGGTGGTGGTGGTGGGTGTGTGTACTTGGATTTTGTCTCGGCAGGGACTGGTAGCACAGCATTGATCAGTTCCTCCTTCACAGGTCTTTGCAGCACCGCCTCCATGTGCGATGGTCTCACTTTCTAGAGTTCTTTTGTGCACCCCATCATGAGGAAGGATATCAGCTAAGGACCTCCCAGGCTCTTCCAAGATCCTTTCATGTAGTTTTACTGATGCACACCCCTGGATTCTTTGTCCCCTAATTTCTTTGGTTTCGTCTGGGAACCTGCACGTGCTGGCCAGTTCTTTGAACCTCATTTGAAATGAGTCAATCGATTCTTCAGCTTGCTGTCTAGCTTGTCAAAACAAAAAGCGTTCATAATCAATGCTGGGCATGGGTTCAAAGTGCATATTCAGTGTAGCAATAAGGGTCAGCTGAGTTTTTTGGAAATTCTATACATGTCTTATCCCCCCAGTTGCAGAATCATGGCTCTTTTCTGGGCGTTCTCAATCTTAGTGGCTTCAAAAAAAGAGTAGGATTCTTTCTACCCAGTCCTTCCACTGGGGTGCTTGTGCAGACGGGGCCCCTTCCACAACAAAAGGTTCCGCAGGAGGGATAGTGGACATCTTGGAGTGGTATGAGTTATGATGGTGACTTTATGAGTGATATTTCCAAGGGTTTATTGTTATATCCCTGTCACTCACCATCACAGGTAGTTGCCTGGTGGTAGGGGTGAAAGGAGAGTTCCCTTTTTTAGTCTTTGTGCTCCTTTGTAGCATAGGACACTCCCAACTGCTTGTTGTTAGTCTGTGAGCCTTAACAATTTGCACTTCCCAGGGGCGTTAATGCAGTCTCCGTGCGTGCGTGCGGTGGAAGACACTATCTTGGGAGCAGGTGAGGTGTCAAGCGGGCACACAGCATGGTGAACAAGTGCGCATGTGTATGCGCTAGAGCAGGGCTTTGCAGATCTGACAATAGGGTGGCCCAGCCCAGTCCAGAGTGCGAGTGGCCAGTGCTGCGGCAAGGTTAGCGTGCGGCGGGAAACAGGGGTGGAGATGACAGCCCGTGGCATGAGCACCGCTATGAAGTATGTGGCCGTACGGTGAGTGTCTTAGCCCCTCGTCGCCAATGTCGTGTTGTTCTTGGCAGTATGGCACAACCTGCGTCGGCTGGATTGATGACACAGACACTTTCCGTTGTTTTTCACACTGGGACAGTCAGCGCGTGAGCACATGCGTTGCTTGTTCCGAGCGTCCCCACTGTAGGAAAGTACCATCTTGCCTGGCATATTACCCCCATTTTTACATATATGTCAGTTTGTTTTTGCCTGTCTCACTTAGATCCTGCTAGCCAGGACCTCAGTGTTCATAGTTTGTCGCCTGAATGTGTGTACCTTTGTAGTGACTAACTGTGTCACTGAGGCTCTGCTAATCAGAACCTCAGTAATTATGCTCTCTCTGTCTTTAAAATTGTCACTATAGGCTAGTGGCCTTTTTCACCAATTCTAATTGGCACATGGGAACATCCTTATAATTCCCTAGTATTTGGTACCTAGGAACCCAGGGTATTGGGGTTCCAGGAGATCCCTATGGGCTGCAGCATTTCTTTTGCCACCCATAGGGAGCTCAGACAAATCTTACACAGGACTGCCACTGCATCCTGACTGAAATAACGCACACGTTATTTCACAGCCATTTTACACTGCACTTAAGTAACTTATAAGTCACCTATATGTCTAACCTTCACTTGGTGAAGGTTAGGTGCAAAGTTATTAAGTGTGAGGGCACCCTTGCACTAGCAGAGGTGCCCCCACATAGTTCAGGGCCATTTCCCCAGACTTTGTGAGTGCGGGGACACCATTACATGCATGCACTGCATATAGGTCAATACCTATATGTAGCTTCACAATGGTAATTCCGAATATGGCCATGTAACATGTCGAAGATCATGGAATTGCCCCTCCTTGCCAAATCTGCTATTGGGGTGCCAACCCATGCATCCCCGGGGCTCCACTTTGGACCCCAGGTACTGCCAAACCAGCTCTCTGGGGTTTCTCTGCAGCTACCGCTGCTGCAAACCCACAGACAGGGTTCTGCCCTCCTGGGGCCTGGGCAGCCCAGTCCCAGGAAGACAGAACAAAGAATTTCCTCTGAGAGAGGGTGTTACACCCTCTCCCTTTGGAAATAGGTGTTAAGGGCGGAGGAGGAGGAGCCTCCCCCAGCCTCTGGAAATGCTTTGAAGGGCACAGATGGTGTCCTCCTTGCATAAGTCAGTCTACACTGGTTCAGGGAACCCCCAGTCCTTGCTGTGGTGCGAAACTGGACAAAGGAAAGGGGAGTGTCCCAGACCTCTGCCATCTGGAATCCAGAGGTGTGAGGGCACAATGGAGGCCTCTGAGTGGCCAGTGCCAGCAGGTGACGTCAGATACCCCTCCTGATAGGTGCTTTCCTCACTAGGTGGCCAATCCTCCTCTGGGGACTATTTAGGGTCCCTCCTGTGGGGTTTTCCTCAGATAACGACTTGCAAGAATTCACTAGAGTTCCACTGCACCTCTCTCTTTGACTTCTGCCAAGAATCGACCACTGACTGCTCCAGGACGCCTGCAAAACTGCAACAAAGTAGCAAGAAGACTACCGGCAACATTGTAGTGCCTAATCCTGCCGGCTTTCTTGACTGTTTCCTGATGGTGCATGCTTTGGGGCTGCCTGCCTTCATCCTGCACTGGAAGACACAAAGAAATCTCCTGTGGGTTGACGGAATCTTCCCCCTGCTCCAGCAGGCACCAAACTTCATTGTCACCAGTACTCTGGGACCCCTCTCATCCTGACGAGTGTGGCCCCTGGAACACAGGTGGTGGACCCTAGTGACCCAGACTCTCCAGTGGTCCAACTGTCCAAATTTCGAGGAGGTAAGTCCTTGCCTCCCCTCTCCAGACAGTAATCCTGTGCACCGCGTGAACTGCAGCTGCTATGGCTTCTGTGCACTTTTCCAGGGAATCCTTCATGCACAGCCAAGCCCAGATCCCCAGCACTCTATCCTGTTTGTGGGACCCTCTTTTGTAGTGTTGAGACAACTGCAGTGATCAGTCTTCTTGAACCCGTGTTCAAGAACTTCTGCGGGTGCTGCCTTCTTATGCATGGGCTCTCTGTATTGCTGAGGGTCCCTCTGCCTCCTCTAGCAAGTGGTGACATCGTGGTCCTTCCTGGGCCTGGGCAGCACACTTTTTCTTCAACCTTGACCTTTGCAGCTAGCAAGACATGTTTGCGGACTTTCTCCAAAGAAACAACTTTGCATCCTCCAGCACTCCGTGGGGCATCTTCTGCAAGAAGGAGAAGTTCCTAGCCCCTTTCGTTGTTGCAGAATCTTCAGCTTCTTCCATCTGGAGGCAGCCATTTTGCACCTTCATCCCAGGTTTAGTTGGCTCCTGCCCCCCCCTGGACACTTTCATGATTATTGGACTTGGTTCCCTTCCTTTGCAGGTCCTCGGGTCCAGGAATCCATCTTCAGTGCTTTGCAGTCTGTTGTGGTCTTTGCAGAATCCTCTATCACATGTTTATTGTGTTTCTGGGGAAGTAGTAGCACTTTACTCCTACTTTTCAGGGTCTTGGGTTGGGGTATCCTGGGCACCCTTAGTGTTTTCTTACACTCCCAGCGACCCTCTACACACTACACTAGCCTAGGGGTCCATTAGTGGTTCGCATTCCACTTTCTTAGTATATGGTCTGTGTTGCCCGTAGGCCTATTGCATCCTATTGTATTTTACAGTGTTTGAATTGCTTTCTGACTGTTTTACTTACCTGAATTTGGTTTGTGTGTACATTTTGTGTATTTTACTTACCTCCTAAGGGAGTATATCCTCTGAAATATTTTTGACACATTCTCACTAAAATAAAGTACCTTTATTTTTAGTAACCCTGAGTATTGTGTTTCTTATGATATAGTACCTATATGATATGAGTGGTATAGTAGGAACTTTGCATGTCTCCTAGTGCATCCTAAGCTGCTCTGCTATAGCTACCTCTATCAGCCTAAGCTGCTAGAACACTATTAATCTACAAACAAGGGATAAATGGACCTGGCACAAGGTGTATGTACCATCAGGTACCCACTATAAGCCAGGCCAGCCTCCTACATTGGTGGCAGCGGTGGGATAAGTACTTGTAACTGCTTTACCACTTTGTCATTGGTGCTTTTCATAAGAAAAACATATTCCACTTACTTAAAAATATACACAGATAACCTAAACAGTCTAACTCTCTTTCTAAAGACTTTCTAAAACGTTTTGAAAAGTTTGAAAATGTTTTTCCCTTTTCTGTAAAAGTTTCTAAACTTTTTCTCTCTATCTTAAACTCTTTCTTGCAACTATGTCTGTAGTAGAGGCCAGTCCCAAGGTTGTCCATGCAACTTATGGCAGTTTAAACTTCAAAAGTTTGAGGGGTCTCTGCATAGAAAGAAGTTTAAGCATTAGTAAGAACCCTACGAAAGATCTTCTCCTTAGCCTTCTCCTAGAAAGTGACCAGATCTAGTCTGGCCCATCCCAGGATCAGGAGGTAGAAGAGGAGGGGTAGACGGTACCCAAGTAGAATCAGGGGAGGGCCCTGAGGACTCTGGGGAGGGTTCCTACAAAGACCTGTCAGCTAACAGGCCATCTAGTGAAGCTGGTAGTGGGAGGGGGTCACACATCAGTAGGGCACCCTTCACTCCAAAAGGCCAGGAAACTAGAGATGATCAGGCAGTTAGAGACAGGTCCACTTCTGCCAATTCCCACATCACCTCTGTGTCAGAGCATTCCCAAGCCTCCCACCCTGAGGATAACACCCTAGACAGGGAAATCAGAAAGCTGAGGTTGGAAGAGGCCAGACTGAAGCTGCTGTGACAGGGAATCTCTAGATGTAGAGAGGGAAAACAGAAGTTGGGGTTAGTTTCCCATGGTGGCAGCAGCAGTGTTCTTGATAGTCATCCTGTAAGAGAAACAGATTCAAGAAACCTGCACAAAATTGTCCCCCCTTACAAGGAGGGGGATGACATAAACAAGTGGTTTGCTGCACTTGAGAGGGCCTGGATGGTACAGCTGGTCCTTCAAAGGCAGTGGGCTGCTATCTTGTGCTTATCTTTCACTGGCAAGGGTAGGGATAGGCTCCCTACTTTCAGAGAGAGTGATGCCAACAACTACAAAGTTTTGAAAGATGCACTCTTAGATGGATTTGGCTTAACCACTGAACAATACAGGATAAAGTTCAGAGATACCAGAAAAGAGTCCTCTCAAGACTGGACAGACTTTGTAGACTGTTCAGTGAAAGCCTTGGAGGGATGGTTACATGGCAGTAAGGTGACTGACTATGAAAGCCGATATAATCTTATTTTGAGAGAGCTTATCTTGAAACATTGTGTGTCTTACTTGTTACATCAGTACTTGGTAGACTCAGATCTGAACTCTCCCCAAGAATTGGGAAAGAAGGCAGACAAATGGGTTTAAACAAGAGTGAGCAGAAAAGCTTATACAGGTGGTGACAAGGATGGCAAGAAGAAAAATGGTAAGTCTTCTGACAAGGGTGGGGACAAAGATAAAAAGCTTTCTGAGTCTTTATCAGGCCCACAAAAATCCTCTGGGGGAGGTGGGTCCAAATCCACTTTTAACACTCAAAAGAAGCCATGGTGTTATTTATGTAAGAGTAAAGGCCATTGGACAAGTGATTCCACTTGTCCAAAGAAAAACACCAAGGCTCCCACTACCACAACCCCAACTGCGCCCTCTAGTGCCCCTAGTAATAGCAGTGGTGGTGGGAAGAATACTACAAATAGCCAATCAAAGGGTGTAGCTGGGCTCACCATTGGTAATGTAGTTGGGGTTGGTCTTGTTAGGGAGACCACAGAGGCTGTTTTAGTCTCTGATGGTGGCATTGACTTTGCCACCTTGGTTGCTTGTCCCCTTAATATGGGTAAGTACAAGCAACTTCCCCTAATAAATGGTGGTGAGGTTGAGGCCTACAGGGATACAGGAGCCAGTGTCACTATGGTGATAGAGAAACTGGTTCACCCTGATCAACACCTACTTGGTCAGCAGTATCAAGTGACTGATGCTCATAACAACACTCTTAGCGACGCCATGGCTGTTGTGAATCTCAACTGGGGTGGGGTGGTTTACTGGTCCAAAAAAGATTGTGGTAGCCACTGATTTACCTGTAGACTGCTTACTAGGCAATGATTTGGAGATATCAGCTTGGGCTGAAGTGGAGTTGGAGGCTCCTGTAGCAATGCTGGGCATTCCAGGGCATTTCTTTGCTCTCACAAGGGCTCAGGCCCAGAAGCAAAGAGGGCAGGGAAACTTGGATTCTGGAACAATGGACCAAGTGCTCCCAAAAGCTATGGGTAGAAAGGATAAATCCTTGCCCACTATCCCTCCCTCTCCAGAAGATTCCCCTTTTGAGGAAGAGGAATCCTCTCCCTGTGCAGAACCTACACCAGATGAGCTGGTAGCAGACACTGCTGAGCTTTTGGGTGGAGTGCAGGGGGGCCTGTGAGGGAAGAGCTGAGTGTGGCACAGCAGACCTGTCCCACACTAGAGGGTTTAAGACAGCAAGCTGTCAAACAGCAGAATGGGTCTATCACTGATAGCCATAAAGTCTTTTGGGAAGATAACCTCCTCTACACTGAGTCAAGGGACCCTAAGCCTGGAGCTGCCAGGAGGTTGGTCATCCCTTTGCAGTATAGGAAGTTTCTTCTGACTTTGGCTAATGATATTCCTTTGGCTGGGCATTTGGCCCAGAACAAAACGTGGGACAGACTTGTTCCATTGTTCCACTGGCCTCATATGTCACAGGACACCAAGGAGTTTTGTCGCTCCTGTGTGACCTGCCAAGCCAGTGGCAAGACTGGTGGCACACCTTAAGGCCCCCTTAATTCCACTTGCAGTGGTTGGGGTGTCCTTTGAGAGGGTAGGGGTTGACATAGTTGGCCCCCTTGACCCTCCAACAGCTTCAGGCAAAAGCCCTCCTGTGAATCTTTTCCAGAGTGGGTTTCCCTAAGGAAGTGGTGTCAGACAGAGGTAGTGACTTCATGTCTGCATACCTCAAAACTATGTGGCAGGAGTGTGGTGTAACTTACAAGTTCACTACTCCTTATCGTCCACAGACAAATGGTCTGGTTGAGAGGTTTAATAAAACTCTCAAAGGTGTGATCATGTGACTCCCTGAAAAACTCAGGAGGAGATGGGATGTCCTGTTGCCATGCCTCCTTTCTGCTTATAGGGAGGTACCCCAAAAAGGA
Organism: Pleurodeles waltl; assembly: GCF_031143425.1. Classification (NCBI taxonomy): domain Eukaryota; kingdom Metazoa; phylum Chordata; class Amphibia; order Caudata; family Salamandridae; genus Pleurodeles; species Pleurodeles waltl. The sequence goes on along the minus strand of NC_090440.1, from coordinate 692,709,678 downwards.
GTGGGCATTAGCCCCTTTGAACTTCTCTTTGGGCACCCTGTAAGAGGTCCCCTTGCTCTTGTAAATGAAGGTTGGGAACCACCTTTAAAAGCTCCCAAGCAAGACATTGTGGATTATGTACTTGACCTAAGATCCAGAATGGCTGAGTACATGAAAAAGGCCAGTAAAAACCTTAAGGCCAGCCAAGAGCTCCAAAAACAATGGCATGACCAGAAGGCTGTCCTCTCCCAGTTCCACCCAGGACAGAAGGTGTGGGTATTGGAGCCTGTGGCCCCAAGAGCTCTCCAAGACAAATGGAGTGGACCCCATCTCATAGTAGAAACGAAAGGTGAGGTTGCCTATTTGGTAAACCTGGGCACTGCCAGGAGTTTCCCTAGGGTGCTCCATGTCAATCGCCTAAAACCTTATTATGACAGGGCTGATTTAACCCGGCTCATGGCAACTGATGAGGGGCAGGAAGAAGAGAGTGACCCTCTCCCTGACCTCTTCTCCACCACTGAAGCTGATGGCTTAGTGGAGGGAGATATGCTTACAGATTGCCTTACTGCTGAGCAGAAGGACAACTGCATAAATCTCTTAGATCAGTTTTCCTGACCTCTTTTCACTGATCCCAGGTACAACTACCTGGTGTGAACACACAATCGACACTGGAGACAGTCTACCTGTCAAAAAGTATGATTTATAGGCAGCCTGATCATGTCAGAGAGTGCATAAAACAAGAGGTACAGAAAATGTAAGATCTGGGAATGATTGAGCCTTCTTAAAGCCCATGGGCTAGCCCAGTGGTGCTTGTCTCCAAACCTCATACTAAAGATGGTAAAAAGGAAATGAGGTTTTGTGTTGACTATAGAGGTCTCAATCAAGTACCCAAAACTGATGCTCACCCTATACCCAGGGCAGATGAGCTCATAGATACACTTGCTTCTGCCAAGTATCTAAGCACTTTTGACTTAACTGCATGGTATTGGCAGATTAAGTTGTCAGAAGATGCTAATACAGTCCTGCAGGGATGGGAAGCCTTTAGTGCAGCATATCTAGATGATATAGCTCTCTTTAGCTCCACCTGGGATGATCACCTGGTCCACCTATGGAAGGTTTTGGAGGCCCTGCAGAAGGCAGACCTTCCTATCAAGGCTTCAAAGTGCCAGATAAGGCAGGGGAAAGTGGTTTATCTGGGCCACCTGGTAGGTGGGGAACAGATTGCACCACTGCAAGGGAAGATCCAAACCATTATGGAATGGGCTCCCCCTACAACTCAAACCCAGGTGAGAGCCTTCCTAGGCCTCACCGGGTTCTATAGGAGGTTCATTAAGAACTATGGTTCCATTGCAGCCCCTCTTAATGACCTCACCCGGAAAAAGATGCCTAAAAAGGTATTGTGGACAGCTAGCTGACAAAAGGCTTTTGATGACGTCAAACAGGCCATGTGCTCTGCACCTGTCCTAAAAAGCCCTTGCTACTCCAAGAAATTCATAGTCCAGACTGATGCTTCGGAATTAGGGGTAGGGGCAGTTGTATCACAGCTAACAGTGAAGGCCAGGATCAACCTGTTGCTTTTATCAGCAGGAGGTTGACCCCTAGAGAAAAGCGTTGGTCTGCCATAGAGAAGGAGGCCTTTGCTGTGGTATGGGCACTGCAAAAAGTTGAGACCATACCTGTTTGGTACTAGCTTTATTGTTCAGACAGACCACAAACTTCTATTATGGCTTAAACAAATGAAAGGTGAAAACCCTAAATTGTTGATGTTGTCCATCTCCCTACAGGGAATGGACTATACAGTGGAACATAGACCTGGGAGTACCCAGTTCAATGCAGATGGACTCTCCAGATATTTCCACTTAGACAACGAAGACTCATCTGGGCAAGGTTAGCCTTATTGTCCCTCGTTTGTGGGGGGTTGTGTAGGAAAGTACCATCTTGCCTGGCATGTTACCCCCATTTTTAAATATATGTCAGTTTGTTTTTGCCTGTCTCACTGGGATCCTGCTAGCCAGGACCCCAGTGCTCATAGTTTGTGGCCTGAATGTGTGTACCTCTGTCGTGACTAACTGTTTCACTGAGGGTCTGCTAATCAGAACCTCAATGCTTATGCTCTCTCTGCCTTTAAAATTGTCACTATAGGCTAGTGACCATTTTCACAAATTATAATTGGCACACTGGAACACCCTTGTAATTTCCTAGTATATGGTACCTAGGTACCCAGGGTATTGGGGTTCAAGGAGATCCCTATGGGCTGCAGCATTTATTTTGCCACCCATAGGGAGCTCAGACAAATCTTACAGAGGACTGCCACTGCAGCCTGAGTGAAATACCGCACACGTTATTTCACAGCCATTTTGCACTGCACTTAAGTAACTTATAAGTCACCTATATGTCTAACCTTCACTTAGTGAAGGTTAGGTGCAAAGTTACTAAGTGTGAGGGCACCCTTGCGCTAGCAAAGGTGCCCCCACATAGTTCAGGGCCATTTCCCCGGACTTTGTGAGTGCGGGGACACCATTACACATGTGCACTACATATAGGTCAATACCTATATGTAGCTTCACAATGGTAACTCTGAATATGGCCATGTAACATGTCTAAGATCATGGAATTGCCCTTCCATGCCAAATCTGCTATTGGGGTGCCAATCCCATGCATCCCCGGGGCTCCACTATGGACCCCGGGTACTGCCAAACCAGCTCTCTGGGGTTTTCTCTGCAGCTACCGCTGCTGCCAACCCACAGACAGGGTTTTGCCCTCCTGAGGTCTGGGCAGCCTAGTCCCAAGAAGGCAGAACAAAGAATTTCCTCTGAGAGAGGGTGTTACATCCTCACCCTTTGGAAATAGGTGTTAAGGGCTGGAGAGGAGTAGCCTCCACCAGCCTCTGGAAATGCTTTGAAGGGCACAGATGGTGCCCTCCTTTCATAAGTCAGTCTACACCGGTTCAGGGAACCCCCAGTCCCTGCTCTGGCACGAAACTGGACAAAGGAAAGGGGAGTGACCACTCCCCTGTCCATCACCACCCCAGGAGTGGTGCCCAGAGCTCTTCCAGTGTGTCCCAGACCTCTGCCATCTTGAATCCAGAGGTGTGAGGGCACAATGGAGGCCTCTGAGTGGCCAGTGCCAGCAGGTGACGTCAGAGACCCCTCCTGATAGGTGCTTACCTCACTAAGTGGCCAATCCTCCTGTGAGGACTATTTAGGGTCCCTGATGCAGGCTTTTCCTCAGATAATGACTTGCAATAATTCTCCAGAGTTCCTCTGCACCTCTCTCTACGACTTCTGCTAAGGATTGACCGCTCACTGCTCCAGGACACCTGCAAAACTGCAACAAAGTAGCAAGAAGGCTACCAGCGACATTGTAGCGCCTAATCCTGCCGGCTTTCTCGACTGTTTCCTGATGGTGCATTCTTTGGGGGCTGCCTGCCTTCATCCTGCACTGGAAGCCACGAAGAAATCTTCTGTGGGTTGACGGAGTCTTCCCCCTGCTCCAGGAGGCACCAAACCTCAGCATCACCGGTACTCTGGGGCCCCTCTAATCCTGATGAGCGAGGCCCCTGGAATAAAGGTGGTGGACCCAAGTGACCCAGACTGTCCAGTGGCCCAACTGTCCAAATTTGGAGGAGGTAAGTCCTTGCCTCCCCTCTCCAGTTAATCCTGTGCACCGTGTGACATGCACAGCCAAGCCCAGGTCCCCAGCACTCTGTCCTGCATTGCTCAACTCGCTGAATTGCCCTTCGGCTTCATGGGACCCTCTTTTGTAGTGTTGAGACGACTGCCGTGATCAGTCTTCTTGAACCCATTTTCAAGGACTCCTGCGGGTGCTGCCTTCTTATGCATGGGCTCTCTGTGTTGCTGAGGGGCCCCTCTGTCTCCTCTCCCAAGTGGCGACATCATGGTCCTTCCTGGGCCCAGGCAGCACCCTTTTTCTTCAACTGTGACATTTGCAGCTAGCAAGGCTTGTTTGCAGACTTTCTCCAAAAGAACAACTCAGCATCCTCCAGCACTTCGTGTGACATCTTCTGCACGAAGGAGAAGTTCCTAGCACCTTTCTTTCGTTGTTGCAGAATCTTCAGCTCCTTCCATCTGGAGGCAGCCATTTTGCACCTTCATCTAGGGTTTAGTGTGTTCCTGCTCCTCCCCCCGGACACTTTCACGACTCTTGGACTTGGTCCCCTTCCTTTGCAGGTCCTCAGGTCCAGGAATCCGTCTTCAGTGCTTTGCAGTCTGTTGTGGTCTTTGCAGAATCCTCTATCACAAGTTTAGTGTGTTTCTGGGGAAGTAGTAGCACTTTACTCCTACTTTTTAGGGTCTTGGGGTGGGGTATCTTGGACACCCTTAGACAGTCCCAGTGACCCTCTACACACTACACTAGCCTAGGGGTCAATTTGTGGTTCGCATTCCACTTTCTTAGTATATGGTTTGTGTTGCCCCTAGGCCTATTGCATCCTATTGTATTATACAGTGTTTGCATTGCTTTCTGACTGTTTTACTTACCTGATTTTGGTTTGTGTGTACATTATGTGTATTTTACTTAGCTCCTACAGGAGTATATCCTCTGAGCTATTTTTGGCACATTGTCTCTAAAATAAAGTACCTTTATTTTTAGTAACCCTGAGAAATGTGTTGCTTATATTATAGTACCTATATAAGTGGTATAGTAGGAGCTTTGCACGTCTCCTAGTTCAGACTAAGCTGCTCTGCTATAGATACCTCTAGCAGCCTAAGCTGCTAGAACACTACTAATCTACTAATAAGGGATAACTGGACCTGGCACAAGGTGTAAGTACCATCAGGTACCCACTATAAGCCAGGCCAGCCTCCTACACCCACTGACCACGCCTGCTAACCCGTGTATTTATTTTATAAACTTGCCCATGTGACCTCGGGCATTTTTCGGCTCACACCTTCTACAGAGGGAGACGACCAGACTCCCCTCTGTCATGATTTATTCACACTGGTAATGCCCGCTACCAGCTACGTCACTGCCGCGACACTCCACTCCACCATGCTCCTTCTATCAAAATTAATGGAGTTCAAGAATGTGTTTCCATGTCTTCCTGCTGCCGCTGGGTGGTCAGTGGCCCGTGTCTGACAGTCACCTCTGATGCCACCCCCACCTCTGGCACGGTGCCTCAGACAGCGCGGCTCTGCTCTAATGAGCCAAAGGGCCCATGTGAGTGCACCAGTGGCACCAGCGGCAGCAGCAGGTAGCTGTGTCCTCACTCTTGACCGCACTAACTATGAATAATGCAGCTGGCAGGCTTTGGGCTTTTAGAAGGGGACCGTCCTGTGATGGACAAGAGCCCCTGCCTAAGACCCCCATCGAATTAGAGTTGTGTCTGGTGGTCGGGACAGCTGGCCTGCTGTGCGTAAGTCCGGTTGCAGACCCCTGTAAAGTAGACCACCCTCATCACGCCTTGCAGAACATGAGGGCCGAGGGGCTAAGACCCTCAGAAGTGCTGTTTCAGTAAGGAACACCTGCACCGAAGCTGCAGTCGGCGGCCTTCACCTATCGGAGCCCTCCCTCATACATCCGACCCACGGGGAGGAGTGGCTCATCTCTCATCCTCGAGAGCCACAGACGATCCGAACACTTCCTCCCCCTTCCCTCAGCAGCAGCCTTTCATCCCAAGGTCACGGCCCGCCGAGCGTGCGGCAAAGCTGCCCGCCGCACACCTGGGGCTCCGGGCTCTGCTTTGAACGGGCCGTCACCGCAGAGCCTTTGTACTGGACGTGAGCTTTGATTAGGAGCTGCGAGCTGAGCCTTTCATATTCCGCCCGCGTCCTGTGTTGTTCTATAGGTGTTCGGCTGTCACTTAACATCAGCTAATGAGTACATACTGCCTTATGCAAAGCGCCTTCTCATTCCGCCCAGATGAATGCCGCGAGATTAGATTTCTGTGCCGCAGCCGTCTCCCGCCTTTCAATCTTTTTCTTCTGCGCAGCAAAGACACACAGATAGGTGTCAGGAAGCTTTCACTTTCTTTTGTCAGTAATTGAGTGTGTAACTGCTTTGTTTCTCTCATATTTTACTTTAATGTGGAGGAGGAGTGCGGAGGATCACAGAGGCGGTGATGTGCACAGCGAACAGAGGGCCAGGAGGCGGTGGTCTAAAAGGGCAGAAGCACTGATATGGAATGCCCTGCGTTTCGACAAGGTTAACGCTATACAAATACTATATGCAAAAAACATAAGTGGGGGGACTAACCAAGGTAGACAGTATGCAAATGACTTCACAGTGCATGGCATCATGGCGCATGACATCACATGCAGCATCACAGGAAGTGGCATCACAACCCATGACACCACAAGAAGACCTCACACAGACTTAGCAGGTCTACCATGGTTACGGTTGAGCTCATTACAATATTTAACAAATGAGAATTTGTGTGGGGCTTGTGCCAAAAAAAGTGACACAACCAGATGCAAAATCTAGGCCTCAACGTACACATTTAAAAAAAAAAAAAAAACCTTGCCACAAAAACACTGGAAACAAGTAGAAACTTGGCAATACATCTGTTCTGTTTAATTGGCTGCAAAGTCTATATTTTAAAATATCTTCTGCATTTGCTGGAGAAATCTGTTTTTTTCTAGTCCCAGTTTTGAATCAAAGTAGCATAGAGGGTTAAGGTGCCTGCTTCAAAGCACATCATCTAACTGCAAATGGCAGATTTTTATTATATGTCGCTAGGTAAGTGAGTTACTGATTTTAACACACAGATTCTTTTGTTACTCGCAATTCACAAATGGTAATTTTTTCGAATATATCAAGCTATGAAGGACATGTGACTCCTACACTTTGTAACCCTCACTGTCGCATGTAACACATTTTGTACATTGATTTACACATTTATAGGATTTATTGCCAATATACAGTGTGTAAGTGTGATGTAAAGCACTTTGACACCCTGCAGTAGGATCAGTAGCGCTGTAAAAGAAATGAAACAAAATAATGGTATTTAAATTGATATTTATGCAAATACCAGCACAGACCAACAAATCTGGTAAAGCGCCCCCCCAAGATGGGGGGAGCGTGGCCCCTTAGAGATCGGTGCCGCTGTGGCCAAAACCCCCAGCACTAGTTGTGCGTCGAGCTGGCCAGGGTACTTCCTCCCTCACGCCTCACGAGGTGTGGGGGCGGAAGTTAGCTGAAGGTGTGCGCAGGGGCGACATTGGTTCCGGCTCCGGCGGCCACACACCAGGTGGAGGGGCTATTTAATCCCCCGCCCAAAAAGGCTCGGCCTTTTGTGGCGCAGCGGCAAGGAGTCCTGGGAGTCAGTGTTGTCCCACCCACCCACTCCCTTGTTTTTTAAGGTTGGAGAAGAAGTACTAAAGTAAACATACAAAAAAGGTGTACACTGTTCCAAATGGAAAAATATAATCACTAGAGGAACATTAAAGTTCAGGAGCAAGAGCCCTCACACATCCGAGAGGATGTCATGCTTCATCATCGGGTAGCTCCTCGTCAGACCGGCGCTGCAATGTCTGACAGGCTCCCCGTATGGGGGCTCTTTGCCGGAGATCTTTTAGGAAGCAAAGTAACCATAACCAACAGAGGGGTCCCCAAGGCTGGGTCCCGGGATAACACCAGAGGTAGGATCCTGAAGTCCTGAACCAACCTGCGGATGTACATACCAGCTTAGAGGTAGGGAGTCCAGATCGCTGGGTTGGCCATGGGGCTCCCTCTCCTGGCTGCCCCGTTACACCCCCTTGGCAGATTAGTGTTTGGGGAGGGGGCGGAACCCTGAGCATGAGGACAAGGAAAGGTATAATCAGGGGAGCCGCCCCCACTAGAGATACTGGTGAGGTACGGTTCACCTGTGTGGTCCAAAGGAGGTTCAGGACAGGAAGGGATCCTGTCACGTTGATTTATGGTTAATGAATAAATCTTATTAAAACGTTTTTTTATAAATGATTGTAAATATGTTTTGAAGATTCTTTTTGAAGTGAATTATTACTGTTGGTGTTTTTATGAAGTAATTGGTAAAAGTTATAAATAAAAATTCTTCCAAGAAATAAGTTTTGTCGGTCTGCGTGTGGCAGGTGTTGGGGTGGGGGCTTTCTGGTGGTCTCCGAGTTCTATGACATTCTTACCATGCATGACAATCTCTTATAAACAAGGTATTGAACAATGTAAAAAATATGCCTGTCTCAAGTATTTGTGAAGTCATAACAACAAGCACTGTGCTTTTGTTTGCATCTAGGTGTGAGGCTCAGATAGCTCCCAGTCACAATAAGTGGAACAAAAGGAGGCCTGATGGACCCTTAAATCTGGCCTTTGTTATGGCCTCAGTTGGAGTCTGAAACATGAAAGCCCCCTCACCGCCTGCACAGTGCTACTGGAAAATGAAGCCGACAAGAGGCAGGTGCTGCTGATTGTGTCCCAGTAGGCACACACACTTTTCTCAAAAGGTTGTCACCTCCACATATATCTGGCATAAGTATAGTTAAACCACCCTCACAATCACCACTCAAACCAGTAGAGGTGGGTGAGCCACTAAAGCGTGAGCAAGGCTCAAGCTAGATGTCTGGCCATGTCTCAGCTCAAGGTCCTCTTGACTCCTCAAGCCTAAAACAAGCCAAGCTTTCATGTGTCTACTGCCTGTCACACAAGCCATGTGGCAAGAAATAAAAGCAAAGTTTTGATGACAAACTCTTGATGTACAAAGGACCACAGAGAAACAGATAACCATCTAATGGCCGAGTTATACATTGTAAAACAAGAAATCATGTCTTCCCCGCTTGGTGAAATTGTGTAATCATAGGCAAATATGTTTTTTCATGACACACAAATAACAGAGCAAGAGGAAGGGGCAGGCCTGTTTGCGTCCTCCCAGAAAGTCATTAAACACATATGAATGGCCAGGTCTTGATTAGTGGTCAACCCCTTGTATGGGTTCAAAAGAGATTTTGGAATAGACGCCTCACCCACAACGTATCATGGCGTGCTTCATCAAAGGTGCCTATGCACACCATGGTAGGTGGATACCACCAAAGCGCACTCAACCTTTTAAGTGAGTTCTTAAATACATTTCTACTGAGCATTAAAGCAGGGATTCAGAAAGTAAAAAATATTTCATGGTAAACCCGAGGATATTTCCTTTTTTTACATTATTACCAGTAACATAATTAAAAACGTAACATGTGGGTCATACAGTGACAGTGGATCTCTTACCCAAATTAGATTGGCAACATATTTTGGCCCATTTTTAAAGTCAACCAGGGTCTGAGGCCTTCTTCAGGGCTACTTATACTGCTGCCTAGTGAATCATTCAAACCATGCAGAAAAAGGAATTATTGAGGCCTCATTTACCAGATGGATTAACTCAAGAGACAATTTTTAAAAATGTACCATAAAATTAGACAAGACGTCTATGCCTCTTCTATATTTGAGTAAACAAGTACAGGACACCAGGCTTAAAACAGAAGTATATTATAAGCTGACAGACTGCAATATTCTCATGAGGTGTGATAGTTTTCTCCCCAAATCACAAAGGGATAACTTACCAGTAGGTCAATTCCTAAGATCGAGGCGGAATTGCACTGAGAAGAGAGACTATGATCGACATGTGGAACTACTGACAAGCAAACTAAAAGAAAATAACTATCCCATGTATCTTATAAAGAAGGCTAGAAAAAGAGCCAGTATTAATGCCAGACAATCCCTGCTGCAAACATTTGAAAAAACCCCAAAAATGAACGCCCTATTTGTGTCACCACATATGGCACGTACTCTAATCAACTGAAGAAAATCATCAATAAACACTGGAAGATTCTCACATCAGGCCTCCTTAACTTTGAGAGACCAGCGTTTTCTTATAGACGTGGCATATCTTTCAGGGATTCACTCATGCATACAAGACCAAAACCCCCTCCGATTGATAAAACTACCATACAGTCAATTTGGAATTTTCCCCCTGTTATGGAACATTACTCATGTGGCCATTGTAAGATTTTCCCCTTACAAGGCAGGTGAAAGATCCAGACCATAAACACCCTGGACATTGAAACAACATACCAACTGTGATTCAAAGAATGTAATTTGCACGTTGACCTGCTGGTGTGGTTTGAAGTACATCAGTGTGAGGAGGAAGCACCTTTAGGTGTAAGAAAGAAGCCACAAAACTAATGCATCACTTTGTTGAACCAAAAAATCCTGAAAATGACTTTTTATGGACTGTGTTTGATAAGCTACTGGTCCACACATAAGAAATAAACATGTTTTGCTTTGAACAGCCCTCGATATATTGGCTGAAAAGTTCAGAGATGGGCCTCAACAATGAAGATCAGTGGTCCCAACTCCCAGCTGGGATGTAGATAATTGAAATAAGATATAAACGAGATAAAGGATTTACCTTTCTGACTTTTCTCCCCAAACATACCTTGCAGGCCCATGGAGAAGAATAACAAGCACTGATAGCGTGAGATTGCCATTAAGTCTATTGATGAACTTTACTGATGTAATGTAAGCGTATAGTATTGTAGAATGACACTAGGGAGATCAGAAATAAACCACACCCACTTGTATTCATTTTTGAAGCTCACAAAAAGAAGACAAAAGAGAAGTCTCTTTTTTTATTCTGTATACCAGCGATTGACCGCAGTCAGCAATTACCACAAGTGTGAGCAACGGGTAGACTACACTTCCCAAGAGGCCTAGGGCATGACAGTGTCAGGACGTTCCAATGGTACCATGCCCTGATGCCGCTCTACTAGCCGCATCTGTCCCCATTTTTAAACACCCCATAAAGTAAACAGAGGTTTTTCGGCACCAACATTGCGGGGAATGCCTGAGTTAAAAGACAGGCATGACCACCTTGATGACGTAAGTGTGGGTCTATTGAGGGCAACGGGCATGGGGCAGGCGGCAGCTCACTTAAATCAGCTACGGCCATTACACTATAGGCATTCAACTACAAAGACTCATACAAGTCTCATTAGGTAGATTGTCAGTGTACGACCTCTTGTATACTTTTAAGTATACTTCTGTGTGCTTCCAGCTATTTCATTTGTTAGGTTCAGTGTCATTTAAAAATCCTTGCTTGCTAGTGGTCAGCCATGCCTCCTTGTCGCTCCTTCTGTGTGGGAGCAGGGACCAATCACTGTATAATTACGCTTTGTCCTGTTTATCTGGTCTGTTGGGGACCTTTTGTTTTAACTTTGGATCCAGCTCCTGTCCCGGGAAGCTTCCCGTTTCATTTCCAGAGCATTCTTCCTCTGAGCATAGCTATAAACAAGTCTATACATCAGGCTTTTATCTTGGTCACATTTGTTTTTTATGGGCTTTCTGCACTCTCTCTTAGCTGCCTGGTTCCTACCCTTCTTTGACTTGGATTTTCTTTAACAAGTTTGCCTGCCTGTGTGCTGAGAGCCAGGGCAGAGGATCGCTTGTAATTGCTTATAGCCTAGGCACCCAGTTCTACCAGGGCTCTGCAATCCTTAGATACAGTGCCCACTTCTGCTCCATGCTGGCATCCCACTCGCAGCTTCATCAGTGCACTCAGTTCACACACTCCAAGCCCTCAGGTGTGCCAGGAATCCCACACATGCTGTCTGCCAGAGCACGTCAGTTCTTGCAGCCCTTACACTCTGCTGCTCCAGTACTGGCAACTTGGGCGAAGCTCCATCAGTGCACCTCAGTTCACACACTACAGGCCCCTCAGCCGTGCCAGTGCCAGAACCCCACACACACTGTCTGACAGAACACCTCAGTTCTTACAGTCAGTACACATTGCTGTTCCAGTACTGGGACCATAGTTTGCAGTTCCATCAGTGCACCTCAGTTCACACAATACAAGCCCTCAGCCGTGCCTGTGCCCTAACCCCACACGGGCTGTCTGCCAGAGCACCTTAGTTTTTATCTTCAGTACACTCTGCTTTTCCAGTACTAGGACCTTGGGCAAAGCTTCGTCAGTGCAACTCAGTTCTACCCCAGCAAGGTCACTTCCTTTCCTATACTGGGACCCGCTCACATACACTTCCATTACAGCAGCTCAATTCTAATATTCAGTCCCAGTGCCAAGCCAACACTGGACCCAAAAGAGCAAAACACAGCTCAGCCAGTGCACCTCACATGTAACCTCCATCACCACTGTTAATGGGAACCACCACAGATCTACCAAAATCCACCAATTCTAACTTTTAGTGCACATTTCTTTTCAGTACTAAGGCTCACACACATGCCCCTTTGGGACTCCTCGCTTCTGTGGTTCAGAGGCAATTCCACACCCATACTGGGCCCTACATGCAGCTTCATATTTAGGTTAACACTCAGCAACACTGGCACACCAATAATAGGGTCAACACATAGCTCCATCACAACACCTCACTTCTGACCTTGCATGCCTCTTACTATTCCAGTACTGCAGTCCACATATAACACTCTCAGTGCCTTAACCTGCAGTGCCCCATTATTACAATACCAGGAATTACACAGCACTCCGTTTCTGATTCCTCACCCACTGCCTTTCTGTCATTCCTGCACAGGGCTGGGACACAACTCCGTCTATACCTCCAATCCTGATCTGAAGCACCCCAATATTGCTGTATTGGGGTTTACATACAACTCTGCTAATGCACCTCCTGCTGTTCTGCAGTGCCCCCTGCTGTTTCAGACTCTGACTTCTGTTTGAGAACGTGGAGGAGCCAATTCAATCTATTTTTATCTGCCATCTTTATTTGGGAGGCTCTGTTTCACCTATCTCACTCCGTTCTTTCCTTTACTCTGTTAACTCTCAATGTTTTCTTTCTCTCCCACATATCTCTTTCCAGCTTTTAAAATACACATGTTAAGTTTCACTCTTTCTTTCAGCTGTTTATTTCTACTCCTCTCCCTTTTTCTTTTTGTTTCTCTGTTCTTTTGCTGCCTCCTCCTTCAAACTCACAAAAAACGTGGTTATTTCTTCCCTTGCTTCTTCTCTTTTTTTTTCATTAGGCGTTTATTCTTTCACTATTTTTTCTCTTTCCTTCACTCTTTGTTTGTCTCTTTTATTTGCTCTTTCTTTTTACTCAGTATGCGTCCTTTCACTTTTTTTTTTTTTAGATTTTTCTTTCTTCCTTTCTCTGGTGTTTTTCTGATTTTTATGTCAATTGACGTTTTACTATGAACCCCTCTTTTTTTCATCTGTATGTGGAAGCCACAAGTTAGTTGTTGGCCCCTGAAGTGTCAAAGTGGTTTTCCCATTCTGTGTCTGTGGGAAATGTTTACATACATGCCGTGGTTCTTTCGCTGCTTGTTTCTCTCACTATCTCTCTTTTTTTCTTCAATGTTCATTTTCCTCTTTCTTTCCACATCTTTCATTATTTTTTCCTCTTTATCTTTCATTCACTAGCTTCCTTCCCTTTTTTCTTTTGTCACACACGTATGCTCTATTTCTTCTCTTAGTTGGGTTTTCATTTTCTCGTTCTTTCTTTCCCTTCTTTCTTTTAGTTCTTTGCGACCCCTTCTCTTTCTTCCTTTTGTCTGTTGTATTCTTTTCACTTCTCTTTTTATGCCACGTCCGATTTCTCTCCTGAGGCCTAGATATCAATGGAGCAACAGGTGCAGTGGACCCAGGGCCAAAGACCTATGGAACTCACTCAACTCTAATTACTGCTGTACTTTCCTACCGAAATTGCAGTCAACCATTTTCCTTTCTTACACCAGGGCCCATGACACCGTTACTCCGCCACTTGTCCTCTCCATCTATATCTCAACTCCCTCTTTCCTTTCATCCTCCAATCCATCCCAAATTATATTTTTATTATGGTGTTTTGAGAACTACACTCTAATGATAAGTTTATTTCTGATAAGGTTTTTATGACAATTCTATTTGTTTTAAGAAGGTAAATGGAAGTGCTTTAGTTAAATGCTGGGCCACTGGAATTATATGTCAGGAAAAGAAGAAATTATGAGGCAGATTTGACAAATTTATGTGGCAAGAAAAGTCCAGTTATGAATTTACAATGCCAATAGCTCTAACTCAAGAAAATGCGAGACCTACTGCGTTGCAAATGCTTGTTTTTAAAAATTATCGCTTACTTTTTAACTCCTGAAAGGGTGAACACAAGTTGTTTGGCTGCAACAATGCAGGTTATACCTAAGACAAAAGGCAGGCACGACACCTTGACAACCTAAGTGTGGGTGCTTTGGGGCCATTACACTAAGGCCACTAGACCACAAAGCTGCAAACAAGTAACATTATCAAAAACAGTTGCTTGGGCACTTTGAGCTCATAAAGGCAGCCACTATTGCATAGATAAAACACAAACAGAATTAGCCTGTTAAATCCTTTATTTGCTTAACAGCAGCAAGCTTAGAGATGAGGCCTTTCCCTTATAAACAGTACGTTAAGATGGCCCCATCGAATGGAAATGCAAATACATGCTCTATGATTTCAGGAGGGAGTCATATTCCCTGAGAACAGCCAGATTAGATTAGAAGTCATATTCTTTTGTATAATAGGATTAGCCTGGATGTATTAACCACTTACAATAGTAATACTGTTTTATGCTAAGTGTTTGACTACAGAGATGTGCCTCCCCTATTGATTTGCAAACGTCCTAAACCACCCTGAAGTATGGGTAAGCAGTTATATTGCACAAACACTACAAATGAGATTGCACATGTAAAAAAGCATAACACAGCATGCCCACGTGTAAAAGATTGCAGTGGTTTGCAGTGGCACTAAATATTTATGACAATTGTATAGAGTATTTTAGTAAGTGTCATGGTTTTGATCAAGGTACTTGAGATGAGTGTTGAGGGGTAAGATGGAATGATTTTAAACAGTGAGTAACATATAATAAATTAATATATTACTGAATATTAACTGTATATGGTCACATTCATGTATATATGTCTCCATCTGTATCTCTAATTACACTATAGGGTTCCCTTCAAGAGGAGACTTTCATTAGGTGAGAGCCTCATGCCTTAATAAATATTTTTGTGCATGGTTGGAATGATTCAGTAGGCAGGGATATAAGTAGCCATCAAGAAGCCCTCAGACCACTGTGGGCTTTAAAAGCAGGCCAAAACATGTTGGCAATCTGATTTGGGTAAGAGAGCAATTGTTCCTCTGATGTGATCCACAGGTTATGTCTTAAATCATGTCCCTGATGCCCATGTAATAAAAGGAAATATTCTCGGGTTTACAAGGAACATTTTTTAGCTATCTGGATCCCTGCTTTAATGTCCAGTGGAAATGTATTAAGAATCCCTTAAACGGTTGAGTCCCCTATGGTGGTATCCACCTACCTTAGGCGCCTATGATGTAGCATTCCACGGTAAGTTGTGGGTGAGGTGTCTATTCCAAAATCTTGTTTGAACCTATACAAAAGCTTGACTATATATCTTTTTTCACCAATACTCCTTTTTTCACTATCACATTTGAGAGAGCTTTCAAATATGTGCCTCAGGAAGTGCTATACACAAAAACCCAGTTTTGTGTTTATTAGACTATAATGTTGCTCTGCCTGCAATAAATAGTCACACCACAGAGATAAGGTACACATCACAGCTGACTTGCCTCTTACCTCTCTAATGGCATTGTCAGGAGTGAGGAGGGTGGTGCAGGAATGCTTTTATGTTAATGTTAAAAAACTACCAACTTGAAGGAGTATTTCTCAATTAAATGATATAATCTGATGTATTGAAACAAATCTGCATTTTAAAGAATACATTTTTTTTAACTATGATGTCATCATATTTTAATACATTGCTTGTTGCATTATATACATGTCAAATATTGTGGGGCTTGGCTTGTGCATGGGCTCTTGGAGCTGAGCCAGATCCTTGGCTGAAGTCTGGCTCGGCTCTTCCTGTTAATTTGTTGCCTCATCCACCGTTACAAACCGAAGGAGAGCTCACCCTGGAAACCAGTACCACTGATTTACCAACACAAAGAATAGACCATATATTTCACAGTAAGAAGTATCAGCTCCACATCAAAATGTGTGTAAGGTACCTAGGCCCAAATTTCTAAAATTTTGGCACAGGGCAGTGCAGCAATTCAACTTGCTGCGCTGCCCTGTGTCACAGGGAAAGAGCAGGACTGTGTTGTTTTTAAGGCATATGGTGCATTCCTTGCCCTAGTGCCATTGCTGTTTTGGTAGCCTAGTGCCAATGTTGCATGCAGGATTGTTTTGTGAAGGACACAGTCCTGGGAGGCTCTTTCCTCTTTCAGAATGCAGCACACATAGAAAGAGGAAGAAAATAGGAGAAATAAAGATATTTCTCCTTGTTGCGCCTCCCCTGGGGAGGCATAAGGTTTTGGCGCATCCTCAGGTTTACAAGGTCTTGTAAATATGGGATGCATCAAAATCCATAGGTGGTGCATGGCAATACCCACAGAAATGCCCCTGGAATGCTTCCCTAGAGGAAAGTAAGGCAACACAGTAATTTGTGCTGTGTTGCCTTATTCCATATTTATGAGGCCATTTAAAACCATGCAAAGTGGCTTTTCATGGCTTCATAAATATTATTTAGGTGTTTGCGCCGCTGTTGTGTCACAAAAAGTGACGCAACAGAGGCACAAGGCCCTCGTAAATATGGGCCTCAGTATCAGTGGAAATGCTGATAAAGTTAACTCACACGAAAAGGGCACCTGCAATTCTACTCCACACTAGCACGTTCAAGAAAACATTGGCCTTCGCAAGGAAATATTGGAAGTTTGCATAGAAAGGCTACACTGCTGTGGAAGTATAGGAACAGTGAGAGATACCACAAACTACTCAGAATCAACATTAGACTATGCTCCCTATTCAGAACTTTTCACATCCTAGACATCAAATCAAATCAAATCAGGGTTTATAGAGCACAACATCTTACCTGTAAGGGTCTCAAGGCGCTGAGGGGGTTTGTCCTCTGTGCTTCAGTTGAACAGCCAGGTTTTAAGGTCCTTCTTGAGTTGAGGTAATGATGGTGACTGCCTGAGGTGCAGAGGCAAGGTGTCCCAGCTCTTTGCCTTGAGGATCTTCCTCCAGTATGCGGGGTACGGTGGCTAGTGCCTGTTGAGTGGAGAGGTCTGGTGGGGGAGTAGAAGGTGGTGCAGTGGTTACATTGTTACATTGCCCTCATGGTGCACAGCGGAAGGTCTACGGGCTATGGGCTTTCCCATGACATATGGGCTTTAACATTCATTGTAACCTCATCCCGATAGAGTCAGCTTTATGCAAGCACACATGGTCTTTCATATCATGCATAGGATGGCTCCCAATTACATGAGGCTACCAGACCTAAGAGCATTGTAACAACAAATCTGCCCTGTATCATTGTGTCATGATACAGTACATCGCAAACCCTGCAGCATCACAGCAGTAGGTAGGTATAAGAAGGGCAAAGAATAAGTCTAGGCATACCCAGGCAGGGTAACAAGTTGGCAAACTTTAACAGGGTGATATCTAGTGCCCTCAAATTTGCAGAGCCATAAAAACACATGTCTTCCTTTTTAAGGAAAACAGCTCTTCAACATGTTAGTATTTGAAACTGGTAAATAAAGTATATCATTTCAAATGTTTGTAAATTATTTTTATTGTGGTGTTACAGCTTTGAATACTTCTGTTTAGAACTGAAATATTTGAGTCATGTAGGAGCAAGTTGAATTATGCAAGACAGCCCTTATTTGAAGGGGAAGATGCATAGTTGCAGCACAAATGAAAGACGAAACGAGCATGTGATTTACACAACCGATATTACAGCGAGTAAAATATAATTTAAGAACAACTTCAATTACTGAAGCATCACACATAAGGCCTGAGAGGGGTATGTAGCTCTTAAGCTGTGCATTGACCAGATCACTGTAGACAATATCCCAGGTCACTAGTGATTTAGGTGGTGTGAAAAAGGTTGGGTTACTCTAAAAAGGGAATAGGAAAAGAAGTGTAACTAGGAATCTTTTCCAAGAGGCTTGACCTATCCTTTCAAGCGATTTATTTTATTAAATGCAGTGACATAATCAGAAGAACTATGATAAAAACCTTCCAGAAGTTTTAGAGTGACAGTTTAAAATAAATTAAAGTGAAATTATCATATTTTTCATGCTAGTTGTTGCATAAAATGCATACTTTATTTACATGGCAAATATTTTCATGGCTGTGCTCATGAGGGGCTCTTAGAGCCAACCCAGACACATGGCACAGCTCTCCCTGTTAATATAATGGCTCGCCCACCACTACCCAGTCTGCAGCAATAGTGATTTGATGCCACTGTTGCTGCAGAGACCCAATAAAAAATTTTCTGGCAGGCCAAGACCCAACTAAGAAATTACTAGGTGAGTTTCCCACACCCATGACCCCTCTGATGCTGTGTTTCCGAGGGCAGACGTGAGGAAGGTTTGAAAACAAAATCCAAACTTGCAACTGTCCTGTGTGTAATACGTACAGCAGTGCTGGAATTGGAAAAACTTTATTCTAGGAACCCATCAACTAGGGGTCATGGTGTGGCAAAGAAAAGGCCGGCCAAACAGTCATGCTCACTTAGCATTTCTGTACCTGGCTGTATTGCACAGCAGGTAGAAGAAAGTGCACAGGGTCCCACTCCCTGTCTGAGGGTCGAAGCAGGTTGCTCAGACCAAGCACAATGCTGTTGTCATGCTGGTAATAGCAGCGTGGTGATTGGAGGGGAGCCTGTGTGTTTCTGGTAGTCAGAGAAGAGGACAAAGGAGAAACAGAATTGTCTCTCCTGACGTAAAAGGTAAGTATTTTTTAAAATGTTATTTTGTTTTTTTTATACCCCGCCACTCCCATTGAGAAGTAGCCGCCACTACAAACAAAGCAGACTCCTCACTTCCTTTGTCCTGAAGCACTGAATGCCAGCAAAGCTTGTGCTGACCCTGTGGAGAGACAGGAACCAACAAAATGCAAAAACAAATAATTTTTGAGCAAGCGAGGTCTGACTGGCACCCACTATAGCTATGTGTTTAGCACTTTTTATAAAACACCAAAGCACTGCAAGCAGGGAATGCAACCTGCCCAGCTTCCAGCAACAAACTATCTCCGCTAGCAGTGAAACTGGCCCCCAACCTGCGAGCCCACTAGGGAAATGCCCAGTGCTTGCCTGACTAGTCAGGGTCTGACCACACTTAAGGATATCCTCGAGGTCAGGTCTGGCACCCCAGGGTCTTTTAACCAAAGGGGCTTCTGTACAATGACTCTTGAACTCCTGCCCAGATTCCTGTTGAAAATGGAATCCTCAGGGCCATTTGCAAATTCAAACGACTCAATGTGCTGCAGTGTCAACTAAACTGCAGATGGTTCTTAATTTATCTTATCATTCACAATATACTTGTTTATAGGGAATTCATTTTGTCCCATTCCAGCTCTATTATTGGGCCCCTACAACCTTCCTACAATTTACTCTTAATCTTGAGTTGCTCAGACAGTGGTCCCTTCCCAGTGCTCAATATAGCACAGACCTCAAGCACCCTCTGCGTATTAGTTGTACTAGCATGTCTAGGGTGGCAGAGTCAGCTTGTCTTACAGGGAATCCTTCAATGTAATTCATTCTTTAATACAACAGGAATTGATTGCACTCAAGATTGTTGCGTTCATCACTCATGTTACAAATTCAGCCTGACTATAAAGATTACCACGTAACCATTAGCCAGCCATCTGTCCACTACTACTTCATGTCTAAGCTGAGAAAAATGCTGAAAGGCAACCACATGGGTTTTGAGAAGAGATACAGATTTGCCTTATCACTCTTTTGCCCAGCCAGATCCATATCTAGGAGCTTAGGATAACCAGGAGCACCAGGTGCCACAAGCTGTGAAATATTGAATGATGTTTCAAGCCAAAAGGACCACAGCATCTTGCAAAAGAGCACTTCTCTTGGTTGGAGTCATTTTCTCACTATTTCACCAAGTACTGAATTTTTAAAACCAGATAATAGAAATGCAAACCTGGTAGGCCCAGGCCTGCTTGGTCACAAAATAGCTTGACACTGGGTACTTTAACTCCTCAAGCATGACACAGTTGAAATCAAGGAGGCCAACAAACTATTATGTTCATGAAAAACAGACTTGAGCAGCATTCACATAACCCAAGGAAATTTCTTGAAAGAGCTACCATCAGTGTCAGTGTAGTTCTACCTATTATTGAAAGCGGAAGGAGGACTAGAATGCTATCAAACAACACATCCTAAATCATGCTGATCTTTAAGCTCTGTAGAAAATCTGCCTTAAAAATAGTCTCTTTTTTGCCTTTTTCGGTGCCCTATTTCTTCCTGGGTTTAGCATTTTGTGCACTGTTAGCTCTGCTAAACAGGAGCAAAGTGCCCCTGGGCCCCTTCAAATATGGCTGAATTTGCATATCCCTAAATGACTTATTTTATTTGCCTTTAAGTCCCTAGTATATGATATAGACATATACCCAGGGCCTGGAAGTTAAAGGCCACCTGTGCACTACACCACATATTTTGACATCCACAGATTGGGCATGGAACACATGGCTTCAGGATTACCGGCAACAGCCTAAAACCTGCTTTCACACCTGTCCAAATAGCCCTTTGTGACAGACTGGAACCCTGCTTTTAAATATTAATGTCACCCCAAAGTACACCTTGTTTACCACAAGGTAGGGTACCTGATACTTAAAAATGAAATATGTGAAATTGAAATTGGCATATTTCTTTAGTGGCTATGTCCCAAAAGCTATTTTCACTGACATGGCCAAAGCTAAATCCTATGTCAGAGAAAATGTGAAGCACACATAATAAACTTTAATATGTATCGCTTGACAGGAGATGACTAAAAAGCCATTCAAAAGCTATTTTTCAGATTTATTAAAGGTCCTATTCATTGGTGAAGTTCGTTTTTTATTAAATGTTTAGGAAAATGTAACTTTGAAAGTTACCTTTTACCTGCCTGAATACCCTGGAGGCAAATATGCATTAGCTTTCCAGCAGCTGCCCAGCCAGTGCTTGGCCTTAATGAGGTGTGAAAACTGCTTCTAGAGCAGGTTCAATGGCTTGGGTGTGGGGAAGTGTTCTTCATTTTCTTGAAGGAAGACCAGTTGAAGCGGACACAGGAGCTTCATTATCCTGTAAAGGGCCTTCCTCTTCACTAGTAAATATAAGGTTAACCTGGAGAAGGGCAACCATTTGTGCCCCCAGCCAGGCTGGCACTAAAACCAGTGGAAGGGGATCTACCCCCAAAAGAGCTGACTGCTGTTTTCCCTGGGTGGCCATAAATGTATAAAGGCCAAAACATGTCAAACTTTTGCTTAGGAGGAGCCCCAGAAGACATATTATTATGATACTAGCACAGTCATAAGGAGTTATGGCAAGGTATTGATGCCCTAAGACTCCTTAGACTCTGCGGCTACCTCTATGTGGAACAACATTTGCACTTTTTATGTAACCACCACTTTCTGGATAAGAAGGAATTAAGGAGAAACAGAAGAATCCTTAAACTAATGAGGAATGAAAGGAGTATACATTTCATTAGCGAAAATAATGTATGTGTAGATTGTACATAATCTTGTGTATTTAAGTGCAGTTATTTGTATTTTTACTTCGCTTCAAGCACCTCAGAGAGTTAAAAGCAACAATACATGGTGTAAATGCTTACCCAGATAGGTGTAGGATGTTTATAAATTGATTTTGGTGGAATTAAATTCATTATGTAGTGAACATTGATTGTTTCATTGTTGATCCATTGTATTGTACATTCATTTGTACCTATGGTCACCAAAGATTTTGTGATCCAGGCAGGTGGTTGGGCACATAGGCTTTACACAGGGGAGGAAGGGTGTTTCTGGCTTCAATTTTAGAGTAAGGTGCACTGTGGGATTGTTTGCAGTAGGGCAAACAGGTACTGCTGCAAAGTGGGTAGGTTTAGCTCTTGGAGCTTTTAGCCTATTGGTTAGGGAAGAGACAGACAACACCCTAACCCACTAGCTGGTGCCCACCATTAGTATGGCACCCTAAGGCACTGTCCTCTTAACACTTTCTGGACCTGCAGATGGCCAGCTGTCTGTGACCTAAGAGGAGCTCTGAATGACTGGTCCTGCTCTCTCTTGGAAAAAGGACAAAGAAGTGACTTCCAGGAATCAATTGGATGAGCTCCTGTGTGACTACAGGGACACTACAAGTATGCATGAAACCTTTTTCCTGAAATGACCAGTTAATCAGTACCAACTAGACCTCGGCTGGACCTTGCTAGGGGCTTCTCCTTGAGTGAGTCCTGGCCTCTAAGTGCCATCCGTGAGGTCCTGGGAGCCTTGGAAGTGACCAATAGGAGCTGCACCAGTAACCCTGAAAACTTGGATCCTATAAAATCTTTGGACTTCAAAGACATCTGGAGCCACCAGGGAGACCTTGCTTCAAAGATGTCTTATTTTAATGCACTTTCCTCAGTTACAGCTTCAGGTTTGCCCCAGTGGAAAATGTTGAGCTCCGTAAAAAAAGACTAAGGGGCTGATTATGAGTTTGGTGGTCTGAGGACCGCCAAGTTGGTGGTGGCAGTCTGACCGCCAATGGACTGGCAGAGCACACCGCCGTATTATGATTCTGGCAGTCGAACACATAGAAGACCGCCAGCGGTTCCCCGCCACCGTCAGGCAGCACAGACCACTATGGTTACCCAGAAGCATAAACAGGCCGGCGGAGACCATGTTTCCGTCACCAATGTGGCCGTGGCAGTCCAACCACCAACTACAAGCTGGCGAAACAGACAGTATAAAGGGAGACACTCAACTGCAAGCAGCCATACACGTCTGGAGCCGCAATGGATCCCTTCGCAAACGTCATGCTGCTGCTCCTGCTTGCTGAAAGATAATGAAATCAATGCCGACCTGGATGACACCGACCACAAGTACTAACATCTACCTGTATCATTAACCCTTTAAAAACAGCACGCTGTGCTGACAAACACATCATGGGGGGAATGCCACAGACAACAGTTACACCTTTCATTTGACACACACACACTCACATACCGCAACACAAACACACACATTCACAACATGCACACTTCAGCTAGCACATACACACTGCATGGCAACACTACACATTTACACATGGCTACACAGCACTGGCTCGGGGACACTGAAGGCCACACAACCTTCACGCGCACAGCAACAACCACACAACTACTGCACATATACAAATACATTCTACACACTCACACCCAATACTGGCTAGGTACTGTTTACACATTTATATCCATGTGCATAGCACACACACACAACACCACCATCAAACAACCCTGCAACGGACACACACATCACATACACACATAGCACGATGGAAGCATAATGCCCTGTAGAATACAAGGAGAGGCAAACAGACAAAAAAGATAAAGCACACCATGACAATAATACATGCACAGCTTGTATGGGAGCATCAGGGCCATACATGGAAGGAAGGTGCCCTGGGACACATATCATGTTGAACAGGGCCTCAAACAACATGCACACAGGAATTGGCCCTAATTGTATCTCAGGGACAAACAATACCAAAACCAACTGTCATGCACAACCACACAATGGGGAAAGGCAAGTCAACAAAGAACACACATCTTGCACTCCCCGGGACATACCTCTATACAAACCAGCTGCAAGGGACCCACACCTAAATGGACACATGCACTCTCTAGTGCAAAGCAAACTATCACAACTCAACACACTCCATGTCTGAACTCAGTGGCAACTGCCACTGAACGGGGGTGGTGAGGCAGGATGGGGTGCAACGGACAGGGGTTAAAAAATAATAATAAAAAACACTTACCTTCAAGGGGAGATGTGTCTCCCCTCGGTCCTCTTTCTGTTCCCTGGTGGACAAAGGCACCCAGCCAATCACGACATTGCTGTCACCATCATGACAGCAGCATTGTGGTTGGTCTGAGCGGCCTGCTTTGCAGCTCGGACTAGGAATGGGAGGCTGTGCATGTTCTCCACTCGGCTGTGCAATACGGGTAGAGTACATGCAAAGTGTGTATGTTTGTTTGGCCTGCCCAACACGGCCGGCCAAACAGACATGCGCACATTGTGGTACATAGCCCTCTTCCGGCCCCCCTCCCTCCATCCTAGCCCCACCCTGCCCCTTACTCCCAGGAAAAATAAAATTATAATAATGCAGCGTACATTATTTCATTTTCTTTTTCCTTTTTCAACAGAACTGCACACAAACTCATATATTGCAAAACATACCACATTGAGCAGCAAGCAGGCCATACACACATAACTACAGGCACACAACCAGTGTCAGCTAGGAACAACATAAAACTAGGGAAGGATGTGCAAGAAAAAGGTGTACCCTACAAATCAACAACTGGTTGGGTTTATTTAATAAACGTTTTTTAGTCTAAGGCCATAGGGCAATCCAAAAATGTTTGCCCAAAAGGCACAGTGTTGGGCCCTTACTATTCTCTTGACTGCCATGTAACCTACACAGGGAGGGGCATCAAGAGAGCAAGCAGGCACCTCAGGGATTATCAAGGGGGCTATAGAGGGGGGCGGTTGGGTTTTGGCTTGGAAGGGGGATCATTCTTGGGAGGGGGTGGGCTTCCCTTGATGGGGGAGGGACGTGGGTGCTTGCAGCGGGGGCAGGGGAGGCTTTGGAGGTGGAAGAGATGTACTTGGATAAGGCTGAGGTCCTTTTGAGTGTGGAATATGGGGAGAACAGGAGTAAGGTCAAGCTCACACAGGAAAAGTTTCTTAGACACACAGGGACGGGAATCAGAAAGAGGTTGGAATTTGGAGGTTGAGGAAGTGGTTGTCTGACTTGTAGAAGTAGGTGTCTTGGGTGCGTGCTTGTGGGAGGTATGCTTGTGTGTGGTGGGTGTCTATTGGGTGGGTGAGTGAGAGCATTTATGTGTCTTTGGTTGAGGGGATTAAAGGTGTGGGAGGATGCCGTGGTGGGTGGGTGTCTGTTGGGGAGGTGACTGCAGATATGGTGGATGTGCTGCATATAGGTGTGTCTGTGGTTGTGGTGTCTGCGGGTGTGATGACTGAGGTGAATGTATCAATGACTGTTGTGGTGGTGCCTGTAGGTATGCCAAATGTTGTGTGTGTGATGCTGTGGGTGGGGGAGGGTGTCAGGGCAAGTCAAGACTGTTGCTGTGTCTGGGGTTGGATGTTGTAAGTGTGCATGCCAGTGTGTCTTGTAGTGCACTACCACTTGATGTTGAGGTGGATGCCTGCAGTTCTGTTTATGTGCTTTAGGTAGGCCGGGAAGGGGGGATTTGGACTGAGAAGAGGATGGTGGGACGGAAGACAAGGGGTGACTGGCTGCCATCAGTGTGGAAGCCCAAGCCCAAAAAGATCTCTGTAGGCCAGCCATTGCACTGTAAATGCCCTCTAGGAATGCGTTTCCCTGCGGTCCCTGGATGGCATTCACAATGGCGGACTGACCTCCAGAGATTGACATCAGGAGGTCAATAGCCTCCTTACTGAGGGCACCAGGGGTAACAGGGGCTTGGGCAGAGGTGCCTGCAGAAAAGGAGACACCCACCTTGGGTGAGTAGGCACAGACAACTGGGTGGGGAGCAACAAGGAGGGCAGTGATTATACGGGGGTGGCGGATAAGGATTGTATAGGGGTCCCTGATGGATCCGTCACCACTACAGAGTGGCCACTGTAGGAGGAATCCTAGTATAATGATGCAGATCTGGTCTCCCCCGTGGCACTCCCCTTGCCCTCCAGGCCACTGGGTCCCTCTGTGTCAGTGGTGTCTTGACCCGAGGTCCCATGGCCAGAGGGCTTCCCCACTTGGCTCAACCATGTCTCCTTTGCCTGCTGGTGCTGGTGCTGAGGCTGCCAAAAATAAGTGAAGTAGGGTCATAACATGGACGTGGAGGCACTTCAATAACAACTCTGAGTGACAAAACTACCTCATGTCAAGTGGTCCCCTTCATGAAGTGCCAGCAAAGTGGCACCATCATGTACCAATACAAAACCATGCGTGCAATATGGAATTACAAAAGTAACACATGAGACAATCTTGGTCTCAGCCACTACAATAGCATGGATGAAGTCTAGCTATCACACTAACCACACCACAACTAGGTGACCACTCCACCTCAAACCTGTGCCAAATGCAGCACACCCCAGTGAACCAGTAGTCAACAATTGGATCCGACTGTAAAGGTATCCTACCAATTTCACCGATACAAGCCTATGCACACATCTGAAATGCACTAATATATCATGTCCACAAGTCCCATACAAAATGGCTGAGTCACATACATCAGTGCACCAAGCTAATAACATCCTGTCTTGAGCATCCTGTCCACCTGTGGTACATAGCAGTCACTGGACACATGGACATGACTACAAACACTCACCAATAGGTTGCCCTACACCCCCCTAACTCAGGCCCAGCACTGACTAGGTAGGCCACTTGTGACTTTTATGGGACATGAGCTAGTAAAATGACATTGACTAGCAACACTATGGGAAACATCACACAAAGTGGCAAGTGACAGGTAAACTACCAAGCAAACAATGCACACAAACATTCACTATCTCTGAATGTCACCCACTGCATACAGTTCCTACAGGTCTCAGCCAGCCTACAGACTGACTCATTGTGTTTGGACCACAATGAAGGGAGCAACACGTTGGACACACAAAGAGTCAAGCATGTCAATGTGTGAACATGTGCAGATGCAGGCACCTGATATTTCAGGGGGTGGGGGTCTGTGTGTCACATAAACATTACAATACACTCTTCCACACGTGTGTTCACTAAACCTAGAGTACCTTAAGAGAAATATGGTCATGCATTGTACATGTCTCGCTATATGCCCAAACAACAGAGCCCGATGTCATGGCACATCAGTTAACACACTGTTTGGAGATGTGCAGTGACCAAAATGCAAGGGCCCTGCACAGGACACATTAGAGTTGGATGAAAGAGATAACAGTGCTGTGGGATCAAGGCACCTGTCAAGGCTAAATAACAAACATTGTCAAAGAGAATAAGAGCTAATCATTCACAGATCACAACCCTGCTCCCAGTGTAATTTCCATACTAATCAGAGGACAGTGGTTTGGCACCATTACATGCTGTGCAGAGACTTAGGGTGTAGAACAGTGTCACACTTGCATTGCAAAAGGGAATCTATACCAGGCCAGATTTCAACTGAGTTCCAAATAGTTATGGATCTACTCTGATAATTTCATCCACCATGACGCTTAACTCATCATCTGTGAAACCGGGATTTTTCTGGGGTGACATGGTGGTGATGGAAAAAAACGGTTGGGTGCTGGGTGCTACGCAGGTGACGGGAAGTAGATACAGTGGAAATGTGCAAATGTGTGTGATGTGGGTACGTTGAGTGTGTGATGTTGGATGTGTGCTGAGTGAGAGATGGAGGGGTGCCTACTTAATAGGAAAGTTTGTATTTTTGAGCACTCTGGTTGATGTATTTTGCATGGGAATTGCAAAGAATTGTGGCGTGTGAAGGGTGTGTGTTTTATAGTGTGCTTTGCAGGTATGTAGAGTGTGGGAATGTGTGTCAGCTGTTTTCAAATGCATCCAATGCTGTGTTGTGTATTACTATGGTGACTGCCGACGCAGCGGTTCAAATTGCCATTGCAGGAGTGCCATGGCAAGACTGCCATTGCGATTTTTGACTTGTAATAGGTTCGGTGGTCGGGTTGATAGGCTGGCGGTGCCGGTGGTCAGACTGCCTATTTCCCACCCTCCAGAGTCCTGGCGGGGTCAGGTTTTTGGCTGGCGTTTGTCAGACCTGCCTGTGTAATTGCGTAATGCGGCAGTCTGTAAGAACACAGACATGGTGGTCTTTTGGTGGCCGCCACTATGGAAATCTGGTGGTCTGACTGCCAAACTCGTAATGAGGCCCTAAAAGTCTAAGTTGTACACAGGAAGATTGTTAGTTTCTCAGTCATGAGGACAGAGTAAATTATTCTGTGACCCTTGTCTGCCTAATTTAGAAATGCCCACCCAGTTGGCAATTATTTTTAATGCATTGGCATGAACCGCCATCATGGCGATTCCTGTCAACGCTGTTTACAGTTTGTTTCTGGGCTCTGTCAATATGATGGGAGACCTGTACCAGACTTTTTTCTTTTTTATTTAAAAAAGAAAATCCTGACGAGGGTTTTTCTTTTTTAAAATAAAAAATAAAATGCTTCCTCTACCACAAGAGACTTCTCCCATGGTGAGGAGAACATTTAGCAGTTTTCACTGCCCCTTACTGACAGGATATTCCTGGTGGTTAAGGGCAATGAGAAATGACATCTAATTCCACCCATCTAAATTAGGTGGGGGAATTAGAGGTCTGTCTTTGACAGCACTTACTTCACTGGACCGTTGGATGGGTTTAATCACGAAAGAGATGGAGTAGTCTCTACTGTGACTAAACCTAAGATCCTCCCACTTTTACATTTGGTGGGAGAACCTTTATCTTGGTTATATGTATACTCCATTGCCATTGCAACAGAGAATACATATCACCAAGATATAAATCAGGCCCTAAGTCAGAATGTAAAATCATTGAACGTGACCAACCCGTTTGATATTTCCAACCTGCACTCCATTGTGATTCACCTGAAATCACACTTGGGTGCTGAGCTAACACTTCCACAGACTATCATTAGTGCTTACTAGTTTTTGGAGCTATTTTTTCTTAACATCCTAAAACTTCATATCTCCAATTCCCCTTATTGTTTTTTTTGCCATTTAGGTATCATTTTTTTTATTTCAGTTTACTCTATGTTTCAAAAGTGGTTTCGGGTTTTTACTGCTTGATCTCTTGGCTTTTTAATACTGCAATACTTTACACATTAAGGGGTTCATTACGACCCTGGTGGAAGGCGGAGAACCGGCGGTAAGACCGCCAACAGGCTGGCGGTCTCCCTTCATGGAATTATGACCATGGCGGTTACCGCCATGGTCATCCGCCGGTTCTCCGTTCCGCCCGCCAGGGCCGAGACGACCGCCGGGCTGGAAACCTGGGTCTCCAGCCCGGCGGCCGTCACTATACCGCCGGCGGTATTTTGACCCGGCTTACCGCCGTGGATTTCTTGCGGTTTGAACCGCCCTGAAATCCATGGCGGTAAGCACTATCAGTGCCAGGGAATTCTTTCCCTGGCACTGATAGGGGTCTCCCACACTCCCCACCCCCAACCCGACTCCCTCCCCTACCCCCCCACCACCCCTGCCACCCCCCAAAGGTGGCAGGGCCCCCCTCCCCACCCCGACCCCCAACATCACATCACCCATTCCCACACGACATGCACGCAGGCACCACCTACACACTCACACGCACACACGCCAACATACATGCCTACATACACACACACAGGCAGACACGCACACCCACATTCAAACATGCATGCACACATCCATACTGACATACCCACAGACATACACGCACTCATTCCCATACACACAACACCCCCGCAAGCATACACGCACTCACACCCCCCTTCACATACACACACGCACACCCCCATGCACCCACACAACACCCAACACCCCCCCACCCCCCTCCCCTCACGAACGATCAACTTACTTTGTCCGACGATCCTCCGGGATGGGACGGGAGCCATGGGGGCAGCTCCGCCGACACCACACCGCCAACAGAACACTGCCACGGCGAATCACAGGACGTGATTCGCTGGGCGGTGTTCTGTTGGCGTGGCGGTGGAGGTGGAGCAACCTCCACTTCCCCGCCTCCCGCCAGTATGGCTGTTGGCGGCTCTCCGTCCGAAAAAGGACGGAGAGCTGCCAACGGTCATAATAGGCCGAACGGAAAACCACCACCACTGGCTGTCTTCCGCATGGCGGTCCCTCAGCGGTCTTACAAAAAGACCGCCGAGGTCAAAATGACCCCCTATGCCTGTTAGCTCCATGTCATAGCTACAAGATGGTAGAGCTTAGGATAATTTAGTGACTTTGCGGTTCATCCCGACGAGTTAGTGTCAATTTTCCTTGAGGTGGACAACTGCCCACCCAAAATAACAATCCACTTTACCTCAAGAACAATATAATCTTTAAGAGTATGGTCC
The DNA here is from genome assembly GCF_031143425.1 of Pleurodeles waltl. NCBI lineage: Eukaryota > Metazoa > Chordata > Amphibia > Caudata > Salamandridae > Pleurodeles > Pleurodeles waltl. Next base: position 692,679,736 of record NC_090440.1, on the reverse strand, counting down.
ACATGGATCACCATCTTTAGTCTGCCAAGTGAAACTCAAAGTCAGGAGTTGCTCTGCACATGATAAATTAGATCTTCTAGTGATTAATATTTACTGTTATTTAGCATTAAAAGCCTGGAGGCAGCAGTGGTTAATACAACTTGTCTGCAATGTTTTCTTGGTATGACACCTAGGGGAAATATGACAAAATAATAGCTGGGCATGGGTGTAAACATTCAGAAGTTGCTGGTTATGCCCAACGTAGCAGCTATCTGGAAGCCCAGAGGTCATAAGGATAGAATTTTACATGAAAGCCAGGTGGGACGAATTTGGGGTAATATTAGAAAATACATTTTGTGCTGAGTACTCCATTCATTGTACAGAATAGCTGCACCTGCTAACTAGGACCCCAGCAAAACATGCTTTGTTCCGAAAGGAAAACATTTTTGCTGTAAAGTTACCAGAATTTACACTTGGTAAAAAAGCTGTAATGGTTGGTAATGGTTTTCTGTAGTTGCACAAAGTTCAATTATGGGGTACAAGATGGAAGGGAATATGTTCCCCACAGGTATCATCAAAGCCAATATGTGTTTTAAAATCCATGTTTTCTGCAGCAGGCTACAATGTCAGCTTTGAAACCTCATTCACAAACTTCTGTTAGGGACATACTGCACACCTTAAATGTGTACTATGTAGGTAATTCAATAAGAGAAAAAGTAATGAAATCTTTAGAATATGATTACTTATACTGTTTCGCTGTGTTTAAAAACTGTTGATTGTAACTGTTGTTACATGAAGCTTGGCTACAGTATTTAACTTAATGCTATTCAAATTCCTGCCTGACCCTCTGTTGGTTACAAGTAGCTCCTCTAATTATGAAGAGGTCAAATTTAGGACTTGACTTCTTATCTTAGTCCATCCCAACAGATACTCAGAAAAGAGAGAACAACTCTCTTCTGCAGACCTCCTATGTCACATTTCCTTGTGAATAGTACCCACAAAGCCATAGTTAATTTGGTTAGGCATACTCTTCTCAAAAAAACAATGTCGGAAACAGCATGGAAGGTGGCAAATATGAAGCCTGGAGGAGGAGATTTGCTTAGATCCTTGGTGGCAGTAACAATGCTGGTGGAGTGTGGGGTTGGGAGCTGGGCCAGTGAAAAGGACTAATCTTTTTCTATTTTCCAGGAAGCATATCCCTAATAAAGTACCTCAGTTACTTTATTGACAATCTTGGTGGAGACAGTGTGGCATTTTAGTTTGCTTAATTTTAGGGGTCATCGCAATTAAAGACTGCTTTTGCATTTTAAATTGCCAAGCTTAAACCATTATCAGCAGAAAAATTGCCAAAGCAATGTAAAACAAACATTGGCAATGTAATAGACTAGGCCTTAAAGGAAGGTTGTATGCTAATTCGAAGGATTACAAGTAAACGGCATGGGAATAGATATTATATTTGTGTGGAAGCAAAGAACTGTAGAATAATATTGGTGTAGGTTAAAAGATCAGGTGACAGTTACACAGTTAAGTCAAATCTAAATGCACATGTAGGTTTAATAACAGCCCTCCTCTCATCCGTGCTGCTGCAGGAGAAAAGCACCAGAAAGTATGTAGCTATCTAAAACACTTTAATAGCATTACAATATCATGTGTGTTCCCCTGAAAGTTCAAGCTGAGGCACCTGGATAAATAAACCAAATGATCACGGTTGTGTGGATGACAAGCACTTTTTTCGTGTAAGCACACAACTTCTACTGAACCAAAACATGTGCTCCTGGCTCCCAACACGTGGGAAAAGCCAAAGCCTATCTCTAGTGACTCTCACATGATTGTCTGGCAACAGCTGAGCTGTCAAGCCAGACAATAAAAGAGCCTTCCTGCTCTGTTTACAAACTTCACATCTGCCTGTTGAGATATTGTCTCCAGCTACTCCACCTTGAATCTCTGGGATCGAAAGGATGCTGTTAGTGTTAATGAAAAAGATCCATGTTGCATTTTAAAAAACAATGACTGGCTGTGTACTTTAATTCAACTTCATTAATTTTATGTGGACATCTTCAAAGTTTAGTATGGATTTGGCACTTAGAGACCTATATTATGCCCCTTTATTCCAGAATCATTGCTTTCAGTGCACAAAATGAATGCACAGTTAAAAACAAACCTTTCATATTTTATTTTACTGTTCCACATCTGACTACCACCAATAAGCATTACAATTCACGGTATATATACCTTTGATACCACCCTCATATGTATATTTTTTAACAATGGTATACTTTTAACTAGCTATCACATGGTTTTCTTTGAGTAAAGTGTTTTTGTTTGAGAGAAGCTGCAAGGGTGATTCAGGTATTCCTCACAGAAACCACTTTGCTTTTTAATAGTCAGATTATTTTAGCTTTATGGGAGCTAACACCAGGCTGTTGCCTCTCCCCCATAGTTTATTAATCTGGTTACTTACAGTTAATCAACACTTTTTCCATACTGTGACAGATGTAGATCCATGGTGTGGTTGAGGGTGTCAGCAAATCTCAGAAATGATTGATGGGTGCTTTGGAACAAATGTATGACATTGCAGAGCATGTCTTTACCATACATGCCATTTCCACCCAGCCTTTACTGTGCAGATGTCCTTACATGCCTTTAGCTCATATTGTACATATATGTAAGGTAAGTAAAACCTTATATATACTCCCTACATGGAAGTGTATATAACTATATGTACAGTAAGTGAAAATATATGTATCTAATTTTAATTTAACATTTAAAATATTTTTTTGTTTTTTTGATTTTTTTTAGGGAGGAACCACCCAAATCCCACTTGCTTTTAATTTACGTCTATCCTCCCATGCCTAAGCCCTAAAGTTACCCATACCTCCCTTTACCATTACCCACTACCCATCCTAAACCCTAAATTTACCCTTGCCTCCCTTTATCACCACTCACTTCTAAACTCTAAAATTACCCTTACCTCCCTTTACCACTACTCACCACTACACCCCCAAAATACCCTTACCTCCATTTACCACTACCCATGTTTAAACCCTAAAATTATCCTTATCCCCCTTTGCCACTGCCCACCCCAAACCCTAAAATAACCCTACCTCCCTTTGCCACTACCAACCCCTACACCCTAAAAATGCCTTTATCTCCCTTTACCATGGCCTATCTCAGTGCTCTAAAGTTACCCTGTCTCCATGTGGCTATGGTGGTTCTTCTTCTGGCATCACAATACTGTTGTTCAGATTAGAGTGAGAAGAGTAAATTTAACCTGCCGAAATCAAAGCACTTTCCTTTATTTTGCTTTCATTGGAATGGGCATAATAATTTTAACAGAATTACCATAGGCACAACCCTTCAAATCCAAGATCTGTCAGATGTCTGATATGGTCCAGATACACAGGTAGGCAAGAAAATGTGCCTAGGATTCAAGGACCTTTGATTAGACCAGTGAGTGGCACACTGATAAATGACATGAATATTGTTTAAAAAAAATTGAGTTGCATGGACATTGTGTCAAATATATCATCAATTCAAAAATATTGTTGACCAGAATACAGAAAGTAAGAATAATGTGCTTTATGTAACTAATATAGTTTTTTTTAAATATAAGTTTATGTACTGTTGTTTACTTTAACCTAGCTGTATAAAATATAGTTTTATAATCAATTTAATATATTTTAGTAATCATATTAATTTTAGGTGTTAGTGTTATCGACATAATAGTTTAATATTTTAGTGTAATTTGTAATGTTTAATGTGTAGGTATTTTGTTTCACATTTATTTAACAATTTATACTTTAGAAGGGGGTTATTGAGTTTGGAGGGAAATTGGGTGGGAATTATTCAAATTATAAATGATTGTTCTTTGTTTTAAGTTATTTGTATATTTGATCAATAAATATTTAATTAGCAATTAAATACATATTTTAGTTGATTAAATGTTATTTTGATCATTTAAATGCATTTTGTGATTTTTAATGTGTTATTTTATTTGTCTCTAATTCAATTACTAATTTCTAGTTTAGTAGTCGGTTGTAGGATTTGTAGGGGGAATGATGTGGGAATGTATTTAAATTGTACATTGTAATTTGTCTAATTCATGAATTGTAATTTTAATTACTGAAGTGTATTTGGAGATTTTTAAAGTATATTTTCTTTTCCTATAACTTAAATACTAATTTACTATTTAGTGATGGGTTGCCAGGTTTAGAGAGTAACAGGGAGGGATGTTATTTTAATTTTTTTCCCTACAATTTAGTGTTTCATGTTAATTAAACATTTAATAAGCATTTCATTATGTAAATTATTTAATTGATTATTTGTTATGCAGATTATTTGTTTTATCTTAATTACTTCTTAATGTGTTGATAGATGGTCTAGGCACTATGGAGCAGTGTCTTAATTTTTACTTGCTGACTTCTAAATACGCAGTTGCCAAAAGTGGGAAGGGAGAGGGCAATGCACCTGACCTTTATGAACTTATGCTGTGCATGTGATAAAGTTAATCATTCCAAATGATGGCACAAGATGTTGGCCCTCAGTGTGGATTTTTCAGTTGTATACTTCTTGGCACAACTTTACACTAATACCACCGCCAATGTTCCATGTGGCTTGTCACTTCAAGACACAAATTTGTTCTTAAATGGTAGGAGAGTACACCAAGGATGTGATCTGGCCCCTTTTGTATTTACACATTACATAAGTGATCTTGTGGAATATATCAGGTCAATGGGACAGGAAATGCCTCAGATAGGATCTCACTGAGTCCCTGTGCTTCTTTAAGTTGGCAATGCTGTTCTAATAGCATATAAAACCAAAGGACTGCAAAAACCCTTGATTCTTTTGCTAGCTTCATGAAGGACTTGGATTTAGAGACAAATTTAACTAATCCTATGTCATGGTCTATGTCTCCAGCTCATCCAACTTTCAGCCCTATTTTATTGATACTGCACTTATTCATAGTGTGAAAACATTTCCGTATTTTGAGGTACCTATATATTCTAAATTTGAATGGAATTACAGCAGAAGGATTAAGTCCCAGCAGCTCTAAAATATTCTGAAGCAGTTTTTCGATTTTCAAGTAAACTAGGTTGCAAATCTTTTAGTGTCATCATGAGCCGGAAGTCTAGTGAGAAACCTCTTACTGTGGGGAGCTCAAGAATCCCAGGTCTTTACAGTCTTGGTCTGTCAGAGGTAAGGGTAACCACTTCCAGTAGCAACAATGCTGTCAGTGCATGAAAGCACCTGAGCAGATGGTGCCTTCTAGGAGCCCTAAATGGAGAAAAAAAGACTGAAGGCAAAAAACGTCAAAGTTGACAGCAAGGCTCCAGGTAACAGTAGAAACTTAAGGAGAGGGGGCTGGACTCCAAGGAGCAGGAGATTTCAGGATATCCAGAAAATTTAAGGAGCTGGAACTAAGTTGCTGAAGAATCAAGAAATCTCAAAACTGATCAGAAGCAAGGAAACATGCCAATAGGGAGTAAGAAGTGTTTAAATGCAAGGAGAAACAGACCACCTGGCTTTTACACACTACAGCAACTAATGGTAAGGTGGCCATTGTGGAAAGGACAGAGTGTATTCCACAAATCCTTTCTAGAGGATTCTGGGAAAGAGAAGGTAAGCAGTTTGAAGTTGCTAAAGAGCACAGAATATCATACCAGCAGGTCAGCTACCACAGTGTTAGTGTAAAAGCGAGGTGTGGTGGCACATCAGCAGTAGCATGGTCCCCAATGCTCTTGTGAAGCAGTGCATCCCTTTCACCCGAAGTCAACCTGGGAGCAGCCTTCCGGCGAGAAGCCAGTGCAACATAGAGAGATGATTGCAATTTATAGAAGTAAGTGCAATCCAATAATAATTTACAGGGCTGAATTTGGGCCTACAAAAATCTAAAGGGTATACAACTGGTTAAAAATTCCTTTTTTGCAAAGGTTACTTGCAGTGCCAAACAGCACTACCCCCTTCATCTGCCATGAAGAGTTGGAAATGGTTAATTAGTAGGTGTGGGGGTAACTCGCCAAATTTGTTGCAGAGTAGTTTTGCGAAATTAAAGCAAAATTGCATGATATTATGTGAAATTACGTAAAGGGCTTCACCCAGCATTTAGCAATCGTTACTTAGCACAAGTACATTGTGTCAAAGGTGTTGTCGAGGATGAATTTTGTACAAAGAAAATAGTGCTAAATATAACAGAACAAGAACATCAGCAGGTGCGTGCCCTGGCTAAATTCATTGTTCCTGTGCTCCTGTGATAGGGCTTTTGTGGCAAATTACTAATTACACAAACAGCAATAATCTTGTAATTTGTTCTAAATTCACATCAAAAGAGTAACACAAAATTACCTAAATTACTCTGGTTACTCTAGAATAATTAAAATTTCACTCAGGCCTAGTAATAAGGTGTGCGTGTAACTCACGCAATTTGCTGTAACGTAATTATGGTAGGTTATGCAAAATTATACAAGCAGCGCAAGCCAGCAGTTAGGATTATTTTTTTAGCGCCCTCAAATCCGTATGGACTCAAGTATGAATTTTGCGCTAAAAAAAGCACTAAATGCAACTGAACCAAAAACAGCAACAGTTAGGCTTTTTCTGCCAAATAACTCATAATTAGGCAAACGTGTAATCGCATGATTTTCTGTCATTTCGCATCAAAAGAATATGTAAAATTACCAAAATTACTCCGATTACACAGGCATAATTAAAATTTCGCCCAGGCCTGTTGGTAATATAGAGGATTAAGTTATGTTTCACCCAGTGGCACTTCGGTTTTCGATCTAGTCAAAGCAAAGAGGCAAGTTTTAATCGTTGAATAATTTCTGACTGTCTATCTTTGTTCAATGAGCATCGAATCCCCTGATTTAAATTTATGAAAGATGGATTTGATAGGAGGGGTTATTAAAATGAATACATTTTTTTGATAGTATTATTTGTAGTTTATCAATGTAAAGAAATTATGTATAATAGTATCCATATTATTTCTATATACTTTTGATGATATTCTATTCCACAATATTTTGGTAATTTACTTACACAATATGTAAACTGCATCTTTGTAGACTATGGGCTTCATTAAGAGTTTGGCGGTCCCACCGCAGGACTTCTAAACTCACGTGGAGGATGCCACCGCCATGGCGGTGCCATCCCCCCAAGCGTCTTACAATGTTCCCGCCGGGCTGACTGGCGGCAACATTGCAATAAGCAGGTCTAGTGCTACAGTATTGGTTTTGGCTCCCTTAAGGGAGCAGACAGTGCGCATTCCGAGGGTGCTGGGCAGGGGTGACCCTGCACTGGTCATGTCTGTGGCCCCCAGAACTTGCCTTACGCCAGCTAGGTCTCTGCCGTGGAAAGGCTGGCTGAAAGCTGAGGAGTAATCAGCCAGGCAGCGCTGAGTTCAGTGCGGCCCTGGCTGAGTACAATATAGGTCGCCATCACTATGTCAGGAACCATGTTATTGGCAGGGACAGCAGTGTTTAGGAAGGTCTGCCTGCCAGGGTTGTAATATGGCGACCAGACCACCTGGAGTGCAGCTGTCCGACCGTCACCACAAGTGTGGCAGTCTTCGGACCACCACACTGGTAATGAGGGCCTATATTTTTAGACAATAATCTGGCATGTTGATATTGTTGTTCTTGATATTCTGTCATACAGCCGCCACACTATCTTGACCTGGTACCCAATAGCATTACTATGTGGGTCTTATTTCACTTTATGTAAAGCCTTTTTTACTGTTGAATGTTCCTGCCACCTTCAAAAGACAAGTCCTCATCGACCTGAATGGTAGATCTGTTACCTAAATAGACAATATAGTCATGTCAAGTGTCAGTTGGATGGAGCAACTGTTCCTCCTCAAGAAAGTGCAGACTCTCCACAATATTTGGCCCACCATAAAAACATCTGAGTGCCAGATTGACCAAATTTCAGGAGAGGTTATTAGGTAGGATTTTCAACTGACAATCCAGACATTCTTTTTTAGGCAACCCACACCATCTATACTAATGTGTGAGAATTCTTTGGCCTCTGTAAGAACTACTTAACTTTGTGGAACACTAAGTGTACATATTATGCCACTGGTGTCCCTGAACCCCCAAGACAGAGCCCAGGTAGGTTTTGTGGACTGTGTAGTGTCAAGAGGCCTTTGATGGACACAGAAAGGTCTTAAATCAGGTTTTGGTGTTGAAAACCCCTGACTAAAGTATGCTCCTTACAGTTTAAAAAGACAACTTTGATTATAGAGCTGGGGCCCTACAGTAATAAATACATGAAAAAGAACACCTGCTGCTGCCTAGAGAACAATCATGGGCCCCGTTTAAGAATGAGTGTTATGTCATTGTGTGGTTTAAGTAGCAGGGCTGTTCCCATCTTTTGGGGATATCCTTTAAAATTAGAATTTGGTACAAGTCCTGAAGTCATTGATGATCTTGATGGGCGACAATATGAAGCACATACAATGGTCTATCGTCTTATCCTGTGTCGTGACTTCACTGTGGAGGACAAGGCTGAAACCTTTCATTTGATTTCTTATGGATTTTTGAGGAACTTCCACCAGTTAGATAATATAGACACTTCAGATAGACATTGTTTATTTATCCAAGCCTGATCTGGAAAGGGTAAGCAGTAAGACCAATAGTCTGGTGCTGTTTGTTAACACTGTTCCACCATATAACGTTTCAAAAGATCCTCCCCTTTTAGTTTCTCACCTACTGCCACCCAGTTGCCAGATACCACTAAAGCCCTTCATTTTAGATAACGAGGAATACCCCAAAAGTGCCCACTGCCATCATCTCAAAGAAATAACCTCCCATGTTTGACTATGTGAAGCCTGCTTGGTCGTCCTTTGGATTTAAAGGTGAAGCACCTGTACTTTACAATTTGATTGCAGTCTACCAACCCCTCCTTTGCAAAATCTTTGTCACTCTCATAATAGAACAATTTCCATGATCCTTGAGTATGTTGTCAGAATGCAACAATAGGTGGCTGAGATCACAGTGAGACATGCCTCAGTGCAATATTATGACAATTCACTAGAACGCCTTCCTTATGCACACAAATCTTTTCCTCCTCACTGGACTCTAAATAGGACTTGAAACATTTCAGCCTAAGCAGGACATAAGCCTACCAGACTGTCTCCTGAAATTGAAGACGTTGGCAAGTGAGGACCAGCTACCATGGAGCAACAGGTGAAACTGAGCATCACGACATACAGTAATTTTGTAGTTCTGCTGTCGTTCAGCCCTGAACAGCAAAGCTTCTGCTTGCTAAGATAGACCTCCTCTTCTAAATTCCGAATAGTCTTGTCCTTGGTGGACAATGCATGCATTGATTATTACACCAAAGTGTGTGGGGTTCTCTTCTAAAAACTGATGAGCAAATTGCAAAGAGCACACAATTTCACTGTTTAACCTATTCTCTGCCTGAGAAGATCTGACATTGAGATCCTTCGATTAGCAGCAGGTAAATGAATTGTTTAGCCCATACTTCCAGATCAGACGTCTCTGGGCAGCTGTGCTGAGATGCTGCCAAAATATCATCATTTTGGGAGGAATTTCTACACTTTCAAATCTTTTTTGGAGCTCCCTTCTTTTACTTCTTCACCTTTAAGCAAATGTCAAATTTAGACAGCCCCATAGATCCAACTCTTTTGGCATGTCTTTGGCCCATAATGACTCTAGTTGACTCTGCTGTTTACACATCACAATATTCTTTCCGTCACCTCACACTTTCTCTCACCAGCACATTGAAATCGCCTCTGGTTATTTTTGAGCTATATGAAAATTAATTGATAAGTAGACACAACAAGCACTATGCATTCCGAGGCACAACCTTATTTTGACCATGATTGGCAGGTTCTGAGGCATGACATTTGTAGCCCACATAATAACAGGAGAACAAAGAAGACTCCAATTTCTGACAAAGTACAAAAGATTGGTTTTGAAGCGCAGGCCATGCTTAATATCAAGAAACATTTGTATATTTCCAACGAAAATCTTATTTTGTGACCAAATCACCACAGGAAACCCCAGTTGTACACCAATGGGGCTTTTTCAGTAGAATGGTTGACACTTTTTGATACTTTCTGTCTCCCCCATACTACAGATGGCTGAAAAAATGCAATTTCTAAAAATAAAATTAAAAAAAAAAAGCATTGGCAAAGCCAAAAGGACGAGCCTATGGGGACGATTGGCTTTGCCAATGTTTTTTTGTGATGCTTTGCAGCATGGCTAAAGAGAAAACAAAATAAGAAGGTAAGAAGGTACTATGGTGCAGCTGAAGCAGCCATCTCAATTTGTAGGCATGTGCATTGCATATGCATGTTCTTACAATACGCGCAGGGCTTCTTTTCTTTCTTTTAGACTTATTTAGGTTGGGTTGGCAAATTTAAAAAGGTAGGGGGAAGTATCACTGAGGACAGGGTGGAAGCAACACATAGGGTTGCAGAAGAAGTACAGAATATGTGCTAAAGAGAGCAACGTGGACCACAAAGGAACAGAAGCAAATGGATGAAAGAGAATGCAATGTGGAATGGGGAAAAAAATAGATGAGAAAGCAATACGAGGGAAGTGGTACACAAGGGCAAGCACAACACGAAGGTGTGTGGGGGATAAGCACATCGGCAAGAGTAACATGCAGCATGGTGGAGGACTGAAGAGAAATACACGAGAAAGACAGCTGGAAAACAAATACACTCTCATGGAGTGCTTAACCTAAAAGAAAAAGACTGTCTGAAAAGTAAGCAGTGGCAGGGCCTGAGTAAATAGTCCATGTTCAAGGGGAGGAAAAAACACAAGAAGAAGAAATAAAGCTCAAACAACCAGTCTTTGATGTAGGATTGATCAGGCTTGGAGGTTGCTTTATTAAAAGCAGGGCATGTAAGGCAATGAACCCTGTTTTCTTATTCCCACTGCACAGTACTTAAAAAGCACAATGCAATCAAATTTGAAGTTTATGCAAATATGAATCTGCCAATCAGGCACTTGCCCCAGAGTTCACAGCAACATCCTACCATGGAGTTTTGTTTCTCAACGTTCACATATTGATTTACATGAATAAGGCTGACAGGTCAATACATAGCTATAGATGATGTGCAAATGTTTCTTAATCTTTGATATGTATTAGCTTTACTGGATACCTAGATTCATAGTTTGAGGTGAGAACAAGTTACTCAAGAGTAAACATAGGCTACAGTCTTCCAGGAAAACAACAATTAACCAACGGGTTCATTTTTTTTAAAAAAAAGAGCTTCAGCAAGGATTAAGAGCCATGATAAGTGAAAGGGTAGTGGTGGCTAGGGTAGGAAGGTTAGGGTGGTTTTGATGAGGGTGGTGGTGTTGAGGGTGGTGATGAGGGTGGTAGTGGTGAGGATGGAGGTGGTGCGGGTGATGGTGAGAGTGGTGGTACGATAGTGGTAGTGGAGGTTAGGGTGGTGAGAGTGGTGGTGGCGAGGGTACTGATGATGAGGGAAGTAGTGGTGAGGGTGGGGATGGTGCTTGTGAGGGTGGTGGTGAGAGTGTTGGGGGTTAGAGTGGTGGTGATTAGAGTAGATCAGGGTGGTGGTTGTTTTGGTTAGAGTGCTGGTGATGGTAGAGTGGTGTTAGAGTGGTGGTGGTGGTTAGAGTGGCAATGGTGGGGTGATAGTTGTTAGGGTGGTGGTAGTAAGGGTGTGGGTGGTGGTGGTATTGAAGGTGGTGGGTGGTGGTGGAAGTGATGGTTATGTTGGTGCTGGTGGGTAGGGTGGTTGTAGTTAGGGTAGTGGTGGGTGGGGTCAGGTGGTAGTGGTGGTAGAGTAATGGTGGTTAAGGTGGTGGTGGTTAGTGTAGGGTGGTGGTGGAAAGCAGGGTGGTTAGAGTAGGATGGTGGTGGTTAGGAAGGTGGTGGTGGTTAGCTGGTGGTGGTGTTGATTTGAAGGTGGTAGTAGTTAAGGTGGTGGTGTTTAGGATAGGATGGTGGTTAGGATAGGGTGATGGTGGTTGTGGCTAGGGTGATGGTGGTTATAGGGGGTTATGATTATTAGGGTGGTTAAGGTTAGGGTGAAAGAGGTGATGTGATGGTGGTGGTTATGGTGATGGCTATAGTGGTGATGATGGGTAGGATTTTTGTGATTTGGGTTGTCGTGATTAGGGCCGTGTGCTGGTGGTGGTTAGGACAAGGTGGTGATGGTGATTAGTGTACTGTGGTGGTGATTAGGGAGGTGGTGGGGGATAGAACGGTGATAGCTAGTTGATAAAAGTGGCAGTGATAGAGTGGTAGTGGTGATGCTGTGGTGGTCGGTAGGCTGGTGGTGCTTGTTAGAGTGATGACTTAGGGTGTTGGTGGTTATGGTAGGATGTTGGTGCTTGGGGTTGTGAGGGTGTGTGTAGGGGATGAGGTTGGTGGTAGTTTTGAAGGCGGAGGTGGTACTTAGAGAGATGGGGTGGTAGTGTTAGGATAGTGGTGGTGGCGTGGTGGTAGTAGGGGGGGTGGTGAGGGTGTTAATGTTAAGGGTGGTGCTGGTTAGGATATGGTCATAGTTAAGGTGGGAGTGGTTAGGGCAGGGTGATGGTTAGGGTAGGTTGGTAGTGATTAGGGTGATGGTAGTTGTGGTTAGGGTAGTAGTTAGGGTGCTGGTGGTGGTTAGGGTAGTGCTGATTAAGGTGAGGGATAAAGTGATGGTATGGTGATGGTGGGTAGGGTGGTGGTGGCAGGGTCAGTTTGGTATGGTGGTAGGATGGTGGTAGGCTGGTTAGGGGATGGTGGGTACAGTGGTGATAGCTTGGGTGGTGGTAGTTAGGGTGGTCTGGGTAAGCGTGGTGGTCTTGAGGCTGGTGGTGGTTAGGGTGGTGGTGTTTAAGGTGATGGATAAAGTGGTGGTATAATGGTGGCGGTAGGCTGGTCAGGGGGTGGTGATGGTTTAGGTGGTGATAGTTTTGGTGGTAGTAGTTAGGGGGGTCGGGGTAATGGTAATTGTTAGGGTTGCGATGATGTGTAGGGTGGTGTTTAGGGTGCTGGTGGTTTTGAGGGTGGAGGTGGTGTTTAGGGTGGTGGTTATGGTGGGCAATTAGAGTGGTGGGTAAGGTGGCGGTGTTTATGGTGGCTCTGGTTAGTGTGGGATAGTGTTAGTTAGTATAGTGGAGGTGGTTAATGTTTAGGGGTTATGGTGCTGTTATGGTTAGGATGATAGTTTAGGTGAGGGTGGTGATGGTGGTAATTGTGCTTCTTTTATTTAGGGATGGTTGTGGTTAGGGAGGTGGTGGTTTGGGTTGGGTGGTATTTGGGGTTAGAGTGGTGGTGGTTAGGGAGGTAGTGGTTTTGGTACAGTGATGGTGATTAGTAGGGTTGGTGGTGGTAGGGTAGGGTGATGGTGGTTACGGTATGGTGGTGGAGCGTAAGGGGTCATGGTGGAGAGGTGGTAGAGGGTGGTGGAATGGTGGTGGTGATGGAATGGTGGTGGTTAGGATAGTGGTTAAGGTGGTGATGGTTAGGTGGTGGTGGTTAAGTGTATGGCGGTTAGGATGTTGGTGGTGGTGATTATGGTAGAGTGGGTGGTGGTTAGAGTAGAGTGGTGGTGGTTAAGGTGGCGCTTTGAGTAGGGTAGTAGTTAGAGTAGGTGGTGGTGGGTGGGGCATTGATGTTTAGGGTGATAGGGTGGTTGTGAGTGAAGGTGGTTGAGTGTGGTTTGGGTGGTCGTTAGGGTGCGAGTGGTTAGGTTGGTGGTGGTTAGGGTGGCTGTAGTTATTTGTTGGTGGTGGTACGGTAGTGTTTGGTGATGGTAGAGTGGTGGTAGGGTGGTGGTGGTACAGTGATGATGGAAGGCCTGTGAATAGTGGTGGTAAGGTGACGGTAGTAGTATGGTGTGGTGGTGGTGATAGGAGGTGGTTGTGGTAGGTGGTGGTGCTAGAGTGGTAGTGGCAGTGTGGTGGTATACATACTGATGCGAGAAGAGGGACATGGGAACAATCAACAACAAAGGGGAAGAAGAAAGAAAAAAAAGTAACTCAGTACCAGTGCGAGCACTGAAAGGACACCAATCAAAAAGAAGCAATCTTTACTTGATCCGTACTCCATGAAAGGAAGATACAAAAGAAGGTAAAGGGAAACCAATCAGGAGACAGCAAATAAATGTGACAACTAATTAAACAAGTGGGAAACTGTGGGAAGGTACTATGGGGGTTGGCCAACGACCGCGGGAGCACCGCCAACAGGCTGGCGGTACTCCCATGGGCATTCTGACCGCGGCGGTACAGCCGCGGTCAGAAACGGGAAACCGGGAAACGGGAAACCGGGAAACGGGAAACCGGTGCCCCTGCATGGGCACTGCAGGGGCCCCCTAACAGGGCCCCATTCAGATTTTCAGTGTCTGCATGGCAGACACTGAAAATCGCGACGGGTGCAACTGCACCCGTCGCACCCCATCCACTCCGCCGGCTCCATTCGGAGCCGGCATCCTCGTGGAAGGGGGTTTCCCGCTGGGCTGGCGGGCGGCCTTCTGGCGGTCGCCCGCCAGCCCAGCGGGAAACTCAGAATGACCGCCGCGGTCTTTCGACCGCGGTACGGTCTCCTGGCGGTTCCCGCCAGGTGGGCGGCTACCGCCGCCCGCGGGGGTCAGAATGACCCCCTATGTCTTCTCTGGGTTACATACTTTCTCACAAGTGACAGCTAATGCGCTCTCTCAGACAAGACCTAAAAAGGCAACTGAAAACCTGTGTAATGTTCTATAAATTGCAAAAAACTTACATAGTGTTTCATCACAAGTTCAAAATTGCACCAATTTTCAAACACGGGCCCCTTTTTTACCTATCTATTTAATTAATATGGGCAACTTTTATTTTGGTGCCTGTGCCTATTTTCTGTCCTAGACCGCTTCCCTTTAAGAACCCACTAGGACTACTCTTTATTGTTCACCATAACATGCCTTTTCCAATGCACTTAACGTTCTTCTTAATTTAAAAGGATACAATTCCATTCCGTGAGATCCTGCGCCAAAGAAAACTCATACAAGACTAAATTACATGTAGCTTCCATATTTTTCTACTTATTTTATTGTGCATTCGCCTACACAAATTCAGAAAATAGCCCATCAACACATCCTTAACTGAATTCTAGCAGCTGTAACAAAAAACATGCCTGTGTCAATACAAGCATTTCTGGCAAACAATCCTGCCTCTTATGCCTCCATCAGGCCCTGGGATGCAGACAAAAATATGCAGATAGGTGCTAGTGGTAGGACATTTTCCAATTCACTGAATGAATTGATACCAAAATCAAATCTCATTTTCAGTATAAGTAAGTGAAGGTAACACTTGGTGTCTCCCCAGTGTGTTTACGCTTTTATGCAGTGGCATCGTGAGGATTATTCGGAATGTGGGGAAAACATATTTAACCATTTTCAGTTAATTTGTGCGCTTGTGATACCAACTCATATTAAATTATACTTAAAATTTTCAGAAACAGAGGCACAAAAAAACATCTAGTCCAGCCTCTATTAGCCAAATAGTTCTAAAAGAAATCCCAGAAAAGAACTAGGTAAAGCCATTTCTTTTTGCACAGTTTTGCGTCAAAAAGCCTAACGCCGGCTAGGGTCATTTTTTAGCACCGTCTGGGCGTCATATTTATACCAGGACGCAAGACGGCATCTAAAAAATGTTTAGAGTAAAAAATTTTTACGTTAACCATTGCGCCTTGTCGTAAGGTAAAATTACGTTAATGCTGCAAAAATGACACTAACCTGCTTTACGGCATGTAAATTTGTTGCAAAATGGAT
This sequence comes from Pleurodeles waltl, assembly GCF_031143425.1. Taxonomy (NCBI): domain Eukaryota; kingdom Metazoa; phylum Chordata; class Amphibia; order Caudata; family Salamandridae; genus Pleurodeles; species Pleurodeles waltl. The sequence goes on along the minus strand of NC_090440.1, from coordinate 692,664,021 downwards.
ATGCACCATTTTTAACCGCATTAGCGTCAATTTCCGACGCTAATGCAGAAAACAGTGCAACAGAGATGCAAATTGGACCCAGAAAGCCAGGAGAGATCGCAGGGTGACCCCATTCAACCAGACCTGGAACCAGGCAAGAGGACACACAAGTCCCAGTGGAGGGAGAAGAAAAAGTGTTGTTTTAGTGTGGAGGAGCATGAAATACTTGTGAGATAGATGACGGAGCACCAACATCAACTCTTCGTCACCTCCAAATTGCCAATTAGCAGGAGAGAGGCAATATGGCAGTAGATAGTTGACAAGATTAACAGTGTGGCAGAGGTGAGGAGAACCGTAACCTAGTGCAAGAAACACTGGCATGATTGTAAGCGAAGGACAAAGGAGTAAATGGCAAGGAACAGGAAGGCAGCACTGCAAACTAGAGGTGGTAGTGCAGCACCACAAGAGGACCTGGACGAGATGGAGGAGAGGGTTGCATCGGTCATCCCAGAGGAACTGGTCACTGGAATCGCAGGACAGCGCAGACTACCAGAAAACACCACAAATGCAGGGTACGTTGCAAGGGGGAAATTAATGCAAAATTGTCAAGTGCAAGAAGGGGAAGGCACATAGGACACACTCAATGCATGTTAAAGGAGTGCGGAGGGACATATTGCACGTGAAACAAGTTGCACCATTCAGATGTAAGCTACACATTTACCTACGCCTTGGTAGTGCCATGCATCACAACACATACACAACCTAGACATGTATCAATCACCAGGACTAAATACCTACATATAAATATGCAGCACATAGGATGGAAGGCATGTCTAATGACTGTCTCTGGTTGTGACATCACAACATCCCTTGCATAAAGTCAAATAAATGCTATCAACACGACCAAGACATCAGAGACTAGGAAGTCAGTCAATACCATTCCTTGGGATACGTCATGGTGGTGTCCCTTTCAGTAACACCTTGCAACTGCCTTGCCTCATTGCCCTACACATATGTGCTGCATCTTACAGCACACAATTCATTGCAACCTTTCCCAACAGTACCCAGGCATGTGCCGGTAGCACCACCACCCGCACATTAACACGTCCACATAAGGCAGCCACCAATCCATCATGCACTAAGGATGCCCTCGGGGCAGGCGCCAGGGGAATAGCAGGGTGGTCCTATATCACTGGAAATATGCCACTGCCCAGAGCAACTAAACTTGTGTAGTCTGGAGCCACACATTCTGATGTTGATCAGAACTGTGCCACTACAGAAAATGTGTACTACAGATTGCAAACTGTAGGTTTCAACAAACACAGGCTGAGCCCACAACTACTCTGACACAACCATGTGAGACACATAGGAATGGGAAATACCCACACACATACAACACATGGTGTATGACTGTGAACATAATGGTGTACAATTTCACATTGATGGGCGGCAGATGGTGCATGGGTAAGTCTGGTGTTGGTAAGACTGCCAGTGCAGTGTATCCTTTGTTGTTGGCAGTATGTGTCACACATTGGGATGGCGGGTGGAAATCTGTCTGCTTATGGCAGCTCTGTTGGGCAATTAGCACAACATTGTTGATGGATCAAATAAAGCCAGTGCCAGTCTTGGGGTGCATTGGGTGTGACAGGACACACTGCTCTTTGCCCTGGAAATCAGGCAGTGGAAAGGGAAAAGGGGCAGGGCATGGGTCCCCCTGTACTGCCCATGCCAGGTGCATGGGCTGTGCAGGGGCACCCAGGGGCACACCACACCACATCACCACCAACCTTTGCATGGGAGTTTCACCGCCATGGAAAGACTGGTGGAAAAGCGTGAACATACTTGGAGGGTATCGCTGATCGTAATACTCGTGTGGTGTCCCAAGACAGGCTGCATTGCCAGTCTGTAAACTGTCGGCAACCTGCCAGTGCCAGACCATTGGCCGATGGGGCGTTCTGCTCTGTTGGAGGTGGTCATATAGACAATGGCAGTCAGGTGGATATAGGACTGCCGGACTTGTAATGAGGGTCCATGTATGCACCAATATGACTACCTGCAAAATCACCATCAAACTAGCTTGAGGCCCTGACCTAAGCTCAACTCCAGTTAACTGCCTATATCCATAAACCAATTTACCATCAGACACTGTCATATAGAAAATGATATACACAGCAATAAATGATACCCATGGTGGTCATCCCTGGGTCCACCCCTGTGTTAATTTTTAGCTGCACTGCCACTATGCTGCATCTCTTGCATCATAGTGCCAGGATGGCTGCATTGAAGGGGATATCATAGTTGTGTAGGAAGGAGCACCTTCCAGCACAGTCAGAAGATGCAATGAAAATCTGCTAGGTCCATGTGTGCTGTGCAATGTAGCACACATACTCATACATCAACATGAGGAGCTATCAAAGGAAACAACAGCATAGTCTCTTGGCAATGTCATCCCTGGGGTGGTGTAAGGTTTCAGTATCGCCCAGGTGTATGTGAATCTTGTTAGACTGGGACAGGGGCATATTGCAATGTGTGTTGCTGTGGCTTGACTACTGCAACACCCATTGCAAGGCCCTAACTGGATATGGATGCATAGGGAGGGTCGACAATAACAAGATGGTGTCAAGCCACCAAAAGGATTTACATCACACCTAGTAGATATAACGCAGCCAATTGCGCCACCTGAGCTTCCCATCATGTGACACTCAGGTGGGGCAAAGGGCTGATAGACTGCAACCATGATGTACAGGAACAATGTTTGGGAAGTAAGATGACAATGAGCTTTCAATAACAAGTCAGTGACGTGACTTGTCAACTTCCACAACACACAAAGATTGATTTTGCCCCATCTCTTTGCAGAGGATGATGGCTCCCCTGCTGATCTTCCTGTTCTGGATGACCCAATGACCTCTATGACCAGCTGGCAACCATCAGCCAAGAGACCCTCCAAGAAGTCCTGGTATCCCTCCAGACACCACCTCCAGTCGCAAGGAGGACAAGTAATATAGCAGCCATCCCAGATGCTCCACCCAACACCCCAATAATACAATCTGCCAGCACCGACACAGCTGAGGAGTCCGAGGACCCATGGACCAGCTTTGAGAGGACAGTGGTAGGAGTCCAGTGGCAGTTGGCCAAGCAGGTGTGGGTGGGGATGGAGACTGTGGCAGCCAGCCTAGAGGGTATGGGCACGTGCCTCGTTACGGCCAATGAACATACTGCAACCAAACGAGGCACACACTTCCCACTGCATTGAGTCCAGCAGTGTTTGAGAGACATAGCTGCTGCCATGAGGAAGAGGCCACTACATCTGCCCTCCTAAACTGACAGCAGCGTTATTGAGAAGAAGCTGGACTCTATACGCCAGGAACTGGCCTCTCTCAGAGCAGACATGGCTGCCTACCACCCGGATGTTGCTGCTATCCTGAAAAATCAGCGCTTCCTCCTTGCTGCAGTGATGCCATATGTTGTTTCACAAATGGCAGCTGCCAGGGATTGGGATTCCACATCTCCAACCACTGAAGTATGTGTGGCCCCCTCTACCTCTCCACCACCACCATCAAGGGCAGAGGAGCCAACACACACATTAGAGCAGAGGTCTCCAAACTTTTTAATGCCGCGCCCCCCCAGCTGAAAAATAAAAATCATTGAGCCCCATCCTCAGAATTTTTCACAATTATTGTATAAAGATGGCAATGTTTAGATATGTATAGACCTATTTAAACATTACAGTTAAGTACTGTTACCTTTTTTAAAGATGCAATAACATGCTTCTGCTTAAAACAAAGGCCTGTTATCTGTGCAATGCTTCTTTTGGGCAGAGTCTGGCGCCCGCCCAGTGATCACTTGAGGCCCCCCTAGGGGGTCCCGCCCCCCAGTTTGAAGACCTCTGCATTAGAGGATTAAGATGTGGAACAGATCATATTCACTCGTAAGAGTTCTCAGTAGCACCAGCCCATGCCACATGGGCATTATTCTCCTTTGTCCTGTGCTTGAGATCATGCCAGTGTTAGCACAGTTGGACATGTGCACTCTTCACCCACACACTGTTGACCTGTCTGCTATGGGCGGTCATTGTCTCTCACTTACTAATTGGCAATTCCTGTTCCTCCGCACTTAACAACACTTCACCCAAGCATGTCCCATGACATGTCTCTCAACCCTGAACTTGTGTTTTGTCACGATTGTATGGATTTCACAAATGGGGTCACTGACCTGGACATTGAAAATCATACTATGACACTGTAAATAAATACCTCCTACACAAACAGCATGTCTTTGTGTATTGTGATCCATCTACTGCGCTTAGTAATTGTGATGTGTGTAACCATGTCATTAGTCACAGAGTGTCACTGCAAGAGTTCCGGACTGTGGAGGTACATACCTACACACAAGGTCCCAACATGACAAATGCCAATGCTGTTCTCATCCCCTACAAGCAATTCACTAAGTATGTCACAAATGAAGAACACATGTATGTTTCACTCACTACATTTGCAGGAATGGCTGTGAAACAGTTCTAGGGCAATATCGTCACCTGGGAGTACCAGTAGAACACATTGGTGTGATACAGAGGTACCTAACCTCATTAGTGATTGCCACCGGTCAGTTTAGCAGGATAGAGTTCAAATTTAGGCTGTTGACAGATGTGCCACAGTTCCCAACATTCCTACACAGGACCCCAACACTGACAGCTGAAGTACCACACCTACCTGTCCAATACAATGTAAACATAGTCACCTTGATAGGTGGGTACACTGGATGGCAGATACATGGACAAGTAGATGTGTTGTTGCTGCCAATATGACAGCTCAGTTGTCACTAAGTGATGCACATGTAAAGAGCGGTATTTGGAGGTAGGACTGAATCCCTAGACCAACACACAATTTGCACTGTGCACTCATGGGAAGACCCTGAGACACAAGCATATAACACAAAATGTATAGGAGTACACAAAAAATGTTTATTAAAATTTTAACTAAACTAAAAACATTAACAAACCTACCCTACTCTAACCTAACACTAACACCCTAAAACCCACAATAAAACATAAATGATAATCAAAAGATAGGGGACAGAACTTGGAGATGGCAGTTCACAGATGACAAAAAGTTTGGCCTTCTTTAGTTTAAAAAAAATGTATTTTAACCTCTTGGTGTTAACGGCCAACTCCTCCTCCAACCTGTCCAAACATTTTAGTACGAGGGATACATCCTTCTGCAGATTCTGCAGCAATTGTGCGTCCATGGCACAGGTGGTGTGGGCTGTTGCACTGATGTTGATGCAGTTGCAGCCAATGTTGTGAGTGTGGTGCCAGCTGTGCCCCCCTGCACTGCAGAGGGGCTAGGTGTCTGCTGTGCCTTCTTAGCCAGTGTAGGAACCCCTTGTGGGAATGCAAGCCATTCTCCTGTTGCCCTCTATGCACGGTAGCAGTGAGCCATTCGTCTGAACCCAGACTCCACTGCCAAGATATGGTGGTACCTTGCTGCCCTCTTCTGAAATGCACACAGCTTATCATTGGTCATGAGGGCAGCTGTTAAATGGAGATAGGCAGCCATCAGTGTCAGCATTGTGTGGAGTCTGTACAGATTAGTAGCTTACACTTCTGAATCTAATTATACATGAACTCCAACTCACGTTCCAGAAAAGACAATGGCCCTGACAAATGTAACGACAAGGCTGCCTTAGCATCATATTTTTGACACTAAAGTAAAGCAAACAGAGAAAATGAACCAAACATTTGGGAGTGTTCATTGCTTTTGCGTAAAAAAGAATAATGCAAAGGCAGCGCTAACTTTACATAGATCAGGCCCAAACTTCCTCATCATCTGTGTGTATTTACAACCATACATCACCAGTAACTTGGACATGTCATTGGGAGGATGGGATGCTGTTGGTAACCATAAGGGGTCAGAGCTGATAGGTAAACATGCAAGCCTGATCAATATGAGTGTCACCTACACTGTGAGCATCACATCTACCTACAAATTTGGTATTCCTCTCCTCGTGAGCCTAACGGGGGGATGGCCATGTAATCCATCATCTCAACTGTCCTGGTCATCAACCAAGGCCTGCCCACTCATACATGGAGTCAAGGAGTGAACCATATGTTAGGAGGGCTGGCAAATAGGAAGCTGATATCCATAGGTCTATCACATCTACATTCATGTGTCCAGGTGTACACAGCCATCAATACCAGATCTCCCACTACTATTCCTTTCACATAAATTTCCATGCCAGCACACGTTTGTCCTTGCCCTGCATGCAAGTCAATTACATTCCACATAAGTGTAACATACATGGAGTACAAAAGATGGAGCGCCATGCTGGGGGAAAATTGCCAACCCAGTCCTCCATCTTCATTACAATACAGGGATACACCAAATTGGGTTCAATGTGGTGCATCCCTGTTTTGTGAGAATGATGGAGTGTTCCACTGCCAGTATTCTCATAGCGTTGCACTCTGTCATTCTTAGTCACACATGGCCCTACATGTGGCTTGTCACTACCTTGTGTACACGATGCTGGCCTCTGGTGGTGCATGGGGATCCTTTAAATGGACCATAATGTCACCATCCAGCCTATTTTTATACCTGATCACTGGTCAGCTTATCACATCTGGATTTATATTCAACACACATGACTCACTCACACCAACCCCTGGATTGCTTCACAAGACACACATTATCAGACTTACTGGATACATCTGGGTCCTCAAATTGTGCCACTTCGCCAATCATGTAGGGGGCAGGTCCACCTGTAAGACATGAATGGTAAACCATGCTTAGTGTCAAATCATAGTCACTGCGAGTGGACAACAAATTTCAGTGAGAACTGTTTGAGAGGAGTGAGCTAGTTATCCTAGTGGAAAACAGTGCAACAGACACACCACTACGATCACACAATGACACAGACAGTCAGGTGAGTTAGAGCCACACATCTGAACACTATCACTGGGCCAGAGACTCATGTAGTGCTACACCCTGCAGCATCCATATGTGGGCCATCTATAGAAGACGGAATAACATGGTATAAGGGGGAGTTGTATAAAAACACATAATACTACCCTGGCGCTTTGCAAGACTTATAACTCAGGTCCTCAAGCTTGTCCTGCAAGGAACCCAGAAACACTTTGTGATACAAATGCCGCTCAATTTTAAGTCTGCAATGATCATGCGTTGATTAATCCATAACTGATATGGCAAAGTTGTCTAATGGTATCAAATGCCCCGTATTCATTGTACCCTAAGGCGGGTAAACCCTCTTTGCTAACATAATGGCTGGGGTTAGGGTCATGTCCATGAAATGTTGACAAAGTTGCACTATGCATGTATTGAGCCACTTTGTTGACACAATCCAGGGAAAATATGGTAGGCTGGTGTTGCCTTGGCATTTCATACATGACACTATGCCAGGGCACAGGTGACGCTAGAGGCTCTGAAATGTGTGCCTTTGTGATGGTTGTGCAGGACTTATCAGACATCTGACCTGCATTGGCATTATTATTGGACATGTGAACTCCAGGCCAAGGCAGGCACAGATACACTTCATTCTGGCTGCATACAACCTGTCCACAAGCATTGCATGCAGCACTCAAACTCATCTGCTACTGTCATTCAAGAGCAGTGAACAGTCAATAGTATGCCAATGGGAGACTCCCCAACAGGTCCACCGATCTCAGTCCCAAGGTGATCGGGCAGATCCTGCTCCCTGGCCACCAGATCTGCCCAGCGATGCTTTAGCTGGTGCTCTTTCCTGGCGGTCCTGTATTTTCAATTCGGGTGGTGGAGCACCTTGCCCCACCGCAGCCACCTGGCCTCGGTCCGGTACCCGAGGATGACCGGCCACCCATCTCAAGCATTATTGGAGACAGGCAGCCATCTGTGTCAGCCACACAAATCCACCAAGCTGAGCTTCTGACATTCTGGTCATCCTCCCCCTTCCAGACATGTCGAATTATGGTCAGAGTTGACCCCAAATACAAAGAAAGAAAAAATTAATGGAAACTTAACCCCACTAACTTACCCCAACTTTCCTAAATGATTAACAACCCCAGATAGACACCCCATAGTACAAATACAAATCTAGACAACAACTACACAAAACCACAACTACTGGGACAAAATGCATTCAACATACAACAGGACACAACAGAAGGGAGACCACAAACTTCAAGATACAACCAAGACTCAACCACCAGCTCCAAACCACAGCCACAAAGGCACAGACTGTAAAGAGAAAGTGAAACTACACCCACTGTACCATGCTTGTAGACAGGATTTCTTATTAAGTCACTTCCTGTCCCCGTGCGTCACGTTTTTCAGTTATGACACATGATGGTTGTGCGTTGATTTCACAGAAGGCTGCATTAAGAGGAGTGCAAAGGTAGAATTCACGCTAAGGGCCCATCTGTCATTTACTTTGTGTTTGTGGATGTTTTAGATGCATATGCGTCATATTTTTTTACTCATTTCCTGATTGCGTGGTTTTTTGCATTGTCCTCAGATGCACCCTGAATCAACATATATCTGACATGGGCTGTGCTGCAGTGTGGCATATTGGGTATGGCCACATGTGGCAATGCATGCAACAATGTGGTAAGGGTGTAATTGGTCTTTTCCATCAATGTGTGTGTTACGGAGTCAACAGCATGCAAATTGTTGCACGTTGTGCATATATATGCATGTGTGACAACAGTGTATCCACAAATGTTTGGCATTCAGTACAATGATATACTTCTGATATTTGATTGTGTATTGTGAATTGGTCTGTGATGTGTGATGTTGTCATACAGAGCATAATATTTGGAGGTGCATACGCAGGTCAGGAATTGTTGATGATGATCAAACTATTTCTACCTAGGAAATGTGACCCGACATCTGTCTCCGTATTTGGATTTATAATTTATGGAGAGCTGTGTGAAGACAGCATATTTGCCTGACATGTGTACATCTTTGGTACATAGGCCCTCATTACAACTTACCCATGGACAACATGTGCCACTACAGCTGCGGGCGCCAGTATACCGGTGCCCTGGGGATTATGACCGCCAGCCTGGCGGTATAGTGGAGGGGCCGGCGGTATGGCCGTGGCTATTGCGCCACGGTCCTAATAGCTGGCGGAACACCGCCAGCATGTTGGTGGTGTTACCGCCAGTTTACCGACGGCTGCCAGGGTTGTAATGAGGCCAATAGTGTGTGTGTGACACATTCTCCCTACATTCCACCCAGAGTATGGTAGGATTACTTATTTTGGATTTCACTCATTGCATTTACCAATGGTTTTGCTTTTTCTATGGTACTAATGTGCATACCACAGATGTTTCATTGCAATGAGTAAGGTCATGTTTACCCTGTGTCAAGCTTGTGCCCCACGGCAGTGGCAGGACAGATTACCATAGATAGAATGTGCAGGCTCAACTTCTTCCATTGGTTAATATCCCTGGGCAAGTCATGATGATCATAGTTACCAATTATGTCCCTCCCTCGTCACACATGTTCCATGCAACCATTGCCACTCTCACACTGAGTTGTGACAGTGTTCAGTTCCAACATGACTTAATTTCTGTTTTTCAATATCCCCAACCTCAGGTGTCGGCCCCTTGCATACATCCTATTGGACAGGATGTAGTTGGGTGTGATGAGCTATTGATTGGCAAGTTAGCAACATGAATGTAGAATATGTGTTGTGGTCCATGGATTGTGTCCTTCTGTTGTCTGATACCAGTGATCAGGCTTTAAGTGATGTGTATGATGGTGGCAGTACAATGTTACACATCACATATGATGTCACAGCATCACCTGTCAGATTAGTAACTGTTACATAATCCCTGAGGTAAGACTCACATTCCTATGGTATATGTAGTGGAGAGTGAACAGACCAAAACAGGATTGGTTGTATATGTGAAGTGTTTATTTACATACTGAACATGGTGATTTCAGTGATTCTTATGAAAAAAAGTTCTCGACAATTTTCTGTCTCCGGCATACCCCGGCAGCTGTGTTGTGCTGTTCCACCTCCATATCGTCTGTACCATCCTCCTCCTCCTCTAGCCGGTCAGCAACCTGGTCATACATTGGAACATTCATTCACACACATAAGTTGTGCAGGATGGCACATGTCAGGATGATTTTACACACAATGTGTGGGGCATAAAGGAGGCTGTCTCCTATCAGGTCCAGGCACCTGAATCTTGATTTCAGTATGCCAAATGTCCGTTTCACGACATTGCGTGCCTGACGGTGTCCCTCATTGTATGCACGCTCTGCTGCTATGCTTGGGTTTGTAAATGGGGTCATCAGCCACAGCTGTATGCCATAACCCTGATCTGCTGCTAAATATAATAATTGTGAGTTATTGTTAAAGCTTGCAGCAGGTTTGTCATGTTGGCAGTTGTTATTTGGAGTTGGTTGTGACTCATACGTGTTTGTGGTATGGTGTGAGTTCCTGGCCTTGTGCTAAGTTTACAAGCACTATGTTGTTGGACATGACAATCTTGGGTATTGGCTCAAGGACCTGGGACATATAATTATGTTTCCTGACTGATGCTCAGTATGTATGTACCATGTGTTGTGTAGTGCAGCTTTGTAGCTGTGCGCTATCACTAGAGGGAACATGACAAATCCTCGAAACACAATGGGGCCAGATTTGATGACAACATGGTACCCCTACAGAGCCTGGACATCCCAGCCATTTTGACATGTGTCATTACAGATGAAGCGCAACACTTAGTCCCATTTTACCTAGTAGGTGACAGTGCACAACACAGCTCCAACATTGGCAGTGCTGTGCTGCATAATTTTCACCATGCATGAATGCCCCATGTGTGATATGTTAATAGGCCACGTTTTGCCCCCCTACGCCTGAGCCTAATATGCAGCTATGCACCTACACTGCCAACCTTGCACAATGGTGCTTTGCTCGCTGCCCTGTGGAGGTGGATGCATCTGTGCAGGAAGGGATACCTTCCTATACAGATAGGCCCTCATTACAACCCTGGCGGTCAAAGACTGCCAGGGCTGTTTTGGAGTTTGTACCGCCAAAAGGCTGCCGGTACAAACTCGGGCATTACGACCGCGGTGGAAGCCACTTTTGTCCCGGCGGTTGTAATCCCCCAGGGCAGCGCTGGCGAGTCCCCCTCTCGCCAGCCTTTTCATGGCAGTATGAACCGCCATGAAAAGGCTGGCGGAAAGGGGAGTCGCGTGGCCCCCTGCCACGGCCCCATGGAGCTTTTCACTGTCTGCACAGCAGACAGTGAAAAGCGCGACGGGTGCAACTGCACCCGTTGCACAGCCGCAACACTGCCTGCTCCATTTGGAGCCGGCTCCCATGTTGCGGCCGAGATCCCGGCTGGACCGGCGGGCGGAAACCAGGTTTCCGCCCGCCGGCCCAGCGGGGATCTCCAAATAGACCCAGCGGGATTGCGGCCGCATTGACGGCCGCCTGCCGGTTTCAACTTGGTGAGCGGCGGTTGCCCATGTTGAAATGAGGGCCATACTGTTTTCATGGCCAATTGGCTCTATCTGTGTGTGCAGCAGTATGTAGCATCCATAGGTGGCACATTCATATGAGATCTATTTCCTTATTGCAACCTGCAAACGGCAACCCTGGGGTGGTGTTTGATGTTGGCACTGCCTCAGGTTTTAGGTGACACCTACATCTGAGTCAGAGTCATAATGCTATGTATATTGTGGTGACACGCCTACAACAACACACATTACACGCCGCTTCCACACAAAGTGCAGTGTGGGCCCTATTTTCAATGTGGCTTCATGTCACAAAAAAGTGGTCATTCGCCAATTTGTACATACAGTGCAGACCATGACAATTGAGTGGCAGCTGATCTTTGTGGCAGCCATCAGGTGTCCAAGGGTGCGTTACCCATTGTTTCTTCATCATCTACATTACTACCAGTGTCTCTCCTATCTTCCAATACATGAATCATCATTTATACTGTCAACACGTGCACAGTGCAGGCTATCGAATGGGGCTACCCTTAGCACTGTGATGTCCTACATACTCCTACAGGGCCCCACTATAGCATCCATGATCTGCACTGTCTAACAGTGGCTCTGCCCCATGGTGGGCCATTTATTGTTTACGGTGTAGTGTAGCCATTTTAAGGTAGCTTTCTGCGCGTTTGCTTAAAGTATTAGGCCTATGTGCACTTTGTCCTAGATGCATTTTATTTAGCCTCGCACTGTTATTTTACAATAACCAGTTTCACGGTCTTGTTTTATTTTCTTCTATCACACTGTTTAGCTTACTTCAGCACTGAAGTTCTCAAACAATACATTCTTGCTCGCTCTGTGCTTCAGTCAAGGATACAGTCTGGTACATTGCCGATAGACGTGGTAGAAGTTTAGTCTTTAGGGTTCGTAGAAAGTACACATTCTTACGTAGGGACGTTTCTTAGAACACCGGCGTGTTAGTTATAAAAACACTTCCTAGTCCTGGTACACGTAAGAGGGAGATTCCGACCAGGAACCCACAACTAGACGCTGATTGCCCTGTTGCAGATGCTGATCCCGATCACAGGCCTTTGCTCAGGGATGAGGATCGATGTCCTCCCGGGGGAACCTGAAAGGCAGGCTTAGAGCTTAACATGCTGTGCTCAAGATAGAACTTAGAAGAGGGAACGTAATCTAGTTGCACCATGATAGCGTTATTCTTATGTTTCACTCTCTTCGTTACTATTTCAATCCTATTGTGTTGTATAGTTCTGGTTATTGCGGCTCACGCCTTGTTATCTAAAATGCAGTCGTTTTATTAAACCAATCTTTAAAACTCAAACTGCCTTTGTCATTTATATATGAGACCACACTGTGTATGAGAGAACTGGTTGGTATCTGAGTGACCACGACTTCCCTGGGAAGCACTAAGATGTCATGCGCTCAGCTGCCCAATTGTCTCTTCCCTTTGGGAGAGATGAGGCACTGCTAGTTAGCCGGAGCTCAACCCGGATTTGGGGTGACAAGGGTCCTTCACCGTGGGTTAGACTTAGTCCCCCACACTGTGAACGATCTTGCCGCCCAAAAATCCAGTAGTCTCATTAGGATAATGAGAGCCTATGCGACATGGCGCTGCTAACGATTGGTCTGGCTCTAATTTTCGGGTCCACCACTTTCTCTCGGTCTCATATATTAAAATGATCCCTCGGTTCCTTTAACGGAGACGTCCGTGGCACTGAGGACTTCCACCACCGCGATATAGGTAACTCCTAAATATAGCAGATGGTTGTTCAAGCTTGAACTTTAAAAGGAAAGACCCCGTTTTGGTGTGCCTTCTCTGACTCATTGCTGTTTTTCTAATGGCGAATCCCCAAGTAATACAAATAGCTCTTAATATGAGCCAGCCGCTCACAGCACATTTGCTTGCACATGGTCTTACGATCCAGGGTGGTCCAGTCACGTTTGTGGTGGCCGCCCATGCAGCCTATAGAACAGAACTTTTCTACTCCTGGGTCACGTTCCCAGCAGTTGATGGGAATACAGATGCATTTCACACATATACGGTTGCGAACGCGCCTGGCCAGTACAGGGCATACGCATACCTAGAGATACCTCTATCTTATCAAGAACATAATAATTGGCTTGATGGCGCCCTACCCCATACAATATTGCCAGTAAGGTTAGGTCCACTGAGTAATGATGGTCCGACCTGGCCTTTATTGGCCACATATACACCACATCCTGCGGTTGCAAATATGCTGGTGGCTGAAGTTCGTCGTTTATATATAGACTTAACGGCTACATATAGACGCTTAGTACAATTTGTGATGCAGACACTGAATACGAACCCAGCGCGTGCTGCTCCAGCACAACTACATGCAGTAGCTCCAGGTATAAACCCGGCGACTGTACACTCTATCATGGGTAAAGTTCCAGCAAAACGGGAGGAGACTCCATTTTGGCTGGCACAGAAAATTAATACGCTGGAGGCAGTATTTCCCCATACGGGACCTCAGGACAAACATAGAATACTAACTATGTGTTTACCATTTGGCATGGTTCCCACAGTGGAACATTGTAATACATGAGGCACGGTGCTTGCTGCGCCCTATACAATGGCACACGGTACACCGACCTTGGCCAACCTACCGGAAGTGCTTAAACAAATTCAGGATGAATACGGTGCTGCCCCAGCCTTAGATTTGGGAATGCAACTGATGGGCAACTTTGCCATGGTTTCCTCAATAATACTAAGTAATCTAAAAGGGCAGGCAGTTGCACTTGCGGTGCGTATGCATCTTCGTGACGTCCTACAACTAGATCAGGAGCGGGAACTGCCTAAAATAATAGCGGAAACATATTCCAGTATCGGTCGAGATAGCCTGGGGGCTAGACCGCAAAAAACACAATTTCAAGGAAAAATTAGTAAAGGCAATCCTAAACAACAACCTGAGGGTAATAAGAAGCGGTGGGAGAAAAAAAACAGACACGTAAAAAAGAAAGGGGAGAATCTCCGCATACGGAGACCCCACAGAATAGGTATAATCTCAGAAATAGGGATAATTTTAAGATGCCTGATAGATATCAATATATTGATACACGCCAATCTCGTTCCTTTCAGGACTCATTGGAAAAGAGAAATGAGAGAGGTGAGCGGTCAGAGCGGAGAACAGAGTACGTGAAACCAAGACAGGAATCATAATGCTCTTCGGAGGTTTCTGTAAAGAAGGAAGAGAAACTGATACAACAAAAACAGCAGTTTAAAAAGAAAAAGGTGGCAGCAGTCTCAGTTAGACATGCCACACAGGAAGAGAGTTCTCTTGAAGAACAAGACATGGGCCCTAGCACTGCTAGACAGCGCGGCAGAGGTCACAATAGTTCGCCGTAATCTTCTAGAGCATCTGGAGGTGAAAGCAACTGATGACTTCATACGAGTTGAAACAGCAGATATGCGTGTCTCTGAACCCGATAGGGTGTATACAGTGACTTTACAATTGGAAGGAGACATTGAACGCACTATAAACGCAATCTTTTGGGATCGTATAGTCAAGATATATGACATTTTGCTGGCTGAACAGGATTGGCCGCCTGACTTTGTTCGCACCTGCCCGGTTGGGGAGGAGGTTATTAAACCTTCGTACTCACCACTTGTTCCAGGGGAACTCGCGGAGTCCTATTGCATCAAATGGGCTCTAGCACAAGCACCTGCCTTATGTAGAAATCACGTAGGGTGGTATAGGGATTCCCCATATCATGTAATTCCAATTAAAGGTGAACCTCAGCCACAACCGCAGTATCCAATAAAACATGAAGCAAGGGCACTGGTGAGGGAAATACTTACACAACTGGAATACCAGGGGGTAATTGAACCCTGTGTCTCACCGATGAATAATCCCTTATTCCCTGTAGCTAAACCGGACCATTCATATAGAATAGTCTTAGACTACAGACATTTGAACGGACATACACGTACATATGCTATTCAAAATTCACATAGCGCCGCACTAATGAACTAGATTGTGCGGAAAAAATATAAAACGACTTCAGACATCTCTAATGGTTTCTTCTGCCAGAAGATAGCACCCGAAAGCAGGGATTTGACAAGCTTTAGCGCATTAGGCTCCCAGAAAAATTCTGTCATTTGCCTCAGGGATATAAGAATAGCCCGGGACTGTTTGCGGCTCGTGTGACTGCAATTTTACACGAGTTGGACCCTGAAGCATTGTCATATGTAGATTATATATATCCCACGGATGACAAGTTACTACAACATTTAAGACGGGTAGCCCGCATTGTTGTAGGGTTTGCCAAAATTGGATACAAATTTAACTTTAAAAAATCTAAAATTGCCTTCCTCAGTGTCATATTCCTGGGATATGAGCTGTCGAATGAAGGTAAGAGCCTAGCGCCACAATTTGTAGAAAAATGTGCACAATTGCAACCACCTAATACGATTAAGAAACTCCAATCATTGTTGGGCTTTCAAAATTTTGGCAGTACATACATTCCTGATTACGCTACATGCATAAAACCTTTATACAAATTCATCCGTCCTGATTTTTCAAGCAAATTCTGGACAATTGAACATACACATACTCTTCGGGAGTTACAAGCAGATCTCCTAGCTGCAAAACATTTACATACACGGGACAATAAGACACATTTGGTCATCAGGGTGATAGCTGGGGCCATTGGGTTTACGTATGTCACATTTAATGAGGGTGAGACAGTCCCGATGCGATACAAGTCTCACTTGTATTCGGCTGCTGAACAACGTTTCGCACCTACAGAGAAAATTCTCACTGCTGTACAGATGGCTGTTATTAAAGAAAGACCTCTTGCCCAGGGTAAACGCATTATAGTCGTTTCCCCTATTCCGGCCCTAGAGGCTGTTACAAAAGCGAGCGTTCCTAACGCAAAAGTACTGCACCCGCGATGGATACAAAGGCTACGTCTTTAACAGCCACTGATGTAGATTACATTTTTGACCCAAAGTTACAAACTCAGGAATTTCTGCAATATGAAGTTGAATATCCAGTTCCCGCCGACACGTTGCCCATTGATCAATATCAAGTAGTCATGTACACCGATGGCTCTGCGCAACCGGCGGTGGGGACAAAACACCAATATTCTGCTGCATGTGCAGTGCTGAGCGGCCATATGGATTGGGAGAAATTCTGCCCCCAACATACTTATACACAGACTTTAGGGGATTGCACGGCACAGTTGGCTGAGCTGAAGGCTCTGCTGATGGCATTCGAACATTCGGATCCGACACAGTTTACACGGATTGTTTGTGATTCATATTATTGCGTCCAGTCTTTTAATGAATACCTACATTACTGGCGCTTGAATGGGTTCAGAGATTCGAAAGGCAACACCATTAAACACAGACTACTGTGGGGGAAGGTAGCAGACCTGAAGGAGACGCTACCCAAAGTCCATGTTGTACATACTCTTGGACACCAGCGCGTTGGAATACACGTTGCTGGGAATACTTTGGCTGATGAAGCCACAAAGTCAGCAGTGGCAGCCAGTTTCAACAGCTAAGCGCCCGCCGCAGACACCCCTCTTAATATCGAACAGACCATTACAATGTGTGTACTTGGATCATTGCGGTCCACTCACACTGGATAGTGCATACAAATATAGACTAGTCGCTGTTGATTCTTGCTCCAGATTTGTGTGGGTGTGGCCACAGCGCTCGGCTGACGCTCAAACTGTTATTAAAGATTTGTGAGTCTTTGTCGGTACAAATGCAGTTGCGGCATTCCATTCGGACCAGGGCCCTGCTTTTGCCTCAAGGGCATTCAGGGACACCATGGCTTCTTTGGGGGTCCAGCTCCAGTTCTCGTCTCCATTTCATCGCGAGGTAAATTCTGTCGTGGAGCGATTAAACCGCGATTTAAAGCAATCCTTAACAGCAAGAGTCTTAGGTACGGGTCGTAGTTGGCTAACCCACCTGTATGGAGTTCAGAGAGCACTAAATAACTTGCCTAGAAGGTCCCTGGGGGGGTCGTACTTCATATGAGTGCCTGTTCGGAACACAAATGTTTGTTCCGGATCTTGATGGTCCTGGTGTAGAGGCAGCGGAAACGCCTTTTGACATAAATGATCGTGTCCCTGTTTTGCAGGAATTACAACAGTTCCGTGAAGATAACTCTTCTAAAAGTGCTGCCTCCACAGGAATTAAGGATGTACCAGTAACACCTACTGGTTGGATCCCCAGAGTTGGGGATCTTGTGCGTGAAAAGGTTGCAGTGAAAAAAGAATTTGGCCCTTCCTATCGAGCACCAGTCCCTGTGTTGGGGATACACGGAACGAGGACTGTTATTTTACCGCCGGGTTTCCCTAAGAAAATCGCTTTGTTTCTATTGACAATGTCAAGTTACAACATGTGGCCAATTCTGCACAGCCGACCAAGAGGAACGTCCAGTAGTTCCCGAATCCCTCTCACTACTGGGGAAGATGTTCCGCTCCAAGTTATCTATACCAACACTGTTACCTCTCCGAGCTTGGGGAGGGTGGATGATGATCTCGCTTTAGTTCCACTGACAACAAATAATTTAGAAACGTTTGATCGAGTCACCATTACTTCTGACGTTGCGGATGGTGCTATCTACAGTGTACCACCGCGAGAAACAGCAACACCTCCATTGAATACGGCGACACCTTTTGCACAAACTGCCTCTGGGTACTTTGACAACGACAACGATCGTCTATCGGACTCGTTTGCCTCTTCAACTACTGACCGAGGTCCACGTAAGCTGATGTGTTGGCTTAAAGATACGTATTTTGTTTTTCCTTGGAACTATCTGTGGCTCTTATTGACTATGTCAGCATTTTTTCTCTGGATATGGTTTGTCATTACCTTTTTTCTGTTGATACATGGTCATTTTCTTCCTGAGAGATCAGCGGTTGAACAGGTGGAGGAGGTGTTGAAGCCACATTTTTCATCACATAAGGTTCGAAGAGACTTGTCCTTTGTGAACATTTCTGCAGTGCCAATTCCAGATGGGATTGTGTAATGTTTGATATATACGTTCCCACTGAGATAATTCAAATACCGTATGTCCTAAAGTTATCTATGAATGATATCGTAATACCTGGCATTGTATCTGATGATTGGGATGTGAAGACAGTTGATTCCATGATGACTGAATTACAATATTATACTGTCTATGAAAATGAAGATGTTTACCAGTTTAAAGACAATTATGTGACATGTTTTGCTATAATTATTATGGGCACCATTTTATACATAAAGCGAGTAGTCCAAAAACGATATTTGACTATACGCAATGGGAACATTGCCCAACTCCCCCGCATGGGAGTTCCAAAATTTATTCTGACAAATTTACGTATTTTTCTGGGCATCCTCCAATGAATGCTAAGTCATATTATTTTAAATTAACTCCTTCTAAAGATAAGCAAATGTTGTTGACTAATACGAAATTCATATATTCAGATTCCTTTGTTTCCCAACTGTCGATTGAAGGTTATGAATATTGGTCAAGTAATGTTGATTTGAAAAGTGTTTGGGGAACAAAACATTGGCAGACAAAGGGTAGAGAAACATTGTTTAGAGCATGTCTCATTCCCATCCACATGATTTTTTTAAATGAAACAGTACAACAGACTAGCTGTTTGGGCTTAGCAACGATTAGAGAATTGAACATGCCTAGTATACCTGTCCCTGCAAAAATTAATAACTGTCAGACATACATAAATGCCACTTTTAATGAGCTTACAGACTGGGTCCATAATGGTACATTTAACACTTCATTGACACGTCCGGGCGGGTGGTTATTGTGGCCTATAGACACCAACGGGTGTCATCAACGTTTTGTCACCTCATCAGGGGGTTTCAGGGTGAGTCGGGCAGACCCTCGCTATATATCACCAGAACATGCTGACATAATTACTACATATAGGGGGTTATTACAACTTTGGAGGAGGTGTTAATCCGTCCCAAAAGTGACGGATATATCACCAGCCGTATTACGAGTTTCATAGGATATAATGGACTTGTATTACGGCTGGTGGTATATCCGTCACTTTACCATCACTTTTGGGACGGATTAACACCTCCTCCAAAGTTGTAATAACCCCCATAGTGTGGGAAAATTGTGCCAACAATGTTTAAGATCATCCTCACTAGATGCAGTCAAGACACATCTCACTCTCCTGTCTAATAACACTGACTTGCAAGATTTTTTTCAGGCCCGAAGACACCACGTAGGAAGCGTTTCTTGTACGAAGTGTATAATGAAATATGGAAACTTTCCCAACAGGAGGCTGCAGCCCAGTTAAGGCAAATAGATCAGGAAAATTTGAAAAAGGCATTAGCCGTTGTGGATAATGGAATTCACACCTTGTCCGACCGAATATATACGATTAACAACATTGTTTCTTCTGCTATAGACATTATACGATCTGATATGTCTTCTTTATATCATGGACAAAGTCAGACTCGGTCCATTATGCAGTTGGGTTGGACACTTCAGACATTGAAGGCGGGTCGCGTTCCATGGCAGCACTTCAGTGCCAGGGAGATATTTTTTTCCTTTAATTTAACACGAAAACAACAACTAATGGCTAAGAAGGAGGCGACTTATGTCATGCTCAATATTGAGAAATTAGAAAGATTTCCTTTTACCGTGGCCGAAATACCATCTGCTGAGTGGTTGATAGACGGGGTTATTAATCTGCCTATTTCTACATTACAATTCACTTCTTGTTTGAAACATGTTCTGGTAGGCAGATATGAAAAGTTGGGAGATAGTTACATCCATGAGGTGTGGGAGCTTCCCTTCTTGTACAAATGCCTCAATGGCATGAAAGAGGTCTTTCTTAGCGGAAGTGAATGTGAGACTTCAGTCAGCCATTTGATGATTTGTAAGCAGCTGTCCTTGCATGGGGCGTGTAATGCCTCGGTTGCGAATTTGGCTTGCTATCTGAAGGGAGTTCCAGTCCCCTTGATTAAACGTACGTTCCAGGTGCTTTCAAATGGCAGCTACGTCCTTCTCAATAGTGAAGACTGTTGCGGCATGCGGGCCGGAATAGTTTACGTTGTTTCGGTCACCAAGGTTGTTACTTGCTGCGGGAATGTGTTGTTCCCCCCCCTAAATTAAGGGAGGCAGCGGATATATGGCCTCACATTGCTACTTCCAAGGTGAATTTCGACAAGTTAAGTAGACTAAAGGCTATATTGTTTCAAAAGCATGTGGCCCTTACATCTGCACGCGAGACCTACGCACTTCACGTGGCAAGGTCATCAGCAGAAATACAGTCCCTATTAAATACAAACTTTCCGAGACACTTTGGTGAACTTGTGGGACGTATATTTAATGCGTCCAGCACGGTTGGATTAGCACATTTTTTCAAAGCCGTTGGTGTTGGTTTTGTTCCCACCTTCTCTTCCATATTTGGTTTAATACCTTTGCCTATTCATTCAATTTTCGGAAGCATTTTTGGGGGATTTCCGATAACTTTGGCTTTATTAGCTGGCATTTTGCTGTTGCTGTTGTTTTTCCGCAATGGCTGTCCCGCCGCAACAAGGACAAATGTGGGCGCTCCCATCAGCGCAGCTGTGTCGTGAACGCATGATGCAGCACTTTGGAGCAACACTCCTGGAACATTTGGGGTGTGACTGGTCTCTGTCATTTAGACCGGTTTTGGATTGTGTGCAGCCCGTGTTTTGGTGCCATTGGTGCTTTTTTGAACATGCACTAGACGTCTGTCTCTCACAGCAACACCCCCCAGTGGTTGTTGCTGATCTGTTGATGTTCCCGATGAGGGCTCATTCCCAGACATGCACGCTGTGGCTGCGTTTTCTTCGTGAGGCTGATTACGAGATACCCTTCCTGGAGGAAGTTGATATTAACTTGTTCACAGACTTTGTACGGGATACCGCCTTGGTTGACACTAGGGCTTTGGAACACACCTGCTCCTTGGTAGTCTTGGGCGTGGATTTTCCGGTCTTGTCATCTGCCGAAGTGGGGAACCTCCTGCTTTCCATGACCAGTGCTTAGACTGGATCTGGTCTTAATTAACACTGTCTCATGAATTTGGCTTCTAGCCGCATGCTTATTTCTAAATTGAGGATTAATGTGCTTTGGTGTACTCTTGACTTGTTGAAATTCTGTAGGGTTTTAATTATCTTTTAGCGTAGGGCATTTTTAGCTTCGGCTTAAACCACTTTCTACCGACAAGGGGAGGGTGTAGTGTAGCCATTTTTGATGTAGCTTTCTGCGCGTTTGCTTAAAGTATTAGGCCTCTGTGCACTTTGTCCTAGATGCATTTTATTTAGCCTCGCACTGTTTTTTACAATAACCAGTTTCACAGTCTTGTTTTATTTTCTTCTATCACACTGTTTAGCTTACTTCAGCACTAAAGTTCTCAAACAATACATTCTTGCTCGCTCTGTGCTTCAGTCAAGGATACAGTCTGGTACATTGTCGATAGACGTGGTAGAAGTTTAGTCTTTAGGGTTCGTAGAAAGTACACTTTCTTACGTAGGGACGTTTCTTAGAACACCAGCGTGTTAGTTATAAAACACTTCCTAGTCCAGGTACACGTAAGAGGGAGATTCCAACCAGGAACCCACAACTAGACACTGAATGCCCTGTTGCAGATGCTGATCCCGATCACAGGCCTTTGCTGAGGTATGAGGGTCGATGTCCTGCCGGGGGAACCTGAAAGGCAGGCTTAGAGCTTAACATGCTGTGCTCAAGATAGAACTTAGAAGAGGGAACGTAATCTAGTTGCACCATGATAGCGTTATTCTTATGTTTCAGTCTCCTCGTTACTATTTCAATCCTACTGTGTTGTATGGTTCTGGTTATTGCGGCTCACGCCTTGTTATCTAAAATGCAGTTGTTTTATTAAACCAATCTTTAAAACTCAAACTGCCTTTGTCATTTATATATGAGACCACACTGTGTATGAGAGAACTGGTTGGTATCTGAGTGACCACGACTTCCCTGGGAAGCATTAAGATGTCATGCGCTCGGCTGCCCAATTGTCTCTTCCCTTTGGGAGAGATGAGGCACTGCTAGTTAGCCGGAGCTCAACCCGGATTTGGGGTGACAAGGGTCCTTCACCGTGGGTTAGACTTAGTCCCCCACACTGTGAAAGATCTTGCCGCCCAAAAATCCAGTAGTCTCATTAGGATAATGAGAGCCTACGCGACAACGGTACAGACATGATGGTGTTGTGGGTCAGTAAGTGTTGCATGTGAGGTGGCACTACAGTTGGTGTGGTGCCACGTCTCACAAATCTGGCACATGGTATGTGATGGCCATTATATTGTATTCCTATGTATGTGACCCAATGCATCAGGCAGATAGGTCACTACAGGTAGGTCAGGTATGTGTTGATGAGATGTAGTTGATATTGGAACCAGTTGTCTGGCACTGGATGCAAAGCAGAGAATTGAGTGGGAAGCATGGGCACCCTTGAGGTGTGCCAGGAGCAGCGAAGGAGGGCCCCTCTGGGCAGCAGAGCTGACCATTACAAGGTTGGGGTAGGGCTGCTTGGGACTTGAAGGCCAGGATCAAAGAACAGAGGCGCATGGTGGCAGAAACGGAGAGAAGGTGGGCCCAGTTATGTAAAGACAGGAAAGGGTCATGGGGAAGAGAGAGGCAACTGAAGAGACCATCAGAGGTAGGGGCACGTAGGGCCCATCGGAACCTGCGGAAGTGCAAGGCAGCTGGGTTTAGGTTCCACATGTGGAGACAGGGAAGGGTCAGGAGGCTTGTACGGCCGGGGGGTCAGGCTGCACGATGAGCATGAGTGGCGTACACGGCCATGAGAGGCGTGGAGAGTCAATGCCAGTAGCGGAGACTGGCAGAAAGAAGGTGATGCAAACGGGGTGCCATAAGGACTTGGGACGTTGGCCTGAAGCACTAGAGGGGTCATCGTCAGCCTTCTCTATGACACGGTAATGGGGCCCTTGCAGAGATGGCTTACGCCATGGGGGACAGGTGCCAGAGGTGTTGAACAATGTGATGGAGGTCAGTGGAGAAGACGGCAAGTGGGAGATGGATGAGAATGATATGCTGGAGGTCGATTATGAAGAAGAGATGGATGAGTGGGAGGATGGGAAAATACATGACAATGAGGTGAGCGGGGCAAAGGGAGGGGAAAAGGGAACAAGAGCGGCGCAACCTCCTCTTCGTTTTCTGTACTTCAGTAGAGCAAGGCCGGTGGGGAGACACAGGAGGCGGTCCGCGGAATGCTGCGTGGTCGCAGGGCAACAAGAGGTACGTGGCCCATGGTTTCCAGTGGCAAAGGTAAGGTAGAATGGTGGTCAGTGTGGGGGGAAGGGACAGGTGCTGTCGGGGCTAGGACGCACAAGTCTATCGGGGTGGGAGATTATTCTGTCAGAGACACCTGGGTCAAGGGCGCTCAAAAGCACACAGACGAAGGACCCAAGCATGACTACGGTTGGCGAGACGGGGACAAGGCGCTCTGGGATGGTACGGGGAAGGAAGACAAGGAAGGGGGGGCATAAGAAGCGGCTCCCCTACATGGGTCTGGGGATGCCTTTGTTCTCCTATGTGGCAGATAAAACGAAGGCGAGGATCTGGCGGTACGAGTATGTTGATGTTTTTAAGCTTCTGCATAGAGATATACAGGCTAAGGAGGGCTCCAAGGAAGAGGAGTGGGAGTTAGCTCGCTGACTGCAGGTACCGATAACAATGGATAATTGGACCTTGTCGTTTCTGATATTCGCAAGTATTTCATGCAGGATATTTCCAAACAGGGCCATTGCACTGTTCAAACACATGGACATTAAAGGTAAGGCTCAGATGTATTTTGGGGGCTTTGCATGGTTGAGCTATGATGAGGAGTTCAGCGCCAGGGTGATTGTGAATCTGGCCAAGCCATGGGGGGATGTGGATCCAGAATTGTGGATGCAGTGGATGGCGTCATCACAGTCCACGGCATCTACGCACACCGTGAGTGGCTTACCGGTAGTATTCAAGCCATTATAGTCACGTCCCGTCTAGGGAGGGGCGGGTGTTCAGCAACGGTCCCTGGTACCGACTTCTAGGGCATGCTGCAACTTCAATAAGGGTTTCTGTTCCAGACACCCATGTAAATTTAAACATGAGTGCTTCAAATGCGGGGGCCGCCATCCGGTCACACAATGTTTCTTGATTTCCAGTCCAGCAGAGCAGTGGAGAACGACCAAGGGTAGGGGTATGCAGGGCGCTCCTGCACCAAAGGGCTCCTACACCAATTAGGCTGGAGACTCTATTGCCCTGGCTGCACATGCATCCGGATAGGGACATGGCGTGTAAATTCGGATGGGGTTTCAGGGTAGGTTTTCGTATAAGCTACCAGGGCCCAAGAAGGAGGAGATGGGCAGACAATTTGCGGTCTGCAAGGGACATGCCACAGGTTGTGACTGACAAACTAGACAAAGAAGTGTCTTTGGGCAGAATTGTGGGCCCCTTTTATGATTGGCGGATGGAAGACTTAGGCCCTCATTTGAACCTTGGCGGGCGGCAACTGCCGCCTGCCAAGTTGAAACTGCTGGGCGGCCACCAATGCAGCCGCACTCCAGCGGGGCCTATTTGGAGATCCCTGCTGGGCCGCAACACGGGAGCCGGCTCCAAATGGAGCTGGCGGTGTTGCGGCTGTGCGACAGGTGCAGTTGCACCCGTCGCGCTTTTCACTGTCTGCTATGCTAAGCTGTAAGGGGCCGTGGCAGGGGCCCCGCAACTCCCCTTTCCGCCAGCCTTTTCATGGCGGTTCAAACCGGGAGGGGAACTCGTAATCCCTTGGGCAGCACTGCAAGCAGCGCTACCCTGGGGGATTTAAACTGCCGGGACTAAAGTGGCTGGAAACCACCGGTCCCGGTGGTGCCACCGTGGCACTTCCGCCGCGGTCGTAATTCCCCAGGAAGCACCGCCAGCCTGTTGGCGGTGCTTCCGTCAAAACAGCCCTGGCGGTCAAAGACCGCCAGGGTTGTAATGACCCCCTTAATGATTTCCCCGCTAGGTGTGGTACCAAAAAAGACTAATGGCGAGTTTCGCCTCATACATCATTTGTCCTGGCCGGAAGGGGCGCCAGTAAATGATTTCATCGGGCTGGAGGACACACGAGTGGTATACGCATCGGTGGATAATGCCATTAGGCTCGTTCACAGGTGTGGCAGGGGATCAGAGATGGCAAAATGTGACATACAGTCGACCTTTAGGTTGTTGCCCATACACCCAGAGGACTTTGAGTTACTAGGGATGCAGCTTGATGGGGCAATCTATGTTGACAGAGTACCACCATTTCATGTGCATTGTTCAAAGCCTTTAGTACCTTCTTAGAATGTTTTTTTCGTAAAGCAAGTAGACATCAGGAGGTGACTCATTACTTGGATGATTTCCTTTTTTGTGGAAGGCAGGATCTGGGTCTTGTGGGTGGGATCTGAATTTCTTCCAAAAGCTGGCACAGGAGGCCAGGGTCCCCTTGGCCCCAGAAAAGACAGAGGGGCCCAATTGCGTGTTGACATTCTTGGGTATTGAACAGGACACGTAAGCCTTAGTGATGAGACTACCATCTGGCAAGGTGGATGAGATCTTGGAGTTTCAGGGACGCATACAGTCCTTGCACAATATTAATTTGCAGACGGCACAGAAGCTTTTGGGTTACCTCAACTTTGCATCCAGGGCTGTTCGGGGGGCAGGACATTTTGCAGGCAGCTAGGTTCAGCCATGGCTGGTGCTGCCCTCCCGCACCACAGAACTCACATGTCGGTGGGAATGAGAGAGGACATGAGGGTGTGGGAAAGCTTTCTGACACAGTTCAATGGGGTTTCCATGTTTTCCGGGAGGAGGACACAATATGGCAAGTCCAGATATTTTCAGACGCTGCTGGGGCCGCTGGTTTTGGGCTCTTTTGGGATGAGAGGTGGTGTGTGGAGACATGGCCGGAAAAATGGCTCCAGCATGGCAAGAGTTTTGCCTTCTTGGAATTCTTTCCACTGCTGGTGGTGCTGACAGTGTGGGGGGATGAGCTGGTAAACAGGACCCTAGTTTTCCATTTGGACAACATGACAGTGGTAGAACTCGTGAACAGACAGAAAGCAAAAGATCTGAGAGTGCTGGGTTTGTTGCAACAGTTTATGTTTAGATGTCTAGCCTTGAATTTTATTTTCTAAGCTGCACATATACCTGGGGTGTACAACGCGATTGCAGATTCCCTGTCTCATTCATAGTGGCGACGGTTTCGCAGTTTGGCACTAGGAGCAGACCAGAACAAGACAGCGGTCCCGGCAGACATTTGGGAGTCGGGCGTCATGATCACTGGGCTGGTGGAGATGTCATTAGTGGAATCCACTTGGAGGAGATCCCGACTGGCATGGTTGGAGTTTCAAAGTTTTGAAAGTTTTGTGGGGGATTTCTGGTTACAGAACAACAGAGAGCTTGAGTTACGCGTGTTACATTTTATACTTTTCTTGATACAGAAGAGTTTGTTGCCCGCCACGATTGGGGAAAAGCTGGCATAGGTGTCCTTTTATGGGAAGTTGTTGTTTGATTGTGATCCAGCCAGGGATGACCTGTTGGGAAAGATGCTGAAAGTTTGGGGACGGGCCCACAATTCTGCCCAAAGACACTTCTTTGTCTTGTTTGTCAGTCACAACCTGTGGCATGTCCCTTGCAGACCGCAAATTGTCTGCCCATCTCCTCTTTCTTGGGCCCTGGTAGCTTATACGAAAACCTACCCTGAAACCCCATCCGAATTTACACGCCATGTCCCTATCCGGATGCAGTGTCAGTTAAGGTGGTAAGGGAACTGATTACGTTTGAGTTATTACTGGAGCTACTGCATGTTTTACTGGTATGTTGTGCAGATGCATATGAGCTGGCTCTGTTTCTTTTATGCATGGTGTGGATGTTTTTTGGGGTATTTCGAGTGTCTGAGCTTTTGGGCGTAGGTAAATCACTGGGCGTGAAAGTGGAAGACGTTTGTATGCATGGGGAGCATTTGGGCATATGGCTTAAACGGTCTAAAACTGATCAGCTAGGGAAAGGAAAATGGGTACGGGTGGAGAAAGGGGGAGAATGCAGTAGCTTGCCCAGTTCTGGAGTGGATGGGTTTTCAAGCGCAGAGGATGACAGTTGGGGGGAAGGGGTGCTTAGCCATGCCAGTGGTAGAAAGCTCACAGCCTTCCAGTTGTTACAGGTATTATGGGTAGCTTTGCGATGGACAGGCAGGCAGGCGCAAGGTTATGGCACGCATTCTTTCAGAATAGGGGCGGCTACAGCTGTGGCACATTTAGGATGCGACTGGGTACAGATTAAGAGAATTGGGAGGTGGAAATCTAGATGCTGTGAGCGATATGTGAGGGCTTGAAGTTCAGGCGGCAGGGAACGGGTGTAGAGTTGGTGGCAGGGTCTTGCATACAAGAGTTGGGAATTTTGGTCAAATGTGATATTACAGTTTGTTTTCTTTGCAGGTTGCGTGTCTGGTCCCAGGAGAGAGAAAATGGTCACATGGCTGGTGGGACACTTGTTTATCCATTGGGCTGCGAAATTTGTAGAGAGGCAGATTTATGGATGCGCATTAGGACTGCCTATTAGCCAGCATGAAGTTTTTTAGTGGGGAAAGAGTGGCATGAGGTGGGGAAATTTGCTTCCTTTTCTAACATCTATCATGCTGAATTGGGGTTGTCCCAATCTTCTGTAGGGAAGAATGATCTGGTTAGGCTGTCAGGGCTCACCCTACTGCAACATATGCAACGGGACTTGGAATTGCCCTGGCAAAAATTGCACGTCGCATGCTTAGTCTGGACGGAGTTTGTGCC
The DNA here is from genome assembly GCF_031143425.1 of Pleurodeles waltl. NCBI lineage: Eukaryota > Metazoa > Chordata > Amphibia > Caudata > Salamandridae > Pleurodeles > Pleurodeles waltl. Next base: position 692,635,782 of record NC_090440.1, on the reverse strand, counting down.
TAGACGGATATGGAGAGTGGCAGTGAAGCATGGAGCCATAGAAAGGGCTTGGAGAAAGCTCAATCGGGTGATGCGGGTTTTCTGTTGGGCATACCATATCAAGGTTTTGAGACATGAGGATCTGACGGAACAAGAGGAGGGGCTGTTTGGCGCTGATGGTGTGCATCTGTCCGAGTTGGGCAATGCTTATTATCTTACGGAGCTCAGGCTACTCATGGGCAACTTGTGGCGAGAGAAGATGTGGCTAAGAGAGAAGGCTTAAATGGTACTATGTTGCAGTGGGTTTTGCTGGTGGGGCATCAAAATGCCAAAAGGATTTGTGCTGGGTGGCAGTAGATGGAGGAGGGTGGAGTGTCAGATGTGGGCCTGGCCACCCTTCAAGGGGGGGAAAAAGAAGCAGGTGAAGGATGAGAGTGTGAGGGGTGCCCAAAGCAGGTAGGGCATGAAAGGAAAAGGGGTGTGTATAGGGGAATAGAAGTGAAAAGTAAAGGAATGAGTGAAAGGGATGATCGAGGAGAAGCTAAAAGGGTGGGGGTTTCTAAAGTTGGAATTTGTTTGATAACGTTAAATGTTATGTATAAGATGCAATCCTGTCCTAAATAAATGACCTTTTACATAAAGTAAACTGCGTTACTGACTGTGTCCTGATGGAGGGTCCTGCGGAGAGCATACACGGTCTAGTCTATCTGTGGGATCATTCGGGAAGGGGAAGTGACAGGAGGCGGGCAGTATTGGTTAAGGGTAAGTAGGGGTGGGACAAAGGGAGGGGTTTATAGGGCTGAGAGGGAGGGACCAGTCTCTTCCGCGCTAGCTCATCATGTAACATAGAAGTTGACCGCCCACCCACCCTGCAGGATAAAGAAGGATGGTAAGGGTAGGATGTGGGGGTTTGTTCTTGATGAAGTGAGTGTGTGTGTGTGTGTGTGGGAGGGAGAACGCCAGTTAGGGCAGGTTGTGAACAGAAGTTTTTGAGGCAGTAGATGGGGAAGGGTGGAGAGTCAGATGAGGGCCTGGCCACCCTTCCATGGGGGAAAAAGAAGCAGGTGAAGGATGAGAGTGTGGGGGATGCCCAAAGCAGGTAGGGCATGAAAGGAAAATGGGGGTGTGTGGGGGAATGGAAGTGAAAAGTGAAGGAATGAGTGAAAAGGATGATCGAGGAGAAGCTAAAAGGCTGGGGGTTTCTAAAGTTGGAATTTGTTTGATAGCGTTAAATGTTATGTATAAGATGCAATCCTGTCCTAAATAAATGGCCTTTTACACTAAGCAGACTGCATCACTGACTGTGTCCCGAGTTCCTCTTTGAGACCAGCGGGCAAAGGAATCGGAGTGACCTTCCATGGTAGCAATAACGTCCCTGTTGCAGGGCCCAGTTTTAGCACCCATTAAAAAAAAATCACCATCTTCATAGTTATGATGCTAGCCAGGTTTGAAATGCTTCTGGCCCTAACTACAAGATGCCAGGGACCAAGGCACTGAAAAGACCCACACTAAGACCACTGGGTTCTCAAATAGAGACCTCTTAAGTGTCCCCCAGCATGACCACTAGGTAACAGAGGACAAAGGCAACCCTATGAGGAGTAGGAAAATTGAACTATGGCCAGTGCGTTTCCAAAACATCAGCTAGTTTTTTTTGCATGTAAACCCAAAACTTAACCGCAAGCCAATAAATGCTCTTGGGACCCCTGGGTAGCAGAAAACAGGCATCACAATCTAGATAAATCAAACATGAAGTTATTTCAGAGACTTAATTTTATTTTCTCAGTTAGAAGCACAGCTACAGAACCCACTGTGCCTTTGAAGAGAAGTCCACAACTGTCTCAAGAGGGGGCCCTCTGCAATGCCCACCTGTAATAATTATGTTTATTTTTGTATTTGCAGTGTGTTGTGCCTCCGACATTCACAAGAGACTGCACGAGAAACGGTACCTATTTACTTACCTTTAACCTACCTGTTTATGCTTGTCCTTGATTCCACATTCCATTTCCTTCCTCCATCTGTTGTTCGGTTGAACTGTCTCCTTTAGTCAGTTGCTCCTGGACATTAGACGGCATGGGTTCGCTGGTCGTTGGATCCCGCAAACTTTATTAAACTTAGTTTTAAACCGTTTCTTTGTATCTATCCCTATAACTCCACTCCACAACACTTTCGCCAGGAGAGCAGAGATATTTGTGCAGAAATTAAAATGGAGATCAGAAAAAAGCTGTCTCTGTGCTTTTCCCTGCAGCTTGGGCTAAAAGGGATTCCTCAACGAACTCACCACACAGCTATTCTGCCCAGTGGGTAAAGGGCCCATCACTGAACGTTGCCACACTGAAGACTGGGCTTGTCTCCGGATTCTGAAGCAGATATCTTATCTTCTAGAGGTATACAGAAGGATGGAATTATCCTTCATAAACTATGGTAGAACAGATGAGGAGCAAAAGTGCAATTCTGATGGGGTGAGAATGTCCCCTTTATGGGGTGCAGACATCTTACCATGTCCTGTGAGCTGAATTGCATGCAGCTGGTATCTCGGTTGGCCCTAGCCTGTGACTAATCTGGTGGGTTCAGAGAGGCCTAGGCCTGTCCTTTGACATACATGCACCTAGATGAGTGCACCAAGAATGTGTTCATAATAGAAACAGTGAACTACTGTATCTATGCAGTGTTTAATTTGTGCAGTTGTTTTCTGGTGCTCAGCACCAGCATTGAACTTGTTTAAGAGAGTCCACCACATGGTGGTGCTGTTTGACAATTTTTAAACACAGATCAAGAGCAGAGGGTTTATCAATTCAATATATATTTAAAATATATATGCATATGATACCTTCCAGTCCATGGCATTTTTACAATTTTGGGTAACCTACAATAGCCCAAATGGTCACATCAGTAGAAGTGTGATGGCACTTGAAACTCTGGCAGAGGCAGTGGATGGCCCAATCTTCGAAAGCCGTAACACTTAATTTTCTAATGAGTTTGTGCTGTTGGATCCAGGTGGTGGGCATTAGAACTTAGATTTTATCATACGCCTTTAACCTACAGCAAGAAAGGCTAAGGCAAATATGGGAAAAAGGATGAAGAACAAAGGTAGGAAACAGTAGCAATGTGGAAAAGCGGGAATGAAAAAGAACACACAAAAGTGAGCTAAAGGGACAAGCAGTGTACAGCAATGGAAGAAAGGGGCATGAGGTAGAATCACAACAATGCACCAATGTATGCAATCCTTGCATTTGGCAGCAAGCAGGAGCCCCATCATTTACTTATTTACTTCTTTTTTTTTTTTTATCAATTAAACCCTGTACAAGGTAGGTCACTGTACAACTGATTAACAGTCAATTTTAGAGCCACTGATCCTCAGGCCAAAGGAAGGTTGTGATAGGGCACAAAGTGAAATATTAAGATAACAAGCAGTGTTGTTCATCACTGGCCCATTCGGAGCTGAGCCATACCATGGCTTCAGGATAGTCACCCATGGTAATTGTACATCTATTAACATGTACATTATGTGTGCCCAGATGTATTTTCTTGAAATACCTTGACACTCCCAATCACTTACTGAACAGCACAAATGCCCTGGGTCTTGCCAGATCATAATGACTTATCTCTCAGGGTGATGAACACTATGATAATTCCTAAAAACAAAGTGGGGGACTAACTAAGTTAGACAGTATGCAAGTGACATCAAGGAGCATAACATCAGAGTGTGTGACATTGTGGCGCATGAAATCCATGTAGCATCACAGGCAGTGGTGAAACAAAGGGCCCAGCAGCCCCCAGAGTGCAGTGGGGTCCCTGAGCCACATGGGCTCTCCTGAGCACAGTACCCTAGCCTAAGAGCTCCTGAGTGAGTCCGGAGTGGGGGTCCTCTATGTACTTTGCAGGGGGAGGGGCTCAAGTTTTGCTATGCAATGATCACAGGAAGTGGCATTACAACCCATGACCTCACAAGAAGTGACATAAAATCTTAAAACCTCATACAGGTTTAGCAGGTCTACCATGATCACATTTGAGCGCATTTCAATATTTAACAAATGAGAATTTGAGTCAGGCTTGTGCCAAAAAAAAGTGACGCAACCCTGATGCAAAATCTGGGCCTCAAGTTATATATTTATTTTTTTAAACCCTGCCACAAAGAAATTGCCAACAAGGACAAGGTGGCCATACATTTGTTCTGCTTAATTGGTTGCAAAGTCTGCATTGTAAAATATCTTATGGGGTTAAGGCCGTTGGTGCATAGATCTTTGTGTGCCCAGTAAATCTCAGGGATTTATAATAATGGTAAAATAACTTTGGAGGGTAACACATTTGCTGGCGAGATCTGTGTTTTGTCTAGCCCCAGCTTTGAATCAAAGTAGAGGGTTCATGTGTCTCCTGAAAAGCACATCATCTAACATGCAAATGACAGATGTTTATTTATGTAGCTAGGTAATTGAGTTACTGCTTTTAACACAAAGCTCATTTTGTTACTCGCAATTCATAAATTGTAATCCTTCCAATATATCACAGCGAGCTAAGGAACTATGAAGGACATGTGACTCTTACTCTTTGTAACCCTAGCTGTCTTATGTAAAACATTTTGTACATTGATTTACACATTTATATGATTTATTTTCAATCTATAATGAGTATGTGTGTAAGTGCTCTGACACCCTGCACTAGGATGAGTAGCGCTATAAAAGAAATAAAACAAAATTGCGGTATTTAAATAGTTATTTGTGCAAATACTGATCAACAAATCTGACATCATTAAAGTGCATGCAAATCTCTTATAAACAGGGATTGAACTGGTGTAATTGTTAATCATTTCTGTAATTTTTTTGTTTCAATTATCATGCGAAATTCCCAAAGTCACACTATTACGCCATGTGTCATTAATTCCACACCATTCATTACAAAAATGTAAAATGAATGCATGGAAACAATACAAAGGACCAGACTGAAAGCTGCTGCTGTTTGTGGTGATTGTGTTTTTATTTTTTTGCTTTTGTTTTGTTTGATGTGTTTTAATGTGAAATGCGTCCTCGCGTCCAAAACAGACACCTCTATGCATTTTGCTTTAAAATCTAGCATCAAATGCCAGTTTTGCATCAAGCTTATATATTTCTCTTAATTTTTCTAGAATTTGATGTAATTTCGTAAATGCAAACTACATGAATTCTGCATAACCCTGCTTATTTATAGATGTACCCTGAGATAGCACGTGGCCTGTTCCGTGGCATCATATGTGGATATAAGCATGCAGCTGTCAGGATAATAAAACCTTTGATTGGTTTCATGCCTGGTAGGCAGGTCAGCCTAGGAAGAAATCCTGCTGATTAAATTCCCAGGCAGACCCAGGATGTTGTGAAATCTACTTAAGGGAGAAAGAAAAATCACAATGAAGAATGGACTTTGTGGCACAGAAGTAGCCTAATGAAATGTTTTGGGGACAAATGATGTTTAAATTGAGTTTGTAGATTCCAGCAGAGATTGAATAACTGTTTCCTAATGTGGCGGCGGTTTGTTTTTTTGCCATCGTGCTCTTTATTTTGCAATATATGTGTACTTGTAAAATAACATAATGTATGTGTTTGCCTCCACAAAAAAAGAAGAACCTGTGAGTCCTTGGAGGATGCACTTTTCTGTGGCCAGTAATTCCTGAAATGAAGGAATGTAAAAGTGGTGAAAGGGGAGGAGGGGAGCGTTGGCTGCATCAACTGCCCATGCCAAGGTCTCACTCTATAAACTCAATCATGAGTTGTTTATGTGTTGTGCATGGAACAGGAGGAAAATACAAAGAATGGACCAAACAAATCAAATGAAGAGACTCTTAAGGGGGGGTGGCAGAATCAAAAACAGCTACTGAGGCGAAAAATTAGATGGGGAGGAACGGAGACAACTCAAATCAGAGACAAGCGTTGAGGCACGAGTCCTAAAATAATGAAGGGTCTATTAAACGTATGTAAGACGTTTCCGGAAATAACATTATAGGACGTGACATATCGACTACATCATTGCCCATACTATATTGGGACTGGCGCTATGTTGCAGAAAAGGACAGTCTCAGATTCTGCGTATTCACACAGGCACGTAGATGAGAATATGTTTGTACATCAGTGTGTGACATATTTACAATGAACATATAGATGCAGGTACTTATAAATCTTGGTGGGGAAGGCACACTCTGCAAAGATGTGTGTGTGAAACCTGACTATTGCGGGTTCAGGCCTTACCATGATCAAGTAGCCCAATGACTGTCGATAGCGATTAATTATCGGCAATTGCATAATAATAGTGTACATAATGAACGCTATAGGCGAAAGTATTTCATAAACAAACAACACATTTTAATATACAGGTTTAGGTTGTTCTCTCCCCTTTAAAAGTATAATGATTGTGTTTCTTTCTGTTATTTGTTTAACTCATTATTCTAATTAGCGTAAGTTGGCTCCTCTTTGAGACCTAATGAAAAGCTCAAAATTATTGCAAGTTTTAAATAAATCATTGCTTCGTATTGTATTGGTATTCATATTTCCTTGTAAGGCTCAACGCGCTTTCTGGGGTGGACATGTAAGTATCTGCTCTAGCAGAGATTAAAAAACGAACATTTCTTTATTTCGTTCTGGTTTCGTTTCACTTCCTTGTTCTTTATTTCGCTCTGCTATTTCCGTATAATTTAATATGATACGCGTGTTTGTCTTTAAATTACGAATACAGTTCCCTCCCCGAGAGGGCACACTTCTTGGTGACCACCACGTTTCAGCTGCTGAAGTGATACATTTGGAAGTGGCCGCGATTGAAGTTAAACGGGGTTCTGGGCAAGCAGGGCCCTCCTCCTTGAATGCAATAATGAGTTATTTATGTACTGTTTGTGGAACAGAAGGAGAAGATGCAAGGAATGGACAAAACAAATGAACTGAAGCGTCCACGAAGGAGTGCAGAGGCAAACAGAGCTAATGAGGCAAAAAATGGGATGGAAGGGCAGGAGGAAACTCGGAGCAGGGCAGGCGCCGAGGAAACAGTGCGTTGTCAGAGCACCTTCGTAACTTGGCCATCGGCATGAGCAGGGAGCGAGCCCTGGCCTAAACATAAATGAAGGGGGTTAATAACCATACACAGACACGTTAGAGGGAGTGAAGTACGAATGTGCTCCAACTGAATTGTTGTGACGGCACAGTGCAATGTGAGGAGCGTGGTGGAGCTATCCGAGATATAGGATTGCAGCTTTTGTATACTGATCTGCAGTTCTCGTGTGTTTTCGTCCAGTGGTATTGTTTTTCAACAACCGGCCAGGACTGTAGGGCTTTATAGCCCTTCTAATTTATAAGTGATTGCTAATTGTCCTTATTTTTCTTCAGGTCCATGTTCCAGGGCTTACCTGTCACACCATACAATAGAAAATAGTCAACTTTACAAAAACAATCCACACTAAAGCAAGTCTAGGAGCCTTTAAATAAACAATCCACACTAAAGCGAGTCTAGGAGCCTTTAAATAAACAATCCACACTAAAGCAAGTCTAGGGAGCTTTACAAAAACAATCCACACTAAAGTAAGTCTAGGAAGTTTTACAAAAACAACCCACACTAAAGCAAGTCAGTAAAGAACTAGTTTCAATGCTAATCTCATTGTCAAGGCAAAGGTAAAGAGAGTGAAAACCCTTGCCAAAACCTACAGCAAGGAAACGCTTGGTGCCTAACCATTCTTTTATTTGAAGTCTGTGTAGTGTTCAACAGGTTAGTGTTTTTTGAGGACTGGACCCTCTTTATTTTCTGCAAGAGGCCACGAATTTAGTTTGTAGGGCAACACTTGGGGGGTGATTCTAAGCTTGGCGGGCGGCGGTAGCCGCCCGCCAAGCGGGAACCGCCAGAAGACCGTACCGCGGTCAAAAGACTGCGGCGGTCATTCTGGGTTTCCCACTGGGCTGGCGGGCGACCGCCGAAAGTCCGCCCGCCAGCCCAGCGGGAAACACCTTTCCCACGAGGACGGCGGCTCAGAATGGAGCCGGCGGAGTGGGAAGGTGCGACGGGTGCAGTAGCACCCGTCGCGAATTTCAGTGTCGGCAAAGCAGACACTGAAATTCTTTGTGGGGCCCTCTTACGGGGGCCCCTGCAGTGCCCATGCCATTGGTATGGGCACTGCAGGGGCCCCCAGGGGCCCCACGGCACCCCATACCGCCATCCTGTTCCCAGCGGGCGAACCGCCAGGAACAGGATGGCGGTATGCGGTGTCAGAATCCCCATGGCGGCGCAGCAAGCTGCGCCGCCATGGCGGATTCCCATGGGCAGCGGAAAGTCGGCGGTACACCGCCGGCTTTCCGCTTCTGGCCGCGGCTGTACCACCGCGGTCAGAATGCCCGGCGGTGCACCGCCAGCCTGTTGGCGGTGCTACCGCCAACCTCCGCCCTGGCGGTACTTACCGCAAGGGTCAGAATGACCCCCTTGGTCTCTTTGACGAGGTTGGTCCACATTTGTGATAACTGTATTTTTCTTGTCTCCAATCCACAGCCAGTCGATCAGGATTGAGAAAAGGGACTCTCACCTGTGGTATACATAATAGGGTTAGTTTGGCAAGATTTGGGCTTCAGCATTGTCTGCCATTGTGTGTCGCATGAAAGCTGGGTTGGCTCCTCTTTAAAAATAGAATTAGTATTAGGGTAGCCTAGATTTTACAACTTTTTGCTCTGACCAACAGCCCCTGTGGCATAAGGTTATCAAATCATTTTAACTAATTCCTGAGCTTCACACTCTGTGGGCCTCCTTGGTTATGTCGTAAATCTGTGCAGTTGGTCGCAGGTCCTCAGAGCCAGCAAGTAATCTCTTTCGCAGGGATTTGTGATTGTCTCTGATGAACCTGTGCATATTGCTTCTCCTTTTGCTCACTTCCTCTTGGTAGAACTGCTAGTAGGTACACATGTTGGCATAGTGACCCTGTTATGGTTTTATTGCAATTCCCAGAAATGCTGCTCCCGAGTAAATTTTCTGTTTTCTCTTATTGCTCTTGACGATGTTAGTGCCTTTAGCCTTAAAGATCTCAGAGCGCAATACAGCAAATTTTGGTGCTAACATTGCACAACTGTGGTTATAGTGAGCTTCAAACACTAGCACGCCTGCAACAGATGTAGAGTGTGGAACGCCTCCACTCATGAGTAAGTATTAACCTCAATTTTATATGTTCAGACTTGAAGGTTCCTAGTAATAGATTCAATTAGTTGTCTCATCACCTGTGCTCCGCGCCAAGTTCGCCAGAGATCAACTTGTTAAAGGTGTATTTGCTCTTGAGTATGTATCTTTCACACCATTAATGTTTGTTAATCATGGTTCTGAGTGAATCCTCGTGACCTGAAATCTCCGGTCCATTCCTCCAATGTTTTGTGCTCTTCTGCAGGCTTTTGAAGAACGGCAATATCAGCCTCAGGTCACTGGAGGCACTCCCCTTATTGCTTCAACTGACCTGTAACTGTTCTGAGAAAAGATTTAGGGAATATGCTTGGAGCCTTTGTGTTAAGATACGGATGCAGGTAAGATGAGTAAAATCAGCTTTATTCTTTGCCACCAACCCAGGGCCGCTACACTCGACGGTAGCCCTGGCCAACTGCCGCAGAACCTCCCTCGCGTTCTTGACTAACATATAGAACCTCAATGGTGCGGAGGTTCTCAGAGCTTGTTGCAAGCTTAACTTAATAAAGGTAAACATAACACATCCCCCTTACTTACAATAAAGTACATTAAAGGATAATTAATAAAACAATAAAATAAAAGTAACATACAATGCATTATTGTGCAAAGTGCACTATAATATAATAATATACAATGTACCGAATTGTGTTAAGCAAGACACCACAAGGTATTAGGATACATAGGCGGTCATTCTGACCGCGGCGCGGTCAAAAGACCGCGGCGGCCATTCCGGCTTTCCTGCTGGGCCTGCGGGCGACCGCCAGAAGACCGCCGGCCAGCCCAGCGGGACAACCCCTTCAACAATGAAGCCGGCTTGGAATGGAGCCGGCGGAGTTGAAGGGGTGCGACGGGTGCAGTGGCACCCGTCGCGATTTTCACTGTCTGCACAGCAGACAGTGAAAATCTTTGTGGGGCCCTGTTAGGGGGCCCCTGAACTGCCCATGCCAGTGGACACCGCCAGAAACAGGCTGGCGGGAAGGCGCTCGGAATCCCCATGGCGGTGCTGCAAGCAGCGCCGCCATGGCGGATTCCCTGGGCCAGCGGGAAACCGGCGGGAAACCGCCGGCTCCCCTTTTCTGACCGCGGCTTTACCGCTGCGGTCAGAATTGCCCAGGAAGCACTGCCAGTCTGTTGGCGGTGCTTCCGCCGCCATCCGCCATGGCGGTCATGGACCGCCAAGGTCAGAATGACCCCCATAGTATTTCAACCACTGCGGTTTGGAACGGAGCCTGGAGGAAACTTTGGTCTGAAGCGTTGTCTTGGATTCAGAGTAATTTTTTCCTTCCTGGTTCACAGGCGTTGTGTGATCTTTCACAATCCGAGACATGCTCCACACATCTCCGTTGTCCAAAACCACCACATTCCTTTTTACTTCTTTGATGCGGAATGGGCCCTTGAAGCTTGATCTTCCCTTTGTCACAAAGCTAGGATTTTTTACCAGTACCATGTCACCTACCCTCCATTTAACACCGGAGACACCACATTTACAATCATATTGCAATTTATAATTGCGCTGATAGTCCCCCCTACGATCATGCACCACATTGAATTTTCCATAATCAAGATTTTCCAACCCCAGTCTGTTTTTTATCCATACTGGAAACATTTTAGTGCATGCTGACCTGCCTCTCATATACTCAAAAGGAGCAATGTTAGTGATACTATTAGGAGTATTTCGATGTGCCCACCACATATCCCTGAGTAGTTCAGTCAACAGAACCCTGGTCTCAACAGCCTCCTGAACACAGGATTTAACCATTCTATTCATGCGTTCAGCAAGACCATTGGCCTGAGGTAAATACAGAGCTGTCTTCAAATGTACCACAACCAAGGATTCCAGGAAAGACTTCATCTCTTGAGACGTCAACTGCACACCATTGTCCGTGACTAAGTGACTAGGTACACCTTCCCGAGAGAACTCCTCTTTCAGAAACTCTATCACAGTCCTTGTGTCTATGGAACTCACACACTTTGTAACCACCCATTTCGACGCATAATTCACCATAAGCATAACATAGCGCTCATTGGCAGGCAAAAGATGAAAAGGACCATAAAATCAAGACCTAATTTCATCCAAGGCTTCTCAGGAGTTTCTACGGGGGAAAGTGGAGCTTTCACCATAACCTTACTCTTGTCACTGCGTGCACAGGATACACAATCCTTCACAACAGTCTCCGCATCGCGGTCCAAACCTGGCCACCAGTAAACAGCTCTCAGCCTAGATTTGGTCAAATTCCTGCCCATGTGCCCTTCATGAGCCAAGTTAGTTATTTTACTCCTCATGGCAAGAGGAGGTATGGACTTGGGACCTCTGAATAGTTCACCCCCACTTAAATACAGCTTGTCTTTTACGTTCCAATATCTCTTCAAAGAATCGGAAATGACTTTGTACTCTGGCCAACCTCTCACAATAAATTCCTCTAGTGTTTTCCTGTCAGAATCCCGTTCAACTGCCAGCTTCCACTCATCCTCAGTTATAGCCATTTCTCTCACCCAATTGATCACACAATCATCATCAAAATCATCACCACTGTCAACCGAGGCTCGGGACAAAAAATCTGCCACTACATTCTTCGGGCCAGGTACATATTCCACCGAGAAGTTATACTCCATCAGCCCCTCTACCCATCTCCCTATTCTTGGCGTCAGCTCTTCTCCCTTTTTGGCAGAAAAGATTTGGACAAGTGGCCTATGGTCTGTCCTCACCACAAAAGGTAAGCCCCATAAATAAAATTTGACTGCCCACATACACGCTAGTGCCTCTCTCTCTATAACTGAATAGTGTTGTTCAGCTTCTTTGAGAAAATGAGAAGCAAAGGCTATTACCATTTCCTCTTGATCTATTCTTCTAATTAAGACTGCTCCTAGACCCTTAACACTAGCATCGGTATACAGGAAGGTTTTGGCATATGCATTAAAATGTCCCAGGGTGGGCATCGTACTGATACTATCCTTGACAAATGTGAATGCAGACAAACAATCATCTGTACAAATGAACTCCCTTCCTTTCTTTAGGAGAGATCTTAAAGGTTGAACTACACTTGAAAAGTTGGCAATGAACTTAGAGTAATATTCTGCTAACCCCAAGAAAGATCTAACACCATCCTTATCCTTGGGCTCAGGTGCCCGGATAATAGAATTGACCAGTTCCAGTTTAGGTTTAATTCCTTCCCCTGATATAGTGTGACCAATGTAAGTTACCGAAGTGACCCTGAATTTGCACTTTTCTTTTTTAACAGTAAGACCTGACTGAGCTAGTTTACTCAACACTTTCCTCTGAATCTTATCATGATCACTTACAGTCTCACCATGGACCAAGATGTCGTCCTGGAAAAACAAAATTCTAGAAATTCCCTCAAGAATTTTCTTCATAACTCTCTGGAAACATGAGGCCGGTGAGGCCAGCCCAAAAGGCATTCTTAAGAATTGGTAGGCCCCCACCGGTGTCACAAAGGAGGTGAGATGCCTAGACTAAGGATGTAAGATGATCTCGTGATAGGCTGAGGACAAGTCTACACACTGAAAACCTTTGAGCCTCCCAAACATGATAATTCTTCTGATATGTTCGGTAGAGGTTGGCTATCTACCCAAATGTGTCTATTAAGATCCCTAAGATCCACACACATGCGGATCTGTTTCCCATTATCTTTGGGAGCTAAGACTATAGGGGCAAGCCATTCAGAGGGTTCTATCTCCTCAATTACTCCAGCGTCCAACAATTTATTCAACTCTGCTTTGAGAGGCTCCATCATCAGTCTGGGGACCCTCCTCACCTTGTGCACTGAAGGAACAGCATTCTTCTTGAGTATTATCTTGTGCTCAAAGTTGATTAGACGCCCTAACGTGTCACTGAATACATCAGGAAACTCCTTCAAAATTTCTAGGTCTGTAGTCCCATCATGCACCACCATGACCTGACAATCAGAGTTGGGGTCTAATTTAATTCCCATGTCATGCTGATGGCGCCAACCTAAAAGATTATTCCCCCGTCTGGCTGTATAAACTTTACCTATTGTAGATTTATTCTGAAATTGAATTTTCATAACTCTGTAGCCAATCACCTCTATTTTGGTGCAGCCATGACTGACAGGATTAATATCTGGTTCAATTAAAGAATCACAGTCTTCCCCAAATGTTGTTCGCCAATTAACATCACCTACCATGGTATAAGGGGACCCTGAGTCTGCTAAGACTTTAACAATTTTGTCATTAAGTTTAATAGTGCATTCAGGCATGACAATGGGCCCATCATCCACAACCCCTGTGTTGACTCTCACAAGGCTAATATCAGGTTCGACACTCAGAATCATTTTGTTGATGTTTTCAGTAACAGAATCTACATTATTTTGTTTGTCACTATTACAAACTCTCGCATAGCGGCCCTTCTTCCCACATTTCCTACACACTGAGTTGCGTGCATAACAATTTAAGCTATTCGCTGTGTGCCCAGAATTGCCACAGCGGTAACAACATAATCCTGAATGTTTGGTTTCTTTCTTCTCCTGCGAGGATACAGGTGTTTTGCCATCAGTGCCAACTCTCAAAATCTCCTCTTGAGCTAGTGTTGTCTGCACTATGCACAAATTGTCCTTTTCATGGTCATTCATTTCCTTAATCCAACTATTGGTGCTCTCCATCCCTTCTACAATCGCTATAGCTTCTCTTAGGTTGGGATTCTTTGTTACCAGTTTTTCTTGAACTCGCTTGTTGTTTGTGCAGCACACTAATTGATCGCGGATGAGGGAATCAGTGATGTCCCCAAAGTCACAAGTATGCGCCAGTGTGTGCAAAGCAGCAACAAAGTTCCCACACTCTCCGAGTTACTTTGGGATCTCGCAAAAAACTTGTGTCTCTCTAACACAACATTGAGTTTGGACTCAAAATGTGTTGCCAACATCGTCACGCACATATCATAAATATCCCTGGGTTCACCCTCCAGCCCTCCAATGGGTAATGTTTCAAGACTGTCATATATGTTCCTACCTCCAATGCCCAAATTGTGTGAGAGAACAGCTTGTTTTCTTGCCGGGGAGAATTTCTCCCCTCCTATTGCTATTAGGTAGGAGTCAAAAAGATTCTTCCAATGCTTCCAAGGTAGGATAGGCTCACCTTTGTCAGATAAGAAGAGAGGTAGTTGCGACATCGTGGGTGTAGACATAGTGAAATAGCCACCCTGATGCCCAACAACTTGTTTAAGTGAAAGCAAAAATTACACAAATATGGCAATAGAAAAACGTCTTCCTATCAACAGGTGTGCCCTCTAGTGTTCTACAAGTAATGACTTTGAAACTAGAATTGATAGACAATACATAAATAGGGCAACATGAATAGCCTTCTTTCTGACATATGCGGTCCAGTGTGCGACAAATTATGACTTTGAGACCTGAGGCCTTGAATAGGTAAACAACACTTTCATATAGTAGTAGAAATAATCGTGTCCCAAATAGCAGGTATGCGGTCTAGCGCTCGATGAATAATGCCTCTGGAGCTTGGAACAGTTGAGCGGTATAGTCTTCCGAGGCCGAATAATGCTCTTTGAACTTGGAACAATTAAGCGCGGTCCAGTCCTCCAAGGTCACCGACACGTGAGACCTGGACACGCATGTGGACAAACGCGCAGGTCTCACACGTTGAGGAGGGTGCAGCAGGTGTGTGTGCGTTGAAGAGAACGCCGAGTAGACGCTCGCGGCAGAGTCGCGAGAGAGAGTCACGCGCAATCGCAATGCAGAGTCGCGCGCGACAACCGAAAAAACAGAAAGCCGCTAAGGTACTTTAAAGTCATTAAAAGTTGCCGCCAGGCCCTCCGTCAGTGTTACCCTGCACAGGGAAACGGCTCCGGAAGTCAGCGGCCACACCGGGTTTGACTGCTGCGTCGGCAAAACCAACCGACCTTTGGAGTTTTGGAGATGCCTCAGAACAGCTACTGAAGTAGAACAGGCTGGTCCGCAGAATCCACATCTAGCGGAGAAGGCACCGCAACAGCACGCAGCATGGCAATCACCGCAGGAATCAAAGGAGGACACGATTATAGTGCGGTCCAAATTTCATCGCATAGTGAAAGGTGGGTTCGAGGTCAGTGGCGACGCCTGCGAAAATCAGGCCCCTTGTCGCCAGTGTTAAGATACGGATGCAGGGGGGATGAGTAAAATCAGCTTTATTCTTTGCCACCAACCCAGGGCTGCTACACTTGACGCTAGCCCAGGCCAACTGCCGCAGAACCTCCCTCACGTTCTTGACCAACATATAGAACCTCAATGGTGCGGAGGTTCTCAGAGCTTGTTGCAAGCTTAACTTAATAAAGGTAAACATGACACTTTGTCACTGGGCCCTGAGGTATTGAAGCACAGTTTCAAGATAGTGTCATCCAATCCATGCTTGTGACTTGTTTGTGTCACGCCCCAATCTTTTAACCATCTTCCTGTTACTTGACTTCGGGAACATTTCCTCCTTCTTCAGGGGTCCCCAGATTTTATTAATAGTGTGAACATTATGTCCGGTTGGACCTGAAGATGGGGAACAAGTAATAATATATTTTCAGTGGTTCTTAAGAGTCAAGCCAAACAAACCCCAATATTGAGTGTTTCATAAAGTAAGAGTGGGGCATCAAAAAGGGTGGAGATTAGAATTATCTGAGATGTTTAAAAGGTGCGTATGTACAGTAGATAATACAAGGAAGAGAACATCAGTTTTCCACAGACTGTGTACAAGCCAGACTTCTCTATCAGGTAAGACTAACTATTGAGGTGGGACCAAGATTTGTGCACCCCTGTCCCACCTGACTGGACGTGCATGTCTTTATCACAGTGCAAGGCTCCATTCTCTTCCTGTGCCTTTCTCACCATCACGCATATAAGTCAAGCAACAATCTGAGAGGCACGAAGCTCTTTCCAATGCGTTGCGCAGCTGTTAGGTACGAAATATTCCCTGCCTGAGTCTGGAGAGTGTTCACTACTGCTCTTTGCTGGACTGCTAGGAAAGCCATGTATTCATTGAGATGAACACAACAATCGGATGAGTTCACCATGTGTCTCCAGCGTAATGGCTTGAGATTCCAGGGAATTACTCTGATGAAAGGAGGGTCCCCAATAGTGCACCTCTTGTTTTTGAGAATGGCTACTGTCCTGTCCCCTGCTGAGGGCTACTGCCAGTGGTAGTTGCAAATATTAAGAGTGGAAAGGACAAGCCCTTTTTGGCTGTCACCTTCACAGAGAGAAATGCCCACTGGCCTCGAATATGGAAAGGCTTGTCTAATGAGCTGGGTCTTTTAATGTACCCATGTGGGGCATGAATGGAGAATGCATGTTTAATCTGCATGTACATAGTAGGATGAGCATGAACTGTGTGCTGTTGTTTTACTGCATGACGACAGGAAGCCATCTTAGAATTCCTGTGTGTGAATGGCTGTAAATACGGATGCTGAATGAAAGCCTGCTGGTGCTCTGTACTGATTGAGTTGAGGTTCTGTATTTGGAGGGCAGGAGTTGACTTTCCTTTGTAGACATCCCCTGGCAGGTTCCTGCTTCCCATTCCAAAGAGGTATTTCTGTATTTGCTGTCATGGAACACCCAACTCCATCTCCTCAGCCTGCTGATTCTACTGATTAAATAGCACGTCTGGGAAAACCTGTGTGAAACTCATCAGTAACTAAAAAACAGACATAACCCAAAACAGGCAGAGACTCTGGAATTCACTATTGAAAATTGTATTGAAAATAACAGGTTAGTATACATACAGAAGCAATGTAAAGTCATTGTATATTGGGGGAGGTAACCTCCCAGGAGGGGGCATAGGGCCACATCATATCCAAATAAGCACAGGATACGCCAACAAATGGTAGGCCATAACAAACTCATGCAACATAACAATAGCGTTAGTAGGCCCATCTGCCCCATGGCAGAATGCACTTAGGCACCAATTTCTAAATGTTTGATGGTGGGGTGTTTGTCAACTGAAGAAGTCTTTGCATTTGTGATAAAAAATGTTTTCCTCCTTTTTGTTCTAGTTCAAAGCTTTTGCTTTATTTGCTGTGGCTCCTTGCGGTTTTGGCGGTGGTTGACCTGCAGTTTGCACAGTTGCATGTTTTAGACAGTAAAACTGTCTGGTCAGTGATGCATAATGAAAATATCATGACTAGGATAAGTTCCGAGGTGGAGGGGGATGTCAAGCTCCCAGATACAGAAGAGGGCCCCCAAGGACATAGGAGGCGTCAAGAAACAGAGGATCGCACTCGTCATGGTGTTTTTTCTCTGTGATTAAACACTAGCTGGACTTTTTTTTATTGTTACTGAGTTGTAGTGTGATGAACTCTATATTTATAGAATGCACCGCCTCCCAGAGTAAGGCCTGGACTTCTCTTTCTAGATACCTTTTAAGGTCAAGTGCTAATGGGGTGTGTTTGGTGCTCAGTTTTGGGTCCAATAGTACGCTGCTCCCAAGACACGAGGTAAAAGATTCTACGGACACAATTCGATCTCTGTAACTCCTGATAGAACTGTACACCTGAAGACAGTTTATACAGGGAAGCAGCTACAGTACTTGGAGTCTCTCATCACATTGTGCCATCGCACAACGGGCTTGTGCGATAAGTTTTTTGACACCCACATCAGCATCTCTCAGCTCAAGGAGTGAGAGTAGCAGCGGGCAAGCTTCAAATGGCATGAGGAAGAAGTGAGCAATAAAAAACAAAATTTAGCACTTCACTCTGCAGACAATTAACTGCCATAATGTGCGCACCGTCTACCGGGCCCCCTTCTGAGGTAGAGTGGATATGAGAGGGACTGAAAAGCACCTAGAGGGACCACAATTAGTTATCTGTGGTGCTATTAATTGATTACAAACAGGCAAACAGTCATAGTGGCAGGTCAGCAGATGGCATCACTGCTGTATTCACCACAAGAGGGCAGTGCAGGATTCTCCATCACCGTGAGCCATAGGTGAAGTGCCCCTTTTACTCACGTTGGCCTTCCATTTTTGATCTGAGTGGGAGCCATGCAGCTGCTATGGTGGTGTTCTGTAAGCAGACAAGCTGTGTTGTGAGTCTGAGGGTGAGGAATACAGATTGCTGATCAGGTGTATGCCTGAACCAGGACTTAAAGCAGGTTCTTTCTAGTGCTTGGCACCAGCACTCAATTCTCATTTTCAGCACTTATGACAATCGACTGCATGATGGTGCTGTGTGCCTAATTGTGACGTGAGAACAACAGCAGAGTGTTTAAAATGCGATATGCGTAAACATATCTACCATTCAGGCCATTCTTACAGTTTTTGTGGCCTGGAATATTCAGAGTTTTCACACTTGTAAGAGTGTGATGGTTAGTTGTATTGGCACTGGTATTTACAGTGCTGGCAGGGGCAATGGATAGTGTAAGCTGCAGTGACGTACTGATAAGACCCCTGGCACCTTTTTTTTTTTTACAAATTAAGCACTGGCATGAACAATAATGTTTGCCAAACCAGTGTCCTTCGGCTAGCCTAGGGTGACCCTGGCTCAGCCTGTGCACATTCATAATGCAACAGCCTGCTAGAGCCTGCATTTGGAGTATACACGGTCCTGGAAGGGAGTGTGCAGTTAAAACTTCTGAAAAAAACACATCAAATTGAAACTAAGGAAGTCTATGAATAGAAAGTAATGAGAAGAATGATAACCACGCAGACACAGTTGGAAGTACAAACAATGAAACAATTGAATGGGCTAACCAGCTTCGCCTGTACCTTTAGAAATACAGAAGTTCAGCTCTTGACAATTGACGGCAGTGGAGACACATTATTTGCCAGCAGATCTGACAGTTTTGTTTCGCTCGGCTAACTAATCGTTAAAAGGCTTGCTAGAGGGGCAGGATGAGAAAGCAATGGGAATTTGTTTTGTTTCTGCGGTGTTAACTAGAGGACAGTCTCTAGCATCCGGCTTCCCGATGTCATAATTCCTTTAAATGTGTTTTTTTTTATACTCATTCATCGGCTTGCTAGCACCCTCTCTGCAATGATGAGATGATGAGTATGAGGCAAACATGAGTGGCATAAGCTTTAATTGGGGAGCAGATGTTGGCTGAGAACTGCATATAACAGGCAGAAGTTTGAAATAAGGGAAGACCTCTAGAGGCTCATTACGAGTCTGGCAGACTTGTGGTGGAGCTCGGACTGCTGCAGAAAGGGGCAGTCCGACAACCCTATTATGACCTTGATGGAGCCGCCACGGTCAGACTGCCGGCACTGCCAGGTTCCCACCAGCTGACAGCGTGGTTGTGCCATAGGTCTCAATCCGCCAGGGCAGTGCTGCTTGCAGCGCTGCCCTGGGGATTACGAGCCCCCTTTCCGCCAGCCTTTGCATGGCGGTAGCCCTGTCATGCAAAGGCTGGTGGAAACGGGGGGCCGACGGCCCCATGGAGACCCCTTTACTGCCCATGCACTTGGCATGGGAAATACAGGGGCCCCTATGGACAGCCCCTTCGCGCTTTTCACTGCCCGAATTACAGGCAGTGAAAAGTGCGACAGGTTCTGTCGCACCCGATGCACCACCATTGTCACCAGTTTAATTATGAACCAGCGTCAATGTTAAGGTTCTGTTACCTGCTGGGCTGGCGGGGAACTCATAATAGGGCTGGCAGGCGGTCTTCCGTGTGTATGAGTTTGGCACGCGGCCTCCGCTGCCCACCAAACTCATAATGAGGGCCCTAGTGCCTTGACATGAGCTCTGATCTTCCTACTGTATAGGTGGATATGAGTCCTACTGGACCTAGACAAGCAGTCTTGTTACCTCCAGAGCTAGGAAGTAAGAAGCTTTGAGGTCGTTGCTCAAAGAGCAGCAGTTGCAATGGGGCCCAAGAATGGGGGCCGAAGACTCTAAGAAAGCAACTGTGCCCCATATTATGACTTTTTGTTATACTGTCCCCTGGGGCGAGGGTGCCCATTTTCCTTGCTTTCATTTGTGCCCTATGCACCCTTTTTACTCTATCAACTTAGAAAGCTGCTTCCCAATTCAAAGCAATACTCACCTTGAGGTTTGAGAATTAAAATAGGATACTATACAAAAGGTAATTGATTTCTAAATTACAAGACAAGCCACCATGAGACATAATGAAGGTAACCACTGCAGTCGTGCTCAAAGATGTATTTAAATCCTTCACTCTGAAGGGTTGTATGACAATATATTGAGGTGATTAATATCAATCTAAAGTATTATTGTGTCGTCTACATTGACCAACCACGAGATTGTAAGGTAAGAACATGTTTACAATTCTCAACTCCACTATTACTTGCCTCATGGGCTAATTATAATTGGAATTAAGACTAATCATTATGTACTTACCTTATGATGTAGTAGTAGATCATATAATGGGTAAAATATTAATTTTGTGGGGTATGTATCGGAGGCAATATGGTGGCCCCAAGCCTTAGAACACTGGCAGAATTTCTTAAGACTTTCAAAATCAACAACAATTGTATTTGTTCAGTCAGTTAAATGTTCTAAGTAAGCATTATAACCCACTGCTGAGGACTACTCCTATTTTTAAAGACCCAAAAACCTGTGGTATAGGTCTGAGCTACCAGCTACAGCTGTATTAGAACATTCTACACATTGATGGTATCATGTCCTAAATTTAAAAGGGAGAAAAACAAACATTGGAATGTTGAAGCAGGGAGTCATGCAAGCATGTGAAGCGAGATGGCCATCTACCGATAGCCTTCTCCAATACCCACTGTCATCTGCAATTATTTAAAACATTAGAGGCTAGTTTAGCCTCATTTTCTCTACCTGTTCTTGTCTGCCTTGACCAGTGCATCTCAGGGATTCCTTTGCTGGTGGTCTTCCTCAAGGTTTCTTCTGAGAGTGCATGTTAAGCTGCTTCCCGGTCTCCTTTTCATACTGCTGCCAAAGTTCCTTTCAGGAGGGTGGAGCTGCTTCCAGGAAATGGCACGGCTGAGGCCTAGACCACTCTCACAGCTGGTTTTAGCTGCAGCACATACTGCTACTGTGGTGATTTTCAGTTGTTCCTTTCAGAATCTTTTATTTTTCATTTTTGCTTTGACCTTCTTGCAGTGTTTTACTATAGCCTTAGAACCCGCCGTAGCGGGCTCTACCGGCTATTAAAGGCCCGCTACCGCGTTAAATGCCCGAGCCGAAGGCGAGGGCATTTAACAAGGGAAAGGGCCTTTAATAGCCGGTAGAGCCCGCTACGGCGGGTTCTAAGGCTATTAGAACATTCTGCCACTCAGGGCAGAATGTTCTTTGAAATAAAACAAATTGCTCACGGAGCCCGGCTCCGTGAGGCTTTGTTCACAGCTGTTGCTGTGAACAAAGCGAACATTGGAATGTTGGCGCTGCGGGCTTTTACCGGCCAGTAAAAGCCCGCAGCACTCCATTGTCTTCAATGGACATGCCAACATTCCAATGTTCTAATAAACATGGAGGGGAAAATGTGCATGTCATTAATAATAAACACAAAAGCAACTTCTCCCCAAGTTTGGTCAAACATTGTGGATGTTGATGATCTTTCTTTATCCGCAGTATTGGAAGAATTGCAAGCTGTTTGTTCTAATATAGACAATATTGTCTCAGAAACTGAAAATATTCAGAAGGATATGGTAAGACGATCTATGAAAGTCTTAGACAACGCAATAAAAATTGAGGATAACAAATCTAAAATTGACAGCATTATGCCCATTACCACCAAGGTTTTTCTGATGAGTAATGTCTTACTGGATTTAGAAAATTGCAATGGGCAATATAATTTGCACATTATTAACCCACCAGAAGATGTGTAAGGCAATGACTGTAGACTTTATCTGGAGAACATATTACCAGGCCTTCTGTATTTGAAATTCTCAGAAAAAGTTGAAATTGTACAAAGTGCATAGAATCCCCTCACACTGCAATCCAAGTCACATCAAACCTCTTCAAATGATCTTTAAGGTACTGCATCATCACCATTTGGTGATGATTTGAAGAGCGACAAGAGATATTCCGTCTTTCCTGGTGAATGATAACACAATTTTCATTCATCAAGACTTTGTCAAAGAAACAGTTAACTTAATATTCTCAAAGAATTTGCAGTGCTACGATCAAGGTTAAGAAGCTCTGGATTTAAATATGGCCTTTTGACCCTTCCACTATGAGAATTCGAAAACATAGTTTCTCCAAATAACTTCAGCGTCCAGACGACCTTTATACCTTTTTGGATCAACATTCTCTGCTCTCTATGGATATTAATAAGACTGCTAATTGAGTTTATTGTTCTTACTACTTTTTTGCCTAATCTACAATTTTCTTCATTAGGGAATTGTTTCCTCTTGCCACTCTTGTATATGTGTGTGTGTGATTCCTTAGCTTTAGTAATGATTTTATGTTGTCTTTTATATGTTTGTCTTTGTCTTTCCTTTTCCTCTTTTCATTTTTTCCCAGAGCTACATTTTCCCTCTAAAGTTTATCTCTATTCTTCTCTCATATTGTTCTACATTTTTTATGAATCTTGATAACGTTAACATAGTTAAAAAAAAATGTTTTTGTGTTAAAGGTTTACAACACCCTGTTAAGAGTATGAACATTTTAGATTATTTGGCACGTCACAAACATATAGATGATACAATTTTATCAAACATTACGAAATCGGTACGTAATGTCCTTCTTCCCCTGCTGTCAGCAAAAAATAGAGTTGCTATTCTCTAAAAAACTTCAACTCCAAATATTACATAAGCAATATGATGCAGAAGGTTGAGATTTTTATAGTTAAAAACAAAATTGATAATACTAGTTTACGTTTAATTAATGTTTATGGTCCAACAGAAGACAATTCACAATTGTGGTCCCTTTTTACCTCTGAAGTGCGCAAACTAAGAAATGTTCCTCTTATTGTTGGAGGGGATTTTAATCTAGTATGAGGTCCCCTGTTAGAACATCTTCAGCTATATGTCATCCTCTCAAAGCATTTTACTATCTCACAAAAACTACCAAACTTTGAGATATTTGGTGCTTACATTATCCAACAGATAAAACATGTACTTTTCTTCTAATCCTCATAATTCTTATTCCTGAATAGATTATTTATTAACCTCTTGTTACTGAATTATTTCAACTTCAGATCCTATTACTAATATCATTGATATTTCTGACTATGCATTCATTTCTTTGGTTTTACAACAGATTCCACTCAGAATCCTCAACAAAGATGGCATATGAATGTTAATGTTGTCCCCATTGACAATAATAAGCCTAACATTTTATCTGCCATAAATTACTATTTTTCATCTAATCCAGAAGGGTCTACTTCATACATCAGTCGTTGGTATGCATTAAAAGCCTACATTAGAGGTGTAACTATATCTGTAATAGCACATGATTATAAATTCTAGACTTAAAGAGAACAAATAGCTAATTATTAATGTTTTTCTATTACTTCTATTAATCTCACCTTCAAAGTGCACCTACGAATTATTTGTTATGGATTAAAATATTTGTTAAGTAGAAGAGCTGGCATTTAAATTTCTAAAAATAATGATACATTTCTTTCACTGTTAACATAGCTGGAAGGCTTGTGGCAAATTATCTTCATATTAAAAGAGATAAAAATCAAATAAATACAATTTATGAATTCAATGGCAAAATTGCACCAACTCATAAAGAAATTGTTAATGAATTTCTAGAGTATTATTCTACCTTATAGAGTAATCCTCCTCTATGGATATTCATAGTATTGATACATTTTTAGAGTCCTGTGGTTTAGCTAAAATTTCTCAATTAGTTAGATCTAAACTAGATAAACTGATCTCTTCAGAAGAGATTACATCAGCCATTAAATCCCTGAAAAAAACGTAAATCTCCTAGTCCGGATGGTATACCAACAGAATTTCTATAAAGAGGTCCCCCTCATAGTGTCTCTATATTGCATGCCAACTATTTACTCATTTAGTATTTCAGGGACAACTTCTGGCTCCGTCACTGAAGCCTTGATCATTGTTCCCCTGAACCTAACAAGGTTTTTACCAAAGTTTCAAACTTTCGCCCTACATCTTTAGTTAATCAGGACTGTAAGCAGTATGCAAAAATTCTAGCTACCAGATTATCATCTATTCTTGATACTGTTATTCATGTTGACTAATCCAGTTTCATAAAACACAGATACCCTGTTAGTAACACTAGATTATTATTCCTTGCAATTGAAGCTAGTCCATCTTTTTATCTTCCCTCAAGCCTCCTGGCACTTGATGCTGAAAAAGCCTTTGAAAAAGTCCATTGACATTTTTTATTTCTTATTTTGTTTGCATTCAATTTTGATAGTTTGTTTATTTGCATATCAGCATTCCATTCAGGTCCATCTGCCAGACTTTTCATTAATGGGCAATATTCCCGTACTTTTTATATATTTAGAGGTACTAGACAAGCATGTCCCTTAATACCATTAGTTTTTTAATTGCTACGCAACCACTACTCTCTACCATCAGGAACTTTAATGAAATCCAATGTCTTATCATTAAAAATGTCACCATTAAAACTCTACTAAACTTAATTCAAATCTACTCTCATCTTTCAGGATACACAGTAAATACTTATCAAGAAGAAATGTTTTCTTTGAATGTTCACTGTAGTCCATATATGCTCTCTACCAGGGCCGGATTTAGCGCTGGTGGCACCCTGAACAACATTGTTTTTGCCCCCACCCCATGACCTTCTTCTCAGATTCACTCACTACCACCCAGCAAATGTGCCCCTCATCTCTCCATAGCCCCTCTCACATACATTCATTTGTTGTAAACACTTGTAAATTCAGGCTTTACTAATCAACTCAGCTGTCCCCATAGAATACAGACCTGTTCTTTGCAACAGGCATATTAACCCTCTACACTATTTTATGGCAAGTGAGAACTGCCACAAGGCAAAACTCACATTTCTCGCTCTCACTAGCAGGAAAATTAATTACAAGGATTGGTCTCACCATTCCCTTTACCAGTAATATTAACTATGTCCAATTCTACCACTTTATTAAAGTCATCAGCCATTAATAAATCCACAAAATTAATTTTGCAAGATTTCAACTTTCTTTTTCAATCTCCTACTGTTGTTGTGGTATGACCCATTAATAAAGCTAACTCATAACACAAAAAAAGTTGTCAATCTTGAATTAAAGCAGGTATTTTTTAATTAAAAGATATCTATCACAGTAACACATTTTGAACTTTCGCTGAATTGCAACAACAATTTCTTTGACCTTACTCTGTTATAAATCTGATATTTTGAGTAATTTCATTCTTAATTCTTTTCTCAACAAATTACCTGTGATTGTCACCTCTGATTTAGAAATTCACATTTTAACAGTGGCAGCATCCCTGCATGCTGTTTCAAAGTTTTACAAAAAATATAAGTAAGTTAAATGAGGATAATACCAATTTTCTTTCTACTTATTGGAACAATAAGCTTGTCATATCTTTTTTCTCTGGATATATGGAGGAAGTTAATATTTCTGGTTTGCTCCCTGTTACGTTATATCAAACCAACTCATTTATCTTGTTTACTTGTTTATGGACTCCTTTGAAATTATATAACTTAAAGCTTTCAGATTCTTCAAATTGTTGGCATTGTTATTCGAATCCCAGCTCTTTAAGACATGTATTGTGTGATTGCCCTACTGTTCCAAATTTTTGGAAAGAGGTCTCGGATATCATTAAGAAAATGTTAAAAAATTCTGATAATCTTTTCTTTATGACATGCTGTTTTGTAAATCTGTTTTAGTATCTACAAGTATGTCAAACTGGCATAACAAATTGCCAGACATTTGGTTATCTGATAATTTCAGATCAATT
This sequence comes from Pleurodeles waltl, assembly GCF_031143425.1. Taxonomy (NCBI): domain Eukaryota; kingdom Metazoa; phylum Chordata; class Amphibia; order Caudata; family Salamandridae; genus Pleurodeles; species Pleurodeles waltl. Next base: position 692,609,856 of record NC_090440.1, on the reverse strand, counting down.
ACCACAAACTGGAAAAATGCTTCTTTATAATCAGTCCATAGCTGGTGGTCCTGGATAATCTTTACTAGATGAGGAGTTAATTTAACTCTTACGGTGTTGTTCATAATACTTCAACTTATCAGTTATTTTGGAAACCGATTGTTGATTACATAGCATTATAGTAATAAGATGTTCTTTCATTAATATAAAGGGTAAGGTGCTACATTAAAAATGGTTACATTATAATTTAGTAGCTCCACTTTATTTGATCTATATTTAAGTTTTTCCTTTGTTTTACCTTTTAATTATAGTATCTTATGTATTTTTATTCTATATGCACATTCCTCATAAATATTTTATTGTTATGTCTTAGAATCCTTTATGTACCTTTTCAGTGCTCTTTTTTGTATGGTCTTTACCATCTTCCCATAAAATTAAAATAGATATTTTTGAGACAGGAGTGTTGAAGCAGAAGGTCTATGCCAGCTGGGATGAGCTGGGCTGGGAATACTTCAGGGTCTCGAATGGAGTGCTCAGAATTCTAATTTACTACTTATATAATTTTTCCATGAAATATCATCTAGATCAGAACACTGAAACAACCTCTCAGAGTTGTAAGTTTTGTAAAGACTCTGAAACGCTACTGATCAAGTGCTAAATAAAATAATATTGAATCATAAAAATGTGTACTAAATAAAGTTTTCATTCAATAAGACAACTTCAGAATCATTTTTAAATTACTTTAAATGTAAAGTATAGAAAACAGGTAAAACAAGTGTATTTTGGAAATTAAAGGTAGTAAGTAAAGTAATGAAAACAAATTAAACTCTTAATCCATCTTTATGATTGTACAAATAATTAGTAAAGCTGTTCAGTTAATAGTGCTAAAGGAAGCTGAACCTACATACATTTTCATGGTATAGCCAAGGAAACAGAAAACTTCTGTTTTTATTTTCCTTCTCTTGGGTCAAAATGCAGCAGCGAGTTTTGCACAAAAAATATAATAATTGTACTCACTGGTTGCCATCAATTTATATTATGCAAACTATACCAGTCGTTAGTAAATATTTTCTTATCACCATTTGTATTGAAAGTATAATTGTGTGTGCTGGAAGCCGAAGTTTTTATTATAATCCTGTCTGGTCTGCTGTTTGCATGTCAACTTTCAAAGGGATCTATCCTTTTCCTAACTAACACTTTGTAGAAGTGCATCATGTTTGTTTCTGAAAAGGGAAATGAACTTAAAAAAATGCACTCCTTTATGTCTTTAAATTACACAGACAGAAGGGAGTGGGTTGAAAAATCCAGTGTGGACTTCTAAAAAGGCAATAGTGTCTCTTAACATGGTGTGTAGAAGGGCTCTGTCGGACAGAGTTTCAAGCAGTGACCTGCTGCCAGGGCAGACACCCTTGTGTCACACTGATGAATATACTGATACTTCTCTTTTATGTGAAGCACAAAGGGGCGACCTTGTGAAATCTGCAACAGTGTGCTTTGACAGCAGATGAACAAAGAGCAATCAGCTCCAGCAGAGAAACTCATACACACTGATACCTGAGTCAGATTCTGTGTGAAAGGATAGGTATGGCAATGAATGACCCACTTATTGGAAAAAAGTGCATGACAGACGACACAGAAGACATCATTCTTGTGGAGAGCAATGCGAACCAAAGTATAAGTACACAAATTGTGGGGCCCAAAGATGAAAGAAATGAGTAGCTTCAGTACAATATGAAACAGACCTTAAACTCCGAGGCCTACAGTGGTGTTATGTACTTTTCCATAAAAAACCACATCAAAAGAAGTATTAAAAAAAAAAAAATCATTTTCCTAAACTAAATGTTTTGCTGGTTGCTTCAGATGTAGCGAAGTTTAGTGGTTGAGCCAATGAGTTTACAATCTTTAGTGTAGTTAAATTAATGACTTTGTTGCTTGGCACACAATGTGATTTTGTGTCATTTGCTTTTCCTGTTTATTCTGCTGTTATACACCTAGAAGTTGAGATAGCTTGGAGGGGTTCTCTTTGGGTCATTTAGTGCCAAGCGGTTAGTCTGCCAGTTGCTGTGCAGTGGGCAATGTCATAAAAAATGTAGCAAATGTCATAGGCCCTTAGCTTCCTTAAATCAGAATCTCCTCTTGACTCTTGCCTGGGGGCCATTTTGTACTGTGACTGAAGGTGAATGCAGCACGCACAGAGAGAGCAAAAAACAAGGATGAATAAAAGTATTCCTCCTCGTTGTGCCATGCTAACACCAGTGCCTTCTTGTAAATCTGGGGCAGCATCAAAAGCAACAAGTGTTGCTGTGAAATGCCCACAGCAACACCCATTGAACGCACCTCTGACACAGAATACTGCATCGGAAGGCCATATTTACAAGGAGGCGTTAAGCCACAAAAGTTGGCTTAACACCTCCTTGTAAATATGGTGAAGTGAAAAGCGCCACCAAAGTGTCACTGAAAGTGATGTTCCGGTGGTGCTAGGGCCTTGTAAATCTGGCCCTATGTCTACTGTTATGTCTCCTCCATATTTTTTATAAGGAGCAGGGGATCCACCTATGGAGTGGAATCTCTGGTATACAGTTTTTTGGGCATACGTTCAGGCACTGGAAAGTGAAGACTGTCTGTCTCAGATGAACCTATCTGTACTGATCCATTGTTTAGGTGATGTTGGTCTAAAGAATACAAAGGTTTACCCCCTCTAGAGAATGCACAAAATTTGAATATATTTGACTATGCCATAAAACAAACAAACAAACAGGAGATTTGGGAATATCTATCCATAGGCATTAATAGCACTGTTGGCATCTTGTTAATTTGAGGCTATCACATATGATCAAGTATTAAATTAAAGATCCCGTAATGAAGAAGGCTAAAAAGCAAAAATGTGCGGAGAGTTTATGAGTTGAGTCTGAAATAACTTTGGGTGATGCTATAAACATTGTCAAAGACATTTGGGGGGTCATTACGACCCTGGCGTCCGGCGGTAAGGTGGCGGTAACACCGCCAACAGGCTGGCGGTGTTCCGCCAGCAATTATGACCGTGGCGCAATTGTCCCGGCCATACCGCCGGCCCCTCCAATATACCGCCAGTATTCCGCCAGCCTGTCCGTGGCGGTAAACACCGCCATTGAAAGGCTGGCGGTAAGGGGACTTAGGGTGCACCTGGGGGCCCCTGCACTGCCCATGCACTTGGCATGGGCAGTGCAGGGGCCCCCAGGCATAGCCCCGTCGCGCATTTCACTGCCCGAATTTCGGGCAGTGAAATGCGCGACGGGTGCTAGTGCACCCGCTGCACATCAGCATTGCCGCCGGCTCTATTACGAGACGGCTGCAATGTTGATGTGACATTTCCGCTGGCCCAGCGGAAATGTCATAAAAGGGAGACAGGAATACTGCTGGCAATGGCGGTATTCTGTCTCCCGGGGCCTCAGCGGTCTTTTTCCAAGACCGCCGAGGTCGTAATGACCCCCTTAATCCTTTTGCTGCTAAGCATTTCCCAACTGTGTTAAACCTTTTTTTGGCTATTTGGGGTAGTGGGCGCCTAGGCCCCCCCATACCTTTTTGTCCACATAAGCTATCCATGCCAAATTTATACCCTTTTTTCCAACATCCTGCAGATTCTAAAGGTACCCAGGATTTGTAGATTCCCCGGGAGGGGACTGAGAAATTAGTCAAAATACAGCTAAGTTTTGAGAAATTTGGAAAAAAGTGCTGCAGATGAAAGCATCTGCTTTTTTCCCTGCAAAAGTCATCAACAAAGAGTTTCCAAGGGAGGAGCCAAGATGGCCACCGAGTCGGACGCTTGAGAACGGAGCTCTGACTCGGGCCTGGCCTACAGATCCTGGTGGGCGCCCCCGGACAGGGCGCATCAATAACTGAGATGCGTGCCGGCCCCCGGGGCGACCCTGGAACAAAGGAGCAGCCGAATCGCTGCTGAACGTGGATGAAGCCGCGCCGTCCCGTTCACGGGACTCCGGCGGCGTAGAGGAGGCGCCCGACAAAGCGGCTCCCTGTACACAAAATCGGAAGCAAGTGAGGGGGGGGCTACGCCGGCCGGTAGTCTCGGGCCCCCGGGACAGTGGTGGAGTGGGAGGGTCTGAGCGCTGGATCGGCCCTCTCAGGCCCCCGGCAATCGGGGGCGGTGCTCTGCTCCCCCTCCTCCCCCACCCTCCCGACCAAGCCACGAACGGAGCAGGAGCTCCGCGCCTCAATCCGGGCCGATCCTGCCGAGAGCAAGATCGGCGAAAATAAGCAGAAAGGAGGGGATCCTCTCCCCCCCTCCCCTCCCCTTTTCTCGGGAGGCATCTGCGGCAATAACAACGCGCCCGCTCCCAAGCGGGGCATCAAGCTGGCACAGACGTCCTTGGCCTCCGCCTGCCGACCGCCGCGCGCCGTTCCCCCCCCCCCCCACGGCAGAATACATCGCTGAGCTGAACCTGGGCACGGAGCTGCGAGTCGGCCCATAGCGCTCGGTCTGGAGACCTTGAGCAGACGACAGGAAGCCACCCCGGCACCAGGAACGCACGGCACAAGGAACGCTCACCTGGGGCCAGGGCGAAGTCCCCCCCTCCCGCCCTTCCTCCTACACGCGGGGATTGCGAGAGACGGCACCCGGCCCCAGTAGGGACCGCCCGAGGGCACTTAACTCGCAGACTGACCTTTCTTCATCCCCCTTTTCCACCCTGCGCAGGAGTGCACCCAGAAATTCTAATCGTAATTGAACGGAGGTGTTCCCACGCAGATGGCGTAGACCCCCTGGGTCTCCCCCCCCCCCCAAAAGGGGACTTTGCGAGGGGCTCCCAACAGGGGGCAAGGGGCTCACACAGTCAATATTCTGTGCCCCGCCGGACCTGCAGGAACCACAGCGACATCCTACACTACTCTTTGGACCTGCATCGCATAATAAACGAAGAGGCCCCTCAAAAAAGACCCTGCAACCTGGACAAAGCATAGTCGCACTCAAAAGCACACGACCACCAAAAGTTATATCCAATTAGTCCTTCCATCCCTGGTAGATAGCGACATTCGTAAGGAGAAGAAATGGCTGGGAAATCTAGGATGACAAAGAACCAGGAGCGAAATACGCCGGGCCTGGCGTTCACTGAACAATTGCAAAATACAACCCTGCAATCACTTGAAAATACACTTCAAACGCATTCAGTGCAATTCGAAAAAGTACTACAGGCTATCATGGACACTAAATCTTCCTTAGAACATAAAATAGACGCAGTAACGCAAGACTTAAATCTACTTAGAGTGGACCACCGGAAACTGGCAGAGAGGGTGAAAACAACGGAGGATACCCTAACAGCGACAGGCCCAATTGTATCAGATAATCAGAAACAAATACAACAGTTAGACGCGGAAGTAAAGACCCTTTGGAGACGGGCCGAAGAAGCAGAAAGCAGATCCAGACGTAACAACATTCGCCTAGTGGGGATACCGGAATTCCCCCCGGAACAAAACCTGGAGCTAACAGCAGAGCAATGGCTAATTAAAGAGGTACTGAATGGCTCCCCTTCCAAGTTCTTCTCGGTAGAACGAGCAAATAGAATCCCGGGCAGACCTCCACTCCCGGGTCAGCCTCCTAGATCCCTCATAGTGAGACTCCTGAACTACCGGGATCGAGACCTGATTCTACAGCGTTTCCGCAATAAAGGACCATTCCAATTTGAGAACGCAGTGATCCACGCATATCCGGACTTCACTCAAGAAGTACAGAACAGGCGGAACTCTTTCGTGAAAATCAAACAACGACTCCGGGAGCACAACATTAAGTACGCTCTCCTTTCTCCAGCTAAACTGAGGGTGAGTTTGGACGACCGCACACATATGTTCGCTTCCCCAGAAGATGCCTGGACATGGATGCATGCCAAAGGCTTCACGCAATCAAACGAGGGTGCACCTGAGGAGGAAGAATGGACCGCCACCGCAACAAGGAAAGTAGCAAGAGACGCCCAAGGGGCCACCCCACCGAGAAACAGGCGGCAGAAGACAGAGCTAAAATACTAAAAGAAACTCCGACACTCATGCAAAACCCCTTTGAGACATTCCGGACGACTCCTACGTCGCATCAGACTCGGACTCGACCAACTCAACTTCAACAATCACGGAAGCGCTCAGAGGCCCGGACATCACTCCAAGAACAGCAGACGAACTGTGAAATAGATAATGCAATAAAAGCGAGACTGTCAGAAACCGGCCAGGACATTAGGAGTCCAGATTCCTGAAGCGGCTAAAGCTGGAATCGTAACATAAACCGCACTGACTCCGAAAAGTATCTTTTTATTTTTTAAACTGTTCACCAGTGATTATAGCAGTATAAACACAGTGGGCGGCGGAAGGGGGGAGGGGGGACAGATAAATGAGAGGGCCCTCTCGGGGGTGCTCACGCAAACGCATGTGCACATTCACAGACCAGGTCTGAGGAAGGGTGTGTGCTCCGCATAGGTGACACGCCCGACCCGAATGAGTGCCCCCCCACGAGTATCCGAATGGATACCGGCCCCACCAAGTAACAAAGATGGGGTTCTTCTTTTACTTTTTTACTTTTTTCTTTAAGTTTGAGTGGTAGTAATCAATTAGAGGGATTAGTAAACATGGTGGGTGGGATAGTGGGAGTTAAAGGGGTTAGACGAGGTCAACATCGCCAGCAGGGTACACTAATGCGCTCGCCAGCTCTAGTCATAGACCTAATAAAATGCGCAGACAACTGGAAGGAAATGAGACTTAAGAGGGAACAAAAGAATGCGACACCACACAGGGAAATATGGCTCAACAAACTGTAGCACACGCACAACAATATGAGATAATTACGTGGAATGTAAGGGGAGTGTCCACACCGAGCAAGAGAGCGCAAGTGCACGCACGTCTCAAGCGCTTAAAGGCCCACATAGTTATCCTACAAGAAACACACTTAATGGAAGATGAATTACAAGAGATTCAGACGAAATGGGGTGGGCAGGTCACAGACACAACACACTCAGCGTACGCCAGGGGGGTATTGATCTGGATAGCAAGAGGTGTCCCGTTTGCCAGAACCTCACACAAGATTGACACAGGGGGCAGGTATGTGATAGTGGAAGGCCACCTAGATGGGAGACAATTAGCCCTCATAGGGATATACGCACCCAACAATGCGCAGGCGAGATTTCTGGAGTCGCTAACCCCGGTGTTGCTGGACAACCCAGCGGCGCCCACAATATGGGGGGGTGACTTTAATTGTCTCCCGGACGCAGAGTTGGACAGATCAGTTCCTCCTAAATCAGCAGTAATATTCAGAAGCATCAAAAGCCCACTACAGAAATGGGCGGATGACATGAGACTACATGACCTTTGGCGACTACAGCACCCCAGACAGAGAGAATACTCATTCTATTCTGTGCCACACAAGAATAGATATAATCTGGGGCACCACTGACATATGCGCGCTAACGAAGGTGTCAGAATATTTAGCTACGACACTGTCGGACCACTCCCCGCTCAAAATAACCCTGGGCTGGGGCGGGACCCGACAGGTAATCTCCACATGGCGGCTGCAGCCAGAAGCGCTCCAGGACCAGGCCTATGCAGAGGGGCTAGGCACAGCACTAAAGCAATACTGGGAAGTCAATTCTGACTCCGCAAACACAAGAGCAACGGAATGGGAGGCACACAAGGCGGTAGTAAGAGGGTTCTGCATGGCAACCTCATGGGGGGTCAGGCGCGCCCTACATTCGGAGATAAGCAAATTGGAAAAGGAGCTGAGAACACTCGAAGTAGCGATAGCCGGCAATACAGCACTATACGCCACACTAAAAGAAGCACGCATAAAATACAAAGAAACGGACTCCCGTCTCCGCAAACATGATCACAAGTATTACTTAATGCGTCAACAATCTGAGGAGGACAAGTCGGGCAGACTGTTGGCTTGGCTCCTAAAGGGAACCCAGCAACAGACCCCAAGAGGGACTATAAAACTAGACAACAATGAATGGGTCTCCACGCAAGCAGATATAAACAGGGTGTTCAGGGATTATTACACGAACCTATACACAAAACGTACGGATTTTGCACCCGGTCAGCTCGTAACTTTCCTATCTGGCGCTAATTTAAAACAATTATCTCATGAACACGCCGAAGAACTAGAAACCCCATTGAGTGTAGCGGAACTAGAGGCCGCATTAACACAAATGCCAAGAAACAAGGCACCAGGAATGGACGGCCACCCAATGGAATACTATGCGAAGTATTCGGCCCTCCTGAAGCCCCATCTATTAAAAGTATTCGAAGAGGCCTGGAGACACAAGGCACTGCCCCCCACACAGAGGGAAGCAGTGATAGCGGTCCTGCCCAAGCAGGGACGGGATCCCACAGATGTCAAATCATATAGACCACTATCACTTTTAAACACCGACTGTAAAATACTGGGCAAAATGTTGGCCAACAGGTTGGCCCCAGTCATCCACACACTGATACACGAAGATCAAAATGGCTTCATTCCCAAACGTAATACATTCCTAAACACTCGCCGACTCCTGGGAGTGATGGGAAGCACCCCCCCTGGAGGCATATGACAAAATGGTACTATCATTGAACATAGAAAAGGCTTTCGACACGCTGGGGTGGGATTTCCTATTCGATACCATGCGGGAAATGGGAATAGGCCCAAAATACATACAATGGGTGCAGACATTGTACTTCGGGCCACAAGCAAGGGTCAGAACAGGCGGAACGGTATCTGAAAGCTTCCCGATCGCAAGAGGCACTAGACAGGACAGGGATGCCCCTTATCCCCACTGCTATTTGCTATTGCTATGGAACCCCTGGCTGCTCGCCTAAGATTGAGGGAGGAGGATTGGGGTATACTAAGGAACGGGACGAAACATATAATATCTCTGTACGCTGACGATGCCTTAATATACCTCCGGAATGGAAACGAAACAATACCATCAGTAATGACACTCCTCGCTGAGTTCGGCACAGTATCCGGACTGGTAGTAAACTGGGAAAAATCGTGTGTATTTCCCCTAGTTGCTCGGACACTGTCAAACCGAGCTACAACCTTAACCGGGCGCCTGAGATGGTGCTTTGACACATTTAAATACCTGGGGGTTCAAATATACCATAAACCGGATGACTTCAGAGATGGTAACCTGGGGAGAGCACTCGCCTCCATTAAGGAATCACTCCGCTTCTGGGGCAAGCTGCCACTGTCACCAATGGGCAGAGTTGCAATAGCAAATATGCTGATACTTAACCCGCCTGCTATACTATTTCTCTGCGCTGCCACTCTTAGTCCCCAAGAGCTTTTTCCGCGAACTTAACGGTGTACTGCTACAACTCATATGGGCAGGAGGCAGAACGCGCGTCGCCCTCACCACATTACAACGCCCAGTAGCCGAAGGCGTCATGGGCGCCCCAAACTTCGAGCGCTACTATGCGGCTGCCCAGCTCCAGTGGGTACTGGACTGGATACATAGACCTACAGTAGCAGAGTCAGCAGGAGCGTTGGCCAACCTAAAGGGCACACCATTGGTCGCATGGATGGCAGCCGGAGCCCCGAAGGGAATAGCCGGCAAACCACAATTGCAGGTGGCGCATGCATGCTGGAAGAGATATATTCAGGGTGGACGCCGCGCGCTTCCCTACTCCCCTCTAGTGCAACTAGGGGCCCTCCCGGGATGGGCTGGTGGAGACAGAAGAAGGTCTTTGACGGTTTGGGCAGAGGCGGGCATCGAGAAGGTCGGCGATTGCTTTGAGGAAGGGAAATTAATGACCTTCGAAGAAATACGCGACCTCACAGCAGTAAGCCCAGTGCAATTTATGACATATCACGCCCTATGCCACACCATAAAGAAGACATGGGGGTCGGGAGAACAGGAACCCACGACCTCTGCTGCAGTACACCATATGTTGCAATACGACGGCCAACTGCAAATAGTGTCGAACTTGTACAAAGTACTTAATATGGAGACGGTACCCGCCCTGGGGAAAGCACTAACTAAGTGGAACGAGGTGCTCCCACTCCCGATCACACAAGAGGAATGGCCTTGCGCCCCACTACACACTAAGGGAGTATTGAGAAACCCTAGGTTCAGATATACGCAACTAAATTATCTACACCAAACGTACCTCTCTCCAGACAGGATTAAAAGTATCTTCCCTAGCTCGGAGCCCGCTTGCCCAAGATGCCGTGCCCCGCTGGCACATTTCTATCACATGGTATGGGACTGTCCCCTAGTACGAGAAAAGTGGAGCGCAATAGTGGTAAATTATCTGAATTGACGGGCCTGGCACTCACACTAGAGCCTGAATCCTATTTGCTAGGCCTGAGAAATAGAAACAAAAAGCACAAACACCTACATAAGTTTATTGATCTAGCTTTCGTAATGTACAAGAGATTGATAGCAATGAACTGGAAGTCGGCCGCCGCCCCGGACCTGATGTCCTGGCACAACGCGACACTAAGATGGGCCATCGCAGAACTGATGGTGCTAAGGAACACAAAAATGGGACCACGACAGACGGGCAGCGAGGTGTGGGAGATCCTGATAGATAGACTAGATGCCAAAAGCGATGAGAAACCGCCCTGAACTAAAACACACGAACAGCTGCAAATAGTGGTAAGCCTTGACAGCTTCCCACCCTGCCCTACTAGGGACTCTTCAAGCGAGAATTACCGGAGCGGTTGGCACCTCCCTGCACCCGAGAGCAAGTCAGGGGTGTTCCATTACGATCGCCTGCAGAAGTGATGTGTTTCCACACCTTAATGCAAGTTATATACCCCACACTCAACACGCACATCCCCACCGTATTAGACCTTCCCCCACGCAGCACATAGGCGCCAGCTCCACAAGAGTATATACCTGATGTAACGGAAACGTGCCCATATTTGTATTTTGGCAAGCGACTGTTCAGGAACCATTTCGGTACCCCTTATTTAATGTGCGATAATGACCTCAGTTAAGTTGTTAAATTAGTGTGTTAAACTGTGTATCAGCAACGCTATTGATGCAATATATTTGTAAAATGAGACTAGTAAATGTTGGAAGCAGAATTAAAGCAAAAATGTAATAAAAATATATTTTTTTAAAAAATCAACAAAGAGTTTCCAGTGCTAAACTCAGCATCTTCCCAGCTTTCAGGAAAAGGCAGACTTGAATCAGAAAGCCAATTTTTTCAACACAGTTTTGGTATTTTACTTGGAAATAGCAAATTCTTCCTATTTTTCATGCTTTCAAACTCCTTCCAATTAGTGGTTTGAAATGGGTGTAAAACCAATGGTGGATCCTGGAAAGCTATACATTTCTGAAGCGTAAACAAAATTCTGACTTCAGCAAGGGGTCATTTGTGTAGATCCTTCAAAGTTTTCCTAAAGAAAGTAACAGTTGAAATAAAAAAAATATTGAAATGAAAAATAAAACAGGCATTTCTCTGATGGAAAGTTCTGGAATCTGCACAGAGCCACAAGCTCCTTTCCACCCCACATTTTCCTAACTCTTGTGATGAAAATGGCAGCTCACTTGTGTGGGTCGGCTTAGTGTCTGTGACAGAAAATGGCCCAAAACACAACATGGATACATCAAATTTTTCCATGCTAACTGGACCGTTTTTTGCAGTGGGTAGCTGTGTCAGCTGACACCTAACGAAACCTAGCAAACCTGTACCTTTTTGAAAAGTAAACACCTAAGGGAATCCAGAATGGAATGACTTGTGTGGCTCTTACTGGGTTGTTTACCCAGAATCCCTTGCAAACCTCAAACTTTGACTAAAAAAAACACATTCTCTTAAAAAAAAATTGTGATGGAAAGTTCTAGAATCTGCACAGAGACATAAGCTTCCTTTCACCCAGCATTCTCTTACATCTTCTGATGAAAATGGTACCTCGCTTTTGTGGGTAGGCCTAGTGCCCGTGACAGGAAATGGCCCAAAATGCAACATGGATACATCAATTTTTGTCCACGCAAAACAAACCTGTTTTTTTCGAAGTGGGTAACTGTATTTTTTGGGCCATACTTTAGCTGGCACCTAGTGAAACCTAGCAATCCAGTACATTTATGTAAGCTAGACACCCAGAAAAATCCAGGAAGGGGTGCTTGTGTGGCTCTCACCTGTTTCTGATACACAGAATCGATTACAAACCTCAAATCTATCTAAAAAAATTAATCTTCCTCATATTTCTGTGATGGGAAGTTCTGGAGTCGGAGGGGAGCTATACATTTCCTACCACCCAGCGTTCCCCTTGGTTTCCTGATAAAAATGATACCTCACTTGTATAGATGGGCCAAGTGCCTGACACAGGAAAGGGCCAAAAACATGTTGAAATTGAGGGGGAACCAAAATGGGTCCAAAAGGGCAGTTTTTTTATCATACATTTTTAGGGTGACTGCATTGGGCACTCACACGATTGGGGCAGGGGTTTTATTAGTACAGCTGTGACAGTGCTGGGGGGTAGGAATTTTGTGGATTCCTGTAGATTATGGAAGTTTCCATCACCGAAATATCATGAAAATGTCTGATTTCAATCAAAGCTGGAAGTTTGCAGGGCATTGTGGGTAAGAAAATTGTGTGGGGTGTATGTGAAACACACCACCCTGGACTCCCCAGATGATTAGTTCTCAGAGGTGTTTGGTAAGTTTTTCCAGGTGGTTTAAAAAGTGCAGTTGCTCACCATTGCAAGAGGGGCAATAATGGGGGTAGCCAAGCTCTCTTGGCCCATATCTAAAATCAAACCTAAAAGAGTCAAATCTTCTCTTGTTTGCCATTGGATGAGATGCTTTAGTCTGCAGGGGGGACACAAAGACTGTTGTCCCCTTTAGTTTTTTTAAATGCTTCTCTGGGGCAGACAGACGGTTTCCACTTATTGTGAGAGGGGTGGGGACACTGCCTTGCTCATTCTGGGCCCCCACCTCTAGATGAATCCCTGGTGCCTATTGGGCTTTCTGCCCCCTTGGGGACAGACTGGGAATTATTGTCCCGTCTACCCCCCCGGGAGGCAGAAAGACTGTGCTGATGTTTTGGGTGGGTGGGGTGGAGGTACTGCAATGTCCAATCTGGGTAACCCCCACCCATAGATGAAAAAAAAGTCCCTGTTGCCTAGTGGACTTTCTGTCGGCAGATAGACTGTGCTGCTTTTTGTTTTTGGAAGGGCTGGGGCAGTGCTTAATTTGTAAATAAAAAGGTGCTGGTGCCAAAAGCCCTCCTCTTAAACACGCGGATGCTGCAATTCAATGTGCGAACACGGAATACTGAGGCAGCGTAATCCTGAAGCCATCTCGGATCTCTTCGATCCATTTAAGCCACTCCCTACCCCTTCAGCTCACACCTGCAGCCTTTTGCTTTCTCTCATTGTGACGCTTTTTCGTTTGTTTCTTCCTCCGTCTTTCACAAACGTGTCTTTCGCTCGCAGCAAATGCTTGAGGCGGAAGACTAAGCGCCGGCCCTCAAAAATAAGTGCCGGTGCTCAGCACTGGAAACAACAAGCACAAATTAAGCACTGTGCCCGACACAAAATGTTATGGGTGATGACTTATGAGAAGAGTTAATAAAATAGCCCGGGCTGGGGGCACTACAATGCTCATTTAGGACAGCTCCCACCCATAGATGTATATATTTTTTAAAAACTGTTTTCTAGGGGGCTTTCTGCACCCCCTGGGGGGCGCCGAAATACTGAATATGCCCAAAATAAACAAGGGGAGAAAAACCCCTTTAAAGGGGCCGCTCCCTCCTCCCTGGTGCCTAGTGGGTGGATCCTTGCTTGGTGATCGTCCTCCAGCAGCGATCCCCAAGCAGGGATCCAGTAGGTAGGGGTACTACTGAAAAGGGGAGATTCTGCTCTTTCCAATGGTACCACTCCTGTCTGCCTGGGTGCTCAAGGAGCTGAGATAGCCCCCTGAGCACCAAGGAAGTGAAAGTGAAATGATCTGATGGGCTAATTTCACGTTCATTTTTCAGTGAAATTATGTCAGCGCACCATGCGCACTGATCGTCATTTCATTGCAACAAAAGAAACAGTCTCGGGAAATGGGGCAGCTCTCCCCCATCTCCTGTGGCTGATTCTTTCTAAAAGAGATCCATCTGATGCCCGCACCAGGAAGATTTCAAGTGCCATGTGCTCAGATGGCCGGGAGCCGTCCGATGCTCATAGGCACTGTAGCGTTGGACTGCTCCTGGCCGTCCGATAAACAGTCTAGGCCAATATGTCATGGACAGCATCTGCTTTAGCCCCCTAAGGGCCCAATTCACATATTGGGAGTGTAGGAGAATTTATACTCCCCCCACGCTGTGGCCACATCTTTTGGGGTCCCTCTTCTTCCTCGCTTCCACGTGGAAGGTGAATGCCGGGGGGGATGCCTCCCAGCTAACATTGGGCCTCCGGTGCCCCCTCCCCACTGAAGGTCCTTCCCTGCCCCCCTTTATACTCTTCCCTTACCTCCTGCTCCACCACCCTCTCCACCTACATTTGGACTAGAGATCCGAGAGTTTGAGTTTACATTTGTAATTACTTTTCGTGTTCATTCATGTGTGATCAGATCATCAGTATAACACACTGCAATTTTAATGTGACCGGTTCCAATGTATGCGTTGATAACAATCCAATTAACAAATGTGCTTCAAATTTTGTAAAAAATGATATTTAACAATCTAAGAAATGTGTGCAGGATATCAGAGCACGTGAACACATTAAAGATAGCGTTGAAGATATGAGAGATTATTACAGAAGTGGATGCTGTAAAATCAAACAGTATTTCATGGCAATGTTACGGGTTGCGACGTTCTAGAGTGTTGGGCAGTTGTGGAAGGGGGTCAGATGTAGTTAGATGGTGGCAGTGGATGGCAGTCCCTGAGGCTTCTCCCGTTTGGAAATAGATACCATTTGAGTCCCTAAGCAGTTAAGCTTTTTTCTGCTTACCTCACAGTTGGTTGCAGTGGTGTTAGTCACTGATCTTTCCACATGTTTGAAAGTTAGATATGTGCATAAATCCAATGCTAGAAGTGTGGCGTTGTTTCTCTCTAATGGATTTGCCAGAGACGGTTTCCCATCAGAATTAGTATCAGGCAGCGAAGTGCAATTTACTTCTAGTAAAATTAAGGAATTTTTGGATAGCGCAGGGGGTCAAACTCAGATGGCGTAGTTTGCATCATCAGCAGGGTAATGGTGTAGCTGAGAGAATGGAGAAGCATTTGTGGGTGACTGTGTCAGAGGAGCAATAGTCCTAGGCATGAATGTGAGAGATGGAGTTCATGTCATGTTGTGGGCACACTGCACCACCCCACTTATTGTCATTTGACAGCTTTCTGTGCATTGAGTTCTAGAGCAGAGGCCTGTGGGCAGATCAATGATGCCAGCATTAGCATTGAGGATGGTTGTGCCAAATGTAAGGAGAGGTATGACTATGTGAAGAGGACCAAGGAATGTGCTTTGGCCATGGGTGGCTATATGGAAAGGAAATTGCTGAACTCAAAGGTTGTAAAGGGTAGAATACAATGTGGTCCAGTGAAGCTGAAGAAGTTAGAGAAGTGAGTGACTAATGGTCAGTGGTGAAAATATGA
Organism: Pleurodeles waltl; assembly: GCF_031143425.1. Taxonomy (NCBI): domain Eukaryota; kingdom Metazoa; phylum Chordata; class Amphibia; order Caudata; family Salamandridae; genus Pleurodeles; species Pleurodeles waltl. The sequence continues at coordinate 692,594,343 of NC_090440.1, read as the reverse complement.
AAGGGTTGTGGTGGACTAATGGTCAATGGTGGAATTATGAAAGGGATGTTTGTGAAGGTTGGTTTTGGGTTTATCCGAAAGGTCATTAGCGATCCGAAGGGGTGAGTTCCTGTCCTGTGTCATGGGATGATGGGGTCACTGAGCGTTCTATTGAGATGCCCAGACAGGCTACTGAAGTGTTGCTTGGCAAGCATAATAGTAAATGCAGCGTAATCAACCTTCTAAGATTAGAGATTACATTCTGTGGTAATATGTGTTGTATCATGTTTGCACAAACATCAATATTGTTCTGATCCTTTTGGTGCCATCATTAGTGTTTTGTTCATTTTGTATTTTGGTTTTCTTTTCATTTGTTTTGTTTTGATTGCTGTTATGTAAACGAGGGGAGGAGGGTTATATCCACTTTAGTTCACCTTACCTTCTGCCTTGTTTTGGTGCATTCTGGAGCCAAAGGGCGGTAGTCCTGAAGGAACCAGAAAGAGAGACGGCTGGAAAGACTGCAGCACTGGGGGGCGACTGCCCTTCTTTCCTCGTTATTTTCAATGAATGCCATTCCATGTCTCACCTGTGCTTTTCGTGCCTCCAAATAATTTTCCACTCCAATCAGAAAGCAAAATAAGGGGGAAATGTGGTGTGTGCGCTTTAAAGTCTATGTCTGACAAGCACATTGGAAGATAAGTAGAATACCTCATAAAGCAAAAGAATATTTAAAGAACGTCCCATGTATGGATTTTCTTGGCCGCCGGGATAGAAGAAAAAGCAAACATGGCTCTCTTAAGATTAATGTGGTGTCAGCAAGAGAAGCAAAATTAATTTGCTGCAGGTTTGTGTGCTACCTTTTCACTAATGGCGACAAAAGTAAAATAGAATGTGTTGTTTGATTTAAGGGCAATTCTGGGAAGGAAGGTAGTAATGAGTTAGAGTTTTTCTTCATGTTTTACTTTACTCTAAAATCAATTGTATACCGTGTTAGCCCAGCTTTAATTGTTTGTCCCTGTCTTAAAACAACTTTTTTTCCAAGTCCTAGAGGTGTGCAATCGTGAGTAGAATGCTAGCTCTACTTAGCGTACCATGGGGTACTTCTCCATGCAACCTCTTGTGACTGGGTACTGGTCTTTCCCGATGTAACACTCATAAATGTACTACACTTGCGTCTCTTATGACATGGTACAACTCTTCCTCTCATCCTCAGAAGTTGGACATGCACAACTCGCACGTATCTACAAAAGAACACTGTTGGAGGCGGCACTTTCCGGTTGGTTAAAGCAAGACCCTAGCCCGGCAGAACCAGCCACTCCTGTCAAGAGTGGGTGATTACACTTACTGTATAACCTGTGTTCATCCTTGGTTAGCTTGGCACAGAGCAATCAGGCTTATCTCAGAGGCAGTCTGAAAAGCAAAAATACAGAACTTCCCCACCACAACCATACTGCGGCCGAATTTAAGAAAAGTTGTTCTGCATACAATGCAGCACTACTTTTCTTGCTCCCCCCCGGCACCTCCCTTACGCCACCATGTGTGCACTGCATTTATGATACAGAGCGCCATGGCAGTATTAGGAACAATAGCGTCAAAACATGGGCGCCTGAAGTGTGGGGGACATGGGAGATATATCTCCCGCCTGATTTTGGAGTGTGGGGGATATGGGGAACAAGGGACGGGGGGGACATGGAGACAAAATAATTTCCCCTTTCACTTCTATGATTCGCAGTGCCATTAGTGCGCAAACGTGAATACTTCAAATGGCCCTTCCTGCTGATTGCTGTCTGCATCCTGCCACGCTCAGCCCTCCCCCATCTGCCGTCTTGAAGACAAACCCTGCAGGGCATATGAGGAAGATCAGAAGAGTCCCACTAAGCCTGGCTCCTGCAGGTTAGAAAGGACAAATACAGTATTTGCAGGGCTCAAGTCGGGCGTACACACTGTCTACCCTGCCTAGAAGTTGGGCAAATATGGTGAATTTCTCCTGATGTAGCAGGACATTTTCAGTAGCACCTTCACATACTTTCAGAAGCGCTTTCATTCCTTCTGGGCAGCATGGGAAAGTGCTTTCTAATTTTAAATTCCTGCTGGCCCAGGACAAGGGTCAAAATTAAGGGGCCATCAGGCCTTCTTGTTTTGATTATTCTAGCTGGAAGCTGTCTGGAGCCTCACACCGAGAGGCTATGGAGGAAAAATGTCACACAGCTTGCTATTACTTCACAGATACCTAAGAGAGACATGTTTTTTCACTTTGTTTAGTCCCTGCATATAAGAAATTTGTATGCACTGTAAGAATGTCAGATGTGTTGGTCTGTCCCAGTATTTACACAAATAACAATTTATATACCACTATTTTACTTTATTTCTTTTATAGCGCCTCTCATCCCAATGCAGGTTGTCTAAGAACTTTACATCATATATAAACATTATTAATATTCCCTGAGATAAACTGGGCACACAAAGATCTCTTGAGCAGATGCCTTAACCCCCCACAAGATATTTTTAAATTCAGACTTTGCAATCAATTAGACAGAACTGATTTACTGCCACATTTCTCCTTTATGCCAATTTCTTTGTGGCAGAGCCTCTAAAAAATTAGGCCCAGATTTAAGAGGGCCTAACGCCATTCCAACGTCACATTAGCTTCATTTTTTTATGCTAATGTGGCATTGGAAGGGCAAAAACGATGTGGCAAATGTACAAAGTGGTGCGATGCTTTGTAACTCCTTCCGCCACATTATGCCTGCGTCAGGCATAATGTATGCAAGGGGGCGTTCCGGCCCTAGGGGGGCGAATAAATGGAGCGATGAAATCTAAGAGATTTCTTTGTGTCTTTTTTATCGGCATCTTTAATGCCTGCCAAAAGCAGGCATTAAAGGGAGGCTCCCATTGTTTTCAATGGGCCTCTGGGTGCTTTGCAGGATTAGCATCAACATTTTTGATGCTATACCTAAAAGCACCGAACGAGTGACAAAAATTATGACACTAGTACCACTGACTACCGCCCTAGTGTGCCATATTTTAAATACAGCGCAAACATGGTGGTGTTAGGGGGCGCTAAGGGGCGCAAGAAAAGTGGCTCTCTACTGTGTGCAGCGCCACTTTTCATAAATCTGCCACTAAGTTTATAAATTGAGGTCCAGATTTTGTGTTAGGGTTGCAAAACGTTTTTGGCACAACCCCAAAGCAAATTCTCATTTATTAAATATAGTAACGCGCTCAAATGTCCTCATGATAGTCCTGCTAAACCTGTGCCTGAGGTGTTATGATCTGAGGCCACTTCCTGTGAGGTCATGGGTTGTGATGGTAAGTGCAATATCACACGCTATGATATCATGCACTGTTATGTCACTTGCATAATGCTTACTTAGTTAGTTATCCCTGCTTCTTTTTTAGGACTTGTGCCCTGAGTATTTGTAGTTGCCTAGGTGAAACAGGGAAGGCAAGATGTTACTTGTTCACACCATACAATTTAGCTACTAGAAGGATATCTCTTTCTAACATTTACATGTAATGTTTTTTATCCCAGTAATGAAGGGTTGGATTACAGTTTGGCTAACAGGGAGAAGCCATGTTTCATGTTGGACAGTTTTGCCTAGCGTTATTAGTTATGTTGTTGTTATCTTTACATACTTAAGCATATTGAAGTATTTTGAAGTATATTATCTTTTCTGTTAACATTCTCTTTTTACTTCTATTATAATTGTTTTATTAATTTTTTTGATTAGAGACAGAAAAATTGCAAATAAAAAATAACCGTTATATGAGGATACATTTGTGATGATCAGGGCCACTAGAATTATGGAACAGGAGAGGGCCAAATTATGTAGCAGTGTTGACTAATTTATGCAGCCAGAAGAGGAAATTTATGCAGCATACTGTGACACATTATGTGATAGTATTTCATTATTAATTTTTACACTTGTTAACACTCTCTGGGCTTAGGTTGCACCTCATTTATATCAGGTTAACACATAAATATAGCAACAAACAAAAGAAAGGTTAACAGTCAACTTTTGCAACAGGTGTTGCTGCACTTTTTTTGGTAATTATTGAACTGTTTGAGTTAGAATTTTTGTTTTTGTTTAAATCTGCAGATTATGCAACAGATGATGGATTTTGTGGCAAATATGGCAAATCCATAATTACGCAAAAAATACTCCAGTGCACAATCGCATAATTCAAGTGTCCCTGGTGATAGCCAACTAAAGCATCAGCAATACATTGTTTGTATCAATCCATTTGCATAAATCTGCACACATTTAATAATGTTGCAGGAAAATATAGTAAGTGAAGTCGATGCCCATTGGAGAGTGTGTAAAAGGCATTAAATAGGAAGATACAGTTTGACCGCCACAGTGTTTAGACTGCATATTATATTCTAGTCTGTCAGATCTCTGAACAATGGCAGCATTTACTTCATGGGCATAGAATCTTTACTCTAATGTGTGGGTTAGGCCAGAGGAGCTTGATGGTTTAACATCCTCGTCTTCAGCAATGTGGAATTAAAAGGTACATAGTAGACCTCAGTTATCTTTTTGTGTCTCAAAGAAGAACGTGGTAATTCTGCATATATTTTAATCTGTGTAACAGAAGGCAAGATCTCTTAGTCAATCTTCTGACGTATCATAATTGGCTCATCGTGAATGTTCCATTTCACACAGCACCCATCCAAGTGATATAATGGGTGGTGGACGGTACACAGGTCTGGGAGAAGGGGGTATGGAGGTTCAGGGTGCAGGATCACCAACTTTGCATGAGGTTATAACTTACAGTACACAGTTCTTAACATAAGACAGTGATACTCAAAGTACGGCCCAGGGGCCGCATGTGGTCCTCCTGACCTTTACATGCATCACCCTGGTGAAAACCAGCACTGGGCTGCTGTTTACTCGACTCAGCACTATCATTAAAAGGATGTTAAATACACAAGAAAACCTTTATTTAAAAGTTAATTGAAGGTTAAGAAAGGAAGTAATTAGGTTGTCATGCACCTTTAAGTTTGGGAACACCTTTATTTTTAAAGGTATAGTGCAGCTAAATTGTAAAAATATATATGGTAAGGTCTCTTCAAAAAATCAAAAAGTGTATTTCATTAACATGCAGAGACGCGGGGGAGGAGCCAAGATGGCGACCGGGATGGACGCCTAGTGTGAGAGCTCCGTCCCGGACTCGCTAAACAATCCTGCAGGGCGCCTCCGGAGCCTCATTGGCGCTCGGGAGCGAGTGTACTGCCTCCAGAGAACCGGCGCGATCCGGAGGAGCCCAGCATCAGCGAAATTGGTGCCGTGGCCTCGGGGCCCACTCCGCGGTCAGGTGATGGCACACGAGGCATTCGGTCCGGCGGTGCCCGGACAGGAGCGGTGGGCGTCCGGAAGAACCGACCGGGAGCCCCTGGAGGAGCTAGACGGAGCGCCACCATGAAACAAACAATATCGGCGGACGAGCGGTACGATCGACCCACCCGGATCGAGTGAGGCCCGTCCTCTTGGCTTACCGACTGGAGCCCATCTGTGCTGTACGGAGGGCCGGAGCAGCTTTTGGCACACTCGCGGTGTGGAGCGGCGCCAGGAATTGGTGTGCGCGACCCCCTCCGGCAGGAGCCGGATTGCCCACCGGGCCCCCCGGCGACGAGGCAGGCCTGTGCCTAGACGGGAGGGGACGCCAGTCTGGGGTGGTGCATCGGAGCGGCCCTGCTCGGAGGTGGGGTCAGCGCCTTCGAGGCCACGGCTCCAGGACCAAGCCGATGAACATTAACAATGGAGGCAACAAACACTCCACTCTGAGGTAAGGGGGGAATTGACTATGGGGCACAGCTCCCGGCTGCGAGAGGAACACAGCGGCCGGGACTACCCCCCTCCCCGCCATCTCTGCCCCCCTCCGCTGAGGCACGGTCAAGAGGAAGTTTGCACAACAGCGCCCCACACACGGGACTCCGCCCCCGGTGTTGGCTGCTAACTGAGTGACATGAAGTGAACCCACTGGCTCTGGATCAAGGGGCCACTGGGTGAGGTGGTGAACTTGGGTTGTGTGTGTGGAGGACACAACACAGCGATAAATGTGCTGCCCCTGGGCGGAATTAACCGGCTGCTCCTCTCCCACCCCGCGAGCCCTCGGATGTCGCTCAAATAGCTGAGGAGGTGGACACTGCTCCGACTGGGGGGTGGACACCTGTGCTCCTTTCAATGCACCTTGCTTTTCTCACTCCATTCCCCACTGCCCTCCACCGCTGGGTAAATAACGCCCGCCACCACCGATGTCTCCAGGCTTAGCGGCAACTGCATCAAGAGACTCTGTCACCTCAAGGGGCATGTGATATACTCCTATGGACAACTCAACGCCGGGGTCGCTGAGCCGGTCGATGGCCCCCCGCAAGATCCCGTGAGCAAGTAGGGGCACGTTCTAGGCAGCCAAGATAGTGAACAAGCCTCGTTTAAACCCCACTCCCCTGCGCGGAACCTGGAATGCAGAGGAGCACACACTGAGTCAATAAACGGCAGCAAAAGGGTAATCTGTTGAGAAGACAGCGCTGAGTAGTACTCTGTTGCACCCTACAAGGCACCTATCAGATTGGCATAATGGCGGGTAGGCTCAAATCAACCAAGAATCAAGACCGAAATACGCACGGCCCCCAGTGATCAACAGACAAACCTGTCCCTACAAACATTAGAATGCACACTCGCGACACAATCCGCACAACTCGAGAAAGTACTACAGGCGATTATGGACACTAAAACTTCCCTGGAAAATAGAATAGATGCGGTCTCGCAAGACCTGAATCTACTCCTGGTGGATCATCGCAAGTTGTCGGAAAGAGTGATAACGGCAGAAGAAGGGTTGGCCGATCTGACTCCCACGACCCAGGATGATCAAAAACAAATCCAACGTCTGGACGCGGAGCTGAAGGTGTTATGGAGACGGACGGAGGAGGCGGAGAGTAGATCACGCCGTAACAACATTCGCTTTCTGGGGTTTCCTAAAAACATGCAGCAACTTAGCATGGAAATATTTCTAGAACAATGGCTAGTCAAAGAAGTATTAAACGGGGGCCCGTCTAAGTTCTTCTCGGTGGAAATGGTGCACAGAATACCGGGCAGACCTCCGCCCCCAGGACAACCTCCCAGACCATTGATTGCTAGATTCTTAAATTATAGGGATCGAGATGCAATCTTACAACAGTTCCGCAGCAAAGGCCCATTTAATTTTGAGGAATCAGTTATTAATGCATATCCAGACTTCACACAGGAGGTGCAAAGACAACGGAACTCTTACGTTAAAATCAAGCAGCGCCTGCGTGAACACAATATTAAATACGCTTTACTGTTCCCCGCTAAACTAAGAGTGGTATCGGAGGATCAAACCCACGTATTTACTTCTCCTGAGGATGCCTGGACATGGCTGCACGCTAAGGGCCTTGCGCATCCCCGCTCTAGGAGACGCGCCAGGGGACTACCTTCGGCCCAACAAGTAACAGAAGAAATAGCAAAAGTGTTAAGAGACCCCCCTACTAACACAAAATAATTTTGAAGTAATCAGGGTGACCCCTGAGATTAACATGGACTCGGACACGGCCAGCTCTGACTCCACCATAACAGGAGAGCTGAGGGGGCCGAAGGTCACCCCCAGAACCGCAGATTAACTCTAACCGCACACAGCCGCACTACCTCCACACCAGCATTCACAGAAGATGTGGCCGGATGGCATGGGGGCCCGGGGCGGCGGAGGACACTGGAGAAGGCGCCCTCCCCCAACAACGAGTATCTTTTATACAAACACATATTTGCCTGCAGAGGGTGTACTTTGGGGGCTGGCGGGGTTCGGGGGACTGGGGGGGGATCACACATTCTGGAGGCGCCCAAAAAGCATTTGCAGACTAAGTCTGCGGACAGATGTGAGCCCCGTAAAAGAGCCACATCTGCTCGACATGATAATACCACCACAACTATCCAGACGGATACAGGTTTTTGCACACACTAACGAGTTAAGTGGTTTCACACAAGTTGTTAGTTGGGTTGGGGAACCAGGTGGGGTGGGGGGAGAAGCAAATTAGCAAAAACGCACACTACAGTTCCATCCCTAAAACATGGAACACCGCTGCAAAAGGCAATCACAATAATTAGCACCAGCGGAGGGACTGCAGGCTGGAAGGTCATGTTGTATGGTGGTAGGCTACGAACAGGCATGTTTTATGATCTCACATGGCTCCACACGACAAACGCAACAGTAATCAGTATGACATAGTGACATGGAATGTGAGGGGTATGGGAGCAACGAGTAAAAGATCTCGTGTTTATGCACGCCTCAGGCGACTGGTCATACACATCGCTATTCTGCAAGAGACACACCTACTAGAGCCAGACTTGCGGGAGCAGCGTGCGAAGTGGGGAGGACAGTTGATAGACACAACATACTCAGCATTCACAAGGGGAGTATTGATATGGATCGCAGGCGGGGTTCCATTCCTTCAAACGGCACACAGAATAGATCGCGGGGGTAGATTTGTGGTGGTGGAAGGCCAACTGGATGGTAGACAACTCTCTATAGTTGGTATATACGCCCCAAACAGCGGTATAGCGGGATTCCTAGACACACTCACGCCAACACTACTGTCGAGCACGTCAGCCCCGGCCATCTGGGGCGGCGATTTCAACAGTACACCGAATGCCATCTTGGACAGATCTAACGCTCAAGGGGGCTTGATGACAAGAAGGTACCCCACAAGCCAACTGCAGTCATGGGCAGGAGATATGAGACTCTACGATATATGGCGCATGAGACACCTGCAACAGAGGGAATACTCATTTTATTCAGCCCCGCACAAAACACACACTAGAATAGATATAATATGGGGAACTTAGGACATAGGAGAACTGGTCAATGGGACAGAATACCTAGCAAAGACATTGTCAGATCATTCACCGCTGAGAGTAACATTAGAATGGGGCAGGAGACGGCAGCGCATCCCCACTTGGCGCTGGCAGGTTGACGCTCTTCAAGACCAGGCATTTGCAGAAACACTGAACACCACACTGCGACAGTACTGGGAAACAAATGAATCAACCGCAAATTCACGAGCAGTAGAGTGGGATGCCCACAAAGCGGTGGTACGAGGCCAGTGTATTTCCACTAGTTGGGGAGTAAGACGCACCCTGCATGCGGAAATTACTAAATTATAAAAGGAACTAAGAGCAGCAGAAACAGCAGTCGCGCGGGGGGATGCCCCCTACACAGCACTAAAGGTAGTGCGCATAAAATATAATGAGACAGACAGTAGACTTCGTTGCCATGACTACAATTATCACTTAACGCAACTGCAAACAGAAGGCGATAGGTCGGGGAAAATGCTGGCATGTCTGCTACAGGAAGACAGACAACAGTCCCCCATTGAGACTATCCGGGTCGACACACACACTACGGTCTCTACGCAAGTCGAGATTAACGAAACGTTTAGAGAATACTACGCAAATGTATATACCAAACGCACCTCGTGTACATTTACGCAACTTGGGTCCTTCCTGGGGGGCTCACCCTTACCACAACTATCTCAAACAGACAGGGACATACTAGAAGCTCCTGTCACAGCGGGGGAAATAGACTTAGCTCTAGCGCAGATGCCCAGGAATAAAGCGCCGGGCATAGATGGCATCCCATAGAGTATTACACTGCCTACTCGTCCTGCTTGAAGCCCCAACTGCTGAAGGTGTTCGAGGAGGCGTGGGCCAACGAACTGCTGGCCCCGTCCCAGAGAGAGGCTATGATAGTGGTACTCCCCAAACAAGGTCGGGACCCCACAGATGTCAAATCTTACAGACCTCTCTCACTCTTAAACTTATACTGCAAAATATTGGGTAAAGTACTGGCAAACAGACTAGCCCCCATTATGAACACCGTAATCCACGATGACCAAAATGGATTCATCCCGAAGCGTAGCACATTCTTAAATATCCGTAGACTCCTGAGCATAATAGGAGACACCCCCCAGACGCACACAACGAAATAGTGTTATCATTTGACATTGAAAAGGCGTTTGACACGCTAGAGTGGGACTTCCTTTTGGCCACAATGCAGCGGATGGGAATAGGCCCCAAGTATACGCGTTGGGTTCGGACATTATACTCTAATCCACAAGCTAGAGTGAAAACGGGTGGAGTCATATCTGACAGCTTCCCAATCTCCAGGGGCACGAGACAGGGCTGCTCCCTCTCCCCATTATTATTTGCTATAGCAATGGAACCCTTAGCAACTAAAGTACGCTCCATGGAAAACAGATGGGGAATAATCAGGAACGGGGTCCATCACGCAATCTCGCTGTATGCTGATGATGCTTTAATATACACCCGGAAAGGGAATGAGGTGATACCTTCAGTAATATAATTACTGGCCGGGTATGGAAGAATATCCAGACTAGTGGTAAATTGGGAAAAATCGTGCGTGTTCCCATTAGTCAGGTGACCACTGGGAAGACAGTAAACGGCTACACCGGGACGCCTGAAATGGTGCTTTGATACATTTAAATACCTAGGGGTACATATATATCACAACACAGAGGACCTCAGAGATGGTAATCTGGGGAGAGCGCTGGCCTCCATGAAGGGCTCACTACGCTTTTGGACCAAGCTGCCACTGTCACCGCCCGGCAGGGTGGCGGTTGCAAACATGCTGATATTGCCTAGGCTGTTATTTTACTTTGCGGCCTCGCCAATTACTATTCCCAGAAGCTTTTTCAGTAACCTGAATGCAACTTTACTACAGCTTATATGGGGCGGGGGCAGAGCACGAGTGGCAATAACTACACTGCAATGACCGGTGGACGCGGGTGGACTGGGAGCTCCCAACTTTGAACTGTACTATGCGGCAGCACAGTTGCAGTGGCTGCAGCTTTGGTTCCACAGACCAGCGTCAGCCGAGTCTGTATGGCTGCAGTCCTGGCTAAAGGGAATCCCATTGTTAACATGGCTGTCAAACAAGCACCCCAAAAGCGAATTTGACAATCCACTGCTCAAAGTAGCACATGCTTGTTGGGGGAAATATGTTAAGAAGGGGTGCAGGACACTCCCATACTCCCCGCACATCCCGCTGGACCGTCTCCCGGGGTGGCACGCGGCCGCGTTGCATCCACCGTCGGTGTGGTCGGAGGCGGGCATACAGTCGGTGGGGGATTGTTTTGAAGACGGTAAACTAATGTCGTTTGTGGCCATGCAGGCTCTCACTGCAGTGAACCCCGGACAATTCTTGGCGTATCACGCTATATGCCACATAATCAAACAAACATGGGGGGCAGGTGCCTTAGAACCAGAGACTTCTCCCATAATTCATCACATACTACAGGATGATGCCCAAACAAAAGTAATTTCAACCCTATATAAGATCCTTAGCAAGCCCCCAGAGCCTTACTTGGAGAGGGCCAGGGAGAGGTGGAACACTGTGCTCCCTGACCCGATCCCTCCAGAAGACTGGCCGAAAGCTTTATGTCATGCCCGGGGAGTGTCGAGAAACCCCAGATTTCGCTACACCCAGTTTAATTTTATACACCAAACGTATTTGTCCCCAGCCAGGATAAAGCAAATGTTTCCCGAAACGGAGAAGACATGCCCCAGATGTAAAGCGCCATCGGCGCACTTTTATCATATGGTTTGGGAATGTCCCCGGGTACAAATAGTATGGAACAGGGTTGTGGAGGAGTTATCGGACTTGAGAGGCCTCGCTTTGGCAGTAGATCCTAGGTCCTGCTTATTGGGGTTGAGGACAAGAGAAAAAAAACACAGGCATCTACATAAAGTTGCGGACCTAGCCTGTGTGATGTACAAAAGACTGATAGCAATGCACTGGAAAGCGCCTAATGCCCCTGATCAGAAATCCTGGCACACCCTCACACTGTGCTGGGCCAGCACAGAACATCAGGTACTGAAAAAACTGGCACGTAACGGTCAGCAGCACACAGGTTGCGACGCCTGGGAAACATTGGTAACTAAACTCAAGGCTAAAAACGATGATAAACCTCCATGAAGTGGGGAATGCATTAAATAAAATGCATTCCGCAGAAACCTACCCAGACATAACATGACAGGGCCACATTCTGACAAGTAACTCACTGGCAGGGAGAAAGTTCCCACCCTCCCCCACGCGACTATTACTGGCCCGTTCACTAGCACATGTACACTAGACAACGCATAGGGCAAACATTTAAACATGGCCATCACCTCTTACCACTAAACCCATGGCAGAGTACGACCAGCCATTGCGATGATTCTTTTCAACAGCAGCAGGACCACCCTAGTAAGCGCATGAAGGGCCCTTCAGCGCGGCGATACACGCTCAAGAAACTAGCCAATACAGCAGGAAGCAATACTGAAGGTTATAAATGGATTTGTATGTGTGCAAATAGGGGGGGTTTAGATGTTTGAACGTAACCTAATCAGATAATGTTTATTCTGTAGCATACATGTTAAAAGCTTGCATTATGTATCTGTATTATAAAACCAATAAAAATATATTTTTTAAAACATGCAGAGACGTTTCATCTTAGTGCATCAGGTTAGATCAGTCCATTGAGAAGTATTTTCTTTTTAAGTGATAGTTTTCAAACATAAATTCAGAAACAATAATTCTCCCACCCCCTGCCCTGAAAACATGCCAATAGTGAACTAAGAGGCAAGTCAGTTGTTATGTGCACTCTTTTGGTGGCCTGGGCTCCTTTTATACCTGAACAACAATATTGTTTATTAAATGAAACACAGGAAAAGGTTTTGTACAGCGCAAATCCTGAAGTCATGTATTTTGAGGTTCTATTACATGCAATAATGAAGAAAAAGGAGGGAAAGGGAAATAAAACAATTGCCTAGGATCACACAATTTGGTAAAGTATGGAAGCCAGGGTTAATCCCAGGTTTTTTGGTTCCAAATGTTGCAATTCAGCCACTAGATGTACATGCTTCACTTCCCTCACACCCACCATACTGTTAATCCCCCACCTCCCTCCAGCACTCTACTAAACGTTCCCTTTCCACTCTACTAGCAGCAATGCAGCCCTTACTCACAACACAAATCAAACTTTGTGGACCTTGGGAAAATGTTTGCGAGTACCCATGATATAAGGGATAACGTACCCCCTGCCATACAGGATAAGGATATTGCAAGTCACAGAGGAGTTCTATAAATATACTGAGGAACAAGGCTGAAGGCTGAGTTCATTAGGTCGAAGCTGTGTGGTTTGCTAAAAACGTTTAGGGGACATTTGGAAAGTTTACCTGGGAATATATTCCGCCCATTGCTTACCTTTGGCTTTGTGGTTTGTAACTCACATTTGCTTGGTTTCTATTTGCTAGCTTTATTTGTATTAGGCTGCACAGCTTGAGTTTGTCCCTCCCGTAGAGCATCTCTTGTTTGCTCTATACGTCCACCAGTGTTCAATTTCTGTAAACAGGCCTTTAAATCTTGTTCTTATCTTGTTTCACTTGCTGTGCATTCAAATACCAATGTCAAATGACAGGCTCTGGCTTCCTGTGGAGCTTGGTGTTTATCTTTCTTTCTCTGGCTTCAAAGTGAGAGGACTTATATGACAATCATGCAGGCTACTGGGGGTGTGGTTGAGGAAGGCTTTAGGATGATATTTTTTTACCACACAACAAACTCTAAGGGGGTGATTCTGACTATGGCGGACGGCGGAGGCCGTCCGCCATAGTACCGCCGCCAAATGACCGCACCGCGGTCAAAAGACCGCGGCGGCCATTCAGACATTTCCTCTGGGCCGGCGGGCGCTCTCCAAAAGAGCGCCCGCCGGCCCAGAGGAAATGCCCCTGCAACGAGGACGCCGGCTCAGAATTGAGCCGGCGTAGTTGCAGGGGTGCGACGGGTGCAGTTGCACCCGTCGCCTATTTCAGTGTCTGCAAGGCAGACACTGAAATACTTTGCGGGGCCCTCTTACGGGGGCCCCTGCCGTGCCCATGCCATTGGCATGGGCATGGCAGGGGCCCCCAGGGGCCCCGTGGCACCCCCTACCGCCATCCTGTTCATGGTGGGTTTCCCGCCATGAACAGGATGGCGGTAGGGGCTGTCAGAATCCTCATGGCGGCGGAGCGCGCTCCGCCGCCATGAAGGATTCCCCCGAGCAGCGGTAAGTCGGCGGGAGCCCGCCGACTTGCCGCTTCTGACCGCGGCTGAACCGCCGCGGTCAGAATGCTCGTGGGAGCACCGCCAGCCTGTTGGCGGTGCTCCCGTGGTCGGTGGCCCTGGCGGTCAGAATGACCCCCTAAATGTCTGTAAATTAAATGTTCAGGTACTTAAGAATATATGTCTAGGGGAAACAAATATTTTAAGATGATCATAACAAATCAATACACTTGGTAATCAACTTTGCACACATTAACATCTGTGTGCTGTATACTTTTATCAGTAACACTGTATGTCTATGCAAATGTAATGGTCATTTCAATTGAAAATGTGTTGCCTGTAACGGCAGTGTGCTACCACACTATGCATACTCCACTTTATGTCACTCCACTCTGCACCACTCCACACTACTGCACTCTACTCTGCACCACTCAACGCCACTGCAATCCACTTGGTACCACTCCATTCTGCACCTCTCTACTCTACTCTCTACCACTATACTCTACGCCAATGCACTATACCCCACTCCAGTCTAGATCACTCCACTCTACACCACTGCAGTCTTTGTCATTGCACTCCACACCACTCTATTATACACCACTGTACTTTACTGAAGTACTCTACTCTACGCCACTGTACCGTATGCCTTTCTATTCTACTCTGCACAGCTGCACTCTGCACCACTGCTCTCAACATCACTGCACTCTAAGACCCTCTGCTTTGCAACACTGCACACTACGCCACTCTATTCTATTCTGCACCACTGTACTTTATGCCACTGCACTCTAGGCCAATGCACTCTGTGCCACTCTACTCTACACCACTGTCCTTTATGACACTCTACTCTGCAACACTGCACACTTTGCCTCTGAACTCTGCACCACAGCACTCTACTCACTACCGCTCAACTCTATGCCACTCTACTGCACTCTGCACCAATGCACTCTATGCCACTACACTCTATGCCACTCTACTCTGCGTCACTGCACTCTATGCCACTCTATCTTACACCACTCTACTCTACCATGCACCACATCACCCTACGACACAGCTCTCTGCACCACTGTACTCTGCACCACTTTACTCAACCACTCTACGACACTTCACCCTACAACTCTACTTCACTATGTGCCTCTCTATGACACTTTACTCGACTCTGTAACTCTCTACATAACTGCCTCTATGCCACTCCATGCCACTTTACAAAACTCTATTCTATGACACACTACTCCACTCTATGCCACTACACAACACTCAGTGCCACTTCAATCTACGATACTCTACTCCACTCTGCGCCATTCCAATCTATGCCACTTCATGCCGCTCCACTACACAACAATACACAATGCTCAACGTCACCCTTTTCATCTCTCTACACCACTCCGCATTACTTTACTCCCCTCTACTCCACTCCACCCTTCTTTATGCCTCTCCACTCTATGACACTGCTCCACTCTACAACACTTTACTAACTCCTCAACACTCTATGCCATACCAAGCGACGGCATTCAATGACATGTCATTCTCCTTTACGCCATTACCTTATAGCCATGCTGAACAGTAGCCATGCTAGATTACAACATGGGTAAAACACATTGGCAAAGACAATAGCTCTGCATATGTGAGACTTATTGACTTTGTTAATGCTCGTTTATAAAATATGGAACTTCGAGGTGACAGTATCCTTATCATCTACGCCAAGGGGTACAATAGCCCACATTATACAAGGTAACACCATCAACGTTCCCACAAACCACTTAAAACCTCAGTGCAGTGGTTATCAGCCTATAGTCTGAGGCCCCCAGGGGTCTGTGACAAATGCCTAAGGGATTCCCAGGCCTGGGCCAGCAGGGAGGCACTTCTCCAGCTGGGGCCTCTAGAAATACATGCATTTTTATATGCATTACTTCCTTTGTGCAGCAGTTTTGAAAGCATTGCAAAGTACCTTGTATATCCAGCAGCTTTCAGGCAAAAATAAAAGTGTCAAGATAACTGTCTACATCTACATCAGTACTTGACACTTGGATTACTTTACCTACTGGAGTGAGATGGGAGTTTTATCTAGTGGCAGTTTTGACTCATCTAAGGCAGCGCAGATGATTAATATCCCTGCTGCAAGGAACATGCTGCTAAAAGAGGTTTGCTTGAATAGAAATATGTTCTTATTATTAAAGTCAATGTTAACCACTGTGTTATATTCTGAATCCTGAGTTTGGGCTTCTCCAGACAAAGCACTTTAGAAAATTGTGGATGATGTGAATCCTACACCTTGTAGTCCCCTGTAAAATGCTCTGACACCCTACACTGGTATGAGAGGTGCTATAAAACAAATGAATTGCACGTGAAAGAGAGGCTACGCAAAAGTGAAAGGCCCTTATGGTTTTACTTCCTTTCCCTACACCTTTTCAGATCGTATGTACCTAAAAAATAAAAACAGAAATTGCTTGGGAAATGTAGAATCTGACCTGAGGATTCAGCTTTCCAAAATATTAGCAGAAATTGAAAAGTTAGTCGCCTGAGATGCATCACCAACCTTCCCATTAACATTTTTAGATTTTTGCATGTTTTTTCAATATAAAATAATTATATCTTTAGTAATTCAAGTATTTGTTTGGTGTGAACTTGTTTGTGTATTTTATGTGAATTACTATTTTAATGTTTGAAACTTGAATCGTACAAATTGCTTGGGGGTCCCCGGCTTTTAGTAGTGATTCAGTGAGGGTTCTCAGGTGTCAAAACCTTTGGAAACACTGCTTATGCTCTGTGACCTGACCTGCCTTTCACCTTGGCTACTGGCTCTGGAAGAAGGCGTTGTGAGTCAGAACCCAACTGTAATAACCTTATCAAAGTTGAGTTCTGACGTCTTTTATTTATAATCGGTGACTTGATGCATCAGAAGTAGTGATTACATAGAAATTATTGACTGCTGTTTGTACTTGGATCATAGAATCTTATGCATTAAATAGCCCCTAACACCAAGAGCTTCTTCAGTGTATGTGCTCCCAGTTTTGACTGATGCAGAGCTGAGCTACGAAAGATCACACAAAGGAGTAGAAGTTTCAGAGCATAGTTTACAATTATTGGACCTGATCGCTTTTGATATTTCCAGTGCGGTTTCAATTTGCATGAGGCAAGGGACATGGTGGGTACAGGGCACAAAGGGTATGTTCCTCCTTTTCTCCATCCTATATTTATTTGCTTGGTGCATGAAGATGCAAGGTTAATCAACATGTTTTTTTCACATTTGGTCTAAATACTTTGTGAATGTAAAGAACAATAAAACATACTTTCAAAATGTGAAAACATGCCTTCCTTTCTCCCTATTTCACGACCAAACTATATGATTGTCTACATTTATCTGAGCCTGCATTTCACAAACAGCAGGCGATTTGTAGAGGGTCAATTGAAAAGTCCCAAAGGCTATCGCTGTCCCCCACAGAAATGTATTGTCTCCTATGCTCCTGAGTCAACATTTTTGACGCTGTTATGGGGCTTTGCTCCACTAACATCAAAAATGTTGACGCTAGTGGAGCAAAGTGCAAGGAGGCCCATTGATTACTAGAGGTGCGCACATTTTACGGCTGCTTTCATTAGATTTCTTTGCTCCATTTTTGCTGGCCTCCTTGCGCCTGAACGTCCCCTCTACATACATTATGCATGGCACATGCATATTGTGGCACAAAGGGTTACAAAGTAGCACAATGCATGCATTGCGCCACTTTGTAAATATAGGGGGTCATTCTGACCCCGGCGGTTCGGCCGCGGTCAGAAGAGGCAAACCGGCGGTCTCCCGCCGGTTTACCGCTGCCCTTAGAATCCCCCATGGCGGCACAGCTTGCTGCGCCGCCATGGGGGATTCTGACACCCCCTACCGCCATCCTGTTCCTGGCGGTTCGCCCGCCAGGAACAGGATGGCGGTAGGGGGTGGCGCGGGGCATGGGCACGGCAGGGGCCCCCGTAAGAGGGCCCCGCAAAGTATTTCAGTGTCTGCTAAGCAGACACTGAAATACGCGACGGGTGCAACTGCACCCGTCGGACCCCTGCAACTCCGCCGGCTCAATTCTGAGCCGGCGTCCTCGTTGCAGGGGCATTTCGTCTGGGCCAGCGGGCGCTCTTTTGGAGAGCGCCCGCCGGCCCAGAGGAAATGTCTAAATGGCCGCCGCGGTCTTTTGACCGCGGTGCGGTCATTCAGCGGCGGTACCTTGGCGGACGGCGGCATAATCAGGCCCATAGTGTGAAGAAAAGGTCACCTTAGTGCTCCCTTAGCGTAAAAAAAGGACATTAGGGCGGTGCTAAAGTGGCACAAGGGGCTCTGAAATCTGTCCAATGTACGTATAAAATGATTGTATTCAGTACACACCTTGTCAACACAGTATGATTATAATGTGATTCTGGGCCTATGTTTCCATCTTTAGGACGTTTGCTGTGGTGCTCTCTCCTCTGTGTGAGAAAGAAGATTGCACATTACTTTGCAGTCTCTACATGAAGCCACAAACTAAACATAAAAACGTAACAAACTTGCAAAGAGGCATCTCTATAACTCTTTCTGCCCCTGCCTGCCTGAAGAAAAAGGAAAAGGGAGATATAGAAGATGCAAGAAAGAGAGAACCAGTGGTATTATGACAGGGGAGAGAAAGGTAATAGAGACACAGTCAGTGTTGTCCAGTTCTATTTGAAAAGAAAGTTTCTGCCGACAATGACTGAGCACAGTTATTTTCTAAGTGAAAAAAATTGCATTACTGCTGCCAGCGCTGTACCAGATTTGAAAATGGTCTGAGAGCTTTAGTACTCATTGAAGTAATGTTCAAAGGCCTGCAGTAAATACACTAATGACTCACATCTCCACTTCAACTGGGCATTTAGAGAGCAGCCAAGCACATCACAAAGAGAACAATGACCCTGGAGCAAACCCCTCAACTGGGCCAGATGTGATCATTTGATCCTGGCACTCTTTAGGATCAGCTTTTGTGTCACTGACCTTCAGATCTAAGAGATGTCACCCCTGGCAAAGACGCTGTAGATAATTGCATCATGGCAATATTAGAGGTACTGACAGGTGGGTTATGAGTGTTGGATGTTATTACAATCACATTCTGTAATGAAGGGACTTGAGAGATGGGTAGGCCTGGTGCGGCCCTAGACTAGTTCTGCTGTCAGAAATAGGTACCATAGGCAAACCATGCAAGCTGCATTTCACCTCTCAATATTCATCATCATTTTTTTGTTCGATTTTCTTAATAAAATTTGGCATCCGAGTATTTATGCCTATATTTACTGGCTGCAATGTCTATATGAGCAGTCTACTTCAGGGGTAGGTACGAAGATTTGCACTGGTGACGAAGCGCTGTATTAATTTCAGGGCAAGGGGACAAATTAAATTACAAATCCATTTTACAAAGAAATTAAACACTCATCAAAATGCCCCAGAGAAAAGGCTGCATTTCAAATACAGATGTAAGAGGCCTTTTGGTAGACTGAGTTTGCTAATATTAAGTTCTAGTTGGTGTTGTATAGTCTACACCTCTGGGTGCTGCATGCAGGTGTTAATTTTCACTTCCACTAGAGCCTGAGCCTCCATGCCCTGTTTCAGAGTTATGCTTACTGGTATGGAGATTTCCTGCCTCTCCCACTGTCCATACAGCACTGTCTCCATGGCTCTGTCCTTTAACACTATCTCCATAGCATTGCTCTTAAGTTTAGGCTATACAGTAGGACACAACACCTCTGTTTATAACTCCCCTCAGCTGGCTCATTGTCTTTGACAGCCCCTGACCACTCTTATCACTTGTCTCCTCTTGTTCAGGAGCAAGTTCAGTCAAACTAACAGTAAATTTGAGTGTGGCCAACCCCAGACCAGTCCTCCATGGTATCACAGCCATCTTCCTTCTCGCAACAGGCATCATGCTCTTTCAAAAATTGCTCCCAACTGTCAACAGAGTCTTGCTGCATTTTCTTGAAAGTCCTTAACCGCTCATCACCAAATAGTAGTAGTTTGGGGACATAGCCATCATGCAATAGTTTAGAGCCGCTCAAGTAGCATGTAACTTATTTATTTCATGTTATGTCCTTATGGTACAGCAACAGTACGTCGGTCCCCCATCCTCCTTCCAACTGTCCTTATTTCCTGGCTTCCACTGCAGACCCCCCACCAACATTCTATTACAGCATTCACTCTCAGCATTCCAGACACCAGCTCAGGCATACAGGGAATGGGAACACACAGGATACTACAGCCTGCCTTGTGAGCGAGGAAGCTCACACAGCAGCTGCCCTTGCTGTGTCATTTCTTTGCGTGAATGAAGTTTATTACAGATGCTGCTTCCCTGATTTATACGTGAGGATAACATGCACTGGTTTTTCTGTACCCCTCTTCAGTTGCAGCTCCTCCTTAGAGGCGAAGGAGCATTGCCCCCCCGCTCAAAGCCAGCAGATGAAAAATAAAATGATAACAAAACAATTTTATTATCATTTTATTTCTCACTGACAGTCAATGCGACATGAGTTTTTGGCGGGCCGAAACTGGGCCTTCTTCTTGGACAGCGGAAAGGAAGAGGAGTGTTGGGCACCTGTAAGTGTGCATGCCAGTTTGACTGGCTGTCCTAGGCTGGCCAAATAGACATGCACACTTACATTTCTCCAACCCAGTTGTGTTGCACAGCCGGGTGGAGAAAAGGCACAGACTCTCTGTCCCTCAGCGAGACTAAAACCAGCCCACTCAGGCCAATCCCAACCCTTCTTTCATGTTTGGTAATAGCATGAAAGCAGCTTCTTGATTGGGTGGGGACTCTGGGCGCCTGTGCTGTGTGGCCCATGGACATCCAGGAGCAGAGAAGCACTGAGGCGGCCAGCACCAGCAGGTAAATTTCCTTTTTTTATTATTTTTATTCTCCCACTGCCCCACCTCTGCCCCTTCGCCCCACCACTTTTTATTTGCTGTAGCCACCACTGATTCTCTTGTGTGTCTCTTTATGCCCCTGGTTACCTGAAGGAAAAGGGAAAAAATATAGAAGATGCCAGAAAAAGAGAACCAGAAGTTTTACGACAGTGGAGAAATAGATGAGAGTGGTAATAGAGACACAGAGACATAAGGCACGAAAAAGCCAGAAAAGAGAAAAGAGGGTAAGACAGGTGAGATGTGATGAAGGCCAGCGTGGAAGGGGTTAAAAAATGTATGCTGATGTAAGACAGCTCCGAGTGAGTGAGAGAGACAGAAGAGAGAAAGAGTCCAATGAAAAAGAGACAGACTCGAAAAAGACAACTGAGAGAGTTGGAGAAGGTAGACAGGTGGGGAATAGATTATAGACAAATGAGAGCGAGGTGAAGACAGTTAAGAAAGAGGCGATAAAGAGACAGACAGGTAAGAGACACCTGAAAAGGAAACAGGAATCGAAAGGTGGATGACAGAGGGTATGAAGAGAAGCCGGAGGGTTATAAAGAGACAGCTGAGAAAGGAAAGTGGGGAAATAGGACAGATGAGATGTTAAGAGGATATACTAATAGAGATTAGAAAGCAAAACTTGAGAGACAGGTAGGAAAAAAACAAAAGTAGGATGAAAGAGATATGTGTGAAATTTAGCTGAGAGAGCATGGGAGACATAGAGTTGATAAAGAGGCAATCAGGCAAGAAACAGTTGGCTTATAGGGGGAGACAGGTGAAAAAAGGGATAGATGATAAAGAGTCAGCCAGTGGTGGGAATATGACAGCTGAGAAAGAAAGGGGAGACAGATGAAACAGAGTCAAATTGTATTGTATTGTATTGTAATCGTATTTATATAGCGCTTACTACCCCTGACGAGGCGTCAAAGCACTTTTCGATGAGTAGCACACTACTCTGGAACCCAACAACAATTAGTGATCGATTAGTATCGGGAAATAATGAGTACAGTTTTAGTATTATTATGAGTTAATTTGAGCCGCGGATATGAGAGATTGTTAGTTAGATTGACTGGAGTAATGGAGGGGTGGAGGAGGAAAGAAATCGAGAAGTGTTAATTGGGAGTATATCCTTTATTTACTCAACCCAAAGGCTTGGGATGAGTAAAGGGGGGCAGAGGAGGGAAGAGTATGTGGAAGGGTTAGGGAGAGCATAGTAGCAGGGTGAGATAAATGCGGGAGAATTTAGTAGGGTTGTGTGGGAGGTCAGAGTAGTAGAGTGAGGTTTGATGAGTTAGATGTGGAAGCAGAGGGAAGAGCTTAGGCAGAGTTATTTAGGAGATGAAAGTAGTAGAAGGGATTTGGGATGAGTCAGAGTGAGAATGGAGGATAGTTTGATAGAGACATGACATATGATGATGAGAAGATAAGTGTGATAAGATGAGAGCAGGAATTCATAGATATCTAGTATAACAACCCACCCATGAGCCATGCAATGATCCAAGAACATGCCAAGCACAGAAACAACATATACACATACATACATATATATATATATATACACACACACACATGAATACACACACATATGCACATACAATACATAATTAGAACCATGGGTAAAAAATACTTAGTAAAACAGGTTTAAAGAGTGTGTGTGTATTTTATTGTTATGACATAGTAGCTATACATATTTTCTAAAGAAACTATAAATAAATAGAAATATACACATAATCTGAAAAAATATTTATCAACATAGGCATATGCAGTTCATAGTTGTTTGAATATGGTGGTTATGAAGGAAAGAGACAACTCTTGAGTAGTTTTCTGAAGACAAGAAAGTTATCTGTTATAGTTGGGGTTAATGAATTCCATAGTTTGGCTGCTTGGACGGAGAAGGATGTACCACCTATAGTCTTTTTCTTGTATGGTGGTGTTCTAAGGCGGGGTGCCAATCTTGAGCGGAGGGTTCTTTGTTGGATGTATTTGCTAATTTTCTTTCTGATAAAAAGCGGTCCTGTTCCATGTATAGCTTTGTGGGTGATACAAAGCAGCTTGAAAGTGCATCTTCTGGCAACGGTAACCAGTGTAGTGCTCTCAAGGCAGGGGAGATGTGGGCTTGCGGCTTTACATGTAATAGTAGCCTGGCTGCGGAATTCTGGATATGTTGTAGTTTTTTCATAACAGATAGAGATGATCCATGGTAGAGGCCATTGGCATAATCCAGTTTGGATAGTACTAGCGAGATAGTAGCTTGCGCCTTGTGTGGAAATCCGAGGTGGGGTAAGATGCGTCGTAAAGTCTTCAAGGTGATGAAACTTGTTCGTGCTAATTTGTCTACTTGGGCATTCATAGTTAACTTGGAATCCATGGTGATTCCTAGGTTTTTAACTTCCTTGGATAATTGAGGAGGTGGTCTGAGATCGTCAGGCCAGACGCAGAGAGGGTCATAATTTTTCCAGTCACCACAAATGAGTATTTCTGTATGATATAGAAAAGAGAGAGAAAGAAGACAACTTGTAGAAACAGGAGATGAGAGAAAATTTAGGCAAAGAGGAAGGGAGAGCCAGGGAGAGAGATGATACTAGAAAAGAAGCAAGGGAGAAGACAAGGACAGAACAGGACAAGAGAAGGCAGCGCAGTTCAGAGAAATACGCAACACAGAACTTTAGCAAGAGAGAGAGATATGAAATGAGAGAAGGGAAGAAATAAAAAGAGAAAGGTGGGCAAGGAAAGACGTTGTTTTTTCTAATAATTATTCAGACTATGGCACAGTATGATGGCTGTATGCCTTTCTAACATGATGATGGACAGGGGAGGGCTAATGATGAATGCCTGAACATTTAACCGTTCTGCAGGGGCATTTGAGGATGTAATTGCATTTGACCAACTTTGGAGTATGATGGTCGTAATTGGACAGGTCACATCTATGCCTCTATCTTATTGTGATATCATCTTGCCTAAAATATATGTGTTATCTAAAATACCACTGCATTTATTTCGTGGTTGTTAATTTCCCAATGTAATCACTTCCTAGGATGGCATCAGGTCAAAGTCAAATGATGTCCCTTCTTGTGAGGTCACTGGGGTCAAATGTTGCGTGATGCCACTTCGGCTACACCAGCCATCTTGGGGAATCAAAGCCCATGTTTTGGTACTTGTATTTAGGTCTGTAGGACGCTTGCAGTTGTGCTACCTCCTATGTGTGAAAATGAAGTTTGCGCTGACAGTCAGTGTTGCCCCAGTTTTGTCTGAAAAGAAAATTTACACCGACAGTGACTGCAACGTAGTTATTTTCTAAGCTTATAAAAGCATGTGCAGTTCCAAACTCGAGAAAATGCGCCCCGGAAATGCAGAGCCGGACCCGATAGGGGCCTGTGATAAAACGCATCCCGAAGGGCAGGGCCCGGCGAAGCGGGAAGAAAAGCCCAGGAACAGGCACTACTGGGATTGGGCAGGATCTTTTAAAATTGCCCAACTGCAGCGCCACTGCAAGTGCGCTGACCTGCTGATAGACACCAACTCCGGGAGTATCAGGGTCATCAGGACAAACATACATTGACACTCATTTCTAGTGCAAAAGGTCATTTATTTAGGACAGGATTTAACATAAACATCAATAACTTTGAACTGTATGAAATCCCTCTCGCCCAACTTTTAACTTAAAAGCTTCCTTATGCCCTTCCTTCTCTTCTAATAGCTCTCTTCAAATCCCCTCCCATAGACACTCCCCTATTCCTTTCATGCCCTCCTTGTTTGTAAACAATCCACCCTCCCATTCTAATCCTTCACCTCATTTTTCCCCTTGGAAGGGGGGAACAAGCCCGCATCTGGCTCTCCCCCCTCCCCCATTTCCTGCCAACCCTTGTGCACCGCACCTGTCCTAACTGACGTCACAACCTAACCCTACCTACTTAATCACGCCTTACCCTTAACAACCCTCTCCTTGCTGCCTACCTTCTGTGCAGGGCGGGTGGGTGGTCAAAACCTTCCTCCCTCTGTGGTCGGCCTGGAAAGAGGCCGACCCCACCCCTCCACCCCCTTTTAAACTATCCCTAAAGCCCACCCCTACTTACCTGTCCACCAAACCTGGCGCACCCGCGCCACTTCCTGCTGTCCCGAAAAGACCTGCGGAGAGACTAGAGCGAGTCTCTCTCTCCGCGGGCCCCCCCATCGGGACAAACATACATTGACACTCATTTCTAGTGCAAAAGGTCATTTATTTAGGACAGGATTTAACATAAACATCAACAACTTTGAACTGTATGAAATCCCTCTCGCCCAACTTTTAACTTAAAAGCTTCCTTATGCCCTTCCTTCTCTTCTAATAGCTCTCTTCAAATCCCCTCCCCTAGACACTCCCCTATTCCTTTCATGCCCTCCTTGTTTGTAAACAATCCACCCCCCCATTCTGACCCTTCACCTCATTTTTCCCCTTGGAAGGGGGGAACAAGCCCGCATCTGGCTATCCCCCCTCCCCCATTTCCTGCCACCCAGGAAAACCCATGTGGCGTTTTGCTGCCCCACCCGGCAAACCCCCGATTGCCGGACTGATTCCTTCTCATTCCCTAATCCACAGATTCTCCCCCCATAAATTCCCTAACATCAGCCTCAAACCCATCAAATAATACGCATTTCCCAATTGCGATAAATGTACTCCATCATCTCTGAACAATGTCCCCTCTTGTTCCTTAATATCCTCGTGCCTCAGCACCTTAATCCCTTGGGCCCAGCAAAATACCCTCATTGCCCTATTCAACTTTTTCTGAGCCCGTTCAATGGCTCCGTGATTGATTGCCCCTCTCCATACCCGCCTGGGTATAAACTCTGTCCATACCAGACATGTCCTGCACAGTTTCAGCTTCAATAGCTCCAAATCTTTCTGCATAAATTGTCTCAATGTGAGCCCTGATTGCCTCACCAAATCATTTTCTCCCAAGTGTATCAGCAACAAATCCGGGCATCCCCACTGCGGCAAATTCCCTGTGATAAATGGGAGTAAACTCCCCCACCTCCTTCCGCTCTTTCCCCACCAACGCACTTCGTGGTGTCTGCTGGGCAGTCCCATTGATCTGCCGTAGATCTGTTTTTCAGCGAATTTTGCCGCCCAATGTACGAATGAATGGCCAACCAGCCAAGTCACTGTCTTATCGTTCCTCGGTCCGGCCACGCACCCTGTAAAGAAAAAACACTATAACAACTGTGATACACTTCTAACCCCCCCCCCCAACCTGGGTTTCGTTAGGGCCTAACATAGCGCTCGCAGCATCTTGATTTCCATCTACCTATTGCTTTAATCTTAGCCCAATCCCAACCTAAATGAGCTGCTGCTGTTGCTGCCCCGATCCTAAAGGAATGCGTTCCAAAATCCCCTGCTTGCCGACCAGTCCGGCCCAAAGCCATCCTCAAAACCTGCAGCAACTGATAGCTAGAGAGTTTCTTGCCTGAAGCATGCACAAACACCCCTGCTTCCCCCACCTGTCCCCACTTCTGTTTGAAAACCATCCACTCTTTCACTGGGCATGCTAGCTCGTCACCTCCTTTCTCCAACCATACCCATTTCCCTTTTCCTAACTGGTCCGTCTTGGACTTCCTGAGCCATATGCCCAATCTCCCTTGATGCATGCAGATCTCCCTCTCCTTCACACCGCACTCCTTGCCTATGCCCAACAATTCAGATACCCTAAATGCCCCGAAAAACATCCAGACCATGCACAACCTGAAGAGTCCTACTTCGTGTTCATCCGTGCAACATACTGGCAAAACATGCAAAAGTTCTTTCAGTATCCCAAAGGTAATGGGCTCTCTTGCCTTATTTCCCTCCCCGGCCCTTACCCTGCCCCATCCTTTCAACATTTTTCCCAATAAATCATTCCGCGCCGGATCCATACCAAAGAAAAGCTTCCCATAAAATGAGACACCTGCTAATTTCCCACCTATAATGGCCGGGGATAGCCCTTCCTTGATCAAATACAGCACGAAGCGTAAGGCCAGTGCTTCCAAACGCTCAGACCCCTGAGCCCAAAAATTGCCCTTAAACTCTTCAAAAGATTGAAAATCCAACCATGCCAGCCTGTAACTTCGCCGCGTAGAGACAGCTAAAGACATCTCCACCAGCCCCGAGATCATCATGCCCCCCACTCCCAAATGTCTGCCGGGACCGTAGTCTTGGACTGCTCCGCTCCTGGTGCCAGGTCGCGAAAACGCCGCCACTGTGAACGAGATAGGGAGTCTGCAATCTCGTTGTATACCCCTGGTATGTGTGCAGCTTTAAAGGTAACATTGAGAGATAAACATTGCAGCATAAATTGACGTAACAAACGCAAAACTCTTAGATCTCTGGCTCTCTGTCTGTTTACCAATTCCACTACTGTCATATTGTCCACCTGGAAAACCACAGTCCTGTTGGCCAGTTCCCATCCCCAGACTGCCAGTGCCACCAACAAAGGAAAAAACTCCAGGAACGCAATACTCCTCCCTTGTTGCAACCACTGCCGGGGCCATGTCTCCGTGCACCACCTCCCGTCCCAGCAAATGCCAAAACCAGACGCGCCTGCTGCATCTGAAAATATTTGAACTTGCCATACTGTGTCCGCATCTCCAAAAGACATTGGTACCCCATTAAACTTCTTCAGGAACACCTCCCATACCTTGATGTCCTCCCTCAGGGCCACGGAAACTCTTATCCTATGGTGAGGTAACACCGCCCCTGACATGGACAGTCCGAGTCTTCTACAAAAAGTACGTCCTCTCCTCACTACTCTACACACAAAATTGAGATAGCCTAGTAGTTTTTGTGCAGTCCGTAACTCCATTTTGTGCAGAGTTCGCACAGCTGCTAGGCATTCTAGGATTTCCTTCACTTTTGATGCTGGCAGTCTTGCCACCATTAGCTCCGCATCTAGCTCTATGCCCAAAAAGGTCATGATTGACAGCGGGCCCTCTGTCTTTTCCGGTGCCAATGGCACTCCTGTCTGTTGCATTAGTCTCTGAAAGGCTGCCAAGGCTAGCCCACATGCCCCAGATGCCGCTTCCCCTACAAACAGAAAATCATCCAGATAGTGTATCACCGCTTTGTGGCCTCTTGTTTTCACAAAAACCCACTGCAGAAATGTACTGAAAGTTTTGAATAGCGCGCATGATATCGCGCAACCCATAGGTAGAACCCTGTCCACATATATGGCTCCGTCTAACTGCATGCCTAGAAGGTCAAAATCTGCTGGATGAATTGGTAGCAGACGAAAGGCAGACTGTATATCACATTTCATCATCTCCGCTTTTAACCCGCACCTCAATACCAATTTCACTGCATCATCCACTGACGCGTAAATTACCTTGGTATCTTCTTGCGCGATAAAATCATTTACCGACGCCCCCTCAGGCCATGAGAGATGATGTATAAGCCGGAATTCGCCTGGCGCTTTTTTGGGTACTAGCCCTAATGGGGATATCATCAAATGATCCGTTGGCCAGTCGAAAAATGGACCTGCTATCCTCCCAAGTGCTACCTCCTTGTCTATTTTGTTGCGTATTACTTGCGGCTGTTCTTTTGCAGACCGTAAATTGTCTGCCCATCGCCTCTGCCGAGGACCTTGATAACCTACCCTAAAACCTTCTCGAAAACCCCATTCCAATTGTCTGGCCCTATTCTTGTCCGGGTACCTGTGCAGCCATTGCAACAAAACTTCTAATCTAACTGGCATAGGCCCCTTTTGGCGCAGTAGCACCTTGTGAGCCTCTTCCTCTTGTCGCCCTCCATTGCTCTGCTGGGCTGTTGAGGGAGAAACATTGTATGACTGGATGACGACCCCCGCACTTGGAGCAGTCATGTTTGAACCTGCACTGAGCCCTTGAACAGAACCCCTTGTTGAAATTCCAACAAGCCCCTGTGTTACCCGCCTGCGTTTTTGTAGTATTTCCCGCCCCTCCCAAGGCGGGTCGCGCCTGAAAGGGCTTATATGTTACCGGCAATCCGCTCGCCGTATGGGTGGATGCCGCTGCCTGTGCTGATGCCATCCATTGCATCCATAGTTCCGGATCTACGTTCCCCCATGGTTTCTTGGGGTTGGTGCTCACCCGGGCCCTAAACTCCTCGTCATAACTTAGCCATCCAAACTCCCCAAAATGCATCTGAGCCTTTCTAATGATATCCATGTACTTGAAAAGCGCCATGGCCCGGTCTGGGTATTTTTCACAGTGTATGCTAGCGAAAATCAAAAATGCAGACGTCCAATTGTCCATGGTAATGGGAACCCTAGGCCTGCGTGCTAACTCCCACTCCTCTTCCTTTGAGCCTTCCTTGGCCTGTATGTCCCTATGTAATAGTTTGAAAACATCCACATATTCGTGTTTCCATATCCTCGCCTTAGTTTTCTCTGCAACATGTGACCCTAAAGGCATGGCCAAACCCATGTACGGAAGGTGCTTCTTGTGAGCTCCCCCTTCTTTATCCTCCGCGTTCTTGCCCTCCACTGTGGGCGGGCTGACCGCCGTTGTGGTACTGGTGGATGCCGTCTCTTTGTCCTTGTTCATGTCGCCCTTCTGTGCTACGACCTCCCCCGGGTTATCTAATACTGACCCATCTCCCACACTTATTGATTTGCTCGTGCGCGTCACCTTGCTAGTTACTTCTCCGTCACCCCAGACTGACCACCATCTCCCCTTACCTCCAATTGGTTCATCCACATAACGCGGTGTTCGCCTTGTCATTCCGCCGCGTGGCCTTGTTAGCGTTACACTTGACGGCCCTTCGGCCATGACGTCATCCTGAAAAAGAAAAGCAGAGGCAGGGGTTGCGCCGCACTTGCGCCCCCGCCCTCCCCCTTTCTTAACCCCGCTCACTTCCTCATCACGCAATTCTCCATCTTCCCAATCTCCCTCATCTTCGTCATAGTCCAATTCCAACTCATCTTCCTCTTCCCCACCTCCTTTGTTTTCCATATACCCTTGAGATTTGGTTGCCGGTGGTTCTGTTGTACTTTGCCCCACATGGCGTCCGCCAGCCTGCTTATGTCCCCGTTCCCGCGGTGTAGAGAAGGCCGCCGTAGACCCCTCTATTGCTTCATTCCAACGTGCTTGGGCCGTGTTGCGCCCCGTTGGTGCCCCCTTTTTCTTGCCAACCTCTGACGTTGACATTGTGCTGCCTTTCCCCACATGGCCATTTGAACCACTGGGGCTTCCCAAGCCAACCTGCCCTTCGGCCGCACCAGCCTCCTGAACCCTACCTTCTCCTGCCTACGGTATCCATACGCAGCTACCTGCTCTGGCCCCTGCTGTCTGTACCCCCTTCATGTCCGTGACTTCTCTGACCTTTTTGTTATCCTCGTGCCGCCTCCCCATCTCCTCCCTGTCCTTGCATAATTGTGCCCACCTGGCCTCCGTTTCCGCCACGGCCCTGCGCTGCTCGCGAATTCTGGCTTCCAGGTCCCATGTTTCTGTCTGGCCCCATGTTGCCTGGGTGGCGGGTCCGGGCAACCCCCCGACAAGGCCTCATCTCTGGCTTGATGCTTAGGTAACTTTGCCTGACGTGGAGCAGGTTTGGCCCGGCCTGCCCCTCCTCTGGGTCTCCCCATGTATTTTCCTCTTTTTTTGGCTGGTGGCCCGTGACCCATGGGTAAGGTATTCCAGCTCCTGGGGCATGACAAATCCAATGGGGTCTGTATCCCACTGGGCCCCGGCACTGGCTGCTCGGTCCCGTCCCCTTGTTGCCCAAGGGCTAGCCCTGTCATGCCATCCCCCACTCTGCCTGCGGACCCCCCGCTTGGCGGGCCTGCGCAGCCCGTTCCTGTGTCACCTGTGCCCGGGTCCTGTGTGCCCTGCGTCTCCCCTCCAAACATTAGTGGGTAAATGTGTTAGGAGTCTCTGGCCGTACCTCTGTGGCCTGTTCTTGCCTCACTGGGACTTCATCTTTGTCCCCCTCCGAATCCTGCGAGTCGCATGCTGCGATTGCCGCCGCTACGCCGCTTGATGCGGCCCTCGTAGGACGTGTCATGCCCACCCAGGTCTGATCTAATACCCCTGGCCAAAGCAAGTCCGCCCGTCCGGCCTCGCCCAGTACCCGGAGCGCTGCCCTGACAGCCTCCGCATCATGAATGTTAGCCATGTCCCCCAACTGCCCCGCCCTATACAGCTCCTTATTTGAAAACCTTGCAAAATCATTTTTTATTTTTTTTTATTTTTATATATCTATCTATGTATATTAACGTGGGCCCCTGTTGCTGTGGGCCTTAAAACCTTACTTTGTGGCCCCCCCACCCCTGTTTTCCCCTGTGTCTAGCTCCCTTCCTTGGTGTCCTCCTGATTCCCAAAAACATAAGCAGGTGCTGCAGGCTGTATGCGTGGGGCCTATCTTGGTTGTACCCTGCCCTCGAGTTCTGCAGTGTGTGGCTCGCCGGCAATCGTGTATCTGTGGTTGAGGGGGGGGGCCTAAAATCCCCTGCGATGGTTGCCGCCTCGCGGCTATCTGCCAAAACGGCTCCAGCGTGTCGCGCCGGGAACCGCGGCACTTCCAACAGGCATCCGAGTGCCTGTGCGATCCTCTTCCGCGCCCCGGGCCGGGTGAAAACCTCCGTGTCCCCGGAGCCTGCGGGGGGTGTGGCCGGGTCCGCGTATGCGTGCAAGCTTATCGACGGGGCCGCCGCCCACTCTTTCACCTGCCCGGCCAGTGCGCGCCCGGCCTGCAAAGCGCCCGCCTCCCCCGCCCGAACTAAACTCAGCCGGTCAAAATTTACTAACCGGGCACCGCCTGCGCGCTGGCTCGAACCTGTGCTGGCCTGATCCCACGCTGGGTCCCTGGCCTCGTTGGTCCCTTAGCCTACCGAAAACCTTCCTCCCTCTATGGTCGGCCTGGAAAAGAGGCTGACCCCACCCCTTCACCCCCTTTTAAACTATCCCTAAAGCCCACCCCTACTTACCTGTCCACCAATCCTGGCGCACCCGCGCCACTTCCTGCTATCCCGAAAAGACCCGCGCAGAGACTAGAGCGAGTCTCTCTCTCCGCGGGCCCCCCCATTGCGCCAGCAGAGGACCACTGGCCTACAGTGACACAGCTCTGCATGACCCACAGAACACCGTGGGCCTTTAAAAGGGTGCGGCACGACACAAAGCCTAATGCAGCATGGGTGTAGTGGCACAGGATCACTGGAGTGACGTGGCTCTGCCCATCCCCAGCGTTGCAAGAAGAGCAGCCCTGGTGGTGGAACCTTCCCGCCTTCCCCAAGCGCTGTTGAGTCCTGAGGAGGGAGGGCTTGCAGTGTTGCAGTGGCCCCCTGTAAGGCGGTCAGGCGTCAGGAGAAGAGGTGTGCAGTTTGGGTCGGGACAGCAGCCCTTCTCGCAGTGCTGCGGAGACAAGTCCCAAGGAGGGAGGGACCTTGCAGCTTCCTCTGATGCGGTTGAAGCTGCCCTTGAAGAATCGGCGGGAAAGCTTTCTTGTCTAACTGAAATCACTCATGGTCTAATGATTAAAGCACTGGCCCCACAAGCGGGGGAGTTGAGGGTTCTACTCCAGCTGAGCCTATGGTTATTTCCCCATCTCGGAAGCAGGTGGGTCGGCACAGCAAACAGGGCCTATAGGAACTGGGGGCCTACGAAAGGAGGACTGCATGCGAATCGGCACATCTCGAGCAGAAGGGGGAGCTGACATTTGATCTAAAATAAGGAGTTAAAAAAAAGAGTTCAACAAAAGCCAAAGATACTTTATAGACGTAATTTGCTGGGCAGTGAAGGGTGTCACTGGTGCAAGAAGGCAAAGTAGGGCAGGATGGGGGCCAAGCACCGGGAGAGGGCATGAAAGTAAGCGCCCACACATTTCCGGGACTCTGAAGAGGTGCAAGCTTGCGACCAGCAAAAACCAGGGCACAAACAACTTCATCCCCAGAACCCGATGAGGACCTACACAGGATGTTAGAAACAGCAAGGCGGCTATTGGCCAGGCAAGGAAAAGAGTGAGTGAATGCCCAGGTCATAGCCTATTGGAGCAGGAGGGCCAACACAAAGGGAAAAGAATGACGAAACCTAGGTAACCCACAAACGAGTCCATACAGGAGAGTGGAGGCTCCACCCCTGGCCCAAGGTACAAGGGGCATGTAGCCAGAAAGGAGGCACGATGTCGAGGATGGTGCCACCGGGCCGAAGTGGAGGGTGCCACAAGGCGTCACAAGGGGACAAAGCCAGGACAAACCAAATAAGGGACAGGCATGGTACAGTGCTAGCAGCTTGGAACAGTAGTGACAAAGAAGGGGGGCTACAGCGATGAAGAAGGGCTGGTTGC
The DNA here is from genome assembly GCF_031143425.1 of Pleurodeles waltl. Classification (NCBI taxonomy): domain Eukaryota; kingdom Metazoa; phylum Chordata; class Amphibia; order Caudata; family Salamandridae; genus Pleurodeles; species Pleurodeles waltl. Next base: position 692,561,110 of record NC_090440.1, on the reverse strand, counting down.
TGATTCACCTGCCTTGCCTGAGGCCCGTACAACAGCTGGCGCAGAGCACGACAGCATGCTATAGAAGGACAAAAATGGTGAACAAAGCATGTAGCGAGAAGGGCAAGGGAGCCAGCAGGGCTATGAGAAACTTTCGGACACAAGAAGGGGTGGTTAACACAATTCAACAAGGTATACACCCACAGGGGGATGGGCAAAACCACACAACGAGTAGCCAAGCAAACTCATGGCAAGAGGGATGGGCCCCCAGGGTGATGCAGGCTTATCAGGTGAATTCTCCATGGTGGGCATGGCCAGGGGTTGAGAGCATTGACAACATGGGTTTCCCACCCATTTGCTGGCCTGGGATGCCCCCATGACCCAGCCAGACAGGGGAAGTGGCAGGGCCCAACACCATAGCGCACACACATCTGCCAAAGGAAGGGGAGTGCAGAGAGCAAGGGCCCATGAGTAAAGGTGGCAGCAAGGACCCACCACAAGATAACTCATCAAGTGGCAGGGGGCAAGTAACAAGAAGGGTGAAGGGGGGCCCGCCAAAGGAAAAGAGGACGAGCCCGCAAAGTCAGAGTCAACAGAACAAGAAAAGCCAGCCAGCGAACACATTAGGCCATCCACAGGTGACCCATCTGTAATGGCAAAAGGGACAGGGCTAGCAAGCCTCAGTCCTTTAACAGTAAGGGAGAGGATAAGGGGTAAGGAGTTCATAGACATTTTCTTACTCTTAGAAGTACACAAGGCAGGCCTCGACGTCACAACAGGATGAAAAAGATGAAAACAAGAGGGGTAGATGCATGCCAAGGGTGGAGAGAAGAATTGGGAACTGTCTATGGGCATTTAGAACATTAGCGTTTGTATTTGTGGAAATCTTCCCCAGCAGCGTGGCAGCCCTGTTTTTACACGAGCAGTGGGTGCATGCAGCACAACAAAAATACCAAGGGGATGCCTGACTGCGTTACGATGAGGGGTTTAAGGAAAAGATGCAGGCCTGGCCGGTTATAAAATGGGACCAGCAGGATGTTGAGGGGTTTACAACAACATGGTTGCGACCAGGGAAGGAGTGATCAATCTGGATCCAAATTTTCGCCTCTCCGGGGGAAGGGCAAAATATGATTTCTCATGGGGGTCGAAGGCCAAGAATCCAACAGAGAGTAAACACCACAGGTACTGGCCAGCAACATGCTGGAGATACGACAAGGACAAGTGTAAATGGGGCAGGCCTGCAAATTCAGGCACTGCTGCAGCAGTTGCGGAGGGGCCCACCTTGCAGTGGATTGCATAAAGCAGAAAGGGTCAGGGGACCACAGGTACAAAAGAAATGACCTCCCTCCAGAGGTAGAGGGGACAGAGGATGGACAGGACCACAGACCAAAGTGACAGAACTCAAGCAATGTCTGCAGGCATTGGGCAGCGAAATGAAGACCACCCTGGGTGAACTGCAACAGCAGATAGGGAAACTCAATGTTGCCAGCAGGGTAATCCCTGTAGTCCGGCCATTTGTCAGGAGGCTAACATGGCTGATGAAAGGTTTGGTTAAAAAGCATCACAGAGTGAGGTTAAACACAGAGGTGAAACAGGATTTGGAGCAATGGGTAGGGTTTCTTGCCAACTTTAATGGGGCCTTGATGTGGAGGGACCCATGGGTATCTTCTCGTCAACTGGGGTTTTCACAGACGCAGCATGGGGCAAGGGCTTTGGGGTGAATACTAGTCACCACATGGGCCACGGCAAAAGGGTAACACGCAACATCATGCTCCTGGAACTCTTCCCGATCATAGTCGCCTTCAGTGTTGGGAACCCAACTAGTGAATAAGCAAATCACACTTTGGTCATACAATAATTCAGTTGTGCAGGTGATCGACCTGGGTACAGGGAAATACGCAGCAGTGATATACCTGTAGAGGCATCCAGTGGGCTGCCAGCTAAAGGGAAACATTGCAGTCAGGGCTAGGCACATCTCAGGCAGTGAGAATACTAAGGCTGGTGCTCTGTCCTGTTTTCAATGGCAGAGATTCAAGGAGATATTCCCACAAGCGGAGCCAGAAGGGATGCCGATACCAAGCCACCTATGGAGTTTGGTGGAGCAGACCTGATTTGGTTACTGGACAATGCCCTCACCCCAAAGACAAGAACTAGACACCATGAGGGCTGGGACACATTCTAGAAGGAACAGGGGTGGGCATGCAGATCAAGGTTACAGACCAGGATGTCTAAAGGTTCATAGCATGGGCGTACTCTGTGGGCAAGACGAAGACCTGGGCCCAAATCCGCTTCAGTGCAGTAGCCTACTACACTAAGCTGACCGTGGGGCGGACCTTACCAATTCGGTCCTATGCAGAGCAGTCATGAAGGGCTGGGCAAGATTGCACCCCAAGCGAAGGGGTAAAAGACGGCCCATTGATTTCTACATACTTAGACGTGTGCTGGAAGGTGTGCAGAGAAAGGCAAGAGGTGACACTGTTTACAGCAGCGCTCATCTTAGCATTCTTTGGGGCCTTTAGGGTGAGCAACCTAGTGGCCCCATCCAGGAGACACACTGACACACATGCATCCGGGGGGAGGATATCACCCTGGGCAAAGGATAGATGGTAATTCTTTTCTGGAGGTCAAAGACCAATCAGAAAGGAAAGGGAAAGGTAATTCGGCAGAATTGTACGGATGCAGGGACATCTGCCCAGTCTTCCAGCTGTGCACATACATTGAGCAAGGATTCACAAAGGGGCTGCCCCTGTTCAGGCATGAGGATGGCTTATTTTTAAGCTGCTTCTGATTCATTGCCATCCTGAGGCTGGCCTTGGAGAAGACTGGCCTTCCTCCCAAACTGTTTGGGTCCCAGGCGTTCCATATAGGGACGACATCTACTGCAGCAGCATGTGGGTTTAGCGAAAGGTGCATTAAGCACATAGGGCATTGGGAGTCGGGAGTCGGGAGCATTCAAGAGCTTCATAAGATCTATGAGCTCCTAAGTGCCATTTCTTTCTACGCCAGGCCCAAATGGAAGATGATGCATGGTTTGGATCCTAGGCCACTCTTACATATCCAGAGCAAAGCAGTGGGTGGAAGCCAGGAGGGGCTACCAGGGTCTATGGCTGCGCAACACGGAAGTGGTATGGCTGGGCCGCTTAGGCATGAGATGGGACCAACTGCTCCCAATGCTGCAAGGTGCGCTGACTAAAAAACACAGACCAGACGGAGTAGTCATACACCTCGGAGCGAATGATATGGCCTGCCTAGGCAGGAAAGATCTCCTAGTAGCCATGCCCTCGGGAGTCACGGCAGAGGCAAGACTCTTATGCCCAGCAGACATACTATGATCTGAGATCATTGCCAGAGTAGAATGGAGAGGGGCTAGGGATCACGGGTGGTGGAGTGATCTAGGAGAAAACGGAATACTTCAATGTCCAAGCTTTGCAGGGCAAATGGGTGGGGATTCGTACAGCACAGGCTCTCTAACATGAGGACACTGGGGTATCATGTGGCAGATAGAGTACACCTGACAGGGGTGGGCATGGACATGTTTCTTCTTAACATAGCAGGCGAGTTGGATTTGCTCATTTCCTCTTAGGTCTCAGGAAAGAGGGAGCTGCATGCGGTTGGGGAACAACGAGGAGCTTGGCAGGAGAGACACTCAGTCAGCCCATAAAAAGCACAAATCAAGAGCAACAGTCACTCTGTCAGTGCCCTTGGGATGCATAATGGCAGGGGCACAAGGAGAGTATAAGGACTGGCAAAAGGGGCAGCGGCAGGTGGGCACAACACTTGCAGCCTATGTGAAGCCGGTTGCCCAAAAGGAACTGACAGCAAGGGAAACCTAGCCGCCGGCATACACTGAAACCCCCAGCAGGCATGGGTGTAGGAAGTGTGGGGGACGCAGGGGATTTATCCCCCCCAGATTTTGGACTGGGGAACAGGTGGGACAAGGTTGGGGGGATGAGAGGGACAAAAGAAAGTCAACCTCCAGGGCCTCCTCAGCCATACACCGACTGCCGCCTCTAACTCGAGCTTCACGCTGACAAAGAGGAGGATGAAAGTGCCGCCCTCCCAGATATCTTCAGCGTTTCAGTGGCGCTATAACTAGCGGCGGGGCAGGTGTTGCTGAACCCCCAGGTTGCTTGCAAAAGTTTAGCAGGACAATGGGTTGGACAGTAAGGTTGCTGTTTCTTTTTGCATTTGAAAGAAGGTGAAATGTTGAATACTATTAAGCACTGAACAGCTGTTTGTCACAATTTACATTTAAGTCTCCTGTAGATCTATGTTTACATTTGTATTCCAGGGAAGCACTAATTTCCAAAGAACTGGCGCATGAAATTCGTAATAAAGAAGCATATCTCAATTCAAGGAACCAATGTATTTTTTATTTTGTTAAGCCTCTTTTCATTATTGTTTTCAGTTGACATCTCACTTTATATACCACTTGTGAACAATGCGGTTCCATATATATATATGTTTAGGTGTCTTTGTGGGTATGAAGTATGTTTTCAGAAGGCTATGGCATGTTGTATAAACACAATCACTTAACAGAACGAGTCAGTCAATTAATATTTTTCACTTGATGGGTTGATTATGGTTTTACAACGTTGTGCCCAGGTACTGCAGACTCACCATGCGTTGACTTAACGTACTAGAGCAGAAAACCACACCCAATCACATGTGAACATCATACATACTGAGGTACAAGGAGCATTCCCTATGATGTCTGCCTTGGAGCCTCCAAACATCCACCAATTCCCAACTCGCTATCCAACTAGTAAAGAGCTTGGCCGTTTTAATGTACTGAGCAACTGCCAAAGATGGCACAGAGGGACCTATGTGTGCATCCCTGACACAGTTAAAATCCCCTCCAATGAGCATAGAGGACCAAGTCAGCAATGCAAAGAATGGCACCCGCTTCTGATTAGGCACATAAATACTAACCAATAACAACTCCTGCTCATCTAACTTACCTGTCACCAGCACGTCTTCCCTCTTTGCTCACAGTATGGGTAGGCAGGGAACAGGACCCTAAACGATGAGTACCCTGTCATGAATATCTGGCCACTACATCTCCGTTCTAGTCTACAGACCACAGTCTTACTAAGATGGGTCCTTGGAGGAATGCGATATGCGTACCACTTCTCTTCAAGTATGCAATGATCTTATGCCTTTTAGTTGCAGAGCCCAGCCTTTTTACATTCCATGTAATAAGAGAGACCTTAATCTTCAGTGACGCGATATTGAGTGTTCAAATGGGGATCTATCCTGCCACCCAGTCAAGTAAAATGCCGTCAGGTAGCCTAGTTGCTTCTTTGTCTGACCATGCAAGTGTACGTCCCTCCACAGAGCACTACCACTTGATAAAATCATGACTGAATTCTGAAAACGTAACATTAAGAGACAATAAAACCTTTTATGGGTAAAACATCACCACTAAGCAGGCTTTGTTGCTCCCAAGGTAATGGTATTTGAAAGTAGGATGTGTAGCAATTTGATGCTAACATGTCCTACTGTACAGTGACTAGCACCCAAAAGCTATTTTCACTGTAGCAGGCCTAGCTGTCCTCTACAGAAAACCAGAGTGCAGATTAAAATCCTAAACCTGTATCCCAGGAATAGGACCAGCTATAAAAGTAATTAAACAACTATTGTTAATAATTATTAAAAATTCAATAATATGGGGAAAGCAGATTGTCCTTTGAGACATCTGTCTCTGGGTTGTACATATAATACTTGGGGTGCACTTCAAAGGGCAAAACAGAATGCCTGGGCAATTCTTGAGTGCAGCAGTCTGTTTTTTTAGAAAACCCTGTTTTTTTAACTACCAGACTTCTGTCTCTGGGCTTATTGGGGGTGCAGTGGTCATCAGACACTGGATTTTAGTTTTAGATATGAGAGGATGCTAGGATTACTAAAGTACACTCTAAACATACACACCAAGCTCTCGAAGCCCACGTTTAGTGTGGCCAAAGTATTTCACAATCTTCAAAAAGCCCAGAGTGTGCAGGGTTGGCCCAAGGAACTTATACCACATTGGTTCAGGTGTGCCCAGGAGTCCTTTCCACCTGCTAGCCTTGTGTCGAGCATAAATGTGGCACATCCAGTGACTTGCTTCAGAACACTCCCAGACCTGAGGAAGAACAGTAGAGGACTGTACCTATTATCCGTGACCTGAGAAGAGATAAAAAAGGATAGGACATGCTGCCTTTTGTACACAGGACAAAGATGTGAACGAAAGGGTCATATGGCTAATCCCCTGTTCATGTGACATAGACACAAGAAGCTACAAGAAGCTTTTCCAACAACTGACCAGTGGCACCTGGACCTGGAATGGAACCTGCTGTTGGTGTCCGTTTAACACTCTGTGAGACTCTTAAATGCCTCTCTCAGAGGTTCTGGGGGGGGAGGGGTAGGGCAGGTGGGGGACTTTATAAGTGTACTCTTAGACAGAAAGAGCTAAAGTCAGAAGGTGCAATCTATGACCAGGACAAATGTGGTTGGTGTATCTGACATGTGCTTCATCGTAGTCAGCTTCAAGTTTCCCTTAGATCCATGTCAATCAAAAACATTGACTCATTAGTGCTTTGAAATTTCTGGAGCTATTTCTACATAAAACCCACATCTCTGGTTCCCTTTAATGGATTTTTGTAATTTTTGTGTTATTTTGGTTAATCGTTTCTACTCTATTTTTCTAATTCAGTTTGGGATTTTTATTATTTTACATTTCGATTTTATTGCTGTTTACTGCATAAATACTTTACACATTGTCCGAAGTTAAGCCTGTTTGCTATGTGCCACAAGTACCAGGGGGTTGAGCTCAGGCTAATTTAGTGACTTTTAGGGTTCACCTTGACAAGGATTGTGATTATTACTTGAGGTGTGTAGTCAGCAGTAGGTAGGGTCAGGATGTGGTGAATGGCCAGAGCTGCTGTCTGTTAAGCTGAGGACCTGGGTTCCAGTCTTGGCATCATTCAACATCCTGTAATTCTGGGCAAATAACTTAATCTACCTGTTTCTACAAAAAATGAATGTGTCCTTGTGTAATATATCTGGTGCTCATGTAATGCACTCCCATAACTTCATGTTGAGTTTGTGCTGTATAAAACTGCAAAAATAAACTAATAACCCATTACCTTGCAATGCTTTTATTAAAAATTGAAAAGTTGTGATTAGATGAGAAACTTTCTAGTTCTTTGGCTGAAACTTACACACAGGACAATATCTAGTGGCTGAGTGTGCGATCTTCTAAGGCAAGGGAATTGTCACCTGGCGGCTCTGGTCGAGGGTCTTTAAAAGCACTGTTTCTAAGCACTTTCATTCTTTTCAATTAAGGGAATAAAGGTGTAAGGAGACTGCAGCGAAAAAGCTTGGTTTCTGATTAGTCTATTTTCATTATGAGGTTTAGCAAGGTCACTAAGAACATTTTGCTTATTCTTAATTTTTTCCCATAGAAGCCTTGTTTGCTTTGTGCATGAAGATGCAAGGTTCATTTTCACTTATTTTCTTTTTACTTTTCATAATATAAAACAATTAAATCATGCTTGAAAACTATGATTACATGCCCCCTTTTATCATTATATTATACCTGTACCTGTATTGTACCTATTATCCGTGACCTGAGAAGAGATAAAAAAGGATAGGACATGCTGCCTTTTGTACACAGGACAAAGATGTGAACGAAAGGGTCATATGGCTAATCCCCTGTTCATGTGACATAGACACAAGAAGCTACAAGAAGCTTTTCCAACAACTGACCAGTGGCACCTGGACCTGGAATGGAACCTGCTGTTGGTGTCCGTTTAACACTCTGTGAGACTCTTAAATGCCTCTCTCAGAGGTTCTGGGGGGGGAGGGGTAGGGCAGGTGGGGGACTTTATAAGTGTACTCTTAGACAGAAAGAGCTAAAGTCAGAAGGTGCAATCTATGACCAGGACAAATGTGGTTGGTGTATCTGACATGTGCTTCATCGTAGTCAGCTTCAAGTTTCCCTTAGATCCATGTCAATCAAAAACATTGACTCATTAGTGCTTTGAAATTTCTGGAGCTATTTCTACATAAAACCCACATCTCTGGTTCCCTTTAATGGATTTTTGTAATTTTTGTGTTATTTTGGTTAATCGTTTCTACTCTATTTTTCTAATTCAGTTTGGGATTTTTATTATTTTACATTTCGATTTTATTGCTGTTTACTGCATAAATACTTTACACATTGTCCGAAGTTAAGCCTGTTTGCTATGTGCCACAAGTACCAGGGGGTTGAGCTCAGGCTAATTTAGTGACTTTTAGGGTTCACCTTGACAAGGATTGTGATTATTACTTGAGGTGTGTAGTCAGCAGTAGGTAGGGTCAGGATGTGGTGAATGGCCAGAGCTGCTGTCTGTGAAGCTGAGGACCTGGGTTCCAGTCTTGGCATCATTCAACATCCTGTAATTCTGGGCAAATAACTTAATCTACCTGTTTCTACAAAAAATGAATGTGTCCTTGTGTAATATATCTGGTGCTCATGTAATGCACTCCCGTAACTTCATGTTGAGTTTGTGCTGTATAAAACTGCAAAAATAAACTAATAACCCATTACCTTGCAATGCTTTTATTAAAAATGGAAAAGTTGTGATTAGATGAGAAACTTTCTAGTTCTTTGGCTGAAATTTACACACAGGACAATATCTAGTGGCTGAGTGTGCGATCTTCTAAGGCAAGGGAATTGTCACCTGGCGGCTCTGGTCGAGGGTCTTTAAAAGCACTGTTTCTAAGCACTTTCATTCTTTTCAATTAAGGGAATAAAGGTGTAAGGAGACTGCAGCGAAAAAGTTTGGTTTCTGATTAGTCTATTTTCATTATGAGGTTTAGCAAGGTCACTAAGAACATTTTGCTTATTCTTAATTTTTTCCCATAGAAGCCTTGTTTGCTTTGTGCATGAAGATGCAAGGTTCATTTTCACTTATTTTCTTTTTACTTTTCATAATATAAAACAATTAAATCATGCTTGCAAACTATGATTACATGCCCCCTTTTATCATTATTTAACTCTTCCACTTCAGAACTATGCAACTGTATACATTTGTCGGAGCCTGCAGCTCACAGACAACGGGTACTTTTCTATGGGGTCAATTGAGAGTCCACAGGACTGTCCCACCCAGAAATTAAGTGTCTCCTATTCCCCTGCCAGCAGGCCATGTCACATAAGAAGCTGTGCTGTTCAATGGATGAACAGCCGAACAGGAAGAAGGATGGGACTGATAAACAAATAGAACAGGAATGTCTAAACAACATGAAGCATATGTATGACCACTTGTGCCATTGTGTGATGAACCATGTAATGATATTGTGTGTAATAAACTGAGGCCATTATAACTGTAGCAAGGTCTCTGGTGTATGTTTACGCCTGGGAGTGAGCCGGTCTCTCGCTCGTCTGGGAGCGGTTTAGTCCCCATTGATGCAATGTTCAAAGGCCTGCCGTAAATACACTAATGACTCTCATCTACTCTCCATCTGGACATTTAGAGAGCAGCCAAGCAAATAACAGGGAACAATGACCCCGGAGCAAACCTCTCAGCGCGGGCCAAGTTTGACCATTTGATCCTGAGCTTCTATAGGATCAGCTTGTGTCTCACTGTCCTTCAGATCTTGGGAGATGTCACCCCTGGCACACAACACTGCAGATAATTGTATCATGGCACTGTTGTAGTGTTGGATGTTTTTACAATCACATTCTGTAATAAGGAGACCCAAGAGATGGTAGAACAACCAGACTACCTTAGCTGTTAGAACAAGCATTTACAATGCAACGGGTCTCACGTTTGCTCATGTTAGAGCTGATCGCGTTGTAAACTCCTAACCCGACTTTTCACCTATCGGGCAAAAGTGCATTTGTGTACACAACCCGAAAAAGTTAAATTAACTATGTAAAGGCTCGACTTCTGCCAAGCGAGATCGCGCTCGTAAATTAGAGAAAAAGAAGTCCACGAGCCCGATGGAAAACAGCGAGCCTTGCATGTTTTCTGTACTTGGTCGCTGCGCTCGAGGAGGGCTAGCCACCGGAAAAGGCATGACGTATGTGTGCCTTCGACTAATGAAAGCAAGCAGATTTTATTAGGCAAGCCCACGAACCAATAAAAAACACTGACGTGAAGTTGACAGGGCTCCGAGCCCTTTTCTAAATACAAAAGCATCTCGCTGCGATACGCATGCGCGAGCGCATGCAATGCAGGCTCGACCCTAAAAAGGCACCCTAGGCAGAACATGCAAGCTGCATTGCACCTTTAATTTTTCATTTTTTAAATTTGATTTTCCTAATCTAAATTATCACCCAATTAAGTATGCCTATATTGACGTGCTGTAGGTCCTATATGGACAGGCCAGATCGGGGTGGGGATGAAGGCTTGCATTGGTCATGGAGCAGAGCATTTATTTCAGGGCAAGGGCACCAATTAAACAGCACATCCATTTTTATTAAGAAATAAAACATGCACTTATCAACATGCACCTGGGAAAGGGGTGCATTTCAAATACTGATATAAAAGGGTGTTTGGTTACCACAATTTACCAATATGTTCTAGCTGATGTTGTATAATCTACATATTAGGTGACACACGCATGGGTTACTGTTCACCTCCAGCAGAGCCTGCTCCTCTATGGAGTGCTTGGAAGGGGCTGCAGCTCTTCATATTTCACATGGAATCTGTGTGAGTTTGGTGTTTTCTATGGAAGGTGTCCAGGACCTGTTAGATTGCAATTGCTTGTTACCCACACTTCTTGACCATTTAATGGACAACACTTTGGCTGGCTTTGGTCACAGTGCTGAATTTTCATATATGTCCCTGGTAACTGCCAGAGATGCACAGAGACCCAGGGCACTGGTTTGCATTGCCAACAGGAGGAAGATGTCCAAACATATAGTGGGATGCACACTATAAACATCAGTGGAAACACTGACTCGCCAAGCAAGGCCTCCGGAAGGCAGATGTCACTTGGTTAGTCTCTGTAGTCATGGAGGTGAGAAAGAAGATATTTGAATGGGAGTGCACTTAGCCAAGCTACTAATTTCATATTTAAATTGCATGAGTCATTTCTCAACAAAAATTGTCAGCAAAATATAATGTTTACAAATATTAGCAAAAGTGATCCAGCAAATGATGATCTGAATAACAAAGTCTACAAAGCCAGGTAAGATTCTCCAGGAATAACCAGATGCTAACATCTCCTCATAAATGCCCCACATTCAGTTGAGGATATATTAAGGCCTTTTGTTGGACTATGGGTTCACCGACATTGTGTAGACTCCTAGCGTGACATTTTGACTTATAGAGCTTAGTTCCATTTCAGAATATTCTCAACCCTGCCCCTACTCCTTTCAGACTTCTCTACAGCAAGGAACAGTGGGGGGATTCCACTATTCCTAAGTACTAGAGTCATACCACAACATAACAGTAGTATTTCTGGATTTCACGGTCACCCCGTCGTGTCTATTGGCACTGTTAACAAATGGTTATTGCTAATCAACTCTATAGTACTCATTCTATAGACCTCAGAAGGATGGATCTGTACCTGTGACCACAAGGTCAAACACAAACCCATGGAGTGGACGCACAAGTCTACTGAGTAACCCAATGCAATGGTGTTGGGATGATCCTGTTAATGTAAATGGTGATAGAAGACGTAATTGATGTATGTAGACAGTTCTACAAAGAAGGCATTTTCTCTGAATTTGAATAAATCGCTACCCAAAAGCCAGAGCATACCAAACCATCATAAAATGTTCACCTGATCTTTGACAGGAGAGGACCTACACTGCAAGTGCTGCTGTGACCTTGGTCTGGAAGAGACAATGGCTCGTGCGTCTGGGGAAAGGGCCCCTGCCTTCACATCGGAGGAGTTGGAGAAACTCGTGGATTGGGTCCTCCCCCAGTACACGCTACTCTACGGTCCTCCAGACAAACAGGTAAGTACACTGGGAGCATGCTGTATGGGCTATGCCTGTGTGGAGTGGGGTGGATGAAAGAGAGAGGGGGGAGATTGAGGTGTGCATTAAACGACGATGAGTCCATGTGCCACATGGCAAGGATAGGGATGGGGGCCAATGACTGTGACGGTGCAGTTGCTAATAACTTTTCTTTTCCCCCTGTACAATTCATGTAGGTCAGCGCCCACCAGAAAAAGGATATTTGGCGTACCATCGCCAAGGACATCCGGACCCTGGGGGTCTACCACAGACGGAGCACCCACTGCTGTAAGAGATGGGAGGACATTCGCCGCTGGAGCAAGAAGATGGCGGAGGCCCAGCGGGGGATGGCCTTCCAACGTGGGAGGGGTGCCCGTCACACCATGACCCCCCTGATGTTCAGGATCCTGGCGGTGGCATACCCGGAGTTGGATGGGCGCTTGAGGGCATCACAGAAGCCACAAGGAGGTGAGTACACTCTCATTTTGCTGATTTAGCACACAGTGGAGGGGTCTGGGTGGGGGAGGTGTGCTGTGGGTTTCCCTAGGCCAGGGCGAGTTCCGTAGGCAAGGTCCCTCCGTAAGGCAGGCCATGTGGCACCCCACCGCACCTCTGTAGAGTGCCAACTACACCTAATCATGCCCCTGTGTCATCCATGTGTGCAGATGTCGTCCATAGCCTAGTAGGCCATTTCCCAAGAATTGAACATAGGAGCCCAAGAGCGCGGTGTAGTGCAGGGGGCTTCTGTGTCTGTCGTGTCCGCCAACGGTAGCGGCAATGCATGCACTCAACATTTCTTTCTTCTGTCGTCCCCCCCCCCTTTTTGTGGTCTTCCTGCTCTTGTGTGCATTAGCATCATCAGGCGGAGGAGCAGTGGCACCAGAGCACGAGGGGGCTGCATCCCACATGGCCATGGAGGGCCACACTATGGAATCGGACTTCACCAGTGGGATGGAGGGTGAGGGAAGCTCCACGGCGGGGACAGAAGCTGAGACCAGTGACACGGACTCGACCTCTGATGGGAGCTCCCTTGTGGTGGCGGCAACATCTGTGCCACCCCCATATACAGGTACAGCTGCCACACCCCCCCTACCAGCACCACCCTCCCAGCAGCCCCTCAGCCTTTGCCCCGTGCCCGCTCACCCGGGAGGGTGGGCATCCCCTTCGCCCCAGTCACCTCAGGCCCTGCCCCAGTCACCCCTGCTGCCCTCTGTGAGGAGGCCATTGACCTCCTCAGGTCCCTCACTGTTGGGCAGTCTACCATTTTGAATGCCATCCAGGGTGTAGAAAGGCAGTTGCAACAAACCAATGCATTCCTGGAGGGCATTCATTCTGGTCAGGCGGCCCTTCAGCGAGCTTTTCAGACTCTGGCCTCAGCACTGATGGCAGCCATTGTGCCTGTCTCGAGTCTCCCCCTCCAACTTCCTCCACCCAGAACCAATCCCCTGTACCCCAGCCTATCCCAAGCACACCTCTAGAACAGTATGCACACACGTCAACACACAAGGGAAGCTCAGGCAAACATAAGCACCACACATCCCACAGGCACTCACGCAAGCATCATACCCATGCAGACACACCAACATCCACTGCCTCCACTGTGTCCCCCTCCTCCTCGTCTCCCTCCTCCCTCCCAGTCTCATCTACACTCACACCTGCATGCACTACCTCTACAGCCACTACTTCCATCACCAGCACACCCACCACCACACCCCGCTCATGTGCAGTCACCACCCCCACTACCATTTACACGTCCCCTGTGTCCTCTCCCAGTGTGTCTGTGACGCCCCCGCCCAAGATACACAAACGCAGGCACACACCCACCCAACAGCCATCCACCTCACGACAGCCTCCAGCGCATGCACCCTAACCCAAAGTCAGCAAACGAACACCTCCTACAACCACAACCTCATCCTCCACTCCCAAACCCCCTCCAGCTACCCGTCCCAGTGTCTCCCAAAAACTTTTCCTGTCCAACCTTCCTCACCCCATCCGTCTCCTAGGTCCTGAACTAGCACCTCATCCACAACATCTCCGGGATCAGTGGTGCCTGTAGTCACCGGTATCTGGAGTGCACCGGCCACCAGGGCAGCCAGTGTGGCATGGAGCCACAGCACAGACAGTCCCCCACCTGTCAAGCATCAGAAGTTGGCCAGTGCCCGGCGGGAGAGGGGGAAGACTCCAGCCACCAAAGCCGCTCCCAGAGGTACAGGTGGGAGTGTGGAGTCAGCTGCGACACCTTCCAAGGTGGGGAAGATGCACAGGAAACTCGGCAAGTCTGGGAAGAGCAGCACGGCGGAGAAGACCGCCATCATCTCCGCTGCCCAGGAGGCCACCGCCAGCACCAGCCCAGCTGCCCAGGAGGCCACCGCCAGCACCAGCAGCCCTGCTGCCCAGGAGGCCAGCACCAGCCCATCTGCCCAGGAGGCCACCGCCAGCACCAGCCCTGCTGCCCAGGAGGCCACAGCCATCACCCCCCGCTGGGACAGAGAGGACCGCCAGCACAAGCGCTGCTGTGCTAGAGAGGACCGCCAGCACATGCCCCGCTGGGACAGAGAGGACCACCAGCACAAGCCCCGCTGGGACAGAGAGGACCGCCAGCACAAGCCCCACTGGGCTAGATTGGACCGCCAGCACAAGCCCCGCTGGGACAGAGAGGACCGCCAGCACAAGCCCCACTGGGACAGAAAGGAACGCCAGCACAAGCCCCGCTGGGCTAGAGAGGACCGCCAGCACAAGCCCCGCTGGGCCATGAAGGACCGCCAGAAGCTGAGTCACTGCAAAGGAGCCCACCGCTCCAAGCACCGCTGAATAGGGCACCGCCATCTCAAGCACCGCTGAACAGGGCACTGCCATCTCAAGCACCTCTGAACAGGGCACCGCCGTCTCAGGCACCGCTGAACAGGGCCACAAACCTTGTGGAAGGAGTAGGGAAGCTCTGATCTCTGAAGCAGTAACAGGCTTGGAATAGGGAAAGGGTAAGGGCAGTCAAGCCTGCCATTCCACCCATTTTCCTAAATGGCCCCTTTTGGCAGCTCATATGAAGGGCTGCTGAAGATGCCCCATTATGATAAACTTTGTGAAGCTTGCAATTGATAAAGTTTGTGAAATTAAAAAAATGATGTGACTTTGCAGCTTCACACATCCCCTGATCACATCTAGCTTAGCTTTCCTGGCTAGTTTCTAATCGAATGAAGCTAATGGAGATATCTAGCACAGTCTGTTCCAACTCAGAGCATCGCTGAAAATCTGCCCGCTTCTAAATACACATAGCACTGCTGGATGAGACTTACTTGTCATCTCCCTTCGCCTTCAAGGACCCCATTCTGCTGCTTCAAAGGGACTGACAAATGCTAGGACAGAGTAGGAGGGCACAAAACACACACCCAAAGGCAGAGGTAAGAAAGACCAAGTGGAGTGTACATGCTGGACGGAAACCAGTGTTACTATATCTGGTAAGCTAGCGCAGCGAGCTAAGCACTGGGTGGTGAGATTGTTGTGTGAACTGCAGGTCAGTGGATTGAATCCTTGTAAGCCTGACAGCCTTCCATCCTTCCAAGGTCAGTAAAATGAGTATCAATTTCGACTGGGTAATAATAATTGTATATGGAATATTTTATATAAAGCACTTTGAATAAAATCACTATAGAAATAACAAAAAATAATCTATAACAGTATTTATTAATTTTAGTCACAGCTTTAATCATCTTGCTATTGAATAAACTTGCCCTGCATACATCTACTTTTTTATCCACAGGGATTGCAAGCGTCCCCCCACTCGCTGTGAGCCACATTTAAAAAAATGAAATGGCAATGAAATGATTTAATTGCCATTTTATTTTTTACCGATGTGCGTGTCACAGTCGCCAGCCTGCCCCACTTGCTCCCGAGCCTTGATACATAGAGAGGTGTCCTCTGCTGCCGACTGGCAGCATGGAGGACTGGAACAGTGGCTGGTCAGATACTCCAAAGCACGCATATTTGGAGGGGGGGTGTTTTATTTTGTAATTCTGTAGGAAGGGGGTGTTTTGTTTTGGGCTTTTCTAAGGAGAGGGTGTTTCATTTTGTTTTTTTGGGAAGCAGTGGGGCACTTTGCTCTCCCTTCCATTTTAAAAGGTTACCAGCTGCCCCTGATGACAAGTCAAGCAAGATTACAGACCAACAGAGACAATTGACAAAATATAGCCTGGTAGAATCCCTTGATTCAGGATTCATTTGTTAAATCTTTGGATCTTCAGACTCAGAAAGGACCTTCTCAAACCTGTGGTATCCAGGACAATGTGTGGATCTAGAATATCAACAACGGAGAATATAATTTTTTTGCATTTGAACATTAGGTTGTGTTTTCAGACTGGCTCAATGCTTAATTGCAAGTAAAACTGTACTTTTAACACATCTAAAAACAATGGAGGGTAGCTGTGCGCGTGAATAAAGAATCTGTAGGGCATTGGTGGTCGTATACAACGGTCGGATCATGGAAATTGTCCTGTATCCATCGAGGTTTTGTGGGCACCAGATCAAGCAAACACATCTCCACTGTGTGGATGTGATCTATATCTGCATTGTCCTGAAAACTCTACTGAATTAGGAAAATTTGCAACAAAACAGCAGAGATGAAACATGGCCCAAGCGCTGAAGATTAAAAGCATTGAACGCTGACTTTTTCCTAAACATGTAGCAACTCGAAGAACAAAATGAAGGAACGTTCTATATTAAGACAAGTCACATGATGTAGGTGTGACTGAACACAAGTAATGCTCACACTGTCAAGGTGTTAGCTGCGAAAATGTGTCATCTCGTGTGTGCGGATCACCGCCCTTGCTGACACCGAGACCTGCAGTACAACCGCCACAGGAAGGTGGCCTCCCAGAGGAGCATTAATGGGACAAATGAGGGTACAGCGCATCTTCGAATTTAATTATCATCTTCAGCAAAGTTTACAGTGCTGGAGTGTTTTATAGTTCTCAGCATTAGATGACATGTAGTACTGCATTGTTTTATAGTCACGGAATGACAAATATAGAAAAAAGCAAACAAGCACTGTGAAAAGTCATCAACTTCAGGAGTAAGTAAACCTACAGACCTTTCTCAGCTGTGGGCTGCAGTAACATGACAGAACTGACACAGGGTGGCTTTTTATGGTCTGACTTGACAGCGCAGCTATTATCAAACAATTATTTGAGCATTACTAGAAAGGAGGTTTAGCTCTGCCTACATGTTGAGAGTCAGGAGTACATGTTTGATTGGGCAGACGGTGTGTCCTTCCACACAAAAAAGTGATTGGCCTTCACACAGCTGTGATCATTTTGTTCATCCAGCTGCCTGAGCTTGAACTTTCAGGGGTACACACATTTCATTGAAATGATATGAAAGTGTTTTAGATAGCTAGATAATTTAGGTTCTTCTCTGGCAGCAGCATAGATGGGAGCAGAGAAGTCCTTGCCAATGCTTATTTAATTGAGTGATCTGATGCAAATTGGGAGGCCTTCACAAAATTCCCTGAGCCTCATTGCTCTTTGTTGTCTATTTTTATCTCCAGATATTCTTCTTTTCTGTTTCCTCATTTTTGTAATGTCTCTAAGCTTTCATACTCTCAGTGAGAGAACTGGGGGACTACGTTTTTTTTAGGTGTTTGGCGGCAGTAATGTATGTACAGTGGTGCTGGAACTATTTTCAGAGTGGGGTGTTTCCATCAATGTTACATTAAGGAAGTCATGGGGAATGTAAGGTGTCCGAGCCTCAGGCAAACAACAAGTGTAGCAAATGAACCACACCTATTCAGGAGGAGAGAGGGTTGGGTGTCATATGTTACCGGTGGTGCATTTTGGAGCACACTATAACAGATATATTTTAAAGCATGGTGGGTATTGTCTTTAGCAGACAGCTCATTGTGAAATTGGAATACCCAACAAATTTGCACAGACATAGAGTTGTACTGATAAATCTATGTAGCTCACAAATAATAATGTGTGGAAAACAGGTTTCAAAAATGTCATTTGTGTATTACCAAGTATAGTGCATTGACTTTGCTGATAGTATATTTTGAATTATTTGTTCGGGACAATTACAGGTACTGACGTTTTTTGTGTGTTAGAAATAAATTGCACCCTACTGCCTTTCCTTTCAAACTCTCTGTAACACACCAAGTTTGTCACATAGTCTACTTTACAAAATCCTCTCATTGTGCAGTCAGGAAAAGAAAAGTAAATACCAATATCTCTTTTAAGCAGCAATTTGTCAGAAGACATGGCCTGACATTTGACTCCTGCCTTTGAACATATTGTAAACGCCACAAGATAAAAAAGTAAATGTAAATACATCTATTAGTCATTCTCTTTTGGAAAACCAGCCTGGCTAGTTTGGGGGTGCTGCAGCACCATCCCCGGCCTCATATCCTTTCTTCTAGCTCCTATTCGTGTTGGCCGATTAAGGCCTGCCAGAATGCGTCATTGTATTTTCTTGCAGGCTCATAGTCAGACTACTGTGTTTAACACAGCGCACACACACTACTCTTTTGCCTTAGCTATTTCTACAAAGCACTTTGCATCAACTGTATATCTGCAGAAACCATTCAGGTTGGATGGATGTAGTAACAAACACAACATTTTTTGTTGTCTTCGGAGTAAGGTAATGGACATGGAGTTAGATATACTAATGGATTCTTGCACACTTTGGGTTGCAGTAAGGTTGGAATTTCTACAGATGGTCTATGTATATTGTGCACATGAAATATTGTGTATAATATAGCAAATGTTATTTCTCATATTGTCCATTGAATTTAATTAAATTTTAATTTATGTTGTAAGTGTTTGGAATTTGCATTGTTATGTCTAAAGACTAAATAAATTATAATGAAATATAACTGAAAGAAACAAATTCTGAAGGCTAATTATTAAATGTCTCATTTTCAGGGAGAACTTTCAGTTTGAATAATTAATAAATGTAAGGTAGTGAAAGGTTTTTCCCCATATTAAATGTTTTGCATTTTATCAACATTAACAAGTAAACAGGCAAATGTATTTATTAATTGTGTATTATTCATGTTTAGATTGAAAATAGCCTATGTAGGAAAGTGTTTAAAATGGCTAATGTATTTCTAGGTAAAGCTAAAGTCCAAATTAACAAACACAATATACCTTTGCTTTCTTTCCCATGTTAAATGTTTTCTTTTACATGACAACCATAGAATCTCCTAATTGATTGCAGCAGGGCAAGTGCATAGTAGAGGCTTGTCCAATGTATCTTGTTTTGTTTCTGATAATGTAAGTTTGAAGTACATGTAGAGAAGCTGTGTTGGGGAACATCCAGAGAAACTAATGAGCTCAAGATTGTATCTTTTTGCTTTAACCTTATTGGATCATTTTATGGGAAGTATGTGCAGGTGTGCAAATGTCAGAATTGTGTGATTTACGCTAGTGCAGTGTAGAAGAGAATTAAGAAATTTTATAAACAGCTTAGAGCAGATTAGGGTATCCTCTTTATGGGAGAACAGATTTGTTTCAACTTTCCTTTGAGGTGACTATATAATAGCTCGTCTTCTTAGTTTTATGACTTTGATTGATTTGAACTTCATATTAACTAATACATTTATATATGAATCATTAATTGACATGTATTCAATGTTTTAACCTTCTGTAAACCTTTAACCTTCAATAAACTTATGGTTTGAAAAGTTAATCAAGCTCTGTCTTCTTTGTGGAGTCTAATGTGATTCATATTATTCAAGTGTATTGATTTATTGACTGGCCACAGTTGTGGACTGCATTCATCAGATAGCTCTTTAAGGGCCCAAATTATTTTTCTGATTTAGTCAGGAAGAAGTGCATGGTTAAAATTCAGCCACGCTATTTGGACCACCTGTGTAACTGTGACAAGGAGGTTCCTGTCTGGCATCTGTCCCCATTAGGGAGGGTTGGTGGTCTGAACTTCTTGGGTCATAGCATTTTACCTCAAGGATATGCATACCTGAAGAGATGCACCATCAGTCATCACGTTTACCTAGCACACCAGTTCACGTGAAGTTCTTTTCATGTTACTTAAAATGCCATTAACTTGTCTTCTTCCTCCCAAAATCCCATCAGGCTGAAGTCAAAGATGTACAGTCTGTAGTGCTCCTTTGAATTCCGCATGGAGAAAGTGTGCACATATGTCCTTCTTTTGGCATAGGTGGGCCTGCCATTGAAAGACCGAGCCAGGTTTGAGCCTGAAGCCTGGCTCTGTCTCAGCTCGAAGTCCTGTTGGAACTGTGATTCCAAAACAAGCCGAGCTTTCATATAACTTCTGCCTGCCATTCACACTCTACCTTCACGCACAAGCAGGTAAAAACAAAGCATTAACATTTGAAATAAAAAGGTGATGCAAACAGATACACATTTAGTTACTTATTTGTATAAAATGAATCCAGAAAACTTGGATCAATTGTGGCTTCTCCCTTAACCAGATTGTGTGGTCTTAGGCAAATATTTCATTTGACCAAGCCTCCTTTTTCTTCACTACACATATGAGAGCACCTTCACAAGTGCAAGCTCAGCATACCAGCTGTTCAGAAACCTACTGTGTTTAATCTAATGGATTATAATGTTCCTCAATTAGAATCCGGGCCACATATGGGGTTCATATGACAGCTGTTTTGTGTCTTAGTTCACTAATTGCACTGGTGCCTGATTTGGGGAGGAGGCGGTAATGCTTCGAAGTTCATCGTTAAAAACCCATCACTTTTAATAAGTACTTCTCAGTACAGTGCTATAATGTAACGTGTTAATATCAGAGCTTCCACATTTGAAACCAATACACTTTTTGGAGTTTTGAGGATATTTTATATTTTAAGCGATGTTTACTTTATGATTCATATGGTGAACATTTTTCACGACTAGGCATGTGCACAGGCTTTAAGAATCAAGCCAGACACTTGTCTTGGCTCAGCTCACCCTGTTAATTTGTTGGCTTACCCGTCTCTTTCTTACAGTGGTCAGTCTT
The DNA here is from genome assembly GCF_031143425.1 of Pleurodeles waltl. NCBI lineage: Eukaryota > Metazoa > Chordata > Amphibia > Caudata > Salamandridae > Pleurodeles > Pleurodeles waltl. Next base: position 692,540,223 of record NC_090440.1, on the reverse strand, counting down.
GTTTGTTAGGATTTAGACTTCTTACCGTGGATGGTCTGTGAATGATACCAGAGCTGAGATCTCATCACATTTAATTAAAGGGCCTGTTGTCGGGCAGGGTGGCGGTCAGTAAAATGCTTTATACTCTCTAGGCGTCTCCATTCCAAGGGTCGATGTGTTTGCTCTGACGGTCAGTCTAATTACCTTTATTTGTCTGATTACTTAAAATCTTCGCAAAAGGAGAGAAGGAAAAGGAGAAGGGAAAGAAAAGAAACAAAATACACAAGAATCTTCACTACAAAATTAGGGGCATATTTATACTCCGTTTGCGCCGAAATTGCGTCGTTTTTTTTTACGCAATTTCGACGCAAAACTAACTCCATATTTATACTTTGGCGTTAGACGCGTCTAGTGCCAAAGTCCATGGAGTTAGCGTCATTTTTTAGCGTGAACACCTTCCTTGCGTTAATGATATGCAAGGTAGGCGTTCCCGTCTTAAAAAATGACTGCGATGCTATTGCGTCGTATTTATACTCCCGGGCAAAAATGACGCCCGGGAGTGGGCGGGTCTAAAAAACCCGCATTTGCGCCGGATTTTAGCGCCTGGGTCAGGGCAGGCGTTAAGGGACCTGTGGGCTCAGAATGAGCCCAGAGGTGCCCTCCCCTGCCCCCAGGGACACCCCCTGCCACCCTTGCCCACCCCAGGAGGACACCCAAGGCTGGAGGGACCCACCCCAGGGACATTAAGGTAAGTCCAGGTAAGTATTTTTTTTAATTTTTTTTGTGGCATAGGGGGGCCTGATTTGTGCCCCCCTACATGCCACTATGCCCAATGACCATGCCCAGGGGACAGAAGTCCCCTGGGCATGGCCATTGGGCAAGGGGGCATGACTCCTGTCTTTGCTAAGACAGGAGTCATTTCAATGGGGGATGGGTGTCGTAAAAAAATGGCGCAAATCGGGTTAAGACGATTTTTTTGCCTCAGCCTGACTTGCCCCATTTGTGGACGCCCAAACGCCATTTTTCCCTACGCCGTAGCTGCCTGGTGTACGTGGTTTATTTTCACGCACACCGAGGCAGCGCCGGTCGGCTAACGCCGGTTAACGCCATTCAATAAATACGGCACCCGCATGGCGCTTCAGAATGGCGTTAGCCGGCGCTAATTTTTTTGACGCAAAACTGCGTTAGCGCAGTTTTGCGTCAAAAAGTATAAATATGGGCCTTAGAGTCCACAGTTCGTCATGGTCCCCAATGGGTTTTCAATACATATACTTAACACTTTACGTGAGTCTATTAAAACAATTGCAGGCATACAATCCTTGTAAGATACAATAGAGCTTAAATTCATTAAGTTCATTAGGCTATTAAGTGCACGTTACTTTACTAAAATAGTACATTTTCTATAAGAGAACTAGCAAAATCACCATAAAGTTCTAAAAAGCTCTTAAGATTGATATTATTAAAATTATAAGTAACACAGTCCCTACCGTCCGCCTTCATCACACTGCTTTTTCAAGATTTAGTCAAGGGTGAACCACAGGGAATTTATTATAAAAACTCAAACAGTGCTTCCCACCATCAGTCTTCTGGCAACTAAATATATTGATTACGGCTTTTCTTTGGCATGCACACACCCTAGAATAAAACTTGATACGCTAAAACCACCCTATGAGAATGGGTGGAGATGGCGTTCCCTGACCTTGAATGCTATTACATGGAAGTACAGCTGCAGCATCTTTCACTGTGGTTAACTAATAACCCAACTGGGAGAGAATTCTCCTGGAGGAAAGCTATCTCCAGGGAGAGTTGAAGAGGGCATATCTAGAAAAAAAAAGGGAGGGACGGGGTTCTGCATTTAGTAGCCTTAATGTATCAAGTTTGGGTCTGCTTCATTAAACGCATGGTAAAGTGGGCCCCATTCAGTTCAGATATGGAACTGTGGACCCACCCTGTATTTCAAGACATTGGACTACTTGCCAGAGGGTGGTCTGGAAAGATGGGGAAACCCGCGGGAAAACGTGCAATCTTTATGAAGGGGAAACATATTTCACATTTGAAGAGGCACAATAAATAATTACAGTATGACCGGCACAATTCCTGAGGTTTGCCAGACTGACCGCAGTGGTGTGCAGATGGTTGACAGACTTCCCAGGACATCTATCAGAATTGTATACACTCATCACTGGTGGTCTTGCAGCAGGTGGTTAGATATGTATCTCAAATTTATAGGACACTGCTCCAAGACCAAATTAACACACTCGTGACAATGAGGATTAAATGGGAGCGAGATATGTGACTTCCTCTTAATGACCCTGAAGGGGATGGAGCAGTGGGAGATCACATGACCGTGACTAGTATTGCCCAGTTTTAGCTGATACAAGTCAAGATACTTCACAGAGCCTATTTTGCCCCCACCCCCTTATTCTCAGTAAAAAAACAACCCGGGGAATGTCCACGACGTAGATGAACAGCAGCGGATCGCCTATATATGTTATGGTCTTGCCTGGTGATCACAGAATACTAGACTAAGCTGACTGAGTGCTTAGTAGCGATACCATGTTTGAAACTAGACTGCTCCTTGAAACATTGTGTGCTGGGTTTGCATCCTACGTGTAAAATGTGGCACAAATTTGTGCAGCGGGTGTTGTTGCTGGCAAAGGGCAGTATTATGATTCACTGGATGCTCCCTGTGTGTCTGCTTATAAAGCAGTGGTTTGTGAGTGCTAGTGAATGGTTGGTAGCCGAGGAGATACGTCTTACTATGGTCCGGATGGTACAATGCAACACTACTGAACATTGAGCTACAAATGACTAAGGAAAGAACAACTCACTTAATTTTGTGGGTACAGGAAGTATTAAGCACGTGGCCAATTGGCAGATGTGTTCTTAAAGGACTTGAGTTAATTAGCATTCCTATGGATGAGCCCAATAGTGAGTGAATGAAGAGAGTAGTACAGCAGAGCCCTGGTGAACTTGGTTCATCTTATGTCATTTCTGTACTGAAGGAGTGAAACCTTAAGAAGTTCAGAAAACATGGATTTAGTGGTGGGAGGTTGCCTGGGTGCAAATGTCAACATGAAGGTGTTCTGTTGTGAACTGCCTGCCTTCTTTTGAACTACACCATGACTGTGAATTTGTTTATTGTGTTGTTGGGGTATTGTGGGGGATTTATCTGGGGGTGGGTGTTATTGGCGTAATTCTCTTGCGTAATTCCGACAAAATTATGTGTAACTATGCATAATTGTGTAAGAAGACTTAATGCAAAACACACTTTCCCGTCCAAAATGGGCATGAGGAGGCATTTTGCACTAAGAAAAAAGCACTATATGCCATAGGACACAAACAGCAGTAGCAAGCAACCACTCGCCCTCTCTTAGTTTGTTAATCTTGTGCTCCTGTTGTAGGATTTTTTGCACCTAATTACTCTCAGTAACACAAACTGGCGTAATTGCTTAGTTTCAGTAATTTCGCAACACAAGATTAATGCATAATTACTAAAAATAACTCTTGATTACTTCAATGTAATTAACATTTTTCAGGCCTAGTTTTATGCGGCTATATTTTTATTAGACAGGGATTGGCGTGAATCATTCTTGGTGTACACTAACAGAAAATGGAGTGTGCTCAAGTTTAGGGAGATCGTCTCCCAGGTACTTGTCCAGTTTCCAGAATCACTGCAGCATTTTGGTACACTGAAGGTGAGAGAATTAATGATGTGGGAGGCCAGTGAAGATGGTGCTCATTTATTTACGTGCATATTTCTTTTAAATAGTGCTAAGAAGTCAAATTCAGTGTTGGCACGGGCAAATTAGGAGTTTAAATGTCTACCACTACATGGCCATCTCAAGGGATATGGGTGCCACACCTAACTATCACCTCTATTACTTCCAGGTGCAACACCCTCTACAGCACTGCCATGGGTTTTTATGAGCAACCAATAGAGGACCCACCCTGGCTTCCTGCGGACAGAGTACAGTGCACACAGTGAAGACCGGGCTCTATGATTCATCACCCGCTCGCAAGACTAGGCACACACACCTGATCAGTGCCAGGACACCGTCGACGGTGAGACTGCGCTCTAGAAAACATAACATAACACATAGGACATATCCTATACAGCCTTTATTTATTCTGCTCCTGGACAGGTCCTATACAGTCTTTATTCTACCTGCCTGTAAAAACTGCTGTCCTACAGGTTCCTAAAGAACAGTTACTACAGCTGAATTTCTGATGTGCGTTCATATAGCTGACCGTTCCATATCTATATGGACTCAGACATCTTTTAGTATGGCAGGATGTATACAGTTCGTGTCTGCTGTTTCTCTCTCCTGTCTCCCAGTGGATTGCACAGAGCATCTGGCCTGACTGTCTATAGTCATAGAAAGCCTTGGTCTGTCGTTCCTGGGTGGATTCTATGGCAACCTGCTCAGGCATTCACGAAAATTAATATAACCAGCCTGCGCTCTCTCACTCCCTCATCTTCCCGCCGTTGTACACACAAGTGCAGTGACCTAGGACAAGATAACAGCACCACATTGATCACTCACACACATACCCCAAACACTTCCCACTCAGGCTGTACTGCAATTCAACACTCTTCCTTCCAATCAAGCCCCCCACCGCAGGGTAGTGTGATGTCCTTACACTAATTCACTTTGACAGTTCATCATTAGTATGAAGCTCTGTAAAGGCAATTACAATTACAATTGCTATAAACTGAGTAATTTTTTTTATGTGGATGGCTTTCTTTTAGACACTTATCAAACTACATGTCTTTTAAATAAGATTATGATAGGTGATTCCTAGCAAGTGGTACTAAAGGCGACCACGTATGTTGTGTACGCTTAGGAGCTGCCTAGGCACTGCCAGTGTGTCCTCTGGGATGCACACTGGAATAGAGAGATATTCTGCTGGAGGTGCTAGACAATTGTCAAGTTTGTGAATCAAGCATGAATTTTAGATTGACGTGTCGTAGGCTTTTAATCTAGTACTGAGGATCATCAACTGTCCTACAATAGGTAGAGGGATTTGGTAATTTGGAAGAAAGTTTGGTAGCGCATTTACCTTTGAAGAACAATAGTTTCGTTTTGCAGCCTGTGAGTTTTAAGCAGCTCATACCCATTCATGACTTTATGGCTGACAGATAGGTTTCTAGTATCTGGTATTGGCTTTGCTTGTGCAAAGAGGCCCGTTGATTACTATGGGTGCGTAATTTTAACGTCTGCTTTGAGTAGATTTCTTTGCGCCACTTTTGCGGGCCTCCTTGCGCCTGAACGCCCCCTCTACATACATTATGCCTGGTGCATGCATAATGTGGCACAAAAGGTTACAAAGTGGCGCAATGCATGCATTGCGCCACTTTGTAAATATGGTGCAAGGAAAAGGCCACCTTAGTGCCACCTTAACGTCGAAAAAATGAGGTTAGGATCAGCTTTTGTGTCACTGTCCTTCAGATCTAAGAGATGTCACCCCTGGCAAAGGCTCTTTAGATAATTGCATCATGGCAATATTAGAGGTACTGACAGGTGGGTTGTGAGAGTTGGATGTTATTACAATCACATTCTGTAATGAAGGGACATGAGCGATGGGTAGGCCTGGTTCGGCCCTAGACTAGTTTGCTGTCAGAAATAGGTACCAAAGGCAAACCATGCAAGCTGCATTTCACCTCTCATTATTTCAGCATCATTTTTTGTTTGATTTTCTCAATCAAGTTTGTCATCCGAGTATGTATGCCTATATTTACTGGCTGCAACGTCTATATGAGCAGGCTACTTCAGGGGTAGGTATGAAGAGTTGTACTGGTGACGAACTGCTGTATTGATTTCAGGGCAAGTGGACAAATTAAATTACAAATCCATTTTACAAAGAAATTAAACACTCATCAAAATGCCCCAGAGGAAAGGGTGCATTTCAAATACAGATCTAAGAGGCCTTTTGGGAAACTGAATTTGCTGATATTCAGTTCTATCTGGTGTTGTATAATCTACACCTCTGGGTGGTGCATGCAGATGTTAATTTCTACTTCCACCAGAGCCTGAGCCTCCATGCCCTGTTTCAGTGTTATGCTTACTATTACAGAGATTTCCTGCCTCTCCCACTGTCTCCACAGCACTGTCTCCATGGCTCTTTTCTTTTAACACTATCTCCATAGCATTGCTCTTAAGTTTAGGCTATACAGTAGGACACAACACCTCTGTTTATAACTCCCTTCAGCTGGCTCATTGTCCTTGACAGCCCCTGCCCACCCATATCACTTGTCTTCTCTTGTTCAGGAGCAAGTTCAATCAAACTGACGTTGAATTTGAGTGTGGGCAACCCCAGACCAGTCCTCCATGGTATCATAGCCATCTTCCTTCTTACAACGGGCCTCATGCTCTTTCAAAAATGGCTCCCAACTGTCAACAGAGTCTTGCTGCATTATCTTGAAAGTCCTTAACCGCTCATCACCAAATTGTAGTAGTTTGGGGACAGGGCCTTCATTTAAGAGTTTAGAGCCACTCAAGTAGCATGTAACTTATTTATTTCATGTTATGCCCTTATGGTACAGCAACAGTACGTCGATCTGCTATCCTCCTTCCAACTGTCCTTATTTCCTGGCTTCCACTGAAGACCACCCACCAACATTCTATTACAGCATTCACTCTCAGTATTCCAGACACCAGCTCAGGCATACAGGGAATGGGAACACACAGGATACTACAGCCTGCCTTGTGAGTGAGGAAGCTCACACTGCAGCTGCCCTTGCTGTGTCATTTGTTTGCATAAATGAAGTTTATTACAGATGCTGCTTCCCTGATTTATACGAGAGGAAAACTTGCACTGGTACTGGGTTTTCTATACCTCTCTCCAGTCGCAGATCCTCCGTAGTGGCAAAGGAGCGTTGCCCCCCGCTCAAAGCCAGCAGTTGAAAAATAAAATGATAACAAAACAATTTTATTATTATTTTATTTCTCACTGACAGTCAACGCGACGTGGGTTTAGGGTGGGCGAAACTGGGCCTTCTTCTTGGACAGCGGAAAGGAAGAGGAGTGTTGGACACTTGTAAGTACGCATGCCAGTTTGGCTTGCTGTCTTAGGCTGGCCAAACAGACATGCGCACTTACATTTCTCCAACCCAGTTGTGTTGCACAGCCTGGTGGCGAAAAGGCACAGGCTCCCTGTCCCTCAGCGAGTCTCAAACTAGCCCGCTCAGGACAATCCTGACACTGCTTTCATGTTTGGTAATAGCATGAAAGCAGCTTCTAGATTGGATGGGGACTCTGGGAACCTGTGCTGTGTGGCCCCTGGTCTTCCAGGAACATAGGAGCACAGAGGCGGCCAGCACTGGCAGGTAAATTCTCTTTTTGTATTATTTTTATTCTCCCACCGCCCCACCTCTTCCCCTTCGCCCCACCACTTTTTATTTGCTGTAGCCACCACTGCTTCTCTTGTGTGTAAAAAACACCCCAGGTGACACAGCTGTGCTGTACCTGTTCTCTGTATGAATAATGCTTGCTCTGACAGTGTTTGTATTTTACCTATTCTGTGTGTGACTGAAACTTGTTCTGACACTGACCATGACCACTTTGTACCGTGTGAATGAAGCCTGCTGTGCTCTGGCTCTGACTGCACTGTACCTCTTTGATGTGTCAGTGAAGCTTGCTCTGACACTGACTGCGCTGTATCTTTCTTCACTGTGTGAATGAAGCTTGCTCTGACACTGGCTGTGCTACGTGGTTGTAATTTAGAGGTCGCCAGAGGTCGCTGCTGCACCCCTAACTTGCCACTTGCAACCATTGACACTGCCTTTGCGACCCCTGGCCTCAAAGGTTGCAAAGGCAGGACAAGGAATTGAAATTAAACAAAGTCCTCAGTGCTTTACTTACTCTCTGTGGCATGCCGGTAAGGGGACTGTTCTCTGTTTTGTAAAATAATGTAAGTGTAAAGTACATACACTAAAACAAAATGCTGTCATCTTACATCAATTGTGACCTTGTAGCTCAATTCTGAGGTGCCTCTCCCATTGCTTTGCAGCCTGTAGATAAAGGCACAAATTAAACATAAAAACAAAACGTAACAAACTTGCAAAAAGGCATCTCCAAGTCTCTTTATGCCCCTGGTTACCTGAAGGAAAAGGGAAAAAATATAGAAGATGCCAGAAAAAGAGAACCTGAAGTATTACCACAGTGGAGAAATAGATGAGAGTGGTAATTGAGACACAGAGGCATAAGGCACGAAATAGCCAGAAAGGGGGAAAGAGGGTAAGACAGGTGAGAGGCGATGAAGGCCAGTGTGGGAGGGGTGAAAAAAATGCATGCTGATGTAAGACAGCTCAGAGCGAGTGAGAGAGACAGAAGAGAGAAAGAGACCAATGAAAAAGAGAGACTCGAAAGAGACAACTGAGAGAGTTGGAGAAGGTAGACAGGTGGGAAATAGATTATAGAAAAAATGAGAGCGAGGTGAAGACAGTTACGAAAGAGGCGATAAAGAGACAGACAGCTAAGAGACAGCTGAAAAGAAAACAGAGGAATCGACAGGTGGATGACAGAGGGTATGAAGAGAAGCCGTAGGGTTGTAAACAGACAGCTGAGAAAGGAAAGTGGGGAAATAGGACAGATGAGATGTGAAGAGGATATACTAATAGAGATGAGAAACCGAAACTTGAGAGAGAGGTAGGAAACAGACAAAAGTAGGATGAAAGTGATATGTGTGAAAGTTAGCTGAGAGAGCATGGGAGACATAGAGTTGATAAAGAGGCAATCAGGCAAGAAACAGTTGGCTTATAGGGGGAGACAGGTGAAAAAAGGGATAGATGATAAAGAGTCAGCCGGTGGTGGGAAAGAGACAGCTGAGAAAGAAAGGGCAGACAGATGAAACAGAGTCAAATGATATAGAAAAGAGAGAGAAAGAAGACAACTTGTAGAAACAGGAGATGAGAGAAAATTTAAGCAAAGAGGAAGGGAGGGCCAGGGAGAGAGATGATAAGAGAAACGAAGCAAGGGAGAAGATAAGGACAGAACAGGACAAGAGAAGGCAGCGCAGTGCAGAGAAAACGCAACACAGAACTTTGGCATGAGAGAGAGATGTGACATGAGAGAAGGGAAGAAATAAAAAGAGAAACATGGGCAAGGAAAGCCGTCGTTTTTTCTAATAAATATTCAGACTATGGCACAGTGTGATGGTTGTATGCCTTTCTAACATGATGATGGACAGAGGAGGGCTAATGATGAATGCCTGAGCATTTAACAGTTGTGCAGGGGCATTTGAGGATGTAATTGCATATGGCCAACTTTGGAGTATGATGGTCGTAATTGGACAGGTCACGTCTATGCCTCTCTCTTATTTTGATATCATCCTACTTAAAATATATGTGTTATCTAAAATAGGCACTGCATTTATTTCGTGTTTGTTAAGTTCAGTGTAATCACTTCCTAGGATGGCATCAGGTCAAAGTCAAATGATGTCCCTTCTTGTGATGTCACTGGGGGTCAAATGTTGTGTGATGCCACTTCCGCTACCCCAGCGATCTTGGGAAATCGAAGTCCATGCTGTGCTACTTGTATTCAGGTCTGTAGGATGCTTGCAGTTGTGCTGCTTCCTATGTGTGAAAAAGAACTTTGCGCTGGCAGTCAGTGTTGCCCCAGTTTTGTCTGAAACTGAAATTTACACCGCAGTGACTGCAACGTAGTTGTTTTCTAAGCTTATAAAAGCCTGTGCAGTTCCAAATTTGAGAAAATGCGTGGGCCGGAAATGCCGAGCCGGACCCGATAGGGGCCTGTGATAAAACGCGTCCCGAAGGGCAGGGCCCGGCGAAGCAAAGCCCAGGAACAGGCACTACTGGGATTGGACAGCATCTTTTAAAATTGCCCAACTGCAGCGCCGCAGACCAAGTTAAAAAGGGGGCAGTGGCTGCGGTCACACAGAACCACAGAAATGAGAGTCGGACTGCAAGTGAGCTGACCTGCTGATAGACACCACCTCCGGGAGTATCAGGGTCATCGCGCCAGCAGAGGACCACTGGCCTACAGTGACTCAGCTCTGCATGACCCAGGAACACCGTGGGCCTTTAAAAGGGTGCGGCGCGACACAAAGCCTAATGCAGCATGGGTGTAGTGGCAGAGGATCACTGGAGTGACGTGGCTCTGCCCATCCCCAGCGTTGCAAGAAGAGCAGCCCTGATGGTGGAACCTTCCCGCCTTCCCCAAGCGCTGTTGAGTCCCGAGGAGGGAGGGCTTGCAGTGTTGCAGTGGCCCCCTGAAAGGCGGTCAGGCGTCAGGAGAAGTGGTGAGCAAACTGCTGGGTCGGGACAGCAGCCCTTCTCGCAGTGCTGTGGAGACAAGTCCCAAGGAGGGAGGGACCTTGCAGCTTTCCCTGATGCGGTTGAAGCTACCCTTGAAGAATCAGCGGGAAAGCTTTCTTGTCTAACTGAAATTACTCATGGTCTAATGATTAAAGCACTGGCCCCACACTCGGGGGAGCTGAGGGTTCTACTCCAAGTGAGCCTGTGGTTATTTCCTCATCTCTGAAGCAGGTGGGTCGGCACAGCAAACAGAGCGGATAGGAACTGGGGCCTCGATAGGAGGACTGCATGCGAATCGGCACATCCCAAGCAGAAGGGGGGCTGACATTTGATCTAAAATAAGGAGTTTAAAAAAAAACAAGAGTTAAACAAAAGCCAGCTATATTTAATATGTGTAATTTGCTGGGCCGTGAAGGGTGTCACTGATGAAAGAAGGCAAAGTATGGCAGGACAGGGGCCAAGAACCGGAAGAGGACATGAAAGGAACCGCCCCCCAAATTTTAGAGACTCTAAAGAGGAGCAAGTGTGCAAGCGACCAGCAAAAACCAGGGCACAAGCAACTTCATCCCCAGAACCTGATGAGGACCTACAGAGGATGTTAGAAACAGCAAGGCAGCTAGTAGCCAGGCAAGGAAAAGAGTGAGTGAATGTCCAGGTCATAGCCTATTGGAGCAGAAGGACCAACACAAAGGGAAAAGAACGATGAAACCTAGGCAACCCACAAAGGAGCCCATACAGGAGAGTGGAGGAGTAGAGGTGCCACCCCTGGCCCAAGGTACAAGGGGCATGTAGCCAGAAAGGTGGCCCCATGTCAAGGATGGTGCCACTGGGCTGAAGTGAAGGGTGCTGCAAGGCGTCAAAAGGGGACAAAGCCAGGACAAGCCTAAGAAGGGACAGGCATGGTACAGTGCTAGCAGCTTAGAACAGTAGTGACAAAGAAGGGGGGCTACAGCGATGAAGTAGAGCTGGCTACTGATGAACCTGCCACGCTTGAGGCCTGTACAGTAGCTGAAGCAGAGCACGACCGCATTCTACAGAAGGACAAAAATGGCGAACAAGGCATGTAGCGAGAAGGGAAAGGCATGGGGGGAGCCAGCGGGGCTATAAGAAACTTTGGGACACAAATAGGGGAGGTTAACACAATGCAGTAAGGTATACATGCACAGGGGGATGGGCAAAACCCCACAACAAGTAGCCAAGCAAACTCATGGCAAGTGGGATGGGCACCCTGGGTGATGCAAGCTCATCAGGTGAATTCCCCATGGTGGGCGTGGCCAGGGGTTGGGAGCAACATGGTGCCGACGTAGAGGGAGCGGCTCACCTGCCCCACCCACCAGAACCCAAGCAGACAGCTGCTGAATCTGCGGCCAAACTGCCGTAACCGAAGGCGCGGTCCCCGATCGCTCGCCGCATACAGAGAGCCCGGGGGTCTGAGCTCTTTTCGGCCATCCAGGCTCGGCGAGGACACTGCTGCAGAGAGGAGAAACGAGAGACGAGGCGGCAGCAGCAGCGCTCGGGAAGGAGGACGCCGAGCGCCGCATGGACCGCGTTATGTCGGAGGAGCCGGCTGACTCACATCAGATTCCCCACGAGCTTCAGCGCTTGTCAGGAGGCCGGCGGAACCATAGAGGCGGTAGGGTACGACAAGGGTGCGTGTAATTGCTCTCTCACCCAGAGGAGAGGAAGGTGAGATTGAGCTATTCTTCTGCCCCCCCTCAAGTGATTTATTTAAGCTGAGCCTGCAGTAACTAGGTGGAGAATATCTCCGATATTGACATTGATGTGTTGATTGTTAAATTAACTCACCTCCCCCCTTTAATATGGATCATTAAGTCAAGCTGCTCAACAGCCTCTGCAGGTTGACATAGTCTGTGACATTTGTGAATATCTGAAATTAGCCGATATTTCTCCCCACGGCTAGGGGAAGAGTAGGGTGTTAAAGAAGGGGGAAGAGAATTAAAAGGCTTGGACTCCAATGTTGTTGGGCGTACAAGTTGATTCATCTTGGCACCTATACACCCCGCTATGGCTTTTGAGAAATGCTACGAAGCAAAAAATAACTGATGCATTAGCGACAGTCGGTGGTGCAATTGGACGTATTGGGTCATTATTCCATGTGTTAAAAATAAATATGGCACCCAAGGATACCCGGAACTCTGGAGACAAGAATGAAGGAGCTAAGATGATGCGTATTGGAAGAGATAAAGGAGAACCGGCACGAGTAAATAAACGCCTGACGTCAACAGCAGGCAAAATAGTTGGGAAAAATTTGCCAGGATTGGGGAAAGATGTTAAGACAAGTGACAGGATCACCCCCTCACTGGAAATCAAGGGCAAAGGCAAAAGCAAATCTACTATCACGACGTATCTTGCAGGCGGGGCACAAGATAGTGTCTCTATAACCCCTTCCTTTGCAAATAATGATACATTAGGTAAAGAATCTACTCTCCTGAATATCACTAGCAGGAAGTTATGTACCGAGTATAATGAACCTTCCGTTAAACTTATACAAGACACTGAGAATATGTTGGAGATTAAAGATGGGGAGATCAAAGAGAAGGAGCTCGGTCCCCTCAAGTGGGGCAACCATTCCCAAATACAACAATCTGATCGGACTGAGCAGCCGGATCCTCAAAGTAGGGAAGGGACTGTAATTATAACGGGACCTATCGCGGAAAGGGAGGATCAACATGAAGGTCATGGAAGCCCTAAAAGATGGGGTAAAATAACTGGGAAAGACTCTCAATTTGTGGACTGGGGCAAAGATAGCAGTGATAAATTCTACTCTTTGACAGAAGAATCTGATCCCAGCAGTATTGACTATAGCTTGAGTGAGTCTGAAGATAGTGAAACATCGGCGGCTGGAAATATATCTTCAAGCAATGAACCTACAGTGCGGCAGCCGCGCCGACAGCGGAAAACCGTGAAAACACGGCCCTGCTCTCAGGAGGGCTCTGAGAACTCGACATCTATGGGCAGCAAGACTTTAAAATGGGACTACTCTGGTATTGGGCTCGCAGATACTCCCACCATAAGTAACCAGGGCTCAACTAATGATAAAATGGAAACAGATACAGGAGCTCGCCCCGACAATTCGTCTACGATGGGTACTGAGGCAGGGATGTTGCAGTCAATATATAGCTCAATTAAAGAGCTGCAAACAGAGACTAGGATCGAAAGCCTACGTGCTAGGATTGCCACAAAGAGGCTGCAGGGCTCGGTCCGTAAGGTTGTAAAATCATGCACAGAAATCGAAGCAAAGCTAGGCTTGATGGAAGAAAGGATAGTCGCAGTTGAGGAGGAGGTCGATACACTCAAAGAACAGAGTGCTGCAAGAAATGAACAATTGACGGATGTTATGTGGAAAATGGAGGACTTCGAGAATAGACAGAGAAGGAACAACCTTCGATTTCTGGGTACACCGGAAGGGCTAGAAGGAAGTAATATACAGACTTATATGGTTAACCTCCTACGTGGAGCCTTCCCGGAATTGGGGAATTGGGACTGGGAGAAAGAGCTGCAGCGGGTCCACAGGTTCCCGCTAACCCGGCGGGAGGGGAATCAACGGGCAGACTCTAAATACCCTAGAGCTATCTTAGTCTATTTTGGAAATTATTTACTACGACAGGAGATATCTGTCAAGGCTCGCCCTAATACCCCATGCACGGTGGATGGGGTCGCCTTCTTCACTCACCCTGATTTCTGTCATGGCACTGTCGAGCGGAGATGGCGGCTTAGACAGCTCATCAAACCATTTTCAGATAAAGGAGGGGAGGCATACCTGTTGGCCCCCGCCAGACTTAAAACAGTTATGAATGGGAAAGTTAAAGTATTTACGTCAGAAGTTAAAGCAAAAGAATATCTGATGGGGATTCAGTAGCAGAGTATAGAGATATTTTGAAGACAAAGGGACTTGGGAGACTGGTGGGTGGGTGGGCCCACTTATACACAACACCAACTTTCAGGCCACTATTGGTCTGATTGCTCAACAGGATGGGGGGCCAGTCCCGGGGAGGGGTGACGGGAGCCTGGAAGGGGGATGGAGGGGACTGGTCTGGGGTGGAGGAGGGGGGGAAGGGAATGGGGAGGGAACGGGCAGGAGGAGAAGGAGGGGAGGGGAAGGGGGGAAGGGGCAGGAAAACTTGGGAGTAAAAAGGAAAGGAATGGATTTAGGGAAGTAAGAGAAATGGGAAACAAAAATAGAAAGAGGGGAACAAAGAGAGAAGAAAACTCGAGAGAGAGAGAAGTTGGATACAAAGATTTGGGGGGGGCAGAAAGAGAAATAAGGAAAGGGAAAAAAATAAAACAAACAAATAGTAAATGGCTAGGCTTCGAATTGCTTCAATAAATATATGCGGACTCAATGACCCTCGTAAAAGAAGGAGAGCGGTCGAGGAATTAAAAACCTTCAAGGCAGACATCTATTGTTTACAAGAGACACATGTGGAATACAAAAATATTGGAATTCTTGGTTCACTTGGTATAAAAGTGATAGTTCGATCAGCTCAAGAGGCTAGAACTAAAGGGGTGGCGATACTAGACCGGACGAATAAATTAAATTTCATAAGGCAAAAGGCGGACAGGGGAGGGAGATGGGTAATTGCAGAATGTAGCTATGGGCTTAGTAGTTTTACACTATGCTCTTTATATGGGGCAGTCACGGATGACCCAGTAGTTTTAGATACCCTTGCTATTGAGCTAACAGGATGGTCCCCTCCCTATATTCTATGTGGTGATTTTAATTTTAACGGCTCCTGGGAGGGATTACAGGATGTACTTGCACCCACAACTAAGAAGTATCGGGGGTGCAAACCTCGGGTATACAAGGCAATGGTCGCCATCCAGAAGGAACTAGGACTAGCAGATGCTTGGGTGAGATTATGCAACCCAGACCACGGGTATACTTATTATTCGGCCCCTCATGCGAAATTAGCACGACTCGACTATTTTTTGGTCTCTCCTGTATTGTTAAATCAGGGTAGGATTTAATTATATCCACGGGTTGTATCAGATCATAACCCCCTAGTATTGGATCTGGAATTGGACGGGCTAGAATCAAGGGCTAGGGGATGGACATTTGAAAGGGGACTCCTTAAGGACCCGGAATATTGCAAGTATATGAGTAACTGGTTAGCTGAATTTCTGGGGTTTAACTTAGGGTCAGCTCCATTGGAGATAGTTTGGGATACCTTAAAGGCAGGAATACAAGGTGAAACATTGAGTTTTAGTATTAAAAAGCAGAAAAATGCCCAAAGCAGAATAAGGGATCTTCAAATGAAGTTAACGGCATTAGAAAGACAATTGGTCATAGCAATAGAAACTAGGGTTGACATAAAAAGGGCTCAGGAGGAGGTTGTTATAGCCAAAGCCGCAATCAATGAGATTATGGCTCAAAGAATAGCGGAAAAATATTTAGCGCAACGCTCACAAGGGTATGAGTTTGGAGAAAAATCTGGACGTTTGCTAGCAATACGGGCGAGTCAGAAAGTAGCATCCGGGGTCATTAGAGAGATTAAAGACTGGCAAGGACAGACGGTATCAGAACTGGATGGAATTAGGAAGGCGTTTCATAGATACTATATGGAACTATATGAGGATACATCCGTATATTCAAAGGAAGATATGCGGGAATTTTTAAGCCCCGTTAAGGTCAATAAGCTATCTGAAAGTGATATTTTACATATGGGAGAACAGATAGATATCTCAGAAATTGATAAGGCACTGAGGGATCTTCCCACTGGAAAAGCTGTAGGCCCTGACTTGATCCCCTTAGAGTTTTATAAAACTTTTAAAGCAGTACTGCTCCTGGCAATGATAGAACTATTTACTCAGGTCCAGATTGGAGGGCTAAGCCCTCCATCATGGGATATGGCCAACATAGTAATTTTTCTGAAGAAAGGGAAATCCTCATTAAACCCGGCATCATACCGGCTGATTACATTAATCAATAGCGACGTAAAAATATATTCAAAGATACTAGCCGCTCGATTATCCCTGGTGATTAGGAAACTAGTCTCCCCCAGACAGACTGAGTTTGTTCCAGGAAGGGATACTACTGATCATATTCGAAGAGTTATCACACTCTTTGATGCTACGGCAGTAGCAATGGAACCTATGGCAGTCGCATTATTAGATGCAGAAAAAGCGTTTGACCGGGTGAACTGGAAGTATCTGTGGTTTGTAATGGAGTATTATGGGTTAGGGAAGAAATTTATTGTAGCAGTAAGGGCTCTATATGGACTACCAACAGTGAAAATACAACTAATGGGGGGACAATCTGAGAGTATACAGGTTAGGGGAGGTACTAGACAGGGATGTCCATGCTCTCCTCTCCTGTTTGCTTTATATATAGATCCCTTGCTCAGACAGCTGGAAGAAAATAATAAGATCTCACCGATTCATAGGCAGGGATGGGATACAAAAGTGTTGGCATATGCAGACGATATAGCTATTTTAACCCCTGCCCCTGACTCGGCACTGAGAGAGGTTGAAGAGGTGTCAATGAAATTCGGAAGATTCTCTGGATATCTCTTAAACAGAGCTAAAACGCAGCTATTGACTAACTCACATACAAGCACCCAGGATACTCGAAGGGTGGATCAGGCAGTCTATCTGGGAATAAATATTACATCAAAAATAGGAGAAACGGTTAACCTAAACCTGGATCCCATACTTGCTAAAGCCAGGAAAGATATGTGTAGATGGAATAACCTACATCTGACTATCATGGGGAGGTGTAATATGGTAAAAATTATCTTCCTCCCTAAGTTGTTATATCTGTTTCGGGCTGTACCGCTGAACTTTACTAACTTTAGATTTAAAGAGATAGAAAGAGTGGTTATGAGATTCATCTGGGCATATGGTAAGTGTAGAAGAGCAAGCAAATTCATGTCTCTTCCTCGAGAAAGGGGGGGTTGGTCATTACCAAATATTAAATTATATCAAATGGCAGCAGCCTTCCAGTATATGCGTCCATTATGGGGTCTTAAGGAAGAAGGGGAATTTGAAGAGGACTGCCCTAATATCTATGAGCTCCAGATAGGAGCAGCAGCCAATGGGTGCTTGGTAACATTTCATGAGCCCGGATATTATAAGAAAACTCAACATAAGGTATTAGAAGCAGCCTATAAGTGTTGGCGGTCATGGTATAAAAAGAAAGGATTTGGTAGATATAACTGTTACACCATGATTGAGAAGAATCCATTACTCCCCGAAATATTTAAGGATAGATATATGGCAGGTTGGATTTCTTTAGGTATAGTGAGGTTAGGGAACTTCTTCGATAAGTCTGGGCTCAAGGCGTTTAGTGATCTACAGGAGCAGTATGGGTTAGAGCGTAGGGATTTTTTTAAATACCTACATATACGAGATTTCCTTGTGAGGAAAACAGGGGGTGTGCATGGATTTAGAAGCGATCAATTGTTGAATGAGATCTTGACTAATCCCAATATATCTATCAGGTCAATCTATCCATTATTGCTGGCAGAACAGCCTGACGACTTAGAGAAGAATAAGGAAAGGTGGAGGGAGAAGCTGGCAGATGGGGGTAATAACTTTCTAAGGTCACTAGAGCTGGGACACACTATCCTACTCTATTCT
This sequence comes from Pleurodeles waltl, assembly GCF_031143425.1. NCBI lineage: Eukaryota > Metazoa > Chordata > Amphibia > Caudata > Salamandridae > Pleurodeles > Pleurodeles waltl. The sequence continues at coordinate 692,522,366 of NC_090440.1, read as the reverse complement.
TCCCTGCAAGCGCAACATTATAAGACTATGTTTGACCTGTATCATACCCCAGCCCATCTCGTCAAATGGGGTAGTTTATCAGTAACAAATTGTCCAAGATGCGGGATGTATGGTGCAGATAGTGTACACATGATTGCTACATGTGGGGAATTAAGGGTCTTAAGGGAGGGTATCCAAACTGTCCTGAGAGAGGTTTTGGGATGTGATCTGGTTCTTACCCCTGAGATTATGGTCCTAGGGGTAGCGGGAGAAGGGGGTGGCCCATATAGAGCATTTATCTTTGTAGCCATGGCAGTGTATCGAATATGTATATCTTCTGCGTGGCTGAATGTACAACCTCCGTCCTGGCAGCAATGGTTGGCTAGATTGCTGTCGGTATATTATCTGGAGAAGGCATTGTATGAACGCAAGGGGAAGTACGCCAGGAGGAAAGGGAAGGCAATATGGGGGTCATTCCAGCACTGGATTTGTGCTCATAACGACTAATGTTCAAATTAATTAGATTATTTCCCCCCCCCCATCTTAATTAATTTTTGTTGGAGGAAATTTGTGTCTCTTTTATTCAATGTAAACTGATGTTAGAGTATATTTGTATATTTGTTGTATGATTCCTTTCCATTTAAAAAAAAAAAAAAGAAGCTTTGGGACACAAATAGGGGAGGTTAACACAATGCAGTAAGGTATACATGCACAGGGGGATGGGCAAAACCCCACAACAAGTAGCCAAGCAAACTCATGGCAAGTGGGATGGACGATGGGTGATGCAAGCTCATCAGGTGAATTACCCATGGTGGGCGTGGCCAGGGGTTGGGAGCACTGACGACATGGGATTTCCACCCTTTTGCTGGTCTGGGATGCCTCCATGGCCCAACCAGGCAGAGGGAGTGGCAGGGCCCAACACCATAGGGCACACACATCTACCAAAGGGAGGGGAGAGCAGAGCGCAAGGGGCCATGAGTAAAGGCGGCAGCAAGTACCCACCACAAGATAACTCATCAAGTGGCAGAGCCCAGGTAACAAGGAGGGTGAAGTGGGGCCCGCCAAAGGAAAGTAGGACGAGCCAGCAAAGGCAGGGTCAACAGAACAAGAAAAGCTAGCCAGCTAACACATTAGGCCATCCCCAGGTGACCCTTTGGTAATGGCGAAAGGGACAGGCCTAGCAAGCCTCATCCCTTTAACAGTAAAGGAGAGGCTATGGGGTAAGGAGTTCATAGACATTTTCTTATTCTTATAAGTACTCAAGGCAGGCCTTGACCTCATGACACAAGATAACAAAAGATGAAGACAAGAGGGGTAGATGCAAGCCAAGGGTGGAGAGAAGGATTGAGAACTGGCTATGGGCATTTAGAACATTAGCGTCTGTATTTGTGGAAAAATTCCCCTGCAGCGTGGCAGCCCTGTTTTTACACGCGCAGTGGGTGCGTGCAGCACAACAAAAATACCAAGGAGATGCCTGACTGCGTTACAATGAGGTGTTTAAGGAAAAGAAGGAGGACTGGCCGGTTATAGAATGGGACCAGCAGGATGTTGAGGGGCTTACCAACAACATGGAAGCGGCCAGGGAAGGAGTGATCAATCTGGATCCAAATTTTCATCCCTCCGGGGGAAGGGGAAAATATGCTTTCTCATGGGGGTCGAAGGCCAAGAATCCAACAGAGAGTAAGCATCACAGGAACAGGCCAGCAACATGCTGGAGGTACAACAAGGACAAGTGTAGATGGGTCAGGCCTGCAAATTCAGGCATTGCTGCAACAGTTGCAGAGGGGCCCACCTGGCAGTGGATTGCAGAAAGGGTCAGGGGACCACAGGTGCAAAAAGAAATGACCTCCCTCCAGAGGTAGACGGGAGGGAGGAGGGACAGGATCACAAACCAAAAGTGCCAGAACTCAAGCAATGTCTGCAGGCATTGGGCAGCAAAACGAAGACCACCCTGGGTGAACTGCAACAGCAGATAGGGAAACTCAATGTTGCCAGCAGGGTAATCCTCGCAGTCCGGCCATTTGCCAGGAGGCTAACATGGCTAATGAAAGGTTTGGTTAAAAAGCATCACAGAGTGAGGTTAAACACAGAGGTGAAACAGGATTTGGAGCAATGGGTAGGGTTTTTTGCCACCTTTAATGGGGCTTTGATGTGGAGGGACCCATGGGTATCTTCTCGTCAACTGGAGCTTTTCACAGACGCAGCATGGGGCAAGGGCTTTGGGGCAATACTAAGCACCACATGGGCCACAGCATGCTGGCCTCTCAGCTGGCACAAAAAAGGGCTAACATGCAACATCATGTTCCTGGAACTCTTCCCGATCATAGTCGCCTTCAGTGCTGGGAACCCAACTGGTGAATAAGCAAATCACACTTTGGTCAGACAATCATTCAGTTGTGCAGGCGATCAACCAGGTACAGGGAAATGACTGGCAGTGATACCTTCTTGAATGTGTCCAAGCACTTATGGTAACAGGGGTAGGCACGCAGATCAAGGTTACAGGCCAGAATATCTAAAGGTTCATAGCATGGGCGTACTCCATGGGCAAGACGAAGACGTGGGGCCGGACCCTACCAAATCGGTCCTATGCAAAGCAGCCATGAAGGGCTGGGGAAGATTGCACCCTAAGCCAAGGTATAAAAGACGGCCCATTGGTTTCTACATACTTAGACATCTGCTGGAAGGTGTGCAGAGGGAGGCAAGAGGTGATACTGTTTACAGCAGCGCTCATCTTAGCGTTCTTTGGGCCTTTAGAATGAACGACCTTGTGGCCCCATCCAGGAGACACACTGGCACACATGCATCCGGAGGGAGGATATCACCCTGGGCAAAGGGTAGATGGTAATTCTTCTCCAGAGGCCAAAGACCGATCAGAAAGGAAAGGGAAAGGTAGTACGGCTGAATTGTACGGATGCAGGGACATCTGCCCAGTCTTCCAGCTGTGCACATACATTGAGCAGGGATTCACAAAGGGACTGTCCCTGTTCACGCATGAGGATGGCTCATTTTTAAGCTGCTTCTGATTCATTGCCATCCTGAGGCTGGCCTTGGAGAAGACGGGCCGTCCTCCCAAACTGTTTGGGTTCCACGCCTTCCACATAGGGACGGCATCCACTGCAGAAGCATGTGGGTTGAGCGAAAGGTGCATGAAGCACATAGGGCATTGGGAGTCGGGAGCATTCAACAGCTTTATCACTTCTATGAGCTCCTAAGTGTCATTTCTTTCTACACCAGACCCAAATGGAAGACGATGCATGGTTTGGATCCTAGGCCACTCTTACATATCCAGAGCAAAGCAGTGGGCGGAAGCCAGGCGGGACAACCAGGGACGATGGCTACACAACACGGAAGTGGTATGGCTGGGCTGCTTAGGCATGAGATAGGACCAACAGCTCCCAATGTTGCAAGGTGCGCTGACTAAAAAACACAGACCAGACATGGTAGTCATATTCCTCGGAGGGAATGATCTGGCCTGCCTAGGTGGGAAAGATCTCCTAGGAGCCATGGCCTCGGGGCTCGCGGCAAGACTCTCATGCCCAGCAGACATACTATGATCTGAGATCATTGCCAGATCAGAATGGAGAGGCTAGGGATCATGGGCGGTGGAGTGATCTAGGAGAAAACTGAATATTTCAATGTCCAAGCTTTGTAGGAGAAACAAGCAGGTATTCATACGGCACAGGCACTCTAACATGAGGAAACTGGTATATACGGCAGACGGACTACACCTCACAGGGATGGGCATGGACATGTTCGTACTTAACATAGTAGGAGAGTTGGACTTGCTCATTTTCTCTTAGGTCTCAGGAAAGGTGGAGCTGCATGCGGTGGGGAACCACGAGTAGAGTGGTGGGAGAGAAAGTCAGCCCATAAAAAAGCACGAATGTAGAGTAACAGTCACTCTGTCAGTGCCCTTGGGATGCCTAATGGCAGGGACACGAAGAGAATAACAAGGACCAGCAAAAGGGGCAGAGGCAGGTGGGCATGGCACTTCCAGCCTGTGCGAAGCCAGGGGGTGCTCAAAAGGAATTGGCAGCAAGGGAAGCCTTGCCGCCGGCAAATACTGAAACCCCCATCAGGTCATGTCATATAAGAAGCTGTGCTACTCTATGGATGAACAGCCGAACAGGAAGAAGGATAGGACTGATAAGCAAATAGAACAGGAATGGCTAAACAACATGAAGCATATGTATGACCACTTGTTCCATTGTGTTATGAACCATGTAATGATATTGTGTGTAATAAACTGCGGCCATTATAACTGTAGCAAGGTCTCTGGTGTATGTTTACGCCTGGGAGCGAGCCGGTCTCTTGCACGTCTGGGAGGGGTTTAGTCCCCATTGATGCAATGTTCAAAGGCCTGCCGTAAATCACAGAGAACAGTGACCCCGGAGCAAACCTCTCAGCGCGGGCCAAGTTTGACCATTTGATCCTGAGCTTCTATAGGATCAGCTTGTGTGTCACTGTCCTTCAGATCTTGGGAGATGTCACCCCGGGCACACGACACTGCAGATAATTGCATCATGGTACTGTTGTGGTGTTGGATGTTTTTACAATCACATTCTGTAATAAGGAGACCTAAGAGATGGTAGAACAGCCAGACTACCTTAGCTGTTAGAAAAAGGCACCCTAGGCAGAACATGCAAGCTGCATTGCATTGCACCTTTCATTTTTTAAATTTGATTTTCCTAGTCTAAATTATCACCCAATTAGTTATGCCTGTATTGACGGGCTGCAGGTCCTATATGGACAGGCCAGATCGGGGTGGAGATGGAGGCTTGCATCGGGTATGGAACAGAGCATTTATTTCAGGACAAGGGCACCAATTAAACTGCACATCCAATTTTATGAAGAAATAAAACACGCACTTGTCAGCATGCACCTGGGAAAGGGGTGCATTTCAAATATCGATATAAAAGGGTGTTTGGTTGGCACAATTTACCAATATGTTGTAGCTGATGTTGTATAATCTACACATTAGGTGATGCACGCATGGGTTACTGTTCACCTCCAGCAGAGCCTGCTCCTCTATGGAGTGCTTGGAAGGGGCTGCAGCTCTTCATATTTCACATGGAATCTGTGTGAGTTTGATGTTTTCTATGGAAGGTGTACAGGGCCTGTTATATTGCAACTGCTTGTTACCCACACTTCTTGACCATTTAATGGACAACACTTTGGCTGGCTTTGGTCACATCGCTGAATTTTCATATATGTCCCTGGTAACTGCAAAGGATGCACAGGGACCCAGGACACTGGTTTGCATTGCCAACAGAAGGAAGATGTCCAAACATATAGTGGGATGCACACTATAAACATCAGTGGAAATACTGACTTGCCAAGCAATGCCTCTGGAAGGCAGATCTCACTTGGTTAGTCTCTGTAGTCATGGAGGTGAGGAAGAAGATATTTGAATGGGAGTGCACTTAGCCAACCTACTAATTTCATATTTAAATTGCATGAGTCATTTCGCAAAAAAATTGTCAGCAAAATATAATGTTTACAAATATTAGCAAAAGCTAAGTGATCCGACAAATGATGATCTGAATAACAAAATCCACAAAGCCAGGTAAGATACTCCAGGAATAACCAGATGCTAACATCTCCTCATAAATGCCCCACATTCAATTGAGGATATATTAAGGCCTTTTGTAGGACTATGGGTTCACCCGACATTGTGTAGACTCCTAGCGTGACATTTTGATTTATAGAGCTTAGTTCCATTTCAGAATATTCTCAACCCTGCCCATACTCCTTTCAGACTTCTCTACAGCAAGGAACCGTGGGGGGATTCTACTATTCCTAAGTACTAGAGTCATACCACAACATAACAGTAGTATTTCTGGATTGCACGGTCACCCCCGTCGTGTCTATTGGCACGGTTAACAGATGGATATTGCTAATCAACTCTATAGTACTCATTCTATAGACCTCAGAAGGATGGATCTGTACCTGTGACCACAAGGTCAAACACAAACCCATGGAGTGGACGCACAAGTCTACTGATCAACCCAATGCAATGGTGTTGGGATGATCCTGTTAATATAAATGGTGATAGAAGATGTAATTGATGTGTGTAGACAGTTCTACAAAGAATGTATTTTATCTGAATTTGAATAAATCGCGACTCAAAAGCCAGAGCATACAAACCATCAGGAAATGTTCACTTGTCTTTATTTTGTACTGCATTCATCTTTCACTTAAGTTTCGTTTTCAAGGGAAGATGAGGTTCAAATGGTTCTTGCACCATGTTATCAATAGTAAGGAAACAAACATTGTCAGCAATTATCTTGAAGACCAACTGAAATTGAAATACGGAGTTTAGAATTGTCTTCATATGGGTACTCACAAAGTAAATAGATCTAATCCAAAACAAAGTGAGGGCGGGGAAGAGAGGGAAAGGGAAGGAACCCTATTGTCTCTGTTTCATGACAGAGTGTCTCCAAAGTGTTTTCCCAGAAACATTAAGGAGAATGTCATGCATCTATTATTGCAAAGTCGGTATGAGGATTCTGTTCCATCCAGGGACTGTTGAAGCATTGGGATAGGCAACACGGAGCACTGCCTCAAAGTGCCCAAACAAATGAGTTAAGAGAATCACCCTGACAGGAAGAGGAAGGGCTGGCTCCCTGATGTCTCGCTTGTGCTCTGTTTGGTAACTAAGCAAGACCAAAGTTTACCCTCAAAGCTGATTGGCAGAACACTCGGATAAGGAAGACAATCCCTGCGAGCACAAAAACTAAAACCAACAAGGTCCATAAACTGAAATTAGTAACAGGATGCATTTTAAACAGCTTCTGGATACAAATTTCAGAAATCCCCATCCTCGGGCCATTCAGTTCTTACTGTCCTTATAACCTATTTCTTACTAAGTGTGGCCCGTCAGTGACGCTGCTGTTGATGCAACTTAGTAATTAACTAAATGAGGAGAAAAACGCCTGAGGCATGACTAAGTTCAAAGTTAGTGGAAGACAACACTGACCACCGGCAACTGCGAGTTGGACAGTATCTGGGATGAGTTTTAAGTTTGGTGTTCGGCGCAGGAATGCCCAGGAGCCAGGATGTCAGGACAATAGGTCATTAAAATCCAAGCTCGAGGTGAAGACGAACATTAATACAGAAGTTAACAGCAATGCACCAAATTCCGAGTGACATCAGGGGAGAGGAAACAGTCAAGCAAGGACACCGAGAAGTGGACCCAAAAGTACTAGTTCCAACTGCAAGAAGCAACAATTAGAGGCATAAATTGCAGCTAGAAAGTGGGGAGATTGCATTGGCAAATAAAGGAATGAAAGTGTTGCAATGCAGAAATGAACTAGTGAATGCCTCCTTGCATATGACTGAAACAGGGACTGGCATGTCCGGAAAAGAGGATAAGATTCTACTTCATCCTGGGTTGTGAATTACAACTAGAGTTCTCTGCACAGACCATCATCTTGGAAAGGACAGTTTATAAGGATAATCCATGCTGCATTTCCGAAACTCATAGCATCAATTTGCCACACAAAGAAGAAGCCCAAATTTGACATCCTTTGCCCAGCGCTTATTTCCACCCATGCTTTTGGCGCTGAGGACTCGTAACCACACTCTGAGCACAGCTTCCAGCAATGTTCTGCCTGACCACACCATCATCTCCTTAATGCATGCAATCTCTAATCAGCCCTTTCTACAGATGTAACACAACCTGATGTGTTTGGCACCAAATAGTGAAAGGAAATGAAACACTTTCACAAGAATTGAATTTTGGTGCGGTGCCCAGAATCTGTGAGGATAGCTCGTCAGAACCGCAGGTGGTGGTCACTTCACATGGTTCACTAATTCAGAGTGCACAAAATGTCTTGTCTCTCAGAACGATGAGCAGGTCAGCTCACTGAGGAAATGTAAGCATCCTCCAGACTATAAAAAGGTGAAAAAACAAAACCGCTCTCCTAACCCACATCTTAAAGAGCAAAGTAGGCTTCCAAGGCCAGGAATCCTTAGTGTCACAACATTTCCATTTCGGATCTGTTTTCCTCTTAGCCTAATGGACTTAGCAGGAAAAAGAGAGGTACGACTTAAAGAGATGAACTCGAACCATAGTTTGAATCATTTAAATAGTGCTATGAGTCTGCATAAGTCAGGCTCATTCGAAAGGAGCTTTGAAGCAATCCTAAAATTGGTTTGAATCAGCCGAGCTCTGCCTGCTTTAACCATTTCAAATCGGCTGTTCCATAGACCAGAGACGCCTTTTGATTCACATCTCCTCAAAACAACTTGAGCTTCTCTGAGACCCTCAATAAAAAGTTGTATCCTTTGGTTTTACTTCAGTGTTCTAGTGGAAGAGACAATGGGGAGGCAGTTACGCTGAAAGAGAGGAAGAGATAGAGGAAGTGAGAGTCAGTATGTGTGAGAGGGAGAGCTTGTGATACAGGAGAGGGACAGGGGAAAGAGTGTCAGGTGTTTGGATCTAAGCCTATGTTTACTGCCGGGATGGACCAAGCCATGAAACCTTGTGGAAAGAGTAGGGAAGCTCTGATCTCTGAAGCAGTAACAGGCTTGGAATAGGGAAAGGGTAAGAGCAGTCAAGCCTGCCATTTCACTAATTTTCCTAAATGGCCCCTTTTGGCAGCTCATATGAAGGGCTGCTGAAGATGCCCCATTAGGATAAACTATGTGATTCTTGCAATTGATAAAGTTTGTGAAATTAAAAAAATGATGTGACTTTGCAGCTTCACACATCCCCTGATAACATCTAGCTTAGCTTTCCTGGCTAGTTTCTAATCGAATGAAGCTAATGGAGATATCTAGCACAGTCTGTTCCAACTCAGAGCATCGCTGAAAATCTGCCCGCTTCTAAATACACATAGCACTGCTGGATGAGACTTACTTGTCATCTCCCTTTGCCTTCAAGGACCCCATTCTGCTGCTTCAAAGGGACTGACAAATGCTAGGACAGAGTAGGAGGGCACACAACACACACCCAAAGGCAGAGGTAAGAAAGACCAAGTGGAGTGTACATGCTGGACGGAAACCAGTGTTACTATATCTGGTAAGCTAGCGCAGCGAGCTAAGCACTGGGTGGTGAGATTGTTGTGTGAACTGCAGGTCAGTGGATTGAATCCTTGCAAGCCTGACAGCCTTCCATCCTTCCAAGGTCAGTAAAATGAGTATCAATTTCGACTGGGTAATAATAATTGTATATGGAATATTTTATATAAAGCACTTTGAATAAAATCACTATAGAAATAACAAAATAGTACCTGTAACAGTATTTATTAATTTTAGACACAGCTTTCATCATCTTGCTGTTGAATAAACTTGACCTGCATACATCTATCTTTTTATCCAATGGGATGACAAGCAGAGGCAGTTTCTTCATGAGGGCGTGTCGCATCCCCCCCACCCACTGCGAGCCGTATTAAAAAAAAATGGCAATGAAATGATTTCATTGCCATTTTATTTTTTACCGTTGTGCGTGTCATAGCCGCCAGTCTGCTCCAGTTGCTCCCCAGCCTTGAGACATACAGGGGTGTCATCTGTTGCCGATTGGCAGCATGGAGGACTGGAACAGTGGCTGGCCAGATATTCCAGAGTATGCATGTTTGGAGGGGGGGGTTGTTTTATTTTGTAATTTTGGAGGGAGGGGTGTTTTATTTTGGGCTTTTGGAAGGAGAGGGTGTTTCATTTTGTTTTTTTGGGAAGCAGTGGGGAACTTCGCTCTCCCTTCCATTTTAAAAGGTTACCAGCCACCCCTGATGACAAGTCAAGCAAGACTACAGGCCAACCGAGACAATTGACAAAAGATAGCCTGGTAGAATTCCTCGATTCAGGATTAACTTGTTAAATCTTTGGATCTTCAGACTCAGAAAGGACCTTCTCAAGCCCGTGGTATCCAGGACAATGTGTGGATCCAGAATATCATCAACGGAGAATATACATTTTTGGATTTGCACATTAGGTTGTATTTTCAGACTGGCTCAATGCTTAATTGCAAGTAAAACAGTACTTCCACCACATCTAAAAACAACGTAGAGCGGTTTCCTAGAGGGCAGCAGTGTGTGAGAATAGAGAATCTGTAGGGCATTGGCAGTTGTATACAACGGTCGGGTCATGGAAATTGTCCTGTATCCATCTAAGTTTTGTGGGCACCAGATCAAGCAAGCACATCTCCCCTATGTGGATGTGATCTATATGTGCATTGTTCTGAAAACTCTGCTGAATTAGGAAACTATGCAACAAAACAGCGGAGATGAAACGTGGCCCCAGCGATTAATGTTAAAAGCATTGAACGCTGTCTTTTTCCCAAACATGTAGCAACTCGAAGAACAAAATGAAGGAGCATTCTATATTAAGACAATTCACATGGTGTAGGTGTGACTGAACACAAGTAATGCTCACACTGTCAAGGTGTTAGCTGCGAAAATGTGTCAGCTAGTGTCTGCGGATCACCGCCCTTGCTGACACAGAGACCTGCAATACAACAGCCACAAGAAGGTGGCCTCCCAGAGGAGCGTTAGTGGGACGAATGAGGGTACAGCCATCTTCAAATTTTATCATCATCTTCAGCAAAGTTGACAGTGCGGAAGTGTTTTATAGTTCTCAGCATTACATGAGCTTTAGTACTGCATTGTTTTATAGTCACGGGACGACAAGTATAAAAAAAATCAAACCATCATTGTGAAAAACCATCAACTTGAGGCGTAAGTAAACCCACAGACCGTTCTCAGCTGTGGGGTACAGTAACATGACAGAACAGACCCTTGGGCAGCTTTTTAGGGTCTGACTTGACAGCGCAGCTGTAATCAAACAATTATTTGAGCATTACTAGAAAGGAGGTTTAGCTCTGCCCACATGTTGGGAGTCAAGATTACATGTTTGATTGAGCAGACGTTGTGTCCTTCCACAAAAAAAAGTGATTGGCCTTCACACAGCTGTGATGTTTTTGTTCATCCAGCTGCCTGAGCTTGAACTTTCAGGGGTACACAGATTACATTGAAATAATATTAAAGTGTTTTAGATAGCTAGATAATTTAGGTTATTTTTCTCTGGCATCACCATTGGTAGGAGAAGGGCAGTCCTTGCCAATGCTTATTTAATTGAGTGATCTTATGCAAATTGGGGAGGCCTTCGCCGAATTCCCTGGGCCTCATTGTTCTTTGTTGTATATTTTTATATCTCCAGATATTCTTCTTTTCTGTTTCTCCGTTTTTGTAATGTATCTAAGCTTTTATACCCTCAGCAGGAGAACTGGTGGACTACTTTTTTTTCTTTTTTCTTTTAGATGTTTGGTGGCAGTGATGTATGTACATTGGTGCTGGAACTATAACAGAGTGGGGTGCTGCCATTAATGTTACATTAAGGAAGTCATGGGGAATGTAAAGTGTCCAAGCCTCAGGCAAAGAAGTGTAGCAAATGAACCACGCCTATTCAGGGGGAGAGAAGCATGGGTGTCATATGTTACCGGTGGTGCATTTTGGAGCACACTATCACAAATATATTTTAAAGCAAAGGTGCGTATTGTCTGTAGCAGAATTTGCACAGACATAGAGTTGTACTGATAAAACTATGTAGCTCACAAATAATAATGTGTGGAAAACAGGTTTCAGCAAATGTCATTTGGTATCACCAAGTATAGTGTATTGACTATAATTTTTATCCTATTAAAATCTTTGTTTTCATCACAATTCACAGTTAAACATATGCTTCATTGGTGCGTACCTTGCTGCTAATGTATTTTGAATTATTTGTTCAAGACATTTACAGGTACTGACGTTTTTTGTGTGTAAGAAATAAATTACACTCTACTGCCTTTCCTTTCAAACTCCCTGTGACGAACCAAGATTGTCACATAGTGTACTTTACAAAATCCTCTCATTGTGCAGTCAGGAAAAGAAAAGTAAATACCAATATCTCTTTTTAAGCAGCAATTTGTCAAAAGACATGGCCTGACATTTGGCTCCTGCCTTTGAACATATTGTAAATGCCATAAGATACAAAGTAAATTTAAATACATGTTATTAGTCATTCACTTTTGGAACACCAGCATGGCTAGTTTACGGGTGCTGCAGCACCACCCCCGCCCCCACATCCTTAGTTCCAGCACCTATGTGTATTGGCCGATCAAGGCTTGCCAGAATGCGTCATAGTATTTTCTTGCAGGCTCATAGTCAGTCTACTGTGTTTATTGCAGCGCGCACACACTACTCTTCTGCCCGAGCCATTTCTACAAAGCACTTTGCATCAACTGCATAATCTGCAGAAACCGCTCAGGAAGTGTGGTGATATAGAAAAAACACAAACATTTTTGTTATCTTCGGAGTAAGGTAATGGACATGGAATTAGATATACTAATGGATTCTTGCAGTAAGGATGGAAATTATACAGATGATCTATGTATATTGTGCACATGAAATATTGTGTATAAAATAGCAAATTTTAATTTTCATACTGTCCGTTGAATTTAATTATATTCTAGTCTATGTTGTAAGTATTTGGAATTTGCATTGTCATGTCTAAAGACTAAATAAATGATAATGAAATATAACTGAAAGAAACTAATTCTGAAGGTTAACTATTAAATGTCTCATTGTCAGGTAGACCATTCAGTTTGAATAATTAATAAATGTAAGGTAGTGAGAGGTTTTTCCTCATATTAAATGTTTTGCATTTTATCAACATTAACAAGTAAACAGGCAAATGTATTAACTGTGCATTATTCATGTTTAGATTGAAAATAGCCTATGTAGGAATGTGTTTAAAATTGGCTAATGTTTGGTTGCCATCTTGTGTCATAATGTGCATTATATTTCTAGGTAAAGCTAAAGTCCAAATTAACAAACACAATGGGGGGTCATTACGACCCCGGCAGTCGGCGATAATGTGGTGGTAAGTATCGTCAACAGGCTTGCAGTACTTACCGCCATATTTGTACCACTCCGACCGCCACGGCGGTAAGAGCCGCCGGGCTGGAGATATCCATCTCCAGCCCGGCGGCCACCATTGTGCCGCCTGTGGGATTATGACCCCCTGTACCGCCATGGTTTACGTGGCATTTGTAATGCCACGAAAACCATGGCGGTAGGCCATATCAGTGACAGAGAATTCCTTCCCTGTCAATGATAGGGGTCTCTCCCCCTTCCTCTCCAGTTACCCCCACCACCCTCCCTACATTCACGGCCCCCTTCACACACATACACACGCATACACACACCCATTTCCACATGCTTACACACACATGCATACATCCATTCACATACACATCCACACACACTTCCAAACATACAAGCAGACATGCATTCACATTTCACAACGTACACGCACTCACACGTCCGTACATGCACACACTCATTCAACACTCAACACACACCCGCATTCATGCACACACATACATTCACACACAACACCCCGCACTCTCTCCCCTGTCGGAGACCCAACTTACCTGGATCCAGGGGGTCCTCGGGCAGGAGACGGGTCAGGGCGCTGCTACCGCAAGCAACGCCTGCCAGCAGAACACCGCCAGGCCAAATTATTGGTCATAATACGGCTGTTGGCGGTCTACTGGTGTGGCGCTGCTGGTGGTAGCAGCGCACCCTTACTGCCATCCGCCGGCATGGCCACAGCCGGATTTCCGCCATTCTTGTGGCAGAAATCCGGCTGTGGTCATAATATGTCAGATGGCTAGTACCCGCGGCGACGATCTTTTGACGCCCGTCGCCACAGTAGTAGGCGGTTTTTACCGCCAAAGTTGAAATGAGGGCCAAAGTGTCTTTGCTTTCTTTCCCATGTGAAATGTTTTCTTTTACATGACAACCATAGAATCTCCTACTTGATTGCAGCAGGGCAAGTGCATAGTAGAGGCTGGCCCAATGTATCTTGTTTTGTTGCATAATGTAAGTTTGAAGTACATGTAGAGAAACTGTGATGGGGAACATCCAGAGAAACTAATGAGCTCAATATTGTATCTTTTCACTTTAACCTGATTGGATCATTTTATGGGAAGTATGTGCAGGTGTGCAAATGTCAGAATTGTGGTTTATGCTAGTGCAATGTAGAAGAGAATTAAGAAAGTTTCTAAACAGCTTAGAGCAGAGTAGGGTACCCTCTTTATGGGAGAACAGATTTGTTTCAACTTTCCTTTGAGGTGACTATATAATATCTCGTCTTCTTAGTTTTATGACTTTGATTGATTTGAACTTCATATTAACTAATACATTTATATATGAATCATTAATTGACATGTATTCAATGTTTTAACCTTCTGTAAACCTTTAACCTTCAATAAACGTATGGTTTGAAAAGTTAATCAAGCTCTGTCTTCTTTGTGGAGTCTAATATGATTCACAATATTCAAGTGTATTGATTTATTGACTGGCCACAGTTGTGGACTGCATTCATCAGATAGCTCTTTAAGGACCCAAATTTTATTTCTGATTTAGTCAGGAAGCAGTGCATGGTTAAAATTCAGTCACACTATTTGGACCAGCTGTGTAACTGTGACAAGGAGGTTCCTGTCTGACATCTGTCCCAATTAGCCAGGGTTGGTGGTCGGAAATTCTTGGGTCATAGCTTTTTACCGCAAGGATATGCAGAGTTGAAGAGATGCACCATCAGTCATCACGTTTACCTAGCACACCAGTTCACGTGAAGTTCTTTTCATGTTACTTAAAATGCCATTAGCTTGTCTTCTTCCTCCCAAAATCCCATCACGCTGAGCTCAAAGATGTACAGTCTATAGTGCTCCTTTGATTTCCCCATGGAGAAAGTGTGCACATATGGCCTTCTTTTGGCATAGGTGGGCCTGCCATTGAAAGACCGAGCCAGGCTTGAGCCTGAAGCCTGGCTCTGTCTCAGCTCGAAGTCCTGTTGGAACTGTGATTCCAAAACAAGCCGAGCTTTCATATAACTTCTTCCTGCCATTCACACTCTACCTTCACGCACAAGCAGGTAAAAACAAAGCATTAACATTTGAAATAAAAAGGTGATGCAAACAGATACACATTTAGTGACTCATTTGCACAAAATGAATCCAGAAAACGTGGATCAATTGTGGCTTCTCTCTTAACCAGATTGTGTGGTCTTAGGCAAATATTTCATTTGACCAAGCCTCCTTTTTCTTCACTACACATATGAAAGCACCTTCACAAGTGCAAGCTCAGCATACCAGCTGTTCAAAAACCTACTGTGTTTAATCTAATGGATTATAATGTTCCTCAATTAGAATTCGGGCCACATATGGGGTTCACATGACAGCTGTTTTGTGTCTTAGTTCACTAATTGCACTGGTGCCTGAGTTGGGGAGGAGGGGTAATGCTTCGAAGGTCATCGTTAAAAACCCATCACTTTTAATAAGTAATTCTCAGTACAGTGCTATAATGTAACGTGTTAATATCAGAGCTTCCACATTTGGAACCAATACACCTTTTGGAATTTCGAGGAGACTTTATATTTTGTGATGTTTATTTTATTATCCATATGGTGAACATTTTCACGACTAGGAATGTGCACAGGCTTTAAGAATGAAGCCAGACACTTGGGTTGGCTCAGCTCGCCCTGTTAATTTGTTGGCTTATCCGTCTCTTTCTTACAGTGGTCAGTCTTATTTGTTAGGATTTGGACGTCTTACAGTGGATGGTCTGTGAATGGTAACAGAGCTGAAAACTCGTCACATTTTGTAAAAGGGTCTGTTGTCAGGCAGGGTGGCGGTCAGTAAAATGCTTATGCTCTCTATGTGTCTCCATTCCAAGGGGTGATGAGTTTGCTCTCACGGTTAGTGTAATTACCTTTTATTTGCATGATTACTTAAAATCTTAGCAAAAGGAGGGAAGGAAAAGAAACAAAATACACAAGAATCTATACTACAAAATTAGAGTCCACCCGACGGGTTTTCAATACATATACTTAACACTTTACATGAGTCTATTAAAACAATTGCAGGTGTACAATCCTTGTAAAATACGATAGAGGTTTAATTCAATAGGCTATAAAGTGCAAGTTACTTTACTAAAATAGAACAATTTTTCTAAGAGAAATAGCAAAAACACCATAAAGTTCTAAAAAGCTTTTAAGATTGAATATTATTAAAATTATAAGAAACACAGCCCTTACTGACCATCTTCATCACACTGCTTCTTCAAGAATTAGTCCAGGGTGAACCGAAGGGAACTTATTATAAAAACTCAAACAGTGCTTCCCACCGTCAGTGTTCTGACAACTAAATATGTTGATTACGGCTTTTCTTTGGCATGCACACACCCTAGAATAAAACTAGATACGCTAAAACCACCCTATGAGAAGGGGCGGGGATGGCACTTCCTGACCTTGAATGCTATTACATGGAAGTGCAGCTGCAGCATCTTTCACTGTGGTTAACTGATAACCCAACTGAGAGAGAATCCTCCTGGAGGAAAGCTATCTCCAGGGAGAGTTGAAGAGGGCATATCTGAAAAAACAAAGGGAGGGACGGGGTTCTGCATTTAGTAGCCCTAATGTCTCAAGTTTGGGTCTGCTTTAGAAAACACATGGTAAAGGGGACCCTTTTCAGTTCAGCTATGGAACTGTGGACCCACCCTGCATTTCAAGACATTGGACCACTTGCCAGGGGGTGGTCTGGATAGATGGGGAAACCACCGGGAAAACGTGCAATTTTTATGAAGGGGAAACATATCTCACACTTGAAGAGGCATGATAAAAATGTACAGGAGGACCAGGACAATTCCTGATGTTTGCCAGACTGACCGCAGAGGTGTACAGATGGTTGACAGACTTCCCAGGACATCTATCAGAATTGTATACACTCAACACTGGTGGTCTTGCAGGCGGGGGTTAGATATGTATCTCAAATTTTTAGGGCACTGCTCCAAGACAAAATTAACACACTCGTGACAATGAGGATTAAATGGGAGCGAGATATAGGACTTCCTCTTAATGACCCTGAATGGGATGGAGTAGTGGGAGATCACATGACCTTGACTAGTAATGCCCATTTTCAGCTGATACAAGCCAAGATACTTCACAGAGCCTATTTCCCCCACCCCCTTATTCTCAGTAAAAAAACAACCCGAAACACAGCGGAATGTCCACGACGTAGATGAACAGCAGCAGATCGCCTATATATGTTATGGTCTTGCCTGGTGATCACAGAATACTAGACTAAGCTGACTGAGTGCTTAGTAGCGATACCATGTTTGAAACTAGACTGCTCCTTGAAACATTGTGTGCTGGGTTTGCATCCTACGTGTAAAATGTGGCACAAATTTGTGCAGCTGGTGTTGTTGCTGGCAAAGGGCAGTATTATGATTCACTGGATGCTCCCTGTGTGTCTGCTTATAAAGCAGTGGTTTGTGAGTGCTAGTGAATGGTTGGTAGCCGAGGAGATACGTCTTACTATGGTCCGGATGGTACAATGCAACACTACTGAACATTGAGCTACAATTGACTAAGGAAAGAAGAGCTCACCTAATTTTGTGGGTACATGAAGTATTAAGCACGTGGCCAATTGGCAGATGTGTTCTTAAAGGACTTGAGTTAATTAGCATTCCTATGGATGAGCCCAATAGTGAGTGAATGAAGAGAATAGTACAGCAGAGCCCTGCTGAACTGGGATCATCTTATGGCATTTCTGTACTGAAGGAGTGAAACCTTAAGAAGTTCAGAAAACATGGATTTAGTGGTGGGAGGTTGCCTGGCTGCAAATGTCAACAGGAAGGTGTTCTGTTGTGAACTGCCTGCCTTCTTTTGAACTACACCATGACTTTGAATTTGTTTATTGTGTTGTTGGGGTATTGTGGGGGATTTATCTAGGGGTGGGTGTAATTGGCATAATTCTCTCTTGTAATAACAATAAAATTGTGTGTAATTAAGCTTAATTGTGTAAGAAGTGTAATTCTGCATTTAGTGATATTTCCTTACTGCAAAACACACCTTCCTGTCCAAAATGGGCACGGGAAGGCATTTTGCACTAAGAAAATAGCACTATATGCCACAGGACACAATCAGCAGTAGCCCGCAACCACTCGCCCTCTCTTTGTTTGTTGATCCTGTGCTCCTGCTGCAGGATTTTTTGCCCCTAATTACTCTCAGTAACTCTAGCTAGCGTAATTGCCTAATTTCAGTAATTTCGCATCACAAGATTAATACATAATTACTAAACATAACTCTTGATTACTCCAATGTAATTAACATTTTTCAGGCCTAGTTTTATGTGGCTATATTCCAGAATCACAGCAGCATTTTGGTACACTGAAGGTGAGAGAATTAATGATGTGGGAGGCCAATGAGGATGGTGCTTATTCACTTAAGTGCATATTTCTTTTAAATAGTGCTACAAAGTCAAATTCAGTGTTGGCACAGTCGAATTAGGAGTTTGGGATAGCCACTACATAGCCATCTCAAGGAATATGGGTGCCACACCTAACTACCACCTTTATTACTTCCAGGTGCAACACCCTCTACAGCACTGCCATGGGTTTTTATGGGCAACCAATAGAGGACCCAACCTGGCTTCCTGTAAACAGAGTACAGACAGTGCACACAGTGAAGACCGGGCTCTTTGATTCATCACCTGCTCGCCTTAGGCAAGACTAGGCACACACACCTGATCAGTGTCAGGACACCATCGATGGTGAGACTGCGCTCTAGAAAAACACATAACATAACCCATAGGTTTCTCTCCTCACTCCTGGACATATCCTATACAGCCTTTATTTATTCTGCTCCTGGACAGGTCCTATACAGTCTTTATTCTACCTGCCTGTAAAAACTGCTGCCCGACAGGTTCCTCCTTTCTCTGTGTGAATAGTACCTAAAGAACAGTTACTACAGCTGAATTTCTCATGTGCATTCACATAGATGACCGTTCCATATCTGTATGGACTCAGACACCTTTTAGTATGGCAGGATGTATACAGGTCGTGTCTGCTGTTTCTCTCTCCTGTCTCCCAGTGGATTGTACAGAGCATCTGCCCTGACTGTCTATGGTGTGTCGTTCCTGGGTGGATTCTATGGCAAGCTGCTCAGGCTTTCACAAACATTTGTATAAACAGCCTGCGTTCTCTCACTCCCTCTTCTCCCCGCCGTTGTACACACAAGTGCAGTGACCTAGGACAAGATAACAGCACCACATTGATCACTCACCCACATACCCCAAACACTTCCCACTCAGGCCGTACTGCAATTCAACACTCTTCCTTCCAATCAAGCCCCCCATCGCAGGGTAGTGTGATGTCCTTACACTAATTCACTTTGACACTTCATCATTAGTATGAAGCTCTGTAAAGGCAATTACAATTGCTATAGACTGGGTAATCTTTTTGTGTGCATGGCTTTCTTTTAGACACTTATCAAACTACATTTCTCTTAAATGAGATTATGATAGGTGATTCCTAGCAAGTGGTACCAAAGGTCACCACTTATGTTGTGTATGCTTAGGAGCTGCCTAGGCACTGCCATTGTGTCCTCTGGGATGCACACTGGAATAGAGAGATATTCTGCTGGAGGAGCTAGACAATTGTCAAGTTTGTGAATCAAGCATGAGTTTTAGATTGACGTGACTCGTAGGCTTTTAATCTAGTACTGAGGATCATCAACTGTCCTACAATAGGTAGAGGAATTTGGTAATTTGGAAGAAGGTTTGGTAGAGCATTTACCTTTGAAGAATAATAGTTTCGTTTTGGAGCCTGTGAGTTTTAAGCAGCTCATAACCATTCATGAATTTATGGCTGACAGGTAGGTTTCTAGTATCTGATATTGGCTTTGCTTGTGCATTGTTGATTTGCGGTTCTATAGTAGGCAATCTATGAGTTAACCTTCACAAGAGGTTAGGAATGGATGGATGTTGTGCCCTCGGTGTCAAAGGCAATGGAAAGATCTGACAGCACCAAGAACAAACTCTGGGTCATGAGAGGAGCACATGAGAACACATCACTTGTAATGGGGGCATCGGCAGGTAGCCATGGCAGTTCTTTGTGTGGTACCTGCTGGTATTTATGGTCTGTGGATTTATGGCTGTCTCCAATCCTCGTATTGAGAGTCGTGCTCGGATGCTATCGCTGTGTCTAACAATCTTTTTAAGCCATTGCATTTAAAACTACCCCTGGGGCAGGCTGTATATTTCTACCGTATTACCTTAGTTCCCATTTAAACCAGATCATTTTCAATTCGACAAGGCACGCTCCACGGAAAGGTTTATATTCATTATCTATTTACATTTACTCGTTTGAGAAGATGTTTTAATTTTTTTCTCTTTGCTGTATTTAGACTCAGTTAGGTATCTGGGCCTGATTACATAATTACACTGAATGAATCTCACACATTTTTTGAGCAGCTTAAAGCCGTGGATGAATACATCTCTTGACTTCTTCTCCCCCCTCGGGATTCGAAGGATTCTTTGTTTTTTTTTCTTCTATTGCAGTAATCAGTGCCTTATATGTAATGGCACTCACAGCCGCCCACGTTTTTTCCAAACACACAAGCACATAAAATTATGCCTCTGAGGCTCCCATTACTGTGTGTCCCTGGTCGGTATACCATGGAGGAGTCCGGTCTACGCTATTAA